>NC_083318.1:117150660-117805512 GCF_963455315.2 Globicephala melas | reverse complement strand
GGATGAAAAAATATAAATATCAATAAAGGGAAAGAAAATTTAAAAGAAATTAAAAAGAATTCCTGGATCTGAAAAGTATAATAACTGAAATGAAAAAATTATTAGAAGGGTACAAAGGCAAATTTGAGCAGGTGGAAGAAGGAATCAGTGCCCTTGAAGGGAGGACAATGGAAATTATTGAGTCTGATGAGGAGAAAGAGAAAAAAATTAAAGAAAGATAAACAGAGCCTAAGGGACCTGTGGGACACCATCAAGAAGACCAACATATGTATCATGAGAGTTCCAGAAGGAGGAGAGAGAGAGAGAGAGAGAGCAATAGAAAAACCTAAAATTCACATGGAATCTCGAGGGACCCTGAATAGCCAAAGTGATCTGAAAAGGAAAAAAAAAAGCTGAAAAACTCAGTTTCTGATTTCAAAACTTACTATGAAGCTACAGTAATCATAACAGTGTGGTACTGGCATAAAAACAGGTATATAGCCCAATAGAATAGAACAGAAATTCCAGAAAGAAACACTCACATATATTATAAAATAATTTTTGACAAGGATGCCAAGACCATTCAATGGGGAAGGGACAGTCTTTTCAACAAAGAGTGCTGGGAAAATTGGATATCCACATGTAAAAGAATGAAGTTGGACCCTTACTTAACATCATATACACCAAAAATTAACTCTAAATGGATCAAAGCTCTAAATGTAAAGTATAAAACTCTTAGAAGAAAGCATCATGACAATGGATTTAACAATAATTTCTTGGATATGATACCAAAGACACAGGCAAGAAAATAAAAAGGAGACCAACTGGACTTCATGAAAATATTTTAAAAATTGTGCATCAAAAGACAATATAAACAGAATAAAAAGGCAAACCAGAGAATGGGAGAAAATGTGAAAATCATATATCCGATAAGAGAGTAATATTCAGAATATATAGAGAACTCCTAAAACTCAACAACAGAAAAAGAAACAACCTGATTCAAAAATGAACAAAGGACTTGAATAGACATTTCTTCAAAGAAGATATGTAAATGGCCAATAAGCACATGATAAGATGCTCAATATCACTAATCGTTAGAGAAATGCAAATCAAAGCCACAATGAGATACCATCTCTCACCCCTGTTAGGATAGCTACTATCAAAAGAAAAACCAAATCCAAACAGAAAATAACAGGTGTTGGCAAAGATGTGAAGAAATTGGAACCCTTGGGTACTCTTAGTAGGAATGTAAAATGGTACAGCCACAATGGAAAACAGTATGGCAGTTCCTCAAAAAATTAAAAATAGGATTGCCATGGGACCCAGCAATTCCACTTCTGGATATATACCCAAAATAATTGAAAGCAGGGTCTTGAAAAGATGTGAATATGTACAGAATTGTACATTGTACATATGGCAGAATTATTCACAATAACTAAAACCTGGAAGTAACCCAAGTGTCCATCAACAGATGAATGAATAAGCAAAATGTGGTATATACTTACAATAAAATATTATTCAGCCTTAAAAGGGAAGGACATTCTGACATATGCTATAAAATGGATGGACTTTGAGGATATTTTGTTAAGTGAAATAAATCAGTCATAAAAAAAGACAACCACTATGTGACTATTAATATGATATTTAGAGTAGTCAAAATTATAGAGGCAGAAAGTAAAATGGTGGTTGCCATGGCCTCAAGAAAGGCAATATGGGGAGTTATTGCTTAATGGGTGCAGTTTCAGTTTTATAAGATGAAAAGAGTTATAGAGATGGATAATGGTGATGGTTCCACAACATGATGAATGTATTTAATACCATTGAACTGTATACTTAAAATTGTTTAGATGGTACATTTTTTGTTATATATGTTTTACCACAATTTTTAAAAATTGGCAAAAACCTACTATAACAAGTCGAGACCTTAGAAGAAAAGAAAAAAAAACTTTTCTACTTTAGTATCTACAAAGACACATTATCCTACTTTTTATCAAGTGGCCCTGCATTTTTATTTTGCACTGGATCTTGCAAATTATGTTAACCAGCCCTTCAGTGAAAGTTTTAGTCAGGTATTAAAAAATATTATATGACTGGACCAACTTAAATATAATTGAATTAGCTGACAGAATCCTTCAAGAAGTGCAAGAAAATAGAAACAAGTTTACAAAGATACAATACACTTGGGCTTGCCAGAGTCTTACAACTGAATCAGACAAGTATGGTGGAGCCTGGACAGTCTTTCTAGCCACCTACTTATCTTAAACACTATTCATTACACTGATGAAAATTATTTTGGGTTAAATCACATCACATATTTTAGGCTAATTAAAAAACCCTCTGGTATAGATTTTGAGAACAATATTTTTAAAGCAACAACATCTGGAGTGTGGATTTCTGATTAGGGCACTTTGAAAGCTAACCAACCAGCCCTAGAGTATAGGTTAAAATTCACTTGCATACACATACGTTCAACCAATTACATTGCTCTGACAGTATAACACCCAGGCTAATCCCTCTCGGAGCTCTAGTACCCTTCCCTTGCAGCCGAACAAGAACTGATTCTCCACCATTAGCTTTATATATATTTAAATCTATCCCTTCTTTAAAATAAAAGAGTATTTTTTAAATTTTTTAAATACTTTTTAAAGTATTTTTTAAATACTTTAAAATAAAAGAGTATTTTTTAAAATAAAAAAGTATTTTTTATTTTTTTAAAATAAAAAATACTCCCCATCCCTATCTTCACCTCTCTCTGCTGCATGTACACACACACACACACACACACACACACACACACACACACAAGCATTGCCTTGACTCCAAGGTATCACTCTTATTACCACCAAAACTTTTAACCTCTTGGTGCCTTCATTTCCTTACCTATAAAATGAGGACACTAATATTTACACTTAGAGAATTTTATATTCATCTTCCCCCTTTCAATTTAAATATTACTCCCCCTGGGAAGCCCTCCCTGTTTCCCTTATAATATTGTATCTCCCATTTCATACCATTCATTCTGCTCCATTATTCCGTTTCTTGTTTATGTACCTAGCACACTGTAAACTTTGAGCCCAGAAAATTGATATATATTAATAACAACTGTCTCTCTAGTGCCTGACAAAATGGTGGCCTAATAAGTATTAATTTAATACACTTTGTATTCATTTAGAAATATCCACATGGTGTGCAGCTGGCTGCCCCTGGTCTTTTTTTTTAAATGCAGCACTTTCTTAAAGCAATTCACCTCTCTGAATGTGGAACGGCTTTTAAGGTTTAAAGATGCCTTCTGGCTAACTTTGAAAAGGATGCTTGCAGTATTAGATCTATATATCATCTTCCCATCCATATTCCACCCGCCTCTACCCCCTCCCAAAGAAATACATCACTTTGTTTTCTCTGGACATCTATGATTGATAGCTACAGCTAGAGACTCTCTGAAGGCTTGGTGGTAGCAGCCAGAATATCATTCAACCAGGACTGATGAAAGCAAGACTGAATATCACTGTTTATTGAGTTTAATTGTCCCTGGAAAACCTTCAGATGTTCCCTATGGAAAGATACAATTACAGGAGTTTCCTCCAGAAACACTTTATTATTTTTTAAATAAGAATTCACTCATCAAGATTGCCACAGGCAGACATACACACACCCTACTTAGTGATACAGTCTTTTAAGGTACTTTTTGCCCATATGTGTTCATCTTACAGAAGAGGAAACTGAGGCTTATCAAGAGGAATTAACCCAAGATCTAAAAGTCAGTGAAGGGAAGGACCAGCTTTCAGATATCAAGCCCTGGGTCTTTCCACCCTCAGCAAGATGCTTCCAGAGTAAAATACGTTACTCTCAGTCACTTCATGTAGATTTCAATAGACATACGAAACAACTGAGACTGAAGAATGGCAATCACCTCAGGATTCTGAGTTTCCTTGGGGCTTTCCTATGATTAGATATCTTCTTGCCCCTTGAGCAGTCAGATTATCTGTAAAAGGGCAGGGGAGTTGAAATACAAACTCCATGCAACGCCATTCTGAGACACAGACTTGATGATTAACTCTCATAGAAATGACTGAAATATAACATTGAACTTTATTGTTTCAGAGTGCTAAAAAGAATTTGTATTTTGGAGTATTGAATATTCTTTGTTGTCAAAGGCCAGGGTTGATTTTTCTTGGTATTCTCCATGCCTAAAATAGTTCCTGGCGGATAAAGGAGGGCCTGCTAACCTGCTCTAACCTTTGTAAGCTCACTTTGGCAAATCCATCTCTTAAAGAGGGTTAGTGCAGAGAGCTGTTGAGAGTGTGGACCCTGAAACCAAGCTGTCCAGCTTGAAATTCTAAGCCTGACACTTCTCATACATGTGACCTTGGGCAAGTTACTTACTTTCCTGCATGTCTATAGAATGGTTTTAATATTTAATAATTATATTTAATATTAATATATTTAATATTTAATAATTATCAGGTTAGATCATTGTCAGGAGGAAAAGACTTATATGTGCTTAGAATTAAGTGCCTGGCACTTAATAAGCACTGTATGTGTTTGCAGTTATTATAAACATGTGTCCTAGGGTCATAACTATGGATGTCGACCATGATTTAACAGATGTTATATGTAAAGGATTAAATGAGTTCATAGATACTATGTATACATTTACATAAAGGTATAAATTTGAAGTTTATTGTTATAAAGAATTTTATGAAATCATTTTGTGATTATCAGTCCTTTTAAAAATTGCTTCCCTCCTGCCCCTACCAAAGAAAACTGGTCGGTAGAAATTTATAGTTAAGTTCTTGTAACCTATTTTAATGTTTAATTGATCAAGCCGAAATAAGTATTGGCAAACCAATATTCTGAAAAGGAGATGGGTTTCATGATTCATATAGGCTGTGCATATACATTATACAATGACTACAGTAGTTAGGGAGAGATTGCCTGACCCAGTTATCTCTCTAAACAATCCTAGGAGAGGATCTTTACTCAAGAAACATTGATTACAACTGATAGAGCTCTGATTATGTAATATATGGTAACTTAAGCATAAATTATAAATAGCTATTAGGTACCAATATACAAATAAAAAATGAATGAAATGGTATAGAAAAAGCTGTTGCAGTGTGGGTATTTCTTGCCTTGTCTAAGTTTTTCTACTTTTCTTATGTTGGTCCCCCACTGACCATATCCTGTAGTGGTACATTCTGGGCCACTACTTCCTCATATCGGGGTTATTTCCATTTGTGGAAAATTCTTAGGTAATATGTATGTAATTTCTCAAAAAGTTCTTTATGTATGCATTTATCGCTAACCAAGTGTGTGGATGCAGTTTATGCAGTAAGCTGGGTCCCTGGGTCTACTCCAGGCTGCCGCGCTTCTCACCAACCTGAGCACAGTGGGCTTGGTGTGTGCTGGGCTGGTCAGGAAGGCAATGGCTCGGTCTTTTGCTGGAAAGAGGGGCTTCCCAACTGAGATTTAAGCTGAAACAAACTGCAAGCCCCCTTTAGATAGAAGTGTGGGTTCCAGGATGCACTGAATGTGACAACCTTGGACACATGCTCCAGCCTGCAACACTCTAAGAGTATTAAGTGCTCCACTATTCTACTGGCAATAACAATGTGCTTCTCCAGAGTTACCTTGTCATTTGAAAGAGGAGCATTTCCTTCCTGAAACAGAGATATCAAAGGATGCACTGTATTCTCAAAGTTTTCAGTTTTTCCCCCCTTTGGGGAAATTGAAATGTAGCTTATAACCTATGATAACTTTTAAAATTCTGAACTATTCAATAACATGCTGAGATTGTCACCCTTTCTATCAACAAGCATGAAAAACACATCAAAGGAAAATTAAGAAAAAGTAAAATTATTCCCACAGACAAAAATGAGGTTGTAGAAAGTCATACAAAGTATTCAGGGAATAGTAAACACATAGAATCTCAAACAATACACTAAAACTGATACATTTTTTTCACAGTGGAAAAAAAAGTGTGTAGGTGAAATAATGTGACCCTTTGATATTGAGTTAAACTGAATAGGAAACATGTTTACAGAGTTAATTCATCTAATCACAATTTCTCCGTTAGAAGAATTTTTAAATATTTTATTCTTTATGTGAAAGATGTGTTCCTTCAGATCTTTCATCAAGCTCAATAAATCATTCCATCAACATACTATAACATATGTCATCAAGATATAATGTATATTATTATTCTACTGACGGACGGAGCTCCATAAACCAATGAGTTGGTGAATATAAATCACATTGTCTTCTATTTTGCCTGGAAAGTAAACATGAATACTCATAGAAAAGAATACAAAAGAAAAACCACAATTTGTGGATAAAATGTAAAATGTCATTAAAGACTTTAATCAACATTAAGTACTTCATGTGAAATTAGAGCCCATCAAAGTTATTTTTATTCCCCTTTAAAGGTTTACAGGATTAATTGGTGATTACACATTTCAGTTCTGCAGAAATATTCTTAACTGTCTTGATTCTATGGTGAAGATGGTTAAAGGTAGATAATGTAGTATAAATTCATTCCAGGCAGTCCTACACAGTGCTGAAAAATTATCCTTTCCAAAATCCTGCTTTGATCACACCATTCCTTTGCTCAAAAATCTTAATGATTTTCCATTTGCCTAAAAGACGTAGTCTCAGGGCATAGTTGTTATGTTATCTTATGCTCCAGACAAACTTCATCATTCCCTTCACACCCCCTTCTGTGCCTTTGTCCACACTGTTCTCTCTGCCAACAATTTCTTTCTCATCTTTACTTGTTCACATTCTAATTTTTTCCCACCAAGTCTTTGCATGTTCAAACCTTAGATAACTTTTAGGGCTCAATCAAATGTCCAATTTGTTATGAATCTTTCCATACAAAATTCTTCTTCCAAACCCCTGCCTATGATAAATACTTTCTGGCCTAAATTGTAATTATTTTCATATCTGCCTTAACTTCTTTACAAAACCGTAAGCTCCATGAAAGCAGCATCCAGATAACATTAATTTTAGAATGCCTTAGAATGCATTCGATGGAGTAGCTGCTGACTGATACTATGTTATGTATCTTTGGGATTAAAAGCAGTTGATTCTCATTTGTCTGACTCTCTCCTTTTATGCTTAATTGCATCTGGTGCTTTTAAGAGATAACGGATGGTGCAAAGAAGGAAATACATATACTTAAAACATAGGCTTGCAAAATTGAACAAATGCTCGCAATTCCCATTAAAAACCCCTTTCTCCCTCAATGATGAAAAAATATAGGCACATTTTAAAGTATTGAAAATGTATAAAATTAAAGAGGTCCTGATATTTAGATCAGTTAGTAAAATTCATACCAAAATAAAACTGGAAACAGTAATTATATAGTTCCACATTTTAGAGGGAGGTCACATTTTAGAGTTCAGAATAAAGGTAAATCCCAGACTCTCTAAGCAGACTTTTTTTTTCTAATTTCCAAAACCATTTGTCAACCTGCTTCCTACATCAGCTTCAATGAATTACGACAGAAAAATTACACTTAGATTGAAAACAAAGTGAAATTAACTGGATAGACCATATCTTGTTTTCAAGCACTCACCTCCAACAGCAGATATTGGAAAAAAAAAAAAAAGACTTAGAGTACCTTGACATTGATAAAAGCAGAATTTGTTCTGGTGAGTTTTCCTTCCCTTTCAATCTTTTGGGAGAACATTGTCAATTATTTTAAACCAGCAGAATAATAAAATCTGCAAAGTTTTACTATCTACCTCTCCCCAGAGTACTATTAAATTAATGTGTGAAAGCCTAGAAAATTTAAGGCATCTGTCTTAGAATTGAATGACTATGAAATTTGGATCCTCTCTGGCATGTTAAGTGCGCAAGGATATCTGTCTGATTCTCATTTTAATAGTAATTCTCACTTGACCTAAATTCCTGAACCCATGCCCTATGTAATATACAATATCTTGGGGAGGGCTTTCTAGTGAATTTCATTCATAAAAGTGGTAGTAGCGTGTTCTAAATTTTCAAAGTTTAGGGGTTCATACTCTTTTTTTTGTACTTGGGACTGCATGACATGATTAGTATCCATTCAACCAAACGTTGCCTTTGTCTGTGTTTTCCCATCTTATCACACATTGCTTGTGTTCTTCTGTTATTAATATTGCCATTAATCTATCCACTCTCTACATAATCTCTACCTCTGATCCTACTTTAACTTAGTTCAAATGAAATTCTTCCCTCAAGGGTCACAGATAAGGTCCTAAATCCCAAACTCTCCTCTTAGCTGTTCTCCTTGGCCTCTCTGCAGCACTTGGAACAAACAGCCACTGTCTATTTCTTGAAACTCTCTCTTCTTTTATGAATCTGATTACTCCTATGTACCTTTTATGGTTCTTCTCCTGATCAGTCTTTCTCATTTCACTTTACTAGAACTTCTGATCTTTAAGTGTTGGCATGTCTCTGGATTTCATTCTTGGCCTTTTTCCTTCTATGCCTTATTTCTTTGAGTGATGTTAAAGAAAAAAAACCTAGTTGAACAGTAGTTAAAGCAGTATAGCCAGAGTTTATTAAGTAACTATTGTCATTTGGGAAAAGAAACTTCAGTGTAGAACCGGGCTCAATTCTGAATACTGCATGGGCAAATGGGGATTTATAGCCAAGGAGCAGAGTAGGGGTCAGTGACTGGAAAATTACTAAGAGGAAACATCGGGAATAAGGGGGGATTTTTGGGTAAACAGACTTAACAGGATTTTTACTGAAGGCCAGCCAGGGTGATCAGATACCAAAACGGGGGATAAAGAAATTGATCAGATATCAAGGATGATCAGAGATATCAAGCGTGGGGGATTCTCTCTAAACTGACTTAGAATTACTGCCAAAACTGGGCAATGCAGTCCCAACAAGGGTGGCTGCTGAAGCCCCAGGTTGAAGTCTAGAGGGCTTAGAGGAGCATGACTAATGTTTAATCAGAGAGTCTTTATCAGTGATCGCCTTCTCAGTGATGAAGGCAAGTACATCTCAGTGCTGTACCAAAAGACAGATTTCTATTTCTCAAGTATTCTGAATGTGTCTACTTAGATAGTCTGTAGGTCTCTCAAGACAAATATGCCCCAAAGTAAATGAATATCCTCTTTGCTTACAAACCTGCTTTTCCTCACTAGATATTACCAGTTTTATTCATGGCCTCCATCCACTCTATTTTTATAAATTTTAAAATTGAAGTACATTTGATGTACAATATTACATGTTACAGGTGTACAATATAGTGATTCACAGTTTTTAAAGGTTATACTCCATTTATAGTTATTATAAAATATTGGCTATATTTTCTGTGTTGTACAATATAACCTTGTAGCTTATTTTACACATAATAGTTTGTACCACTTAATCCTCTACCCCTTTATTGCTCCTCCCCCCTTCCGTCTCCCCACTGGTAACCACTCGTTTGTTCTCTGTATCTATGAGTCGGCTTCTTTTTTGTTATGTTCACCAGTTTGTTGTATTTTTTAGATTCACATATGAGTGATATCATACAGTATTTGTCTTTCTCTCTCTGACTTATTTCACTTAGCATATTACCCTCCAAGTCTATCCATGTTGCTGCAAATGGCAAAATTTCATTCTTATGGCTGAGTAGTATTCCATTGTATATGTGTGTATATATATATATATATATATATATATATATACCACATCTTCTTTATCCATTCATCCATTGATGGACTCTTAGGTTGCTTCCATATCTTGGCAATTATAAATAATGCTGCTATGAATATTGCGGTGCATGTATCTTTTCAATTTAGTGTTTTTGTTTTTATCAAATATATACCCAGGAGGGAAATTGCTGGGCCATATGGTAGTTCTATTTTTAGTTTTTGAGGAACCTCCATGCTGTTTTCCACAGCAGCTGAGCCAATTTACATTCCCACCAACTGTGTATGAGGGTTCCCTTTTCCTCTTCAACATTCATTATTTGTGTTACTTTTGATGATAGCTATTATGACAGGTGTGAGGTGATATCTCATTGTGGTTTTGATTTGCATTTCCATAATGTTTAGCAATGTTGAGCGTATTTTCATGTGCCTGTTGGCACATCTGCATTTCCTTTTTGGAAAAATGTCTATTCAGTTCTTCTGTCCATTTTTTAAATCAGGTTATTTGTTTTTGTTTTGCTTTGTTTTTTTGATGTTGAATTGTATGAGCTGTTTATATATGTTGGATATTGTTAAAATGACCATACTTCCCAAGGCAATCTACAGATTCAGTGCAATCCCTATCAAAATAGAAATTGCATTTTTTCACAGAACTAGAACAAAGAATTTTAAAATTTCTATGGAAACACAAAAGACCCTGAATAACCAAAACAACCTTGAGAAAGAATATAGCTCGAGAAATGCTCCATGACTTCAGATGATACTACAAAGCTACAGTCCTCAAAACAGTACGGTACTGGCACAAAAACAGACACAGATCAATGGAATAGAATAGAGAGCCCAGAAATAAACCCACTCACTTATGGTCAATTAATCAATGCAAAGGAGGCAAGAATATAGAATGAAGAAAAGACAGTCTCTTCAATAAGTGGTGCTGGGAAAACTGTGTAGCTACATGTAAAAGAATGAAATGAGAACATTCTCTAACACCATATACAAAAATAAGCTCAAATTGGATTAAAGGCCTAAATGCAAGACTGGAAACCATAAAACTCCTAGAGGAAAACATAAGCAGAGCACTCTTTAACATACGTTGTAGCAATATTATTTTGGATCTGTCTCCTAAAGCAAAGGAAATAAAAGCAAAAATAAACAAATGGGACCTAATTAAACTTAAAAGCTTTTGTACAACAAAGTAAACTATTGACAAAGCAAAAAGACAACCTACTGAATGGGAGAAAATATTTGCAAATAATATGACCAATAAGGGCATCTACCCACTCTTCAAACAGGAGACCTCAGATTGGGTTTTACTCCTACTCTTTCTCCCTTCTCCCGCCCAGTCTAATCTGTCACACAGTCTCAAGGATTTACATTTACAATGTTCCTCAGATGTTTCCTTCTTTGCTGCTTCCACTCTTCCAGTCCTAGATCAGATCATCATTTTTTATCTAGCACCCAAATTACTTTCATATTTCCCTACATGCAATTCCTCTGCATTCCATCTTTTAAACTGTTGCCAAAATCCTCATTCAAAAGTACATGGTTAATGATAATTATTCCCTCTATAGTTCTTTGATCACCTTCCTCAGTCTGCAAAGTATTGTAGAACTAGGAAAAATACACAGGGACAGTGGTGAGCTGGAGCCGATGATGTGCATTGCTTCCCAACTCAGAATTCTGTGACTCTCCTATAGACATACATCAACCATGATAATAGTAACAATCATAAAATCGGCAAATGCTGCAAACCAGGGATTTTTTTTTAAGATCTCTTTGTCAACAACATCAACCAGCCACCAAGGCAGAGGGAACTTGTGTTGACTAAGTGCATATCCTGATGGGACAGTGTTACTTGCTGTAACTAAAAAGTCTTCAAATATTTTGCTCTTATAGAAACTGAAATAATTTTGCAAATCCATGTATCCATGTATTTGTAAGCTGACATCTGTGTTAGATTTATTGTTGCTCAAAAATAGTCACTTCTCTTCCTAGGGGACCGTTGTATTTCACCACAACACTGAGGGCAGCCTCAAAATTATGGAGATGGTAAAAAGATCAGTGGTTGCCAGGGGTTAGGAGTTACTGTGGATGAATGGGCAGAGCACAGAGGATTTTTAGGACAGTGAAATTTTTCTCTACGATACTATAATGGTGGATAAATGTCATTGTACATTTATCCAAAACCCATAGCACGTACAACAACGAGAGTGAACCCTAATGCGCACCGTGGACTTTGGGTGATAATGATGTGTAGAGGTAGTTTACAGATTGCAATGAATGTACCTCTCGTGGAGGACGTTGATAGTGAGGAAGGCTGTGCACATGTGGGGACAGGAAGTACTTTTGAACTCTATACTTTCTGCTCAATTTTGCTGTGAACCCAAAGCTCTAAAATAATGAAGTTTATTAAAAATAATTTTTTTAAACCAAAAAAAATAAAACACTTGGACACTCCTTTTACCTATCTTCATCTGTTATCCTGGTCGTACCTGTAACCTGACTATACTCTGAGGGCTTACCCTGAAGGCCTTTCAGGAGGAAGCTGGGTTTTTCTCATGCCTTGTGAACATGGGTTTGGAGGCAAGATATTCACCTTCTTTATTCTCTATTGCTGTTTCTGGAGCTTTACTCTCTTCTCCCTTGCAAAACCGCTGCTCTCTTATTGATCAAACTTCCAGATGTGTCTCCCCCATTCTTCAATTTCTGTCATCTCTGGAGCTCTTTACTTGCTGAAGTTAATATTTTCTAACTCCAATCTTTCTTGTAGCCCAGCTCCTGCTGTCATTACCAGTGACTGCACCAGCCATGTGGATATTCAATCCAGCACCTTGTTCATCTTCTTCCCCACTTCTGATATATCTGAGAAACTGTTCTGCCTCCATTTGAAGACTTGTTCCTCCATAGGTGCTCAACATCCTGGCAGCATTCTCTATCACCAGCTCAAGGACTTTTCGCCCACTAGTTACCACCTCTGTATTCTGGACCTTCAATGTATTCCTCTGGACCTTCAATGTATTCAGTGTATTTGTTAACACCATCATAAAAATACCTTCCTTAATCCTGCATTTCTCTCCAGGTTCCATTCTATTTCTATTTTCCCCCTCACAACCAAACTTTTTGACTATTTTTTTTAAATGAACTGTATTTTGGTCATTCCCTTCTGTAAAAGCTTTTTATGACGAATCTTGCTACTTTGCATAAAATCCAATCTCCTAACAATGGCGTAAAACACTAGACCTGATCTGTCTACCACCTACCTCCCTATATACTCCTTTCCCCTTACTCTCTGCATTCAGGCCACACTGGCCTTCATTTCTCAAACATGCCAGGCTTAGTCCCACCTCAGATACTTAGCTCATGCTCTTACCTTCTGATTGTACCTGTGTTCTCTGATTCTCCCCATGGATGAATTCTTCTATCCTCCAGGGCTTAAGTAAATGTCACTCCCTTAGAGCTTGCCTAACCCTAACCCAGTCACATTTATCTTTTCTTCCCAATACATATATATTATATGAAATGTAATCACCCCTTTTTCCAAGGAAGAAAACCTCAAAATTACATCCAAATCTTCATTCATTCATTTTAAAATATTTATTAAGAAATTATGGAATGACAGGAACATTTCTGTGCTTTTGGAACACATCAGTAAACAGCGATTTCTGCCCTCATGGAGACTTTATGCAAAACTCTCAAGTTTGAAATCTAAGATTGCTGGATCACATTCTGTCCTTTCCTTTCAGTGGGTCAGGGTATGGCTTCTTATGGTCTTTTATAAACTAAATGACATGTTTCCCCTCAGTCTACCTGATACACTATGTGAAGAAGTAAAGGCGTAACTCCAATAAACATACCCATCCAGTGAAAGAGTTTGGCCAGCTTTCACGAGCTTTCACTTGGTTATTATTCAGCAGTTTGGTACTATTACGATTTTCCATGCTTTGAATATGATTATTCATTTCTTTTTCTCTCTGGAAGCTTTTAACTTATCCTCTTTGATTTTAAAGTTCTGAAGTTTCATGCTAAATAAAAAGTTTTTTTTCATCCACTGTGCTTGGCTTACCATAGAACTTCTCTCTCTCTAGAAGCAACTGTTCTATTCTTCAGTTACAAACACATTTCTGGATTCTTTGGTATAATTTTTTCCTCTGTTTCCTATTTCTAGAACTTTTACTAACCAGATGTAAGACTTAGTAGATAGATCCTCTAAATGTATTCTCTTATTTATTCTCCTTTTGTTGCTGTCTTTCTGTATAACGTAATAATTCTATTACATTTAATTTCTGCAATCATATTTTAAATTTCCAAATGAATTTTTTTAGTTTTGGAATGTTCTACATTATAGATTTCTACTCTTTTTTCCTATATGCAATATTAATTGTAGATTTTAAAAATTTGCTTCTACTTACTGCATTGCCTCCATTCCTATGAGGGTTTTTTTTGGTCAGTTTTTCATTTTGCTGCCATTTTTACTAAAGAATATCTCTAACTTCCTTTGGTCTGTGGCTGACAGCTCTTATTTAAGAGATGCACAAAAAGTTAATCTAGTACAAATAGCCAAAGGAAAAATAGATAATTGGACTTCATCAAAATTAAAATTTTGCACTTCAAAGGACACTATCAAGAAAGTGAAAAGATAATCCACAGATTGAGAGAAAATATCTGCAAATCTCATATACCCAATAAGGGTCTAATATCCAGAGTATATAAAGAATTATGACAATTGAACAATAAAAAGATAAATAGCCCAATTTAAAAAACGGGCAAAGAATTTGAATATCTTCAAAGAATATGTACAAATAGCCAGAAAGCACCTGAAAAGATGCTCAATATCCTTAGCTATTGAAGAAATGACCAGAATAAAACTACAGTAAGAAACCACTTACCCATTAAGATGTCTGAATAAAAAAGTCAGTTTGTGGAGAAATTGGAACATTTACATATATGGCTGGTGGGAACGTAAAAATGGTGCAGCTATTAGTATTATTTCACATAAAAGCATGTATATGATTGTTGATAGTAGCATTGTTCATAATAACCAAAAAGTGGAAACAACCCAAATGTCCATCAAATGATGAATAGATAAACAAAATGTGGTATAACCATAAAATAGAATATTATGCAACCACAAAAAGGAATGAAGTACTGATACACGCTACATGAGGAATAAACCTAGAAAACATCATGATAGATGAAAGAAACCAAAAACGTATAGCGACATGTTGTATGATTTCATGTATATGAAATGGCCAGAAGAGGCAAACCCATAGAGACAGAAAATAAATCTGCACTTTTTTTGGTTGTTGTTGCTCTTTTACATCTTTATTGGAGTATAATTGTGTTACAATGTTGTGTTAGTTCCTGCTGTATAACAAAATGAGTCAGCTATGTATATATATATATCCCTATATCCCACCCTGTAGCACCTCCCTCCCACCTTCCCTATCCCACCCCTCAAGGTGGTCACAAAGCACCGAGCTGATCTCCTTGTGCTATGCGGCTGTTACCCACTAACTATTTTACATTAGGTAGTGTATATATGTCAATGCTACTCTCCCACTTCATCCCAGCTTCCTCTCCCTGACCCCATGTCCCCAAGTCCATTCTCTACATCTGCATCTTTACTCCTGTCCTGCCCCTAGGTTCATGAGAACCATCCATCCATCTCACTACAAATAACTCAATTTTGTTTCTTTATATGGCTCAGTAATATTGCATTGTATATATGCGCCACATTTTCTTTATCCATTCCTCTGTTGATGGACACTTAGGTTGCTTTCATATCCTGGCTATTGTAAATATGCTGCAATGAACATTGGCATACATGTCTCTTTTTGAATTGTGGTTTTCACAGGGTATATGCCCAGTAGTGGGATTGCTGGGTCATATGGTAGCTCTATTTTTACTTTTTTTAAGGAACCTCCATACTGTTCTTCATAATGGCTGTATCAGTTTACATTCCCAGCAACAGTGCAAGAGGGTTCCCTTTTCTCCACACCCTCTCCAGCATTTATTGTTTGTAGATTTTTTGATAATGGCCATTCTGACCGGTGTGAGGTGATACCTCATTGTAGTTTTGATTTGCATTTCTCTAATGATTAGTGATGTTGAACATCCTTTCATGTGTTTGTTGGCAATCTGAATATCTTCTTTGGAGAAATGTCTGTTTGGGTCTTCCACCCATTTTTGGATTGGGTTGTTTGCTTTTTTGATGTTGAGCTCTATATGCTGCTAGTATATTTTGGAGATTAATCCTTTGTCAGTTGCTTCCTTTGCAAATATTTTTCTCCCATTCTGAGGATGTCTTTCCATCTTGTTTATAGTTTCTTTGGCTGTGCAAAAGCGTTTAAGTTTCATTAGGTTCCATTTGTTTATTTTTGTTTTTATTTCCATTTCTCTAGGAGGTGGGGTCAAAAAGGATCTTGCTGTGATTTATGTCATAGAGTGTTCTGCCTATTTTTTCCTCTAGAATTTTATAGTGTCTGGCCTTACATTTAGATCTTTAATCCATTTTGAGTTTATTTTTGTGTATGGTGTTAGGGAGTGTTCTAATTTCATTCTTTTACACGTAGCTGTCCAGTTTTCCCAGCAACACTTATGGAAGAGGCTGTCTTTTCTCCACTGTGTATTCTTGCCTCCTTTATCAAAGATAAGGTGGCCATATGTGCATGGGTTTATCTCTAGGCTTTCTATCCTGTTCCGTTGATCTATATTTCTGTTTTTGTGCCAGTACCATACTGTCTTGATTACTGTAGCTTTGTAGGATAGTCTGAAGTCAGGGAGCCTGATTCCTCCAGTTCCGTTTTTCTTTCTCAAGACTACTTTGGCTATTTGGGGTCTTTTGTCTTCCCATACAAATTGTAAAATTTTTTATTCTAGTTCTGTGAAAAATGCCATTGGTAGTTTGAAAGGGATTGCTTTGGATCTGTAGATTGCTTTGGGTAGAATAGTCATTTTTACAATGTTGATTATTCCAGTCCAAGAACATGGTATATCTCTCCATCTGTTTGTATTGTCTTTGATTTCTTTCATCAGTGTCTTATAGTTTTGTATTTTTTTTTTTTTTTGCGGTACGCGGGCCTCTCACTTTTATGGCCTCTCCCATTGCAGAGAACAGGCTCCGGATGCGCAGGCCCAACGGCCATGGCTCACGGGCCTAGCCGCTCCGCGGCATGTGGGATCTTCCTGGACCGGGGCACGAACCTGTGTCCCCTGCATCGGCAGGCAGACTCTCAACCACTGCACCACCAGGGAAGCCCAGTGTCTTATACTTTTCTGCATACAGGTCTTTTGTCTCCCGAGGTAGGTTTATTCCTAGGTATTTTATTCTTTTTTGTTGCAATGGTAAATGGGAGTGTTTCCATAATTTCTCTTTCAGATTTTTCATCATTAGTGTATAGGAATGCAAGAGATTTATGTGCATTAATTTTGTGTCCTGCAACTTTGCCAAATTCATTGATTAGCTCTAGTAGTTTTCTGGTGGCATCTTTAGGATTCTCTATGTATAGTATCATGTCATCTGCAAACAGTGACAGTTTTACTTCTTCTTTTCCAATTTGTATTCCTTTTATTTCTTTTTCTTCTCTGATTACTGTGGCTAGGACTTCCAAAAGTATGTTGAATAATAGTGGTGAGAGTCTGCACCACTGTCTTGTTCTTGATCTTAGAGGAAATGATTTCAGTTTCTCACCATTGAGAATGATGTTGGCTGTGGATTTGTCATATATGGCCTTTATTATGTTGAGGTATGTTACCTCTGTGCTCACTTTCTGGAGAGTTTTTATCGTAAATGGGTGTTGAATTTTGTCGAAAGCTTTTTCTGCATCTATCGACATGATCATATGGTTTTTGTCCTTCAATTTGTTAATATGGTGTATCACATTGATTGATTTGCATATATTCAAGAATCCTTGCATTCCTGGGATAAACCCCACTTGATCATGGTGTATGATCCTTTTAATGTGCTGTTGGATTCTGTTTGCTGGTATTTTGTAGAGGATTATTGTATCTGTGTTCATCAGTGATATTGGCCTATAGTTTCCTTTTTGTGTGACTTCTTTGTCTGGTTTTGGTATCAGGGTAATGGTGGCCTCATAGAATGAGTTTGGGAATGTTCCTCCCTCTGCTGTATTTTGGAAGAGTTTGAGAAGGATAGGTGTTAGCTCTTCTCTAAATGTTTGATAGAATTCACCTGGAAGCCATCTGGTCCTGGGCTCTTGTTTGCTGGAAAATTTTTAATCACAGTTTCAATTTCAGTGCTTATGATTGGTCTGTTCATATTTTCTATTACTTCATGGTTCAGTCTTGGAAGGTTGTACTTTTCTAAGAATTTGTCCATTTCTTCCAGGTTGTCCATTTTATTGGCATATAGTTGCTTGTAGTAGTCTCTCATGATCCTATGTATTTCTTCAGTGTCAGTTGTTACTCCTCTTTCATTTCTAATTCTGTTGGTTTGTCTTCTCCCTTTTCTTCTTGATGAGTCTGGCTAATGGTTTATCAATTTTGTTTATCTTCTCAAAGAACCAGCTTTCAGTTTTATTAATCTTTGGTATTGTTTTCTTCGTTTATTTTTCATTTATTTCTGATCTGATCTTTATGATTTCTTTCCTTCTACTAACTTTGGGTTTTGCTTGTTCTTCTTTCTCTAGTTCCTTTAGGTGTAAGGTTAGGTTGTTTATTTGAGATCTGTCTTGTTTCTTGAGGTAGGATTCCCTACCTCAATATATTTCCCTCTTAGAACAGCTTTTGCTGCATCCCATAGGTTTTGGGTCATTGTGTTTTCGTTGTCATTTGTTTCTAGGTATTTTTTGATTTCCTCTTTGATTTTCTCAGTGTTCTCTTGGTTATTTAGTAGCATATTGTTTAGCCTCCATGTGTTTTTTTTTTTTATTTTTTACAGTTTTTTTCTTGTAATTGATATCTAGTCTCATAGCATTGTGGTTGGAAAAGATACTTGATATGATTGCTCTTGATTTCTTCTACATCCTTGTTAAACGTCTCTGGTTGTCCGATGTCCTGAAATCGGTTCTCCAACCTCAGAGGCTCAGACCCAACACCCAGCAAGAGTACCAAGACCCTGCCAGCTGCACAGCACAGAAGAAAAGGAAGAAAGGAAAAAACAAACAAACAAATAAAAAATGAACTAACAGAATCTCAAAACAAATGGTAAAAACAAAACTAAACAAACAAAATCACACAGAAAAACATACACAGACACACACACACACACATACACTGATAAAAAAAAATCAAAAAGAACAGACAGAACCCCAAGACAAATTGTAAAATCAAAAGTAAACAAACAAAATCACACAAAGAAACATACACATGCACACTTACAAGAAGAGAAAAAAAAAAAAAAGGGAAAAGAGCAACCAAACCAATAAACAAACCCACCAATGAAAACAAGCACTACAAGCTAAACTAAGATAAACATAACACCAAAAACAAATCAAATGCAGAAAGCAAACCCCATGTCTACAGTTGCTCCCAAAGTCCACTGCCTCAATTTTGGGAACATTTGTTGTCTATTCAGGTATTCCAAAGATGCAGGGTTCATCAAGCCAATTGCAGGGATTCAATCCACAGCTCCTGAGGCTGCATGGAGAAATTTCCCTTTCTCTTCTTTGTTCACACAGGTCCTTGGGTTCAGCTTTGGTTTTGGCCCTGACACTGTGTGTAGGCCGCCCTCCAGTGTCTGTTCCCCACCCAGACTGGAGGGGGTTAAAGCAGCGGCTGATTGGGGTTCTCTTGCTCACTCAGGTCGGGGAGAGGGAGGGGTATGGCAGTCATAACTGGAATGCAGGGCGTGCCTGCAGTGGCAGAGGCTGGCGTGACAGTGACAGCCTGAGGCATGCCACATGTTCTCCCAGGGAGTTTGGCCCTGGACCACGGCACCCTGCAGTGGCATGCTGCACAGGCTCTCAGGGGTGTGTGGGTAGTGACCTGTGCTTATGCACAGGATTCTTGGTGGCAGCGGCAGCAGCAGTAGTGGTCTGTGCCTGTCTCTGGGGTCTGAGATGATTGCTGCGGCTCACGCCCATCTCTGGAGCTTGCTTAGGCAGTGCTTTGCTGTCTGCAGTCACACGGAGCCGGAAGCCCCTCTCCTCGCGCACACCGAAACAATCGTCTCTTGCCTCTTCGGCAGGTCCAGACTTTTCCCAGACACACTCCCGGCTAGCTGTGGTGCACTAGTCCCCTGCAGGCTGTGTGCACGCAGCCAATCCCAGTCTTCTCCCTGGGATCTGACCTCCGCAGCCCGAGCCTCAGCTCCCAGCCCCGCCCGCCCCGGCGGGTGAGCAGACAAGCCTCTCGGGCTGGTGAGTGCCGGTCGGCACCGATCCTCTGTGCATGAATCTCTCCACTTTGCCCTCTGCACCCCTGTGGCTGCGCTCTCCTCCGTGGCTCCGAAGCTTCCCCCCCCCGCCCCCGCCACCCACAGTCTCCACCCGTGAAGGGGCTTCTAGTGTGTGGAAACCTTTCCTCCTTCACAGCTCCCTCCCACTGGTGCAGGTCCCGTCGCTATTCTTTTGTCTTTGTTTTTTCTTTTGCCCTACCCAGGTACTTGGGGATTTTCTTGCCTTTTGGGAAGTCTGAGGTCTTCTGCCAATAGGTGTTCTGTAGGAGTTGTTCCACATGTAGATTTTTTTTTGATGTATTTGTGGGGAGGAAGGTGATCTCCACATCTTACTCCTCTGCCATCTTGAAGTTCTCCCCTAGATTAACATTTGCCAGGGTTTGGGGTTATGGAAGAATGGGGACTATTTGCTAATGAGTATGGGGCTTCCTTTTGGGCTGATGAAAATACTTGAAATTAGATGGTGATGGTAGTACGACATTGTGAAGATACTAAAAACTACTGAATTGTACATTGTAAAGGATGAATAATACTGCAGTGAAAACAGGTAATTGGAAGTTCTGTGAGTATGTGCAAAACTTTGGTAGTAACTACTGGGCTGCACTGTAGAATGATGAGGCGAAGAGGATGGGCAGTTTTAGTCCGGCTTCTGACAAATACTGTGGTTCTTTATTTGGGAGTTAACTTATTTCCCTAGAAACTGATTTATAATCTGCCAGAATTCTCAGGACTTAGTAGGGAAAGGAGACTGGGGTCTTCAGTATTTACCAGTTAGACTTGTATTTCACCATCCAGCTGTACTCAGAGTCCCTGAGTCCTAAGGCTTTCTGATCCATCCTCTCAAGAGATAAATCTAGTTTCTGAGGCATTATGAAGAGACAGTTGCCAGGAAGCTGAAAGTTGAGGATCTGGATGTTTACAAGTTTTTTTTTTTTTTTTTTTTTTTTTTTGCGGTACGCGGGCCTCTCACTGTTGTGGCTTCTCCCGTTGCGGAGCACAGGCTCCAGACTTGCAGGCCCAGCGGCCATGGCTCACGGGCCCAGCCGCTCCGCGGCATGTGGGATCCTCCCGGACCGGGGCGTGAACCCGTGTTCCCTGCATCGGCAGGCGGACTCTCAACCACTGCGCCACCAGGGAAGCCCCTGGATGTTTACAAGTTTTATGTTATAAATACGTTTCCCCCCGCTTACTCTCCTACATGTTATGGTTACAGGATGGGAATAAGCTTGCTTCTGCACTTTCCCACAGGTTGATGAAGATTCTAGCATTCTCTGGTCTGCTGAGTCAGTTACCACAATTCTCAGTTTACTCATTTGTGCTGCTGTTATCTCTCCACCTTTTGCTTTGGATTTGTTAATTGATCCCCTCCACCCTTTTTATTGTCTGAGGTAGGCAGAATCTTCGTTCTCCAAAGAATTCTATAGCCTAATCCTCAGAATCTCTGAATATGTTCAATAATATGACAAAAGGAATTAAGGTTGCAAATCAGCTGGGTATCCTGGATTATTAGGGTGGGCCAAATGTAGTCACAATGGTCCTTAAAAGTGGGAGAGGGGGCTGAAGTAAAGGGTCAGAGGGAACTATGCAGGAATGGTCAGAGAGATGCAATCACCCTGGCTTGGAAGGTACAGGAAGGGGGCCATGAGTCAAGGAATGTGGGTGTCCTCTAGATCCCCTAGAAGCTGGAAGGGGTAAGAAAATAGATTATCCCTTAGAGCCTTCAGAAAGAAATAAATTGGTGTTTTTTAAGCCACTAAATTTGTGGTAATTTATTCCAAGAGCAATGGAAAACTAATACATCGTCATTCCAGTTAGTATAGGCCTTCCATGTTTAATCAGAAATATCTCCCTTTATATTTCACATGCTGAAATTTATTTACCATACCCTAAAATCTTCTCTTTGGCGTGCAATTTCTTTCAGCCTATCTTTTCGATCATTTTGACATTTTAGCCAGTTGACATGGAATTGTAAGATTCACCTCCTGTGTACTGATACAGACTAAACTCTGGTTTCAGTTCTAATTGGTTTTTGTGCCATAGCTGTCATTAGATATTTTCATTATTACACCTGGCTATAAACCGCAATAACCTACCTTTTTTCTACTGTGGAATTTAACTTAGACTACTCTTTAGTCAAAAAATGTTTTACTTTTCTATTCAGTCAACACTCTGTCTCCCCTGTCCCTCCTATACATTGCATAAAGCATATGCTGGGTTTTATAGCCATTTGGGTGTGCAGTGTGAATTCCTGGGATGCCTTTTTTCAAAGGTTAGGGAAGCTGACTAATACTTTTCTCACTGACTATAAGCTTCCTTGAAGATCATAACAGAAACTTGGCAAGATAGGCATCTCTAAACTTGGAAGCTTAGTACTCTTTCAGCAATTGCACAGCAGGGTTCTCCTTTTAAAAATGATTTTAATTAGCCACTATCCAAATCTACACTGACATTTTGATAGCTTAGAATCAGTATGGTTTCTTTAGCATGCTATATCCCTAGTATTATGAATTTGTTTCATAAATAGGCAATCTGAAACAATAGAGATAGAACAATAACAATAGAAATCAGAAACAAATTCCTAGATTCTAAGCCTTTGTGAATTCTAAAGCTGAACCAACACTGGGTCATCTTCTCAGGGAAAACCCCTCCTGACCAGGAAGAACAAATATTTCAAAAACTAGATCATTTATCTTTAGTGATCACACCTAATCCAAGCTCTGGAGTTGTATCCTGAAACTTGATTCCACCTTGAACCTTAGCTGAGGTACAGCTAAACTTGAGCTTTTAATAAATCATCTTTTAATTAGTCCTGACACCATACTCATATTTTCTCTTCTGCCTTAAAAATCATAGCTTACAAATCCTCGAATTTTATTTAATTCTGCAATATTCTCCCTCTTCTCTAAATGCCACATAATTTTATCACACTACAAGTTATTTTACAACTTAAGAAACATAACTATTTTGATGCTAGAGCAGCTTTTGGGAAATAAACCATTCTTTGCATAAAATCTATTAACCCAAATCCTGCTAATCCGTCACATTGAATGAAATCCTACTAATAAAGTCACATTTAAAATGTTCTTACGTGTAGAGAAAAGATGAAATCTCAAAATTATAGCTGGATATTTAAATTTTATGGGAAAATTCAAGAAGGCCCAGATATTCCTGACAAGCATATTAAAATTTCTGAGTATTTTCAAGAGCTGATTTCTTAAGAAAGTCAGAGGTGAGCTGGTTGGCTTTAAACAGTGTCTGTTTCGTTTAACTCCTTAACTCCTTGAAACCAGAACTGGTTAGGCAGGTTGGAGCAGCAAGTCTCGTTCAACCCTGGCTATGCGCTATGACACATGCACTGATGACGACCCTGTACCCATATTCCAGAACCTCATCTGGAGCTTTTAAAAATACATGTTTCTAAATATATTGAGTCCCGATCTCATGGAGAGGAGTTCAGACATCTGTCCTCAAAAGCTTCTAGTGATTCTGATGCATAGGAGAAAATCACTCCCTTTACAATGGAGGCACCAAAGCTGCAGGAGGAGAAGGATAAGGAATCCTTAGCAAGTTTGTTGAGAGCCTGCTGTGAGTTGGGTACTTAACTATACTGGGCATGTTATATTTCTCAAATAGAAGTTGGTTATGATAGAACATGCATTAAGACCTGTCTTTTAATTATTTTTTAAAAAAAATATTTATGTATTTGGCTGCGCCGGGTGTTAGTTGTGGGATCTTTTATTTGCGACATGCGGGATCTAGTTCCCTGACCAGGGATTGAATCCTGGCCCCCTGCATTTGGAGCACGGAGTCTTAACCACTGGACCACCAGGTAAGTCCCAAGACCTGTGTTTTAATTCTTCTTTTATTTTTTAAAATTGTTTCTTTTTATTTATTTATTAAATTTTAGTGGGTTGAGTTCCTTTTTTTTAATATATTATTTATTTATTTTTGGCTGCGTTGTTGCACATGGGCTTTCTCTAGTTGTGGCGAGCGGGGCCTATGCTTCATTGTGGTGCACGGGCTTCTCATTGTGGTGGCTTTTCTTATTGTGGAGCACGGGCTCTAGGAGCATGGGCTGCAGTAGTTGTGGCTCGTGGGCTCTAGAGTGCAGGCTCAGTAGTTGTGGCACACGGGCTTAGTTGCTCCACAGCATGTGGGATCTTCCCGGACCAGGGCTCGAACCCGTGTCCCATGCATTGGCAGGCAGATTCTTAACCACTGGGCCACAAGGGAAGTCTGTGTTTTAACTCTTTAAAAAAATCACCTGCATGTCAAATTCAAGTAACTTGCTTTGTCCAGCCTTTTTATTTTTATTTTACTTAATTTTTTGAAGCAGTGAGACTATAAATTTTTTCTTCCAGTTTTATTGAGATATAATTGACACACAGCACTGTATAACTTTAAAGTGAACAGCATAATGATTTGACTCACATACATCATGAACTGATGACCACAATAAGTTTAGCTCATCCATCATCTCATACAGATATAAAAGAAAAGGAAAAACAAAAATATTTTTTCTTTGTGATCAGCACTCTTAAGGTTTACTCTCTTAACAACCTCCATTTAAAACGTACAGCAGTGTTAATTATACTTATGTTGCACATCACATCCCTAGTACTTATTTATCTTATAGCTGGAAGTTTGTACCTTTTGACCACCTTCATCCAATTCCCCCTCCTCCCAACCCCTACATGTCCAGCCTTTTTAAATTTTGTTTTTGAAATCAGTTTGGATCTTGGATTATTTTGACTGTATTTGTCTTCCTAATGATGTTTCTCAATTTTATTCAGAAATGAGTTGCCTGAGTGGATGGAGTTTAATAAAACTCTGATAAACTAAAAAGTGAGTGCTTATGAGTATATTGTTGAAGTTGAGAACTTTTTACTTTACCAAATGGATGTTGTGTATCTAATAATTAAGTGCTGGGACTTTAAGACAGTCTCTTGGGCCTACATCCTGGGAATAGCTGTGTGAAACCAGGGAAGTGAGTTAACTTTTCTGAACCTCAGTTTCTCCTTCTATAAAAGGGAAATGTCTTACCTTGAGTTTTCCCAGCAGCTGACTTTGAGACAGGAATTTCAGTGCAAGAACTTTATTTGAAAAATAGAGGGGGAAAAAAAAGTAAGAATGAGTAAAAGTGAGACAGGGAAGAGAAGGTGGCCAACAAAACGTGTGTTTGGGGGCAGTTAGCATGTGAGCCTTGGAGCTGAAGCTCACTGGGGAAATTTTGGGAATCAGTACAGTTACCTTATAAGGTCGGGGGCTATGGTCGTGGGCGGCAAGATATCAACTCTTGTCAGTCTTTGGCAGAAGGCTGCTCCACGGAGAGTTAATTCCCTGCCTGCCTGCTAGCCTGTCACACAAGCTAGGACTGTGGGTTTCAGCAGCCGGAGAAAGCCCTTGAGTACTGGTTAAAGAAATACAGTTGCTGGGGATTGGAAGTTGGACAGTGTGCACTGAAACAGTAAGTAGAAGGGAATATGGATGGGACAGCAACAGACCTTATTTCACAGGATTATTGGGAAAACAGAATGAAGCAATGCATATCAAACACTTAAAACATACTGAATACTCAATGTGTCTGTCCTTCAACCTCAGACTGCTTATGAAGCTTTATATATTAATTTTCTTAAATCTCTAGTGGTTGCTTTCTTATAATCATCACCCTTAACTTAAAATTTTTTTGGGCCGTGCATGCAGCACGCAGGATCTTAGTTCCCCGAACAGGGATTGAACCTGTGCTGCCTGTGTTGGGAGCGCGAAGTCTCAACCACTGGACCTCCAGGGAAGTCCCAACTTAAATATTTTTGTAACAATGCAATAAATGATTGATTATTTAAAGTACAATCTTTAAGAGTCAAACAATACAACTATTCCCATAATTATAATCTCTCCCTATTGGCATATTAAAGTGATAATATAGTCATGAAAATTACTACATTTTCCCTCTTTTTGTACTTTCCAAGACCTGGCTGTTTAAGAAAATAAAAAAATTTTTAAAAATGTGTTCTTGCTACTGTCATACGACAAAGTCAATATAACAGTGAAAGAATAAGCTGTGTTCCATTCTGTCTCATATATCAACAAAATTGCCCCGAGTTCAGACATGCTGTTATGTGAGATAGTTGATGATATATGGATCTACAGAATACAGCTGTGTTCCCAGGTTACAGTTCAGTTTATGGCAAATCATAGTTAGATTTGTAAGGAGAG
Organism: Globicephala melas; assembly: GCF_963455315.2. Taxonomy (NCBI): domain Eukaryota; kingdom Metazoa; phylum Chordata; class Mammalia; order Artiodactyla; family Delphinidae; genus Globicephala; species Globicephala melas. The sequence continues at coordinate 117,779,328 of NC_083318.1, read as the reverse complement.
GTAAAATGGTATGAAAGATATTGATAGGAAATACGTAACAGTAAGACTTTTTTTAACTGTCCATCTTGAGCTATTAAGAGTTTCAAAAGACATTGTTTGATCCGTTATTGCTTGACAAAGCTCTAAAAGCAAAGAATAACAGTCTTTCTTTCAGATCCTTGACAAGACATATAACTACCTAAAAGCCAAGCTACTAGATAATGTGGATTTTATGGCATGGCTATCTCCATTATTGTCAGGAATCTTGCTTTACATGTCCAAAATACGGAAGAAGTTTATCTGGTCTGTCTACAAGCTAGATGACGGTTTCAACAGAGCTTTAAGTTAGAAAAGCTTCTACTATTATCATCTGTTCCTTGGATCTAGGCAGTGACAACGACTTTGAAAGCTTTCAGATCTCTGCTTCATCTTGCCCTAGGAGCAATGCTTCCTAAAGCTCATTGGTAGGGATGGAACTAAATTTCTCTAGTCCTAGTGAGAAGTTCCACTCTTTCTATTTCAATCTTCCTTGCCTCCTTACTAAACCTTTCCAGAATAAAATTGGTGATGGTATTAGATATCTCTTTGGCATCAGTGGATGTTGGTCCACATTTCCATGAACAATGAAGAACAGAATATATGGAATTAGGTCCTTTGGTTCCTATGGTTCTTTCTAGGAAGTCAAATAAATGTACCAATGTGGAAATAGGCAGGTGTCTGTCCCCAGCCATAGCTAAATCCATTTCATATTCTGGAAACCATCTCAACACGAAGGCAGATGGCTATTGGTATAAAGTTTGGTCTAAAATGCTTGGAAGATCTTTGTAAAGCTAATGGATGTTACATTTAGTCACATGAATCCTGAATGGGATTAAGGTGTTTAAGAAAGCACGAGAAAGTGTTGGAGAATTATCTCCTGTGTTCCTGAGATGAGCATAGGGAAAGAAAAAGTATTTTATTATCAACAAAGGTTACATGTACGAATTTGATGATTCAATGAGGAAAATACCTCGTGATTATCATCAGGCAGATGTTCTAAGATGTTGCTTTGCCATTTAAAAGAGACAAAATGTAAAAAATAAATATGCAGTTTGGTTTTTTTGAAAATAACTACCAAGATCAGATTTGAATATCCAAAGACAAATGTCCTGAGTATATAACTTATCCTCTGGCTAATGCATTATGTATACGTGTCCTCATCCATCTCTAATCTAGAGCCTCAACTCCTTTCCCCTCATCTCATTTACTTGTACGATAAGTACCTAGAGTGCTTCTCTGATGTATGATGTGTTAGGAGTTGTATGTATAAAGAGCATCAACAAACACAGTTGTGCTCTTTAATCTGTAGATTTTTAAACAAGAAAGTACTATAATCAAATTTGTTTCAGAGCTATAACTTGCATGACCACGTAGACTAATGATGCTGGCTAGGACTGAGAGAGTGTGAGAAGGGGCTCCTGAAGTCCAGGGGTGAGATTATCAGCTCAAATTCAGATAATATAGGTGGAAATAGATTAGCGTGGACAGATTTGAATAGTATTTTTGTACTATAATCAATAGAACTTGGTGAGTGCTTTTACATGTTTAATGAGAAAGAGAAGTCATTTTTGCTTCCATTTTTCTAGAATAAACAAGAAATTATACATAACAGAGATGATCAAATTTTCTCTGTAGAAGTTTCAGAGGAAAAACTAATGGACAGCATGTTCATATCTTAGTGCTTCTTGAGTCATGTTGGGGATCAAATAATGTATTATTTATGAGATCAATATATAAGTTGTAGAGTAACATATAAATATATAATTATCCTTGTGAATTGTTTTGCCAATTATGATTAACATAACTGTGTGCTTTATGGCTTACAAAGTGCTTTAGTATATATTATCTCATCTGACATCCCCTTGGTACCCATGTAAATATGCCAACTTCTTTTCCACATTGTGTGTTTGTTCAAGCTGTTCTTTTTTCTGGGAATGCCTCAGTGTACTCTTTTCCTGCTAACTCTACTTATCCTTAAAGTTTTGGCTTAACTGTCTTCTCCTCCAATCTCAATTGTGTCCTGTATACCCTACCATATATTTTCTATACAATGTATAGAAAAATATTTTTCTTTCAAAACTCACCACTACTTGTAATTATGTATCAATATGTGTGATTCTGTTGTTAATAGCCGTCTTCTCTACTCCATAAAATTCATGAGGGAAATGTTTTGTCCCTCGCTGTATCACCAGTTCCACAATGCCTGGCTCATAGTGAAAGGTAAATAAATACTTTTTTAAAAATGTGAAAAAATAATAATTTTATAATTCCTCTTTGCATATGGAAGACATACTTCACTTCTTTCACCATGTTTGACTTTAGTGCCTCTCAGGGTTTTGTCAGCTTCATTATTAATACCATACTATATTGTAATTTTTCTAGGTCCACTAGAGCATGAATCCCTTGAGAAAATGTGTTCACGTCCAGTTCATCTTTGCATTCCATCCCTTAGTTCAGGGAATAAAACGGAGTCAGTACATAGTTTGCTGACTGAATGGCTCATTGAGACCCATAAGGAAATTATGTGCACAGACTTAAAGTCAAGGAGACTTAGGTGCTTATATTAAAGTGTTGCCCTGATGGGCAGGCATCTAATTTAACATACACATCTAGGGACGTGCTGTAACACTCTCTGGGGATGGAGACTGTTGGATGCCACCACTGGGATTTCCCTTTCCCCTGCTTCAGGGTACCAGTATCTCCCAGAAGGGACCTTTCACATGTATCTGATGTCCTGATCTTCCTGGTTGCAGTCCAGGGGAACCTCTTGACAGCCTGACTCTGGAGGCCAGGGGTGATTGCCTTCCTGGTCCCATGGGACTGTAATGATCAGTGTCTCACCCAGAAAGGAGGTCAAACCCTTGTCTGGCACCCTGATGTTTGTAGCAACAGCCAGGGGACTACATCACCTAGCTCTGGCAGCCAATGGGGCTTACACTTAGAGATTGCACAGGACTGAAACCAATGGAGAAAAAGTTCTTAAACAGCTATGACCCCCAAGGCACAGGAAGAGTTAAGAGACCCAGGAGCTCAGTCTTTCTGTGAGGGAGCCCTTTTAGCTAATTATCATGGCTACAGCCTGAGGGACAATCTTCCAATTAAACAAGCATCTAAAGGCTGATGGTTATTCTTTCCAGAGGCCTTGAAGGGTGGGCGCTGTCTGCAGTCACCCTCTGCCATGCTCCAGAGCCCGAGTATCTCCTGGAGGGGAGCTTTGATCACCCAACTCTGGTGGCCAGGAGTGGCTTGCATTCCTGGGTCCCATGGGACTATGGCAGTCAGAAAAATGGTTCATGGCAGGCTGCCACCCCCAGGGCACTGTGCAGAAAACAGAATGGGGAACACCCCACAGCCTTTCTGTGAAGGAGGCCTCTTCTTGTCCTGGAGCTTCAGTTTGAGGGGCAGGCTTCAGGTCCGGCACACATCTAGTAGACTGTGGAGCTGCTCTCAAGGAATGTGTGCTGCGGATGCCATCTTGGCTCTCTCCCTCTGCCTCGCTCCTGCCTGCGGTATCTCCCACAAAAGAGCTTATATGCTCATTTGGAGTTCTAATTTTTGCAACTGCTGCCCAGGGGACACTTCCAGAAAACCTGGCTCTTATGGCCAGTGGGGCTTACACTTGCATTCCCACTGGACTGTATTTATTTGCATACATTTAGAAGCTGCTGTCTGCAGGTCTGGCTTCCAAACAATGTGAATCTAGGTGCTGAGATCCTCCCCTTTGGGACACTGACAGGTCTTGGCACATCCTCAGCTACTGGGAGCTGTTAAAAATATAAGTCTGCTTGGACAAGCACAAAAGTTTGAAAGAAGACAGAGCTGGGGCAGGGTTCATCTCCTCCATGAGACCACTCCTTTAAGACTTGGAGAGGTGCTCGTTTCATCTACTGTATAGAAACTAGCACAGAGAGTTAAGGAAAATGATGAAACAGAGGACTATGTTCAAAGTGAAAGAATAATATAAAATCTTAATGAAATGAAAATAAGTAATTAACCTGCTAAAGAGTTCAAAGTAACATTTATAAAGATGTTCATCAAATGTGGGAGAAGAATGGAGGAACACAGTGAAAATTTCAACAAAGAGATGGAAAATATAAGAAAACACTAAATAGAAGACACAGAACTTAAGAACATAACTGAAATGAAAAATACACTAGAGGGGTTCAATAGTAGACCAGATGAAGCAGAAGAAAGGATCAGTCAAACACAAGGTGGTTGAATTCTGTCAGGGTAGTGAAAGGAAAAACGAATGAAAAAATTGAAGAGAGCATAAGGGGCTTATGGGACAATATCAAATGGACTAACATCTCCATTATAGGGGTCCTAGAGGAGAAAAGACAGAGAAAGGGGCAGGAATCTTGTTTGAAGATATAATAGCTGGAAAACTTCCCAAACGTCGGGAAAGAAACAGACATCCAGACCTAGGGAGCCCAGAGAGTTCCAAACAAGAGGAACTCAAAGAGATCCACACCAAAACGCATTGTAATCGAAATGTCAAGAGTTAAAGACAAGGAGAGAATATTGAAAGTACCAAGAGAAAAACAATTTATTATGTACAAGGGAACCCCCATAAGAGTATCAGCAGATTTTTCATCAGAAGCTTTGCAGGCCAGAAGGGAGTCCAATACAATATATTCAAAATGCTGAGAGAAGAAAAAACTTCCAACCAAGAATATTCTACCCAGCAATGTTATCATGCAGAATTTAAGTAGAGATAGTTTTCCAGATAAGCAAAAGCTAAAGTAGTTCATCACCAGTAAACTGGCTGTACATTAAATGTTAAAGGGACTATTTTAAGCTTAAAAAAAAAGTGCTAATTAATGAAAACATATTTCACTGGAAAGGTAAATATATAGAAAATGCAGTGGATTAATCACTTATAATGCTATTATGAAGGTTAAAAGGCAAAAGTATAAAAATAACTCTGATTATAATAACTGGCTAAGGGATACACAAGAAAAAGCATGTAGAATGTAACATCAAAAACATAAACCATGCCAGGGAGAGTAAAAATGTTCTAAAAGGGAAGTTCATAGCGATAAATGCCTACCTCAAAAGACAAGAAAAGTCCCAAACAACTTAAACTTATACCTCAAGGAGCTAGAAAAAGAACTAAAAAAGCCCAATGTTATTTGAAGGAAGGAAATAAAAAAGGTTAGAGCAGAAATAAATGAAATAGAGACTAAAAAGACAATAAATAAGATAAATGAAGCTAAAAGCTGGTTCTTTGAAAATATGAACAAAATTGACAAAAAAAAACCTTTTAACTAGACTAACCAAGAAAAAAGAGGACTCAAATAAATAAAATCAGAAATGAAAGAGGAGATATTGCAACTGACACCACAGAAATACAAAAGACCATAATAGACTACTATGAACAATCATATGCCAACAAGTTGGACAACCTAGAAGAAATGAATAAAATCCTAGAAACATACGACCTATTAAGACTTAATCTTTAGGAAACAGATAATCTGAATAGACCAACTTTTGTTTGTTGGGAGATTTTGATTACTGATTCAATCTGCTTATTAGTAATCGGTTTCCCTCTGGGGACATTTGTCAATACTGGGAACATTCTTGGTCATCACAGTTTGGGAAAGGGCTAGAAGATAGATAGAAGCCAGGGATGCTGCTAAACGTCCTACAGTTATCAAGCCCAAGATGTCAATAGTGCCAAGGTTTTAAGGTAATTCAAGCTAATTCAATTTCACAAATATATGTTGAGCTACTATCATGTGCGAGACATGGGGAATACAGCAATAAACAAAAATGATATGGTTGCTGTCCATAAGGAATAATGATATTTGTAATACTTGAATCTTATATAATGAGTCCTTTATAAATTAGTAAAAATCATAAAGTCATATTAATTAAAGAGAGGAGAGGGCTTCCCTGGTGGCGCAGTGGTTGAGAGTCTGCCTGCTGATGCAGGGGACGCGGGTTCGTGCCCTGGTCCAGGAAGATCCCACATGCGGTGGAGCGGCTGGGCCCGTGAGCCATGGCCGCTGAGCCTGCGCGTCCGGAGCCTGTGCTCCGCAACGGGAGAGGCCACAGCAGTGAGAGGCCCGCGTACAGCAAAAAAAAAAAAAAAAAAATTAAAAAAAAAAAAAAAAAAGGAGAAAGGTGAGCCTTAAAAATATGCTTTCCCTTTGATCTTTTAATTCGACTCATGAAAAATTTTAAGGGAATAATAAGAAATTTGCACAAAGATTTATCTACAATATGTTTTAATGAATTATTATTTATAATAGTGGAAATTTGGAAACAAATGTGCAAAAGGAAGGTAAAATAAAGTGTGAACATTCAGTTGAAGCTTTAAAAATTCACATTTTTGAAAAATACTGATATGAAAAATATTCATTGTATAAAGTTAAATGAAAAGCAGATGACAAATCTCTAAGTATTGCATGAACCTAATTTTTAAAAACAAACATGGGGAAAAAACTAGCAGGAATTATGCCAAAATGAGTTACAAATGACTCTCTCTATGCTGTCATGTTATGAGCAATTTTAATTTTTTTCTTTACAGTCTAGGTACTTTCCAAATCAATGAACACATATTATTTTTGTAATTAGAAAAAGAAACATGCCATATTAATTACTACATGCAATGCCCTATATTAGTATAAAGTCAAAGGAGGTACAACTTTCCCCCCTTGAGGTACTTAAATATAAAATTTAGTTAAATCAGTGACACATGTGTGGGAAGTTTATAAATAATAATAATAAATACAAAGGTTAAAAAAAAGATCAAAACAAACTTATTTTGAATATCTACTAGTCTGGCCCTGTGCTAGGTGCATTCACCAACATTATCACATTTCTTGGTACCAACAGTCCTGTGAGGCTGATATTATCACCATTTTAGTGATGGTGAAATTAAAGCTCATTGAGATTAAGTATCTTGTCCCAAGTCTTTTGTCTTTGACTCAGTAGTCTCTAGTGTTATGCCAGAATCCATGAAACTGTGCCAAGCAAACTTTTTAGCTTGCAAAAAGGTAAAATCCCAGACTCTTTTTAGTTCTTGGCATGTACATCCAGCAAGAAAGACTTACACAAAAATGTTTATTGTAGTTTAATTCATTATTAACACACATTTGGAAATGAACAAAATATCCAACAACAGGTGAATGGATAAACAAGTTCTGGTATTTTGTACAATAGAATACTACTTAGCAAAATAAAAGAATGAATTGCTGATACGCACAATAACTTGGATAAAAATTTCCCACATATGCTGACTAAAATAAGGCAGATGTGAAACAGCACATGCTGTATACTTCCATTTACATGAAATTCTGGAGTTAGCATAAGTAGTTTATGGTTATAGAAATGAGAACAGTGCTTGTGTCTGAGTGACAGAGATTGACTGGGATAAGATAAGAGGGAAATTTCTTAGGTGAGGGAGATCTTGATAGGAATACATATTCAACAGTCAAGATTTGTGTCATCCATACATTTCCTTGTCTCAATTTGCCTTTTCTAATATAATTTTTTTTAGAAAAGGACAAACTGGCATTCAAAAAAAAAAGTGTATTTTCAAAGCTGATCAAACTGTACATGCAAGGTCTTCATACCTAACATATATAAATTATACCTTAGTAAATAACAAAAAATTAAATATAAGCAGTAGATGAATAAAAATGTGATATGGAAATTTGCAGACCAAACTAAATCAAGCCAACAATATAACATAAAGGAACAAATGAAGAAGAAAATAGAGCATGTGTAAATAAAAAGCATAAAATAGATAAGTCAAAATATATCAATAATAACAGCTAATTCCTTTCAAAAGACAAAAGTTTCCAGATTAAGTGACATAAAATAAATCTGAAAAACAAGTGTTAAAATTCTAGTCATTAGGGCTTTGCTAAGAGGTACCCATAAAGCAATATGAAATCAAAAGTTTTATGGCTAAAGAATGGATAAACATAACTAAGTAAAATGAATTCCTTATGGTACTATCAGGAAACAAACATTCCCAGTCAGACAAAAGACATTTGATGTGACAGTCTTATATATTGTTATAAAGGTACAACCTACCAGCATGTTATAGCTCATGAATCATTTAAAGCTAACATCTTAGCTTTAAAGGAAAAGAAAAACTGTTAGAAATTTAAGAAGTACCTCACAAAGGTATAATCCTAGTTGCATCATCCTTAAACAAAGTTCTGTCAAAAATTCTCTGTTGGGCTTCCCTGGTGGCGCAGTGGTTGAGAGTCCGCCTGCCGATGCAGGGGACACGGGTTCATGCCCCTGTCCGGGAAGATCCCACATGCCGCGGAGCAGCTAGGCCCGTGAGCCATGGCCGCTGAGCCTGCGCGTCCGGAGCCTGTGCTCCGCAACGGGAGAGGCCACAAGAGTGAGAGGCCCGTGTACCGAAAAAAAAAAAAAAAATTCGCTGTTAATGGGGGCGAAATGTATCAATATGTGTGATCTGGCTAGTTCTGTTAATAATATTGGACAGGGCTTCCCTGGTGGCGCAGTGGTTGGGAGTCCGCCTGCCGATGCACGGGACTCAGGTTCGTGCCCCGGTCCCAGAAGATCCCGCATGCCGCGGAGTGGCTGGGCCGTGAGCCATGGCCGCTGAGCCTGCGCGTCCGGAGCCTGTGCTCCGCAACGGGAGAGGCCACAGTGGTGAGAGGCCCGCGTACCGAAAAAAAAAAAAAAAAAATATTGGACATTAGAGATAGCCTCATCCACAAGAGGGCAGATAGCAGAAGCGAGAAAAACTACAATCCTGCAGCCTGTGGAACAAAAACCACATTCACAGAAAGGCAGACAATATGAAAAGGCAGAGGGCTATGTACCAGATGAAGGAACAGGTAAAACCCCAGAAAAACAACTAAATGAAGTGGAGATAGGCAACCTTCCAGAAAAAGAATTCAGAATAATGAGAGTGAAGATGATCCAGGACCTCGGAAGGAGAATGGAGGCAAAGATCAAGAAGATGGAAGAAATGTTTAACAAAGACCTAGAAGAATTAAAGAACAAATAAACAGATACAATACAATAACTGAAATAAAAACTACACTGGAAGGAATCAATAGCAGAATAACTGAGGCAGAAGAACGGATAAGTTATAACCACTTTGGAAGGCAATATGGCCATATCTATCAAGATTTAAAGCATTTATATATTTTGTCCCAAAGGACTTTGCTTCTAGGAATATATTCAACAAAATCACTCACGTATGTGCACAAGAATATTTGAATGAAAACGCTGTATAAGACATCACTGTAATATCAAAAAACTGGAAACAGTATAAAAAGAATCACAGTTAGGAGATTGGCTAAATTATGTTAAATCCATACCATGGAAAATGCTGAATTCATTGAAAAGATGTGTGTGTGCATGTATATATATATAAACTTATAACTATGTGAGGTGATGAATAACAATTTATTGTGGTGATCATTTCACGATATATATGTATATCAAATAATTATATTGTGCGTCTTAAATTAATACAATGTTTATGTCAGTTATATCTCAATAAAACTTGGGAAAATAAATACATTATATATGTATTTATATATATACATAAAATGCTTCAGAATTTATAAATGAGCAGAAATAAGCAAGTGACAGTAGAATTATATATATTATAATATGATCCCACCACTCTGTGTGTATTTAAATGCCTAGAATAATGGAAAGATATACCCCGCAATGTGGACAAGGGTAACTTCTGAGGAAGAAAATGGGATTTGGTTGTTAAAAGGTGAGGAAGTTTATTAAATGGGACTTATACATGTTATTCAATATTTATCTATAGTTTGAGTATATTTATAGCCAAATATTCATTTATTAAATATTCAACAAAATATTCTAATTTAATCTGTAAACTACCAGTCATCTAATTGTTAAGGACATCTTGACCCATGAGTTAAGTAAAGAAAAATAAAATTTTATTTCTTAATTCACTTAAAATGTGTTTTTTTTTTTTAAGAACAAGATTCAGTATGATTACCATCCATGCTTAATAAAAACTCTGTCATTATGGAACACTTAACAATAGCTTAATATAATGCTCCTCTGGTGTGCACTCAAGAAAAAGTTGTTGAATGAATTAATAGGCTCTTAGTATTTAGAGACTACATGCACAACAATGACAGCAACAATATACACTGTTAGTAACTAGCATATAAAAAGAAATTTACAATATTTTTTTCTTTTTTAAAAAAAACATTTATTTGTTTTTATTTTTGGCTGCATTGAGTCTTAGCTGCAGCATGCGGGATCTGCGTTTGCAGCATGTAGGATCCTCCACTGGGGTGTGCAGGCTCCTCATTGCAGCGTGCAGTCTCCAGAGCACATGGGCTCTGTAGTTGCGGCACGTGGGCTCACTAGTTATGGCCCGTGTGCTCAGTAGTTGTGGTGTGCAGGCTTAGTTGTCCTGTGGCATGTGGGATCTTAGTTCCCTGACCAGGGATCGAACCTGTGTCCCCTGCACTGGAAGGCGAATTTTTAACCACCAGACCACCAGGGAAATCCCTACAATATTTTTTGTATGTATTTCCCATCTCCATGGATTTCCCAAAACTTGTGTGTTACAGGCTTTGGAACCAAATAGGAGATCAAAACAAATAAGAGATTTTTCTTGATGTGAACAGAAAAGTAAAATGGCCTAGTCCTGAGTTGAACAAATACAGGCAGGGTAAATTTAAGAAGCCGTGAAGTCTTTGATGTGTGTCATGCTTGATAATTTTTAATCAAAATCACAGATTGGGAGTACTTCAGTCAATACATCATTTTCTGTTTTACATGTTTTAGTTTATTTCTCTCTTTGTTATAGATCTATCTCATCTATAAGTCTCTGAATATGTTCAGAGAGTCTACCTCAGGCATTGAATGGTACATTGGACTAGATCAGATGTTCCCAAATTTTTTTTAGTTATGGTGTTCTTAGTGTCCCAGTAATTTTTCCATGTCACCCTTGGACCAAAAGAAGTAACCTACAAATCCTTTTTTAAGTCACTAGGTCCAAAAAATTTAATAAATATTTATACGCTCACAACTTAATATCCATTTTTAAAAAATAATAAAAATCATTAGAAAAAATGTCAAAATTTTCATTCTTAAATAAGCACAATTAGTTATTCCTGGGATGTGTTGAGCACTGCACTTCTCAAACCTTGAAACCAGACTGGACACTGCCACCCTCTTCTCTTGTTTCACATAGGTTATACTGCAGTACTTATCATCTCAACCCAGGAAACTCAACAGTTTGCAAAGGTATCTTGTCGCTCAAAGGAATTTAACATTATCTAAAGTTGAAACTGAAATGCCTTGAGCTAGTAATTCAAACTGCATCTGACAGTACTTGAAAGATAATGTGTTTACAAAGAAAATTTTGAAGGTCCTCCCTACTAACCTTTTGATTTTGTGAATTTGCTGCAATAGACCAGGGCACACTGGCCCTCAACATGGGAACTACAGGACCTCATGATTTGCAGGGCTTTTCCAATGGTAAAATGCTATAATTCTATGTTGGGAGAAGATTCTTACATAAGAAGATAATATTCTGTCTCTAAAGCAAGCAGATTTAAAGACACCATAATGAAAAATATTGAAATGCAGCACATAGAAGAGTAAGCAATTTGAAGCCAGGCACCTAGGGATTTGTATCCTGCATCCACTACTTACTGTCTGGGGACCAGCCAGTCATTTGAATTCTCTAAGCCTCAGTTTCTTCAAGTGTAAAATTAAGATAATATTCTACATACCTCATTGCAGCATTGTGATGATTAAATGAGATAATGCATGTAAAGCTCTCAACCAAATGCCTCATGCCTTGTATATACTCAATAAATGTCAGTAAGTGTTAAAATGAGAATTTTTACCACTATTTGAGTCTGAGGAAATTTTTTTAAGATGATGAGTTTTTCATAAACAAATCAAGTAGCCTATAATGTCAAGTATATCACTAAATGTAATTAGGAGACTAAAAGATAAAGCTTTATGAACTAGCTTAAAAATATTAATCGTTTTTCTGAGTACATTCTATCTTGTTTAAGAGCTTACCAACTTCTAAAAATTAAGTATGCATAAATCTCTACTTATTTCATGAAAGTATAACCCCCAAACTATATTTATTCTGTTTTTCAGCTTGTCCAGAGAATTGAAAGATGGCGAGGTCCTCAGAAATTATAAACAGCATTAGTGACTTGTTTTTGATAATTTTTAAAATCCATATTACCAAATTAATTGCATGGTTTAATAATAAAAATTTATTTAATAATAAAATTCATATTTAATACAGCTTTTCATTCATCAATGTAAAGGATAAAAGATAGAATCTCCTGAATCTTTCTTTTTTTCCCCAGTTAAGCTTATTGCCAGTTTCTGAAGCTTTCCACCTTATGCCTGTCAAACAATTTTTTTCTCAATATGAGCAAAATAGATATTGAAAACTAAGGCAGAGTATTTTTATTCTTGCTTGTAGAAACTAATATGACTGAGGCTGGGGGAAGAAGGCAGACAGAACTAAAAGGAAGGACCTGCCCAAAAGGTAAGAGGTAGAAAGGACAGTATCATCAGATAGAGACTCAACACTGAGCTGTCAGTCAGTGCAGACCCTCCCTGTAATCTATTGTCTGTGTTCCACTCACTTTGCAGCAATCTTAGAGTTTTTTACACCAACCTGGGTGTAGAAATGTCTTAGGTGGGGATGAAGGCATGAAAAGGAAAACTACTCTTGACCAAGGTAGAACTAAACAGAGCCAGTCAGGCATTTCTTTCAGCCTGAACAATGCTGAACACACTGCCAATGTTAAGATCTTCCTATAAGGTCATTGGTTTCAAGCAACATTACAAGTTCAAGGAAATTCTGAAAAATTCTTGAAAGCTAAAGCATTTTTTATCTTCCTTTCTGAAAGCAGAGAAGAACCTGGAGAGTCAGGGAATGAGGGAGGGAGAGAAAGGGAGAGAGAGAGAGAGAAAGAATCAAACTACACCAATATTACAGATACATATTCAGGGGTAAAAGAGAAAACTTGTTATACTGGCTTTTCTCATTTTTATCAGTTTGCAAATAATTTGTGGTAGTTGTGCTCTGGTTGAAGAGCTGAGAGTTTAAGAGTTTAAATAGTAACTTAAAAAAATCTTTCAGTCAAATCATAACTGCTAGATGAGTTTCAGATCTGACTGAAAGAGTAGTTATTAATTATGCTTGATTATCTTCGTGGCTGTGAGTTACATATTTTCTACAGGCCTCAAGCACATGCTGTTCATTGAGCAGAACTGTTCCTGTGAACTCTGACTTCATAGGATCTAAAGGGAGACAACAAAGTGCTGGACCAGAGCCAGTCAGCAGCCCAGTAGCAGCTTCTGTTCATCCTGGTGGGGCAGGGACTGTGCAATTATAGTGAAGGGATCACCTCAAATAGAGGAGACAGAAGACACTTGTAGGTTTGAATGAAAGCAATCTTCACACTTAAACACAGGAAAGTGGAAAACAATAGTAATGGACCGGAATAAACTAATATTCTTGGCATGAGATCATTGGAATGAGAGCCCAGAAAAAGAAAACAACTGCACACCCAAAGGAAAAGCAACAGTATCCCAGGAGGAATCTAGCTCTTTCTAAAATCTTGAAGAATTTACATATGTTCTGTGCATTTTCCTCTACCTCTGCTTTCTGAATTGTCCTCTAAAGGGAGAATTTTTCCTTCCTTCTCTCCCCACTTCTAGCATGGGACAACACAGAAGCAAAAATAATGGCATGGCTCTGCATTTATCCAAGATGAGCAGGCATACCTGAAAAAAAGCAAAACTGAACACTTAGAAATCAAAAATACAGTCAGTGAAATTAAAGCTAAGTTTACAGAATAACACTTTAAGAAGAGAATTAATGAAGCCAGAAGATATAAGTTACGAAATCATATAACTGGTACACACAGGGAAAAAGTGATGGAAAAGTACAAAAGAGAGATTAAGAGACATGGAAGATAGAATGAACTAGTCCAACATATATCTAATCAAAGTTCTGGAAAAATACTAGATTAAACAAAAGCAATATTTAAATGGATAATGGCTAAGAATTTCATGAGTACTAATGAACTCATTCTGAGGAACACCGACAAATCCCAAATAGAATACATTATCACATGTAGGTACAAAATTAGAAAAACTGCAGAGCACCAAATAAAATAGCAGACCTTTAGAAAAGCAGAGAGAAGAGATGGATTATGAACAAAGGAATGGTAACTAGATTAATATTTGACTTCTCAACAGGAGCCAGAAACCACTAGAATAACATCTTCAAAATGCTGAAAGCTTCTTTCAACCTAGCATCATATGCAGCAAAGATGTCTTTCAAAGAAAGCCAAATTAAAGACATTCTCATATAGTGAGCGCTTTAGTACAACAGATTCTCCCTGAAATAACATCTGAAGGGTAGCCTTCAAGAATGGAAAAGATGCTAGAGAAAAGGTCTTAGATGTATTTAAAAATGGGGCACAAAGGGAGGTAATTCGAGAGGGTTTCCAGGAAGCTTCAACAATCCCAGTAACATCCTATTTTATTATATTGTTACTTACTCTATAGTATAAATATATATGTTACATATATCCTTTTACGTACCAAGTGTTTCATAGTGTTAAAAATTGATGAAAAACCCCATATGGTCCCTCTAGGAAAAAGAAATATAGTAGCATAAGAGAAAGAGGAACATATTATCCTGAAAATCCTGGGAAATCAAATCTCTGGAAAAATGATTTATGAGAGGAAGCAAAAGAAACTTTTAGACAACTGTTTGGCTTCCGCAAAAAGATTCAAGTAGTTGTCTAGTTGTCGTCCCTAAGAAATATGGGTATCAGGTGTATGTAAGGAACAGGCTGAGGAGGAGATAACTGCATGCTGTGTGAAAATAAGAAGCTGGGAATAAAAGGGAGGTGCATGGAAAGATGACTAATCCAATAGAAATAACAGAACGGGCCCTGCTAAAACACTGCTGCAGAAAATTGCATCTGTGTGCAGAAGGAAAATCTCAAAGTTCTCTTAGAATAAGGGATAAAATAAGGGGAAGGAGGTGACAAAAGGCCAATAAACATGAAAAACAGAACAAGGATACAACTGAAAAAGTGTAGATAGTGCTGAGGACGAAAGCAGATAGTAGGAAAGCAGGCTTGTTGGGCTCCTCCTCTCCTAGGCCCTGGGCTAACAGGCATATGTCAGATCCCTTCCTGGATGCTAACATCTTAGTTTATCCTTATCTCCCCAATCACAGAAGAGGAGATTGGGCTTCAAAGAAGCTGCGTGCTAAAAATCACATGCTTGGAATTTGAACCCGGGTTTTTCTCATTCAAATGTTTGAATCGTTTATATTTTCCAGTATTATTAAGAAACTTAAAATTCAGGTTAACTTACTTTGAGAAGAGGCATTTTAAAATTCATAACAAATAAAGTATCAGTGAGGCTAAAACATAGAGAACAGACCTGTGGTTGCCAAGGGGGAGGGGAGATGGGGGAGGGATGGAGTATGGAGTTTGGGATTAGCAGATGCAAACTATTATAAATAGAATGGAAAAACAACAAGGTCCTTCTGTGTAGCACAGGGAACTATATTCAATATCCTGTGATAAACCATAATGGAAAAGAATATAAAAAAATAATGTCTATATAACTGAATCACTTTGCTGTACAGCAGAAATTAACACAACATTGTAAATCAATTATACTTCAGTAAAAAAATCAGTGAGCTAAAATAGTATTAAAACTTTATATTCCAAATAATACAGCATAGAAAAATTAAATATACATGAATACAAATATATCCTACAGATCAAAGGAGAAAATGAGTAAGGACACCAATATAATCTGAGTGTGAATGCGTATCTCTAAAATCAAATCAACAGCTATGGAATTCATCAGAATTGCAAAAGAATAAAAGCCACATGCATAGTTTAATCTTAGAATATATATAACGTTATTTAAATATGTCAAAGGAAAGAATGTATTGTAACATATCATTTATATAAACCACAGAACTTCAATTACAGGGTAATCTCAGTTGTACCCTAAAGGCATTTAACAACCTTAAAAAGTCTAATAAAATGATTTATTAAATGAGAATGTATATATGAATATTTTTCTAACTAACCAACAGCCTAATTACATTTAAGGTTAAAATGCTAAAATCGTTCCAATAAAATCAAGAAGCAAGGTGCCCAGATCTATTTTAAATTATTCTGTAATTGTAGCCAGTTCAATAAGTATTAAGTGTTAAGAAGTACATTTGTGGAAAGCGTACAGATTTATGATTATATACAGATGGTAGGATTACTAATTGCACAAAAAGAAAAAACGCTTCTCCCTTCTAATTCAACTAATTGGAATGTTTTGTATTTCTTAATATTTGCGTGGTGCAGGGAAATGGGCCGTCATAGGCCATGTGTGCTCATGGGGAGGGACATTTCTGAAAAAAAATTAGTAATTTAAACTAAGAGACTTGTGATTGTTAACTACTAGAATTTTATCCTAAAAATAGCTAGATATGTGCAAAATATGTATCTTTAAAGATGATTACTATGTTAATAGTCTAGTATTGCAAAATTGTAATATTTCTAATTGTCCAACTAAAGAAGAATGTTTAATTTAAATGGTCAACTATACATTCATTAAATTTGGATTCTGAAAGATGACAAATGGCATAGAATGTTAACATGTTAGCTGCAAAATGTATATATTATTTTTATATTCTGAAAAATATAATTTGGAAATAAAAATTTAAAAGATCCTCTATATACATTGTGATCACTACAGAAGAAAAGACTGGTGCTAAACTTAACATTTATTAGCTTTTTCTTTTTTGACCACCCCACGCAGCTTTCAGGATCCCCAACCAGGGATTGAACCCGTGCCCCCTGCCGTGGAGGGTCCAGTCTTAACCACTGGACCACCAGGGAAGTCCCATTTACTAGCTTTCAATGCTAAGATTACAGGTGATTTTTATGTCCTCCTTTAAGTATTATGTATGTATGTATTATGTATTTCTGTATTCAGTTCAAACAGGAGATAGGATTGGGGTGGAGAGAGGAGAGAGAGAGAGAGAGAAACAGAGAAATGGGGAGGGGAGGGGAAGGGAGGAGAGGAGAGAGAGAAGAATGAGTCACTTCCCAGACCAGAACTATACTTGATTAAAATCATACCATCAGAAAGGAATAAAGGGTGAACGAGGGAAGGTTGCTGGGTGACAGAAGCAGAGAGAAGGGAGGACCTGTTGGTGCTGTGTGTTCATGCACTCTCCAGGGAAAAGTGTCTTGGTAAGATAGCATGGTTATTTGATTGAGCTGTTGAGAAGCAGGGCACGTGATATTATATGATCCTAAGATCCAAAAGCTATTAAACATCAAATTATATAACAAAAGCCTGGGCCGTATTAAATTTCCTGAATTTAGTATGGTGGGCCTCCTGACAACTAAACAGCTGGCCTCTCCTAGGGACAGCCTGACCTCAACTTGTTGATGCCAATGAAAACTTTATCATGTAAATTATCTGAAGTTAATTCCCACAATACTTGGAAAGTACGATATGCTTGTCATCATTTTGTAAATGTGGAAACTGCAGATAAAAATGGACTTGCCGAGGATCATACAGAAATGAAATGGTGAATCTGGTATTTGAACCCAGATCTCTCTCTCTCTCTCTCTCTCTCTCTCCCTCCATCCCTCCCTCTCTCTCTCTCCAAAAGCCCATGTTCCCTAGTGCATACTTGCTGCCAGGCACATGCTAGCCACTCATCTCTAATCCTAAAACTAGCACCACAAGGTAGGGATTATTAAAAAGACAAACAAACAACACCCTGTGTTCTCTTCAGTCTGTCCTAGCTCTAAGACATTTATTTATCTGATTTGGGGGAGGTTAGCCATCGCAAAGCTGACACCACCATCTAAGTGTTCTCAAATTGTTTTGAGAACAAACACATGCAATCCACAAACAAGTGTGCTCAAGTGCAAAGGAATTATTTAATGTGACTTGAAGTTTATATGGAAAGCTCCTTGAATGGGAACTCTCTTGAGACAGGCTTTGAGAGAGGGTTTGTTTTAATGTGTCAAATATTAACCAGAAAAGGAGCTAGAGAAGCACACCTGAAGGGACAGGAGTAGGAAACAGCAAAACGATGTGTTCTTTAGGGTAAATATAACTATACAAGATTATAAAGGGAAATGAAACTCAGTAGATCAGTTAATGGGAGGCTTTTTAAAATAGGGACCTAAGGAGTTAGTATCTGACTTTATAGGCAATTACCTTAAGGTTCAGCTCTGATTGCTGTCCCATACGTAAAATGGGTGTTTGATATTTTCTTTCCCTTTGCAAGTCAAAATAGCACTTTATCATGTTTCTCTCTATATTAATTCAAAACATTACCCAATAAAAATCAGTGTTTTATTGCTCATTTTGAGACTTTTTCATGGAAACTTTAGGTGCGGGTGTGAGGTTTTTTCCTCCACATATTAAAGACTATTGACTTCAGACCACACAAAGAATCAGATGGCTGCGACAAAGCTGAAAGTTCCATAGGTTCCCAGAAAAAAATGTTCATTTCAGTTACTTTGAAGTAATATCACAAGATCATTTTAATTGGCTAGTTTTCTTTTCCCCCTATGGTTGTTTCGGATTCAGTCTCCAAGAAAGAATATGTAAATCTGTATGTGTTTTATTGAAACATAGGTGGAATTAAGGAAATGCCACTTTATGTATTTCTTCAGCTATATGTCCTTTGGCACATTACTTAATCTCTTTGAACCGCAGTTTCACCGTATGTAAACTGGAGTTTAGTTTTAGGATTAAAAATGATGCATATTAAGCTGCAAGGGTATACTTACCATAGGGTAGGTCGTGAGCAACATAGCAATTGTTAACCATTTATGGGCCGATTCTCAACTGGCTTGCGATATGTTAGAGAAGGTGAGGCTTTGCTAATAGAGATGGGTTCAAATATTGGATTCACCACTTAATTCTGTGTGATCCTAGATAACTTTATCTCAGATTTTCAGTTTCTAAATGAATAAAGTGCCCACTTTGGCCAGACGGATTAAAACTAGGCTCACATTAGAGTGCTTAACAATTTAATATTTTCCACATTATATCATGCTGACGTCACAGTATCTAATCTCAGTGAATGTACATCTGTGAGATAAATTTGTACGACTAATAGTACTTGCTTAAATAGATCAGACTTCAAGCCTTTAATTCCAGGTTTCCTTTTCTCTCACTTTTTGAGTGCACAAGAATTAGCACACATCTGGCATGAAAATTCCCACTAAAGAATCATAGGGTAAAAAAGCTAGTCAATTAAAATGACATTGTGATATTACCTCAACGTAATTGTGATAGAAAATTTGAACAGATAGGGTTACCCGCAAGCCACTATTTGCACTTTTATTAATCTACTAAAATTAACCACAACACATTGTAAACTTCTCAATGGTAGCAATTATGTCATCTATTTTCCCTTTGGAACGGAGGAACTATTCCTTATACTATATCTGTATAATCTGTGGCATGTAGTAGATTCTGAGTGTAGAGTTAGCGATAAATAAATGATAGTGAAAGAATGATTTGATAACATTAGTTTTAGGTCTGTCAAACCTGATTTTGAATCCTCAGATCTTAGATTTCCCGAACTAAACTTAGTTGTAAATGCAAACAAATGTAGATTTTAAAGGGAAGATTTGTGTCTTCGGGGTGAAACAAGCAAATGAAGCAACAAGACTTCTAACACAATTTACATACCATAATTATTTATTCATGTAGAGATGAAAGTACCTTCAAATACCATGCATAGCTCTTTCCAACACTTCTATTTTCACTGTGTTTGAGCGTAAAAGTCGATTTTGCAAACATAAGATTTTCCTTTGCCTGCACTAGAACTTCATTTCTTATTCATGTTTCAAAAAGAACAAAAACGCCAAACCTTCTTTTTTGAAAGCCATTTTTCAAGGAAATGACAAATTCAGTGTTTTTGTGAGTTTCTGCACTCAGTATTAAACTACGACATGCTTTCTTGAAATATAGCACATTTTCTGTGTGCTACATTGGACAAGAATCCAAATACGTATTATATTACACCTACTGAAATTTTACTTTGCTATTTCAGCTACATGAGAGGGTTTACTTCTGTGATTTGTTTAATTAATACAGTGTTTATCAACAATCATTTCTTACACTGGACCAGTCCCGGTTTTTAATGAGTCTTTCTTGGGGATATTTTGGAATGTAATCATTACTGTCTCTTTTGATTTAAGATCTACAGGTGAGGAATTTTAGCCATAGCCTTATCACTTCTTAAGTCATGTAGGGGAGGAAAAAAAATTTTCCCTCTGCCCTTCTAGGTTCTTGGCTGAAACCCACGTGTAATGAAAGACAGATAAAGAACAGGAGGTCGGGGAGGAAGCAGAAGTGTATTATTATTTTTTAATGGCAGCTTTTAATTTTTTTTCCATACCCCCGGAAGTGGAAGCATGGAGTCTTAACCACTGGTCTGCCAGGGAAGTCCTTTTTATTTTTATTTATTGATTTATTTTATTTTATGTATATTTTACCACAGTATTTTTTTTTTGGTTTTCCAGAACACTTTTTTTAAATTTAATTTTATTTATTTTTTAAACAGCAGGTTCTTATTAGTCATCTGTTTTATACCCATCAGTGTATATATGTCAATCCCAAACTCCCAATTCATCCCACCCCCACCCCCACCTGCCACTGCTTTCCCTCCTTGGTGTCCATATGTTTGTTCTCTACATCTGTGTCTCAATTTCTGCCTTGCAAACCTGTTCATCTGTACCATTTTTTTGGTTCCACATATATGCGTTAATATACTATATTTGTTTTTCTCTTTCTGACTTACTTCATTCTGTATAACAGTCTCTAGATTCATCCACGTCTCTACAAATGACCCAATTTTGTTCCTTTATATGGCTGAGTAATATTCCATTGTGTATATGTACCACTTCTTCTTTATCCATTCATCTGTCGATTGGCATTTACGTTGCTTCCATGACCTGGCTATTGTAAATAGTGCTTCAATGAACATTGGGGTGCATGTGCCTTTTTGAATTACAGTTTTCTCTGGGTATATGCCCAGTAGTGGGATTGCTGGGTCATATGGTAATTCTATTTTTAGTTTTTTAAGGAACCTCCATACATAAAGTTTCCCTTAGTTTTTAAGGAAACTCCACTATGGAGCTTTTTAAGTTCTCCATAGTGGCTGTATCAATTTATATTCCCACCAACAATGCAAGAGGGTTCCCTTTTCTCCACACCCTCTCCAGCATTTGTTGTTTGTAGATTTTCTGATGATGCCCATTCTAACTGGTGTGAGGTGATGCCTCATTGCAGTTTTGATTTGCATTTCTCTAATAATTAGTGATGTTGAGCAGCTTTTCATGTGCTTCTTGGCCATCTGTACGTCTTCTTTGGAGAAATGTCTATTTAGGTCTTCTGCCCATTTTTGGATTGGGTTGTTTGTTTTTTTAGTATCAAGCTGCATGAGCTGTTTATATATTTTGGAGATAATCCTTTGTCCGTTGATTCGTTTGCAAATATCTTCTCCCATTCTGAGGGTTGTCTTTTTGTTTTGTTTGTAGTTTCCTTTGCTTTGCAAAAGCTTTTAAGTTTCATTAGGTCCCATTTGTTTATTTTTGTTTTTATTTCCATTACTCTAGGAGGTGGATCAAAAAAGATCTTGCTGTGATTTATGTCAGAGTTTTCTTCCTATGTTTTCCTCTAAGAGTTTTATAGTGTCCAGTCTTACATTTAGGTCTCTAATCCATTTTGAGTTTATTTTTGTGTATGGTGTTAGGGAGTGTACTAATTTCATTCTTTTACATGTAGTTGTCCAGTTTTCACAGCACCACTTATTGAAGAGCCTGTCTTTTCTCCATTGTATATCTTTGCCTCCTTTGTCATAGAAGAGTTGACCATAGGTGTGTGGGTTTATCTCTGGGCTTTCTATCCTGTTCCATTGATCTATATTTCTGTTTTTGTGCCAGTACCATATTGTCTTAATTACTATAGCTTTGTAGTATAGCCTGAAGTCAGGGAGTCTGACTCCTCCAGCTCCATTTTTTCCCCTCAAGACTGCTTTGGCTATTCAAATCTTTGTGTCCCCATACAAATTTTAAGATGTTTTGTTCTAGTTCTTTAAAAAATGCCATTGGTAATATCATAGGGATTGCATTGAATCTGTAGATTGCTTTGGGTAGTAGAGTCATTTTCACAATATTGATTCTTCCAATCCAAGAACATGGTATACCTCTCCATCTGTTGTTATCATCTTTAATTTCTTTCAACAGTGTCTTATAGTTTTCTGCATAGAGGTCTTTTATCTTATAGTTTTCTGCATACAGGTCTTTTTGTCTTTTCTGCATACAGGTCTTTTGTCTTTTGTTTATTCCTAGGTATACTATTCTTTTTGTTGCAATGGTAAATGGGAGTGTTTCCTTAATTTCTCTTTCAGATTTTTCATCATTAGTGTATAGGAATGCAAGAGATTTCTGTGCATTAATTTTATATCCTGAAACTTTACCAAATTCATTGATTAGCTCTAGTAGTTTTCTGGTGGCATCTTTAGGATTCTCTATGTATAGTATCATGTCATCTGCAAACAGTGACAGTTTTACTTCTTCTTTTCCAACTTGTATTCCTTCTATCTCTTTTTCCTCTCCAATTGCCGTGGCTAGAATTTCCAAAACTATGTTGAATAATAGTGGTGACAGTGGATATCCTTGTATTGTTCCTGATCTTAGAGGAAATGCTTTCAGTTTTTCACCATTGAGAATGATGTTTCCTGTGGGTTTGTCGTATATGGCCATTATTATGTTGAGGTAGTTTCCCTCTATGCCCACTTTCTGGAGAGTTTTTATCATAAATGGATGGTGAATTTTGTCAAATGCTTTTTCTGCATCTATTGAGATGCTCATATGGTTTTTATTTTTCAATTTGTTAATACGGTGTATCACATTGATTGATTTGCATATATTGAAGAACCCTTGCGTCCCTGAGATAAACCCCACTTGATCATGGTGTATGATCCTTTTAATGTGTGGTTGGATTCTGTTTGCTAGTTTTGTTGTGGATTTTTGCATCTATATTCATCAGTGATATTGGTCTGTAATTTTCTTTTTTTGCAGTATCTTTGTCTGGTTTTGGTATCAGGGTGATGGTGGCCTCATAGAATGAGTTTGGGAGTGTTCCTTCCTCTGCAATTTTTTGGAAGAGTTTGAGAAGGATGGGTGTTAGCTCTTCTCTAAATGTTTGATAGAATTCACCTGGGAAGCCATCTGGTCCTGCACTTTTGTTTGTTGGAAGATTTTTAATCACACTTTCAATTTCATTACTTGTGATTGGTCTGTTCATATTCTCTATTTCTTCCTGGTTCAATCTTGGAAGGTTATACCTTTCTAAGAATTTGTCCATTTCTTCCAGGTTGTCCATTTTATTGGCATAGTGTTACTTGTAGTAGTCTCTTAGGATGCTTTGTATTTCTGCGGAGTCTGTTGTAACTTCTCCTTTTTCATTTCTAATTTTATTGATTTGAATCCTCTCCCTCTTTTTCTTGATGCGTCTGGCTAATGGTTTATCAATACTGTTTATCTGCTCAAAGAACCAGCTTTTAGTTTTATTGATCTTTGCTATTGTTTTCCTTGTTTCTATTTCATTTATTTCTGCTCTGATCTTTATGATTCTTTTCCTTCTGCTAACTTTGGGTTTTGTTTGTTCCTCTCTCTCTATTTCCTTTAGATGTAAGGTTAGATTGTTTATTTGAGATTTTTCTTGTTTCTTGAGCTAGGCTTGTATAGCTATAAACTTCCCTCTTAGAACTGCTTTTGCTGCAACCCATAGGTGTTGTATTGTCGTGTTTTCATTATCATTCGTCTCTAGGTATTTTCTGATTTCCTCTTTGATTTCTTCAGTAATCTCTTGGTTATTTAGTAACGTATTGTTTAGCCTGCATATGTTTGTGTTTTTTACATTTTTTTCCCTGTAATTGATTTCTAATCTCATAGCGTTGTGGTCATAAAAGATGCTTGATATGATTTCAATTTTCTTAAATTTACTGAGGCTTGATTTGTGACCCAAGATGTGATCTATCCTAGAGAATGTTCCATGCACATTTGAGAAGAAAGTGTAATCTGCTGTTTTTGGATGGAATGTCCTATAATATCAATTAAATCTATCTGGTTTATTGTGTCATTTAAAGCTTGTGTTTCCTTATTAATTTTCTGTTTGGATGATCTGTCCATTGTTGTAAGTGAGGTGTTAAAGTCCCCCACTATTATTTTGTTACTGTTGATTTCCTCTTTTATAGCTGTCAGCAGTTGCCTTATGTATTGAGGTGCTCCTATTTTGGGTGCATATATATTTATAATTGTTATATCTTCTTCTTGGATTGATCCCTTGATCATTATGTAGTGTCCTTCTTTGTCTCTTGTAACATTCTTTATTCTAAAGTCTATTTTATCTGATATGAGTATTGCTACTCCAGCTTTCTTTTGATTTCCATTTGCATGGAATATCTTTTTCCATCCCCTCACTTTCAGTCTGAATGTGTCCTTAGGTCTGAAGTGGGTCTGTTGTAGATAGCATATAGATGGATCTTGTTTTTGTATCCATTCAGCAAGCCTGTGTCTTTTGGTTGGAGCATTTAATCCATTCACGTTTAAGGTAATTATTGATACGTATGTTCCTATTACCATTTTCTTAATTGTTTTGTGGGGTTTTTATGTGCGTATTTTTCTTCTCTTGTGTTTCCCACTTAGAGAAGTTCCTTTAGCATTTGCTGTAGAACTGGTTTGGTGGTGCTGAATTCTCTTAGCTTTTTCTTGTGTGTAAAGCTTTTGATTTCTCCATCAAATCTGAATGAGGTCCTTGCTGGATAGAGTAATCGTGGTTGTAGGTTCTTCCCTTTCATCACTTTAAGTATATCATGCCACTCCCTTCTGGCTTGTAGAGTTTCTGCTGAGAAATCAGCTGTTATCCTTATGGGAGTTCCCTTGTATGTTATTTGTCATTTTTCCCTTGCTGCTTTCAATAATTTTTTGTCTTTAATTTTTGCCAATTTGATTACTATGTATCTCAGTATGTTTCTCCTTGGGTTTATCCTGTGTGGGGCTCTCTGCACTTCCTGGAGTTGGCTGGCTATTTCCTTTCCCATGTTAGGGAAGCTTTTGACTATAATCTCTTCACATATTTTCTTGGGTCCTTTCTCTCTCTCTTCTCCTTCTGGGACCCCTATAATGCAAACGTTGTTGCATTTAATGTTGTCCCAGAGGTCTCTTAGGCTGTCTTCATTTCTTTTCATTCTTTTTTCTTTATTCTCTTCCACAGCAGTGAATTCCACCATTCTGTCTTCCAGGTCACTTTTCTGTTCTTCTGCCTCAGTTATTCTGCTACTGATTCCTTCTAGTGTATTTTTCATTCAGTTATTGTGTTGTTCATCTCTGTTTGTTTGTTCTTTAATTCTTCTAGATCTTTGTTAAACATTTCTTGCATCTTCTCGATATTTGCCTCCATTCTTTTTCTGAGGTCCTGGATCATCTTCACTCTCATTATTCTGAATTCTTTTTCTGGAAGGTTTCCTATCTCCACTTCATTTAGTTGTTTTTCTGGGGTTTTATTGTGTTCCTTCATCTGGTACATAGGTCTGTCTTTTCATCTTGTCTATCTTTCTGTGAATGTGGTTTTTGTTCCACAGGCTGCAGGATTGTAGTTCTTCTTTCTTCTTCTGTCTTTACTTTTTAAGGGCAGAAGTTTAGTAATATGTATACCTCCTGTATACATGGGAGATGCCCAAGAAAACTGAATAACTCTCTGAAATTGCCCAGCCAGCACCTTAAATATCATTTCCAGCTAAAGACAAAAGAATGATGAGGCAGGTCTTGTAGGGGGGAAGGCCAGTTATGGGCAGTGACCAGGAAAATCACAATAAACAAGGGTGTGATGGTTATACAGATTTAACAAGGGTATGATGGTTACACAGATTTAAGTCCCTGCCTTCTCCACTGTTAAGTGTTTCTAGAGAATTGGTCCTCCTCTGCTTCCTGGTACAGAGAAGAGACACCCTTAAAATTGAGATTTCCCTTATAAATGTGTATTTCTCTTATAAAGGGATAGCTACTTGGTTTTCCGAGCTTTTTCTGTGTGTGCTGTTTCTTATAAATAACCTGCTCAAGATAATCCTTATGCCAAAGAGGCATATTTTGGGGTGGCAAATTCTAATCCCCTTCAGGTATCTGTTTTGAGCTCTGCCGTTATTGCATATATCACAAGGTTTGAATCATCTAGTTTCTCTCTGCCCAAGTTTTTTTTTGTTTTGTTTTGGTTTTTTGGCCACACACATGGCTTGTGGGATCTTAGTTCCCAGAGCAGGGATCGAACCCAGGCCCCCCGTGGTGAAAGTGTGGAGTCCTCACCAGTGGACTACCAGGAAATTCCCTTTGTAAGATTTTGTATGATTAAAGCCACTCCTGGCAATAATGTTTTTTAGACTCTTTTAACCAGAGTAAGTGAGACTTAAGTTTACATTTCAGATTCTCCAGTAATATTTTATATGAGGACTTTTTAATAAAAAATAAAATTTAAATTTAATAAAAATTTAAAATTTAATAAAAAATCAAGTTGTAAATGACTCTTAGTAGGTGAATAGTTAATTAAGTTGTACAATTATTTCATAAAACATCATTTTAAAATAATGTTTATTGCCATAGAGGAATGTTTATAACTCCTAAACATTAAAAGCACCGTACTAAAATGTTAGTGAATCAAACACAGAGCATATTCCACGGCAAAAATAATTATTTGGCTGTTATGCTCCTTTCCTTCAATTAATGGAGTTTATTCCAGAAGAAAGTAATGTGTCTTCAATAGCACTTTGCAAGTGCGTTTTCTGGAATACAAGTTCTGTTAAAGATTAACTGGTATTCTACTGCAAAATGGTTCTTTGACGAATAAATTTGAGAAATAAGCCAAACAATATTAAACAGGATATTTTATTGCAGGATTCTCTAGAACTTTTAGTGTATTGGTAGTCATTTTGGACCTTAACGAGAGAAAAACAGTTTATAATTTGGTGAAATCCAATTATTTCACTCTTTTTCTTTCATAGTTAGTACTTTTTGCGTGCTAAGAAATCTTTACCTGCCTCAAGATTGCAAAGCATTTTATCCTATGCTTTCCTCTGGAAGGTTTATACTTTTAACTTTTACGCTTTGGTCTATGAACCATTTGTGTTAATTTTTACGAATGATGTTTGTTAGGGAAATAAAAATTTTTTTTTCCACTAAAAAGCTCAGTTGTTCCTATATCACTGGTCGAAAAGATTATCTTTTCACTCTCTTACCTTGGCATAATTGTTAAGACGAATCGGCCATGCATGTGTAAACGTTTTCTGTACTCTTTATTCTGTTCCTTTGATTTGTCTACCTTTACTCCATTACCACACTGCTTTGGTCTTCATAAGTTTATATTAAGTGTTGATATCTGGTAGTATAGATCCTCCAACACTGTTCTTTTTCAAAAGTGTTTTGCCTCTTCTAGGTCCTCTGTATTTGCATATCAATGTTCGAATCTGCTCATCAAGTTGTATAAGAAAGCCTGCTGGGATTGCCTGGAATCTGGAGAATTGACACCTTAACAACGTTGTATCTTCCAGTTAATGAATATGGTATTTGTCCCAACATTTAGGTGAAGGGAGCCTAAGAGTCAAAGGCTTCTTTTCTCAGGAATTCTTTGTTTTAGAAGCTGTAGAGGGTGGTTGTCAATTTAGAGGTAGCAGAGTACAGGGGTGAGGACTCAAGCTAGACTGCCTGAGGTCAGAGCCTTGCAGTGGGGCCACTCAATTGCATGTGAATTGCAGGCAAGTTGGGAAATTTCTCTGGGTCTTAGTTTCTCCATCAGTAAAATGGAGATAATAGTTGTTCATATATCATAGCATTGTTGTGAGGATTTAGTGAGCTAATATTTGTCTTAGTGGGCACCTGGGCACACCCTGTAGGAACTACAGAAGTAGTAGCTAGTATTGCTGCACCTCTGAGAAAGCAGTAACTTAAGAAGCCCTTGAAAACTCAAGTAATCTGTAAGAGGAAGAGTATTCCTCTATTGTTAGGACCACCAAAAAGACAGAGGGGAGGAGCAACACTGAGGTAAGGCTTTAACCAAAATGGCAAATTCAGAGGTCCCGGGCTATGTTTTGCAAAGACCAGAAGATCAGCTTGTTCTTGGCCTGTGATTTGTTCCTTAGGAGAACTATAGATAAGGTCACAGTCATGGACTTTGAACACTAAGTCAGATGAGCTAACTTTCAACTACTTCCACATAGTTTCCAAAGAAAACATTTATTTTAAAGACAACTAGCCAATTGGCTAGCATTGTCTTTGGAATGAAAAATCAGATATTAAAAATGTATTCAACTATGATTTTATTGTTAATTTTTTTAATTCAAAGAAAAATGATTATGGTCACTTCTGTGAGGTTTAGTTAATTTTTACTTCTTTCCACATGGTAATTTTATTAGTTACCCTT
The DNA here is from genome assembly GCF_963455315.2 of Globicephala melas. Classification (NCBI taxonomy): domain Eukaryota; kingdom Metazoa; phylum Chordata; class Mammalia; order Artiodactyla; family Delphinidae; genus Globicephala; species Globicephala melas. Next base: position 117,750,780 of record NC_083318.1, on the reverse strand, counting down.
AGGCAGTTTCAAATTATTTCATCAATCTTGGTCTTTGTTTTTAATTTATACAGTGGAATTTACTTGTTCATTGGTGTGAGCAATTTTCAATATCTTGTCAAACAGCCTGTGGCAACTGAAAATACAAGTGGCATACATTAGATGTCTCTGTTTGAGGCAGTGCAACAATAACATTATGCTGAATACCCAACCTCAATAAATTGCAGGCATTTATATAACTAATTCAAAAATACTTCTTTTGGGGGTAATTGCGAAAACAAATTTGACTTACATACTTGGGAGGCAAGTAGTTGAGCAAAGTCTCTCTTGTGGCCATCAGCAGTTTCAGTTTCACTTTCTTGTCATTTATGTTATTTTATCTCTGACTATTTTAATCTGACTAAATGCTTTATATATCATTCAGCCCATCTTGTTCTAGAACTTACATATATTAGAAGCTTGATCAATATCTGTAAACCAATTTTATTCTTCTTATGTCTTCAGATTGTACTTTAAAGCTCGGCTCTATGAAGAAAATTCCCATCAGTTTCATAGCCTTGTGAAAACTTCTCCAATAGCTCAGAAAATTCATGGTGGCCATGTGTTAAAAGTGTGCTGTCAGACACTGATGTCTCTCAGCCCCAGGGACAGCTGGAGCCCCCAGGCTAGTGAGCCCCATCTAAGAACAGCTTTTTCTAGTGCTCTTAGGCAGCCCAAGTGCAGCAGGATCTGGGAGGTACTGATGTGACCTCTGGCGGCAGTGATATTTGCCTCTGCTAGTTGGTGCTAAGTGAGGCCAATGACGGGTGGGCCTTACTATCTGGACAACTACTTCAGCCACCAGCTGCAGAATACGCAGCATCTGTAATGGGGCTGAAGGAGGTATGGGAGCTCATCTTGTGGGAGCCAAGAAGGACTGGACCAGTTCAAGTGGACATGCAGACACAGATCCACTTCTCCATCATTAATTTCGATATACACATAGTTTACCTTTGGGGCTGCTACCTCTGTTGCAACAGAATCCAATCCAGCTGCAAGCCCAATCTCACTCAGGATGCATCCTCATTCTGCAAATCAGAGCTTCAGTGTATTGCTATGAAAAAGTCTGATTGGATTTGAAATTATTGGCATTATCACAAGAAAATTCAACATTACATTGTCTTGCACAGAAAGGAATGATTGCTTCATTTCTTTAAATATAATTTCCAGCTATGGTAAAGATTTGAATGGCTGTAAAAAAGTTTTTACATTTTCATCTCACTTACTTTATTGATCGTGACTATCTAGAGCTCATCTTTTTCATAAAAATGCAAAATGGTTTTATGCACATTTAATATTTAAATCTCTTCAAATATTTTTAAATTTTATTATAACATGTATGTAATACAAAGAAAAGTTAGTTAAATGTTTTACCAAGCTCCAGGGAGCCTTATTATTTCCATGCCATGACTGAAAAATTTGGGCAAGCAGCCTTCCGTTAGGGAATTTCAGTGATTCACACGTGTGCAAGGTTCTCCAAAGTGCTTCCAAAAACTGAAACCATTTCTGCAGGCTCTGAGGCACAAGGATCACTTGGCCTCAAAGAACTCAGTTCCTTCTTTTAACTGTAAAATCCTACAATAACAACATTCCACGTGGTCCCATTGTAATGTTTTACACTGGACGACGCCCTAGGCTGGGAAAGTGGTCCACAGATAGGCACATTCGTTCATGTTCATTCACCCTCCGTGCCAACTACCTTGGACAAAGTAGTCGCCCAGGGGCCTTCCTCCCACGTTTTCTCTAGCAGGACTTCAGGGCCTTCCTTCTTCTAGGCCGTGGAGAGTGTCAAGGTCTGGAGTAGCCACCCATTCCGTCCGATCCAACGCATTTTTCCCTTTCCTCTGGCCAGCTTGGTCACGCGCTGCTCCCAGGTCTCAGTCTCAGCCCGGGCAGCCTGGCGTGCCATGCCCGGCGCCCGTGGATGCGGCAGGTGGACTCCGGGCCACCTCCTCGCGCCTTCCCTGCAGGTGCCGCAGGAGGGATAGGCCAAGTCCCGGTCCAGCGTCCCTGCGAGGCGGGGCCGGCGCTCCTAGACCGCCTCCCTCTGGCCCTGCAGGTTCTGAGATCCCGGGCTTGGCAGCGGCGGCCACCTCCCTGGGGGCGGGGAGCCAGGCCACCTGGGGCAGTCGGCCAAGGGCTGCCGCCACCCTCCCCTCCCTCAGCCTCCGCTGGGGGTGTTTATATTCGCCTCTCCTCTTTTCTCTTTCACTTTTCTTTTCGTTGGGAGTTGGGACACCCTGGGTTCCAGGCGTCCAGGGGAACCCCAGCTGATTCATTCTTGGCCGCAGAGGCCCGACGCCCGGGAAGGGAGCCGGACGACCGCGCCCGCCCCGCCTCGCTGCCCGCCGCCCGCAACTCTGTAGCCCGGACTCGATGGAGGTACAGAGCTTGGCTTCTCCGCTTTGGGAGGGGAGGTGCTGGTGGCTGAAAGGGCGAGGGAACTCTCCCCGAAAGCCTTCGCCTCGGACTCCTCCCAGCTCTGGCCGGACGCACGCGTCTCCCCACAACGGGCTACCGGCCGGGCCGCCCCGCCCTCTTCTGGGGAACGCTTGACCGCGACTTCGGTTTTAGGTGGCGCTCCGCGCGGAGGTATTTCCCCTTCTGACCCTTTATTGCCGTCGCGGGCTCTCCTCGCCATCCTCCGCTTCCAGCCGAGCACAGATTGCTCGTCCGCTAGCGGGTCCCCGCTCGGCTCCGCCGTCGGCTCCACCGACTCCGCACCGGCAGGCGGAGGGCGAGGGACGCGCGCCTGGCCAGCCCAGCCCAGCTGCGGGGTTCGGAGAAAGCGAGGTCCGGCGGCACAGAGCGCTGAGTTCTGCACCTCATCGAGCTCAGAAAGTTCAAGAAAGGTACCGCAGCTCCCGCTTCTTCCCTGCCCCCTCCCAAACTCCCCGCCGGCTGGTGCCAACTTGAGTGTGAGCCCAGCACGTCTGACTCTATCTTAGTCATCAAATTACCCTCCTCTGCTTTGATCAGGACACTTAACCTTCCTTGGGAGAGGAATCTGCAGGAATGGTTACCGTTTGACAATCAGGCCTCCGTTTATATTATTTCCAGAAAATCAGTGCTAGAAACTTGGAAGAAATGCAGGAGACTTGTACTGCCGTGAAATCCTTATTCAAAGTGGCTTTAAGTGAAAATCCAGTTAATTTTGTCAGGTGTTATTGAGACTCTTGCAAGTGTATACAATGTATTTGAATTTAGCTTATAATATATTGAATTTAACTTGAATTTCTATGCATTTAAAACTTTGTTATTTTCGAAGTATATGTAAGGCAAGATTAATTCTTCAGTGTTGCTTATAACAGATTCTTAAACAGGGTGAGTCAGAAGTTTAGAAACTGGAAGTGAAATGGTTGTCACTAGCTATCTCCATTATGTTTTTAAAAGCTACAGTCTAATGTTATGACACTGGTAATGGTATCTCCTTGTAACTGATAGGCATTCTTATCTTGTCAGTGGGCTTCTAGAGGCTTCTTTGACTTGATTGAATAGAGGCTTCTTTGACTTGATTGAATAAACAGATCAGATCTAGGTGGTTACAGCATCCTGCTGTGCAGAGGTGGACTGTTCTATGGAAAGCATCAGGGTACAATATACATTAAACTCCTGTCATTTTTATTAAAAAGCAGTGTGGTGGGCATGATAGACAGAGGGAGGAGATACAAAGGGAAGAACACAAGGATATAGAAAGGAAAGGACTGAAAACAAAGCAATAGCCATTTTAGATTTAAAAAGTGATGAAAAAATTTAAAGTTTTACTTAATAAAGTTAAGAAGTTTACAAAGTTCTGAAGGTTTGTTCTGGTTGTGTTTTAATGGCACACCCTTGTATTTCTTCCTCTGTTTTCTCCTGTCAAAGTTTTGGTCAGACTCAGAACAGCCTTTCCAGCAGTATCATCTGCTCTATGACAGAGTGACAGAGGGGTTAGGTTGGCCGCTGGACTTCTGGTAGGCAGAGTGTTCCCATACTTTTGGGTTCACTGTTCTCTGCTAATTTGGAGTGGGAACTCCAGAACCTGATTTGAAGCTACAATTTCTGGAATTAGGATTTTCCTACAGGTTACCAGTGGGTTTAAGAAAAACAATTTGATGCTTTCCGTTTAAATCCATGAAATTAATATGTAAATGTCAACAGCCGTATCACAGGACATAATGTTTGTCAATGCAATACATGTTTATAAACTTCTTTGAAGGATGGGAGAAAGCAGTGGTCTAAAGTTTATTGAAATAAAGTTTGATAATTGAAGAATTTTAAATCCTAGAAGGTTCTCCATCTCAGGTTTGCTGGCTCTGGGTGGATTTCAGGAAGGCGGTGAATGAAGCTCTGAAATGTTGTGTAAAGGGGATTTTTTCTGAGGAAAATAGCCATAACTCTAAGGAGTTTTTTAAATGAGTCTCGAACCCTAACAGTTTTTAAAGCATTTTAAAACTTAGAAAACTGCCCTTTCTTCCTATCTTGCTTAGAGTTTACTGTTTAGCTGTATTCATTATGTAACTATTCTTTTGAAGGTTAGTTAATGACAATACAGAGAGTACTGTTTTAGGTCCACAGCTTGACTATGGGAAATAATATGAATCATAGCTAACACTTGTTGAATTCTTATTATGTACTGGATGTTGTTCCAAGTATGTGTTTATTTTTTAAAAAATATCATAATAAACTTATGTGATGTAGGGACTGTATTTTATAACTGAAGAAATTGGAGCATAGAGTAGTAATTAAATAACTTTCCCAAAGTCACAGAGTGAGAAACTGGTAGAGCTGGGGTTTGAACCCAGACAGATTTAAGAGCACCAATATTTATGAAGGGTGATATTATTTCCATAGAAATAGTTCCCACAGTTTGACAGTGACAATCAACCACTATTTCATTTTAATGCGGAGTGCTATAATGATGGAACATTCATTTAAAATTAATGCTTATATGGTACTTGTATAATTGACCTTATTAATTATATATTTAAAGATTATCTTTATGAGCAAATGATATTCACATGAGTGTCTATATGTGTTTGGTTCCTTGGAGAAAAATTTTTTTATGGTTCCTGAATGAAAACATTTGTCCAGTGTACATAGTTTTTGCTGGTAGAGCTTGGCAAATAGGCAAATGTGGATTGATCGATATGTCTGTATCTATCTATCTATCTATCTATCTATCTTTCTATCTTTCTATCTACCTATATATCCATCCATCCAAGTAAAAGGCTGGGATTCAGGGAGTGATCAGAAGACTCACATATCACAGTGGAAGTGGTGTAGTCAACTATTCGGGAAGTCCCCTTTTCAGAAGATTTTATGGTCTGAGGGTTGGCAAGAAGCCAACTCCTGTTTTTAACTCAGTATTAGTGCTTTGATTTATTTACCCAGCGATTACAGATTACTTCATGAGACTGTTGAGGCCGAGCATCGCTTATGTGTTGTTGGCTGCTATCCTATTTTATGGATTGGATGGAAAAATTCCATAGGAAAGTTGAGAGAACATTTGTGGGTTTTGCTCATAGTGTTTACTCCTATTTAATGGTAATGTTACTAACTATAATCAATTTCATATATATTTATGATTATTTATTAACTTGCTACATGTCAGGGAATGTTACACTTTTTTTAAAAAAAAGTTATTCAGTGCCGGAATCAGAAATAGGAAATAAGAGGCTCTTTGATCTCTGTTCATTTCAACGATAGTATTTGTACACAATTTCTATCTGGAGGCAGAGTATGTATACACACATATCTTCCAGTGTTTTATCCCGCTGCAAATCTAGTGGTGCCTGGCAGGTCATTTTTAGAAGCAGAGGACTATATATAGACCACATGAGAAGGAGTTAAAAAAAAGTCAATGCCTATAGTAGGTGATCATATTCTAAGTTGTTTCTTTTCCAGATGCTGAAGGAGAGTGACAGAAAGTATTTTGTCAAGTAAAGGAATTGAAACCGAAAATGATCCCAGAAGAGGAAAATATTAGGGCTGTAAGGTTGGGGGTGGGGAGACTCTAAGGTCATGACACACGAGCCCAGTGACATAGTCAGTGATCTCTGTATCACTGAAGTCTCCTTACTGGGCCTCCTGCTTACATGCCTTTGGATAAAAATCTGGGACAGGAACTATGTTGACCCTTGAACAACAGGAGTTTGAACTGCGAGGTCCACTTATACAAGGCTTTTTTTTTTTACCGTAAATGCTGTGGTGTTACAGGATCCGTGGTTGGTTGAATCTGTGATGCAGAACCACGGATACGGAAGGACTGCGGTACCCAGGGCCTGCTGAAAATTACAGCGGATTTTCCACTGAGCGGAGTGTTGGCGCCCCTGACCCTGCTGTTGTTCAAGGGTTAGCTGTACCCTTGGCAGACTGTTAGCCCTGACTGCCAGCATTTTCAAATAATATTTTTTAATTGAACGTCTTAGTTAGATATTTTACAATATATTTTCCCAACTTTTTTGCTCTCCTTACTCCTCAGCACCAAAAATAAGCATATACAGTGAGATTTCATTTTCTAAAATAAATAACTATATTGTTAAAATTATTCATTATATTATTTTAAATATTATTAGTACACAATTAACCAAACTATCCCATTCACTTTTCTTTATCTTTTTTTTTTTGGCTGCGTTGGGTCTTCGTTGCTGCGTGCAGGCTTTCTGTAGTTGCGGCGAGCAGGGGCTACTCTTCATTGTGGTGCAAGGGCTTCTCATTGCGGTGGCTTCTCTTGTTGCGGAGCACGGGCTCTAGGTGCGTGGGCTTCAGTAGGTGTGGCACACGGGCTCAGTAGTTGTGGCGCACGGGCTTAGTTGCTCCGTGGCATGTGGGATCTTCCTGGACCAGGGATCGAACCCGTGTCTCCTGCATTGGAAGGCGGATTCTTAACCATTGTGCCACCACGGAAGCACCCCGCATTCACTTTTGATAAGTACTTATTAGCATAAAACTAAACTACATTGGAAATGATATCAGCGTAGAGGTGGGTAGTGTGGATATCACTGCTTTGACTAAAGAAGGTATCTCTAATATCAGTTTTTCCACTTGGCCCTGTATTTGGCACCTTGGACAGGCAAGGCGCATGGTAGGATTCTGGATGGGGGAGAGGTCCACCTTTCTTTCGTAAAATGGGAGAAGCATCATTATGAAAGAGGAAGCGGGGGGGGGGGAAGAGAACTTGCTAGAAATCTGCTTTGCCTCAGGCACATTTCAGGCATATCACTTACACAAAGGGGCACCGAAGGAAGTAGTGGGTCTGGAAATTCATTTCTTTAGAGCTCCCTGTGGTCATACAGACCTTGGAAAGTCATGGGGGTTCCCCAGGAGTGCCCGTCCCTCACTTCGAAGAGCTCTGATCTAGTTCAGCCTCATCCCTATCCCCTGCCCGTGGTTTCTGGACTGCCATGGTTCACTGTGCTTAAAAGAAAGTATGTGTGTTCACGCCTAGGGTGGCGGGGGGGCAGTAAAGAAGGGAGTGTGGCTGCGATAGATGCTTCCCACTGAAAGGAGTGAGGAGTAAGTTCCAGTCGGTCTTGGACAGCCTTTGCCCCCTCATCTCCAGTCATACCTGCTCTGCGCTCTAGACACACTTGCTGTATTCCTTGTCACTCCTTGTCAGCCTTCGAATGTCCTACTCACAAAGCCCACCGTCTCTAACTTTTGCTGCCTAGGCAGAATTATTCTCTCCCTGATACGAATTTATTTGGTGCTGTCTACATTCCCTTATAATAGCTTTTCTCTCTGTAAATTCATCTTCTTATGTGCCTGTCTCTACACTTACGTTTTGAATAAAGACAGGACAGTGTGTCCCGTGTCCCCAGCCAGGGGCTGGACACATAGTTGACTTATGTTGACCTCAGTGATCACTGGACAATTTGACAGCTAAGCAGAGGCATGCAAAAGCAGGTAGGAAACCTAAGTAACACAGCAAAACACATCGCTGGAACGTTATAATAAAAACACTATCTTAGGAAAATAAGTCTGGGCTAGGATTTATTGAAGAAAAGAACAAATTGGAGCTGAGGAAACCAGCCAGAAATCTATTGCACTCATTCAGGGATGTAGTCTCATTCCTATTATCTGCTCAAGGACACAGTTCTAGTAATTTTTCTTTTTTTTTTTAATTCATCATCAATTTTCTTCTCTAACGAGTCTTTCCCATTACCATGCAGGCATGCTATAATTTCTCCCATTAGAAACAAAAAACAAAAAGTCTCTGTTGACCTCATGTTTCTCTCCAGTTACCACCTGGTTTTTCTCTCCCCATTTTATAGGACAACTTTCAAAGTCAACCCTATTCTGTCTCCAGGGTCTCTCTTCTCATCCTCTCTTGACCCAGCCAGGCTGTCATCCCCACTATTGTATGAAAAATGCACTTGTCAAAGGCACTAAGAACCCATGTTAAATCCAGTGATTAGTGCTGGGTTCTCTTCCTAGGTGCCCTGTCAGCAGAACTAGAAAGTCCTTCATTTGGCTTCCAGGCCATCCCCTCTCCTTATTGTCCCTTTTCCTCACCAGCACCTATTGCAGTCTCTTCTGCCAGTTCCTTGCTTTCTTAACCTCTAAATGTAGGCATCTGTGGGCTCAGTTCGTGACCTTTTCTCTGGCTGTGCTCAATCCCTTGGTGTTCTCAATCTCATGGCTTTTGACACCTTCCCAAGTGGTGATTCATAAATGCATGTCTGGAGTCATGACTTTTCTCTGAACTCCAGACTCATACATAGAAGCCTCTTCACCATCTCTGATTGGATATCTAGTTCTCACTGGATTCCTGACTTAACCCCCAAAACTGCTTCTCCCACTGTCTTCTTCATCTCACAAATCCATTCTTGTAGCTGCATAGATAATTCTTGTTTTCTCACACCCCACATTTAATCTGCTAAATCATTCAGCTGTGCCTCGAAGATAGATCCCACATCTGACCTGCTTACCATCTTCACTGCTGCCACATGGGCCCAGGCCACCGTTAATCATGTCTCATGGTATCGTGGCAAGAGGTGGTCTCTCTGTTGCTCTACTTGTCCCTCCCCCCACCCCAACCCCAAGAAGATTTCAGTTATCTGTTCTTACTTATCTGCATTAAACCAACAAACAAAACCACAAAACAAACAAACAAAAACCACTCCAGAATGCAATGGCTTAAAAAACAAAAATTTGTTATTTGTCATGATGCTGCAGTCTGGGCTACATGCAGCTGGTCAGTTCCTCTAAGCCTGCTGGGGATGAAACACCCAAGGAGGTTTCTTCATTTGTGCATCTGGAACCTCAGCTGGGCTGGCTGTGAAGTTAAAGGCTCCTCCTTTGATTCTTCCTTTTCCGTAAGAAATAGCTCTTGCTATAGCAGTTGAGCAGGGTGCTTCCTGCTCATGGTGAGTTAGGGATCTAGAGACTTTTTTGTGTGTCCTTCTTTTTTGTTTAGCTGGTGGGGCTTTTTTTTGGTGGGGGGGAGGGTACCATTTTCTTATAAACCTTGGGGGCTTCCTGTAAACTTTATTGAGGTTCACTCCATTGGAAAAGACATACCCAGAAAACTCTTGAGACGGACTCCGGTTTACTTTGGCTGTGAGTCAGAATGCTGTAGGAAAAGCCTTCAAGGCCTTTAGAAACACCTTTGTCTCACTGATAGGGTCTATGAGGTGCCACTTTAAATCCATTCTAGATTTAATGAGGCGTCTTCCAGCCACATACTTGATTTGATCTTTAACCTGAGAGTCCATTGTACTAATAGGCCCTGGATTTGATCTTTACCCTAAGACTACTTCTTTCTTTGAGAATCTTGTGTTGTCTCGAGAGACAAGAATGACAGTAAGTTTAGTTTTCCAACCTAGCAAGTCCTGGGTTGAATGATTTCTTCTAAATTCAGCTTGAATGTTCCTCGTTCTCTTCCTGCAATTAATCCTAGGCTGCAAAAGGAAGCCAATGATCACATTCAGAAATTTTCTTAGCCAGGTCCACAAGTTTATTAGATACGTTTTCTTTCTTCCATATTATTGCAGGCAACTGTGCAACATGAGTTGCCCTCTCTCCAGCCTCTAATAATAATTTCATCACTGCCTTTCTCGCCTCACTAACAGTGAGTGTCCTTGCTATGTACTCCCCAGGTGTCTACCTATCACCTGATCTTATATCAATTTCAGTGTCAATTACTAATTGCTATGTAAATAACTAGCCCCCAAATTTAGGAGTGTAAAATCAAAGTGATTTTATTTGTTTAAAGTTCCAAGATTAGAAGTTTGGACAGGACCCAGTGGCAATGACTTGTCTCTATGCCAGAATGTCTGTGGTCTCAGCTGGTATGACTCCAAAGGACTGTCTGAGATTGTTTAAGAAATTGGGTCATATGTGGGGCCTCAGTCCTGGCTGTTGGCTGGGTTCCTTCATGCTTCTCCACTTGGCTTTTCCCCATGGCTAGATTGGGATTACTCACATGGTGGTCTCAGGGTTGTTAGACTCCTTACATAGTATCCAGCTTCTATAAGAGGGAAGCAGGAACTGCAGATGCTCTGAAGGCCTGGGCCTGGAATTCCCAGACTGTCACATTTGTCTCATTTTATTGCGAAAAGCAAGGCAGGAGGCCATCTCAGATTCAAGAGGAGAGGACATAGGCTCAGCCTCTTGCTGGGTAGTATGTTATGCTTGTTCATGGAAAGAAGGCATTGATGGGTGGCCACCATCTTGAAGATTATCTGTCACACGTTGGGATCCTGCTAAAGCATTGATCCAGTTACGCCACTCCTCTATTCACAACCCTCTATTGCCATCTCATTGTACTTCAATAAAAGCCGAATTCCATTACAGTGGTCAGTAAGGCCCTCGGTGATTCGTACCTCTGCTGCCTCATCTGCTCTTCCTCCCTTAGCTCAGGGCTTCAGTCACACCGACAACCTTTCTATTCATCACCCATACTGCTCTGTTCTTGTCTCCGTGTCTTTGAACTTGCTGTTCCCCCTGCTTAGACTGTTTTCTCTCAGATGTGGCCCAGTCCCTTACTTCATGGGGAGCCTGGCTCAAATACCCTCTTTGCAGGGAGGCTTTCCCTGACTGGTGTACTTCGTGTTGCATTCCCACCAGCATTCTCTGCTTAAACTCTCCTCCAGACGCCCACAACTACTTGCCGTACTGCCAGGTTTACACTACCCTATCCAAAACTCTTAGGGTCGGATGTGTTTGGAATTGAGATTTTTTTCAGTTTTTGGACAGGTCATTTTTATAGACTGAGTTGTGTCTCTCCCTCTCCCCACCAAATCCGTATATTGAAGCTCAACCCCCAGTGTGACTGTATTTGGAGACGGGACTCTCAGGAGGTAACTCTGGTATACGAGGTCCTAAGAGTGGAGCCCTAATCCAGAAGGACTGCTGTCTTTATTAGAAGAGGTAGAGACTCCAGGAGTTGACACGTACAGAGGAAAGGCCATGTGCAGACGTAGTGAGAAGGTGGCTGTCTGCAGACTAGGAAGAAAGTCGTTACTGACCCTTCCAGCACTTTGCTCTTGTACTTCCAGCCTCCAGAATGTGAGAAGATAAATTTCTGATGTGTGAGTCATCCACTCTCTGGTATTCTGTTACAGCAGCCCTAGCAGAGCAGACTAAGAGAGTGACATAATGCCTTTGCTATATACTGTGTGACAACTACGGTATATAGTAAGCTTATCCAGGGACCTCCTCAAAAGTGAAATAAATGCAGATTGTAAGTAGTCTTATGCCAGTTCATGTTTTGTTAACCAGTAAATTAAGCAAAACGTTCAGTTCTTAGAGCCCTTTTGAGTTAAGATTTTCAGATAAGGAGCAATGGACTTATATATGTTTTATTTAATGATTTGTTTGTTAATTCTCACCTGTCCCCATTTGCACATGAGCTACAGGAGAGCATGTAGTTTTATTTCATTCATTGCTATATCCCCATCATGTCAGTGCCTGGCAAATGATAGACTCTCAATAAATATTTGCTGAGTGGATGCTAAAGGGTAGAATATGTTAAAAGTAATGGGGAATAAAAGAAGGGCTATTTCAAAGAAGATCTAATTTGTTTATACATTTTATTTATTCGTTGAATTGATTTAAAATAATTTTGAGTGCCTAGTATGGGCCAGGCACTCTTCTAAGCCCTTGATGGGCCTTCATTCAGTGAGAGGTGCAGAGTACAGGGAGGATCCTGAGGACTGAGTGGGAGTGAGGAAAAGTAGACATTGCAGGACCTGATATGGGTCCTAGCTAAAACACGGGGGTGAGGCAGGGAAATGGATGCGCTTCACTGTGGAAAGCTCAAGATTGAGATAACAGTGGAACGTAAAGCCGAAAATGTCCTGCAAGTCATTAGAAGTACTGCACTGAAGATCGCGTGAGCTGTTAGTACAAGAGATTTTAGTTTATGGGTTAATAGTCAAGAATTATTGACTGAAGCCATTGACTGTCGGAATGTCTCCCCAGGAGGCAAAAGTATGTAAAGAAGGTTTGGGGTCATACGAAGACCAGAGTGTCTGTTACTGAGCTGCGCACTCTGGAAGAGGAAATGTTCAGGCAATGTCTTCAGGAAAGCGTTGGCCAGTTTCCAGGTCTTCTAAAGAGAACGTTAGGCTTTTCACACTTTCTAGCCTTTGCTTGCCTGTCCTGCGCACTCTGTCTGCTCCTCTCATGATGGATTTTATATTCGCCATATGCCTCTTCTTACACCCACATCTTTTCTTTTCTTTTTTTAATTGAGGTATAATTGACATATAACGTCATGTGAGTTTCAGGTGTACAACATAATGATCCAACACTTGTGTATAGGACAAAATGATCACCACCGTAAGTTTAGTTAACGTGTGTCACCATAGATAGTTATAATTTTTTTCTTATGCTGAGAACTTTTAAGATTTATTCTCTTAGCAACTTTCAGATATGCACTGTAGTACTATTACCCAGAGTCATCATGCTGTCATCATGCATTACATCCCCACGACTTATTTGTATTATAACTACAAGTTTGTACCTTTTGACCCCCTGCATGCATTTTGCCCCCCACCTCTGGCAACCAAGCACCCATGTGTTCTCTCTACGAGTCCCTTGCTCCATGAAGTTCTCTCGGCAAAACCTCAACTTTACCTCCTCTCTAGCCACCTGGAAATATTGATCACGCCTCTCCTCTGTTCTGCCCCCACTGATGGATACTTCTCTAAGTACCTGCAGTATTTTCTATATTGACTCGTACTCACATTGCCCCTCTCCTCAAGTAAATGATACAGGTGGTACAAAGGATGACAAGAATTGTGATGGAGTTGGAGGGGCTGAAGTTTGGGAAACGCTGTGTCCTTGTGTGCCAAGCACTTGCTTGGTACACAGTAGAGCTTTAATAATGTTATTTTTGTTGTCAGTAGTCTATCACATATTGCTGAGGGGATCAAGTAATACCAGGTTCTGAGAAAAGGAGTTTGACTGGAAATAAGTCACTAGTGATCACATAACGGTTGGAATGTCCCAGCATATGCTTTATTGTCAGTATCAGGAAGGGAAATAGAACTTCCTGAGAGTCTGATTTGGGCCAGGCTACAGATAGAATCCTTACACTCATTTTTAGATGATACAGATGAGCTTCTTAGATTAATATGAGGTTTTTAGAACTGAGAAAAGAAATAGCTTGTTTAATAGGTTTTTTTTGCCAGTTTTATTATTTGAAAGAATAATTGTATAAATTGCAAAGTAAATGCTTCAATTAAAGAAAGGAAGTAGAAGCAAGTCACACCCTATTTTCTAAATTCCTTCAAATAGAAATCCTTTCGTCTTCCTACCTCAACAGTATTTGCTAAGTATTTTGAAAAAAAAAATTCGAAAGTACAAAAAAGATGAGAGGAATTTTGTAAAAATTGTAGTATTGTTAATATTTAATTTATTTGGTGTCTTTTTTCCTGAGAATCCAAGAGAACAAATATGCAGTCATAACAACATTGTCACTTTAAAATTTGCAGTAATTCCAAATGTCAAATTAAAAAAAAAAATCTATATTTCATATCTTTCGACTCTATGCCTAGAAAGCAAGATCCTTCTCATTGCTTCGTGCAGGACTTCTCAAACTTCAGACATGTGGTTTTCTGATGGCTTATTAGATTTGATATTGAGGTATTTCTCTTCTGCACTTTGACCTCTAAGGCACATTCCTCAGCTTCTGCAGTTCACAAAGCATTGGCTTCTGGCGATGGTTTTGAATCAGGGAGGCTAACGACAGACCGGAAGCTCTCCCAGTCATTGGCAGATGTTTATGATTTACTGAGCACGTTCCCTGTACATGGCTCTCTGCCAAGCGCTGTGAGGGGTAAAAACATGCACCAAACATGATTCCTTTTAGAGACTTATTATCTAGTGGAGCAATGAATATCTGTGCACGAAGAACTGAGGTACCCAGTATACAACTGTCCATGCTCTAAAGAGACCATGCTTTCTTTCATCGCTAAACGTACGGACGTGCACGTCCCTCATTGGGACTATTTCATCCAATGTCTTTTCCTCACTCTTCCTCCTGACCTACTTACCTGATCCAGAGGTGTTACTTTGACATTGTTTTCTCTGGGAATATTTCCCCTAAGCCTCCAAGATTGGATTAGGTATCTCCCATTCTTAATTTCATTTAGTAAATATTTCAATACAGTTGGCCCACCGTATCCACGGGCTCTGCATCCTCGGGATCAACGGACTGCAGATTGAAAATATTCGGGGGGGAAAAAATTCTAGAAGGTTCCATAAAGTAAAACTTGAATTTGCTACTCACTGGCAACTATTTACATAACGTTTACATTGTGTTAGGTATTGTAAGTAAACTATAGATGGTTCAAAGTATATCGGAGGATGAGTGTAGGTCATATGCAAATACTGTATTATTTCATATAAGGGACTTGAGCATCTGCAGATGCTGGTATCCGTTAGGGTCCTTGAAGCTGGTGGATACAGAAAAAGGACTGTGGTTAGCATTTACTGTCAGCCACATGCCAAGCACTTTCACCTGTGTAACCCTCCCAAGCTCTGTGAGATGTTTTCCTCACCACTTTTTAGGTGACGAAACTGAAGCAGCAGGAGTTTACGTGCCTTGGCCAGGCTCCACCGTGCGGTGGAATTAGAGTTTGAACCCAGGTCTCTCTGCAGAGCCTGCACTCTTCACCTAGCGGGTGCTGCGTCACTGGAAAAACTAATAAGAGGCATAAAGATTAAAAGGGAGGAGATAAAAATTACCATTGTTTATAAATGAAAGCTGTGAATATTAACAAACTACGAAGACTAGTAAGCGAGTTCAGCAAGATGGCCAGGCAGGCAGAAGAGTAACAAAAAATGAAGAGCATTTTTCAACACTAAATAAAATGTTAGCTAACATAACACAGTAGTAAAGTACTCAGAGCAGCAGGAAGACACCACAATCAAACGGAGTTCACTTAAAGCTTGTTTGGATGGCCCAATATTAGAAAATCTATCAATATGATCTTAAGGCATGCAGAAAAAGTTATTATCAAGCTCTTAAATAAGAGCTTGATAAGATTAGATGGGATCATCCAAATAAATGCATGAATAAATGAATGAATGAATGATTCCTACTAAAAAATCTCTGGTAAACATCATACTTAACATAGAACTTTTTCTTTTTAATTTTTATTGGAGTATAGTTTATTTGCAGTGTTTTGTTAGTTCCTGCTGTACAGCAAAGTGAATCGGATATACATATACATATATCCAATTTTTTTAGATTCTGTTCCCATATAGGTCATTACAGAGTATTGAGAAGACTTCCCAGTGCTCTACAGTAGGTCATTATTAGTTATCTATTATATATATAGTAGTGTGTATATGTCGAACACATGTGCTTTTAATTCCAAACTTTCTCATCTCCTCTGGAACCATGCTCCATTAAGTATCACTTCATTTGCCGCTATCTAGAGTTCGTACATTTTCAATCACTCATTTAATTTCACAATCACTTCCAAACATGATTCACTTCTGACTGAGAAACGCAATCTATTTCTTTTTTTTTTTTTAGCATCTTTATTGAGGTATAATTACTTTACAATGTTGTGTTAGTTTCTGCTGTATAACAAAGTGAATCAGCTACAAGTATACATATATCCCCATATATCCTCCCTCTTGTGTCTCCCTCCCACCCTCCCTATCCCACTCCTCTAGGTGGTCACAAAGCACCGAGCTGATCTCCCTGTGTTATGTGGCTGCTTCCCACTATCTGTTTTACATTTGGTAGTGTATATATGTCAATGCCACTCTCTCACTTCGTCCCAGCTTACCCCTCCCCCTCCCCATGTCCTCAGTTCCATTCTCTATGTCTGCGTATGTCTCTTTATTCCTGTCCTGCCCCTAGGTTCTTCAGAACCTTTTTTTTTTTTTTTTAAGATTTCATATATATGTGTTAGCATATGGTATTTGTTTTTCTCTTTGTGACTTACTTCACTCTGTATGACAGACTCTAGGTCCATACACCTCACTACAAATAACTCAATTTCATTTCTTTTTATGGCTGAGTAATATCCCATTTTATATATGTGCCACAGCTTCTTTATCCATTCATCTGTTGATGGACACTTAGGTTCCTTCCATGTCCTGGCTATTGTAAATAGTGCTGCAATGAACATTGTGGTACATGACTCTTTCTGAATTATGGTTTTCTCAGGGTATATGCCCAGTAGTGGGATTACTGGGTCATATGGTAGTTCTTTTTTTAGTTTTTTAAGGAAACTCCACTGTTCTCCATAGTGGCTGTATCAAGTTACATTGCCACCAACAGTGCAAGAGGGCTCCCTTTTCTCCACACCATCTCCAGCATTTATTGTTTGTAGATTTTCTGACGATGGCCATCCTGACTGGGGTAAAGTGATACCTCATTGTAGTTCTGATTTGCATTTCTCTAATAATTAGTGATGTTAAGCATCCTTTCATGTGTTTGTTGGCAATCTGTATATCTTCTTTGGAGAAATGTCTGTTTAGGTCTTCTGCCCATTTTTGGATTGGGTTGTTTGGTTTTTTTTTGATATTGAGCTGCATGAGCTGCTTGTATATTTTGGAGATTAATCTGTCAGTTGCTTCATTTGCAAATATTTTCTCCCATTCTGAGAGTTGTCTTTTCATCTTGTTTATGGTTTCCTTTGCTGTGCAAAAGCTTTTAAGTTTCATTAGGTCCCAAATTTTTATTTTTGTTTTTATTTCCATTTCTCTAGGAGGTGGGTCAAAAACGATCTTGCTGTGATTTATGTCATAGTGTGTTCTGCCTATGTTTTCCTCTAAGAGTTTGATAGTGTCTGGCCTCACATTTAGGTCCTTAATCCATTTTGAGTTTATTTTTGTGTATGGTGTTAGGGAGTGTTCTAATTTCATTCTTTTACATGTACCTGTCCAGTTTTCCCAGCACCACTTATTGAAGAGGCTGTCTTTTCTCCATTGTATCTTCTTGCCTCCTTTATCAAAGATAAGTTGACCATATGTGCTTGGGTTTATCTCTGGGCTTTCTATCCTGTTCCATTGATCTATATTTCTGTTTTTGTGCCAGTACCGTACTGTCTTCATTACTGTAGCTTTGTAGTATAGTCTGAAGTCAGGGAGCCTGATTCCTCCAGCTTCTTTTTCTTTCTCAAGATTGCTTTGGCTATTTGGGGTCCTTTGTGTTTCCATACAAATTATGCAATTTTTTGTTCTAGTTCTGTGAAAGATGCCAGTGGTAGTTTGATAGGGATTGCATTGAATCTGTAGATTGCTTTGGGTGGTAGAGTCATTTTCACAATGTTGATTCTTCCAATCCAAGAACATGGTATATCTGTCCATCTATTTGTATCATCTTTAATTTCTTTCATCAGGGTCTTATAGCTTTCTGCATACAGGTCTTTTGTCTCCTTAGGTAGGTTTATTCCTAGGTATTTTACTCTTCTAGTTGCAATGGTAAATGGGAGTGTTTCCTTAATTTCTCTTTCAGATTTTTTATCATTAGTGTATAGGAATGCAAGAGATTTCTGTGCATTAATTTTGTATCCTGCTACTTTACCAGATTCATTGATTAGCTCTCGTAGTTTTCTGGTAGCATCTTTAGGATTCTCTACGTAGAGTATCATGTCATCTGCAAACAGTGACAGCTTTACTACTTCTTTTCTGATTTAGATTCCTTTTATTTCTTTTTCTTCTTGATTGCTGTGGCTAAAACTTCCAAAACTATGTTGAATAATAGTGGTGAGAATGGTCAACCTTGTCTTGTTCCTGATCTTAGTGGAAGTGGTTTTTTAACCATTGAGAACAATGTTGGCTGTGGGGTTGCTGTATATGGCCTTTATTATGTTGAGGTGGGTTCCCTCTGTGCCCACTTTCTGGAGAGTTTTTATCATAAATGGGTGTTGAATTTTGTCTGAAGCTTTTCCTGCATCTATTGAGATTATCATATGGCTTTTATCCTTCAGTTTGTTAATATGGTGTATCACTTTGATTGATTTGCATATATTCAAAAATCCTTGCATTCCTGGGATAAACCCCACTTGATCATGGTGTATGATCCTTTTAATGTGCTGTTGGATTCTGTTTGGTAGTATTTTGTTGAGGATTTTTGCATCTATGTTCATCAGTGATATTGGCCTTTAATTTTCTTTTTTTGTGACATCTTTGTCTGTTTTTGGTATCAGGGTGATGGTGACCTTGTAGAATGAGTTTGGGAGTGTTCCTCCCTCTGCTATATTTTGGAAGAGTTTGAGAAGAATAGGTGTTTTCTCTTCTCTAAATGTTTGATAGAATTCACCTGTGAAGCCATCTGGTCCTGGGCTTTTGTTTGTTGGAAGATTTTTAGTCACAGTTTCAATTTCAGTGCTTGTGATTGGTCTGTTCATATTTTCTTTTTCTTCCTGGTTCAGTCTCGAAGGTTGTGCTTTTCTAAGAATTTGTCCATTTCTTCCAGGTGGTCCATTTTATTGGCATATAGTTGCTTGTCATAATCTCTCATGATCCTTTGTATATCTGCAGTGTCAGTTGTTACTTCTCCTTTTTCATTTCTAATTCTGTCAATTTCAGTCTTTTCCCTTTTTTCCTCAATGATGATTCTGGCTAACGGTTTATCAGTTTTGTTTATTTTCTCAAAGAACCAGCTTTTAGTTTTATTGATCTTTGCTATTGTTTCCTTCATTTCTTTTTAATTTATTTCTGACCTGAACTTTATGATTTCTTTCCTTCTGCTAACTTTTGGGTTTTTTTGTTCTTCTTTCTCTAATTGCTTTAGGTGTAAGGTTAGGTTGTTTATTTGAGATGTTTCTTGTTTCTTGTGGTAGGATTGTATTGCTATAAACTTCCCTCTTAGAACTGCTTCTGCTTCATCCCATAGGTTTTGGGTCATCTTGTTTTGACTGTCATTTGTTTCTAGGTATTTTTTGATTTCCTCATTGATTTCTTCAGTGATCTCTTGGTTATTTAGTAGTGTATTGTTTAGCCTCCATATGTTTGTATTTTTTTTTTTTTTTTGCAGTACACGGGCCTCTCACTGTTGTGGCCTCTCCCGTTGCAGAGCACAGGCTCTGGACACACAGGCTCAGCGGCCATGGCTCATGGGCCTAGCCGTTCCATGTCATGTGGGATCTTCCCAGACTGGGGCACGAACCCGTGTCCCCTGCATTGGCAGGCAGATTCTCAACCACTGCGCCACCAGGGAAGCCCCCGATTTCAATTTTCTTAAATTTACCAAGGCTTGATTTGTGATCCAAGATATGATCTCTCCTGGAGAATGTTCCATGAGCACTTGAGAAGAAAGTGTATCCTGTTGTTTTTGGATGGATTGTCCTGTAAAAATCAATTAAGTCCATCTTGTTTAATGTGTCATTTAAAGCTCGTGTTTCCTTATTGATTTTCATTTTTGATGATCTGTCCATTGGTGAAAGTGGGGTGTTAAAGTCCCCTACTATTATTGTGTTACTGTCGATTTCCCCTTTTACAGCTGTTAGCATTTGCCTTATGTTTTGAGGTTCTCCTATATGGGGTGCATAAATATTTACAATTGTTATATCTTCTTCTTGGATTGATTCCTTGATCACTATGTAGTGTCCTTCTTTGTCTCTTGTAATAGTCTTTATTTTAAAGTCTATTTTGTCTGATATGAGAATTGCTACTCCAGCTTTCTTTTGATTTCCATTTGCATGGAATATCTTTCTCTATCCCCTCACTTTCAGTCTGTATGTGTCCCTAGGTCTGAAGTGGGTCTTTGTATACAGCATATATATGGGTCTTGTTTTTACATCCATTCAGCCAGTCTGTGTCTTTTGGTTGGAGCATTTAATCCATTTACATTGTTGGTAATTATCTGTATGTATGTTCTTATGACCATTTTCTTAATTGTTTTGGGTTTGTTTTTGTAGGTCCTTTCCTTCTCTTGTTTTTCCCACCTAGGGAAGTTCCTTTAGCATTTGTTGCAAAGCTGGTTTGGTGGTGCTGAATTCTCTTAACATTTTCTTGTCTGTAAAGGTTTTAATTTCTCTGTCAAATATGAATGAGATCCTTGCTCGGTAGAGTAATCTTGGTTGTAGGTTTTTCTCTTTCATCACTTTAAATATGTCCTGCCACTCCCTTCTGGATTGGAGAGTTTCTGCTGAAAGATCAGCTGTTAACCTTATGGGGATTCTGTTGTATGTTATTTGTTGCTTTTCCCTTGCTGCTTTTAATATTTTTTCTTTGTATTTAATTTTTGACAGTTTGATTAATATGTGTGTTGGCATGTTTCTCCTTGGATTTATCCTGCATGGGACTCTCTGCATTTCCTGGACTTGATTGACTATTTTGTTTCACACATTAGGGAAGTTTTCACGTATAATCTCTTCAAATATTTTCTCAGTCCATTTCTTTCTCTCTTCCTCTTCTGTTACCCCTATAATTTGAATGTTGATGCATTCAATGCTGTCACAGAGGTCTCTGAGACTCTCTTCAATTCTTTTCATTCTTTATTCTGCTCTGCAGCAGTTATTTCTAGTATTTTATCTTCCAGGTCACTTATCCGTTCTTCTGCCTCAGTTATTCTGCTATGGGTCCCTTCTAGAGGATTTTTAATTTCATTTATTGTGTTCGTCATTGTTTGTTTGCTGTTTAGTTCTTCTAGGTCATGGTTAAATGTTTCTTTTATTTTCTCCATTCTATTTCCAAGGTTTTGGATCATCTTTACTGTCATTACTCTGAATTCTTTTTCAGGTAGACTACCTATTTCCTCTTCATTTGTTTGGTCTGGTGGGTTTTTACCTTGCTCCTTCATCTGTTGTGTATTTCTCTGTCTTCTCACTTTGTTTAACTTACTGTGTTTGGGATCTCCTTTTCGCAGGCTGCTGGTTTTTAGTTCCCATTGTTTTTGGTGTCTGCACGTTGTGGGTAAGGTTGATTTAGTGGGTTGTGTAGGCTTCCTGGTGGAGGGGACTGATGCCTGTGTTCTGGTGGATGTGGCTCGTTCTTGTCTTTCTGGTGTACAGGACCACGTCTGGTGGTGTGTTTTGGGGTGTCTATGAAGTTACTATGATTTTAGACAGTCTCTCTGCTAATGGATGGGGTTGTGTTCCTGTCTTGCTAGTTGTTTGGCATAGGGTGTCCAGCACTGAAGCTTGATGGTCGTTGATTGGAGCTGGGTCTTTGCATTGACAATCTCTGGGAGATCTCTCACTGATTGATATTACGTGGGGCCGGGTGTTCTCTCTTGTTCCAATGTCCTGAACTCAGCTCTCCCACCTCAGAGGCTCAGGCCTGACACCCAGCCGGAGCACCAATACCCTGTCAGCCACACGGCTCTGAAGAAAAGGGATAAATTAATTAATAAATTAATAAGTTAAATAAAGTTATTAAAATAAAAAAATTATTAAAATTTTTTTAAGTAATTAAAAAAAGGGCACAACCAAACCAATAAACAAATCCACCAATGATAACAAGTGCTAAAAACTATACTAAGATAAACATAAAATTCAGAAACTTGTCAGTCTCATACAGCAAACCCCAAGTCTAGAGTTGTTCCCAAAGTCCACTGCCTCAGTTTTGGGATGATTCGTTGTCTATTCAGGTATTCCACAGATGCAGGGTACATCAGGTTGATTGTGGGGATTTAATCCACTGCTCTTGAGGCTGCTGGGAGAGATTTCCCTTTCTCTTCTTTGTTCGCACAGCTCCCGGGGTTCAGCTTTGTATTTGGCCCCGCCTCTGCATGTAGGTCGCCCTCTGTTGTCTGTTCTTCGCCCAGACAGGAGGAGGTTAAAGGAGCGGCTGATTAGGGGGCTCTGGCTTATTCTGGCCAGGGAGAGGGAGGGGTACAGAATGTGGGGTAAGCCTGCAGTGGCAGAGGCCGGCGTGACATTGCACCAACCTGAGGCACGTTGTGTGTTCTCCTGGGGCAGCTGTCCCTGGATCACGGGACCCTGGCAGTGGCGGGCTGCACAGGCTCCCGGGAGCAGAGGTGTGGAGAGTGACCTGTGCTCGCACACAGGCTTCTTTGTGGCTGCAGTAGCAGCCTTAGCATTTCAAGCCCGTCTCTGGTGTCCGCGCTGATAGCCATGGCCTGTGCCCTTCTCTGGAGCTCGTTTAGTCTGTGCTCTGAATTCCCTCTCCTCGTGCACCCCAAAACAATGGTCTCTTAACTCTTAGGCAGGTGCAGAATTCTTCCCAGTCTCCCTCCCGGCTAGCTGTGTTGCACTACCCGCCTTCGGGCTGTGTTCACGCAGCCAACCCCAGTCCTCTCCGTGGGATTTGAACTACGAAGCCGAAACCGGAGCCTCAACTCCCAGCCCCGCCCGCCCCGGCAGGTGAGCAGACAAGCCTCTCAGGCTGGTGAGTGCTGGTTGACAACGATCCTCTGTGCGGGAATCTCTCTACGTTGCCCTCTGCACCCCTGTTGCTGTGCTCTCCTCCGTGGCTCCGAAGCTTCCCCCCTCCGCCACCTGCAGTCTCCGCCTGCGAAGGGGCTTCCTAGTGTGTGGAAACCTTTCCTCCCTCACAGCTCCCTCCCACTGGTGCAGGTCCCACCCCTGTTCTTTTGTCTCTGCTTTTTCTTTTTTCTTTTGCCCTACCCAGGTACGTGGGGGGTTTCTTGCCTTTTGGGAGGTCTGAGGTCTTCTGCCAGCGTTCAGTAGGTGTTCTGTAGGAGTTGTTCCACATGCAGATGTACTTCTGATGTATTTGTGGAGAGGAAGGTGATCTCCATGTCTTACTCCTCCACCATCTTGAAGACCTTCCCCTTAACATAGAACTTTAAACAGCATTTTCTTTCGTCTTGAGAAACGATGAGGATATTGGTTTCTATGCAACTATTTAAGAGAGTACTGAAGACAGAGATAAGAGTTAACAGCTCATTTTCACTGAGTACTTACTGCGTGCTAAGCAGTATTCTAAGTGCTTTATTTGTTTTGCTTATTTAAACAGTAGTAGACTCTAAGTTCTTTACTTATCTTTGCTTCCTATATCTTTCTGCTTCCTCCAAAAATTAGTTCAAACAGGATCAATGAAGGGTCAATTCTTCAGAGATATCATATGCCTGTGGCTATATTAATTTTGTCTGCACATTTAAATAATGGTTTCCCTGGATATTTAATTCTAGCTACAAGGTTATTTTTCTTCAACATTGTAGGGTCTCTGCTCCACTGTCTTCTTGCATCCGTTGTTTCTTTCAAGGACCTGATGTCTGTCTGAACTTTGTCCACTTTCACGCTAATGAATATTTCTGAAGTTTCTGCTTGGCCTGACTGTTCTTGAATGCCACTAAAATATTCCCGACTGAGTCTGGCTTTGTTTTTAATTTATGTTCTTTGCCACTCTATTGTCTTCTTTATTTTGAGGTCTTATATTTGCAATTTTAGAAAAATTCTGATAATTATTTTCTCATTTATGCCCTCCCTCCTTTTTTTTGCCAGACCACAAGTGGATAGAAGTTGAAATTTCTGCTTTCATCCTCTATGTCGTTTGAGTCTTCCTTCATTTTCCCCTTCTAGTCGTTTGTCCCTGAAGCCTCTGAGGACAGTGCCTGATCTAACCGTGTAGCTCATTCTTTCACTGTCCAGCAGTATTCATTCCGGCATTCAAGCTATTTACTTAATTCCTTACTTTATCACTTATTTTTAAAATATTTATTATACCCAGTTATTTCTTCATCATTTCTTCCTCCTGATTCATGTTTCCAAAATACTTCTTACTGTTCTACAGGGAATTTACTATTTTAAAAAATTCTGGTTTAAATTCTTATCTGTTCCGTAGGCTTTCCCCATCTGGCTTACTTTTTTCCAGGCTTTGTCACTCTTTTATGGAGTTCCCACTATATATTCTTCCCTATAAGTTTGTCTTTCTTCAGTTGAGATCATTGTTAGCCTAATGTTATCAGCCAAAAGACAAAGCCCTTGGCTGTAGCTGTGGTTCTCCAAATGTGTTGGTTGGGGCACCCTTCAGGTTGAAGACCCTTTACTGTTGCCTCTGGATTTAACAGCTCCACAACTCTCCACTCTTCCGATACCTTGTTTCCAAAGGATCCTTCCCAGTCTCTTGCTGTTGGTACCCCACTGTCTGGTAGTAGTGATGGAAAGAGCAATTACTTGGACTCAGGGTATGGGCTTATGCAATTATGTTGACAGTTTTCTGAGTGCCCCACAATCCAGGCCCAGCCAGCAAGTGTCAGTCAAGTGAAGCAGGCATCTCCTAATCCTATCTTTCAGGGAAGAGGAGGGAGGGAACAGGATACAGCAACTAGAACCTCCCTCCTCATCTCATCCTCCACTTCTGGTCCCCAACTATGTCTAGCTTTGGGCTGCCAAAATGAGATCCAATTTCCTCTGTCTCTCAAGGGATTTTCCCAGATGTGGAATTAGTTCCTGAGCATGCCTTGGCATTCTAAAAACCATCTGATTTCTCCAGAACCCATCAGGCAGATTTCCAAAGAGGGAGCCAGCTGCCCTTGCTGATCCTTAATCTAACTAGGAACTGCCTAAGATGAATCATTCTCCTTCCTCCCAACCGATTTATTCAAGAAACAGTAAATGTGTAAATATATAATAATATTTGCCATTATTATCATGAAGCCACATTGGACCAAGATCCCAGAGGTCCCAGTATAAAAGCCAGAGTGTGGTGTCGTGGCCACAGTGTAAAGGAGATTGTGAAATTTCCATCTTCCCCATTCCTCAAAGGTAGAAAGCTGTTAATTGGGTGACAGTGAGAAAGAAGCAGAGTTTATTCAGGGAAGTTATGGGTGGCATGTTTACCTGAGTTGTTCTGACTCAAGAAAGTAGTTATTTGGAAATAAGTGGAGTGAAGTAAGTGGCATTGGAGCAACATTTTGCCAGTGGTGCTGCTGGTGCAGGATTGTTAGATCTAAGGTGTGAAATTAAAATGATTCAAAATCTACCAATACTTCCCTTTAGTTATCATCATTACGTATGGGGTTGAAAGCCCCAAGCGTATTGTAACCCTAGATTTTAGGGATGAGTAGACCTGTTTTATAATTGAAGCTAATATGTCGAAGCAGCACAGTGCAGAGCACGTGCCTTGTGCTCCCTATTAGCTGAATGAACTGCTGGTGAAGGATTAAACTGGGCTTCCAAGACACATGGTAGACCCCAGTTTTACCTATTTGTGTAACACTGGACAAGACATTCAGTTTCTCTTCACTTTTTTTTCTCTTCTGAAATATTAAGATGTTTAGACCAGAGGAATTCCTTCAGGTTCAAATCAGATGGTATTGAGGATTAATATAACATGGATGAATTTGACAATATGCTGGTAACTGACCTGTGACCTTTATTAAGGTGTACTTAGGCACTGGAAGGGACTTTAGACACCATCCAATTACACCTCCCTATTTTAAAGATAAAGAAACGAAGGTTAAGAAACATGAACTACCTTGCTGTGGTCACATAGCTGTCTACAGACAGAAGCAAGACCAGGGCTGTAGTCTGTAGGCTTCCAGTCCATTCCATGGTTTTGATAAGGTTAGAGAGGCTCCAGATTTCATCAAGGAGCCTTCAATCTCAATATTACATGAACATCATAACGTTCTAATGATGAATAGAAGGGAAAGATGGTATTGTGTATGGAGTCTAGTAAAAGAAAAGATGGTGACCACCGCCGTTGTTTACACGAGTCCAAAGAGACACATTCTATTTCTATAAAAATTAATGTTGTGGTCCCAGCACATGGTAGTGACACATTTAATGCTAATTGTTTAGAAGGCTATGTCCTATAGCCTAATGGAGATAATTTTCTTTCTTTTTTTTGGCCGTGCCATACATGGCTTCCGGGATCTTAGTTCCCGGACCAGGGATCGTACCCATGACCCTGCAGTGGAAGTGCAGAGTCCTAACCACTGGACCACCAGGGATTTCCCTGGTGATAATTTTTTATGTTGTAGATATATTCTTCAAGACTTTACAGTTTCCTTTGTTCTCATTCCATGTTTGTCAAAGTATCTTCTTGTGAGTAATTTGGTCATTTAAGTTAATAGTGCAGCCTCTGTTATTTAGGGATGGCTCTGGTGCAAGAAGCAGCTACCCACATTTACCTCTTCATAACCCCCTCTGAAAACAAACAAAAAAGCCCTCAAAAGAAATCTAACACTTTACAAAAATACAGTCATCTTGGGCATCCTGTACAAGTACACCCAGCAAAAAGGGTCAGAATCTTAAAAGACTATAAAAAATATGTAATCCCATAGAAATAATTGAGTATTTCAACCCCGTAGAGGCACACTGAATATTTGATGATGTCTCTACAGCCCGTTTTCTTGGCACAAAAGCTGAGGAGCATGGAAGAAGTAGAAAGCAGAGAAAAATGGAAAGCAAAGATTAGAAAGAATAAAGGAATGGCAATCTATTCATAGTGGTAGTTTTAGTAACTAGTATTTAAATAAGAATATTTAAGGAGACCAATGAAAGAGAAGGTAAAGAACTAAAACTGATTAAGTCTCCCCATCTGGGGGTAGCTATTCTGTTAGCTGTGTCCCAGGTAAGGACACAGCCCTGGTGGAGAAGAAAGAACCAGCAGTGCTGAAAAGGTAGACAAGTTCTACCATCCAGTCCAGGGAAAAGAAGGCCAGCAGCCACATGGTCCACACTAGAACTCAGGAGTGTAAGCACTCTGTCAATTTTTTTTTTATAAAGGAGGCACAATTACATGATTTTAAATTTATTTCATTTTATTTTATGTTTTTGTCCACACGCGCGCGGCATGTGAGATCTTAGTTCCCCCGCCAGGGATCAAACCTGGGCCTCCTGCAGTAGAAGCCCGGAGTCTTAACCACTGGACCGCCAGGGAAGTCCCTCTGCCAGATTTTAAATACACTTTATTAATAGAGACAGCCAGCTTCCTAGGAGTTTTGTAAGCACTACTGCTTTGCTCTGTAGACTTGAGAAGTTTAGTCTGCTTGTCAGGAAGCAGCCCACCAGCAATGCCGTAGAAACAAGACATTTGGGATTACTATAGCAAATCTGTGGCCACGGTGTTGATTCAGGGATTCAAAGTTCAGGGTAAATCATGTGATCCATTTCATAAAGAGCCAAATATTTGGAATGGGAAATACCAGAGGCCTAATCAGCAAGAAAAATAAAACAATAGGAGAATGGTAACCAGCTCTAGTGAACTGGAAACAGGGGACTGAGGAATTATTGGTCTAAAGTACATCTGTATTTAATAAATAAAAGAGCAGCTTTGCCTTAGCTTTTTTAAATTTTTTTTTTTATTTTTACTTAATTGTAAGTGTTGTTTCTGAGGATTGTGGTAATCATACCTCTTTGCTTCTGTTAGGGATTGGTGAGAAGCGAGAGAGATGTTTGAATCCAGTTATTTGCCAGCAGGAGATGTGCTATATAATTAAGCTGTTGTTTTCACTGATAGGTTATTATCAGTAGGTAATAAGAAATTGTGCATCATTATAAATTGTCACATGGCGCATTTCATGCTACAACAGATGAGGTACGTGTTCCGTGGCAGCACCAAGCAATCATGTAGAGATTGGTGCCGTTATGGCGGTTATAAATCACAACATACACTTTAATCGTTAAACAATTTTCTATAGTGGCAGAACGGGAAAACTGTTTCGTAATGATTGGCTTATTTTTATGATGAAGAATAATTTTTATATAGATCTTTTTATATAAATACCTGAAGAAGGCAAAAGCAGAACATTCATTTTATAGACACATACTTAGGAACTTTTTGGTTTGGGGCTCATTTATCTTTAACTGCAAATATTTGAAGGGTCAGAAAGTCACCAAAATAGCTTTCCATGTATAATTTTAGAGTTTAAAATTATATATATTTCATATTCCAGTTATATGAAGATACTGCATAGTAGGACTAAAAAGGCCCAAGCTGGCCACTACTAAATTCAAGTCTCTCTGGTTTTCTCTTTCGGAAGCCATAAGTTAACAAGGGAATGTCTTGGCTTGTGGGATACAAGGAAAATATTGCTTTGTTCTTGAAAGGCTAAAGCTACAAGTCTTCTCTCCCATCTTTCTCTTTCCTTTCTCTGGGTA
The DNA here is from genome assembly GCF_963455315.2 of Globicephala melas. Classification (NCBI taxonomy): domain Eukaryota; kingdom Metazoa; phylum Chordata; class Mammalia; order Artiodactyla; family Delphinidae; genus Globicephala; species Globicephala melas. The sequence goes on along the minus strand of NC_083318.1, from coordinate 117,722,326 downwards.
TTATTCCTTTGTTATTCTTCTCCACTTCTCTTTCTTTCCTCATCATGATGTTTCTGTTCTTCAAAACTGAGCTCAAGTATACTCACTATAAAAACCTCATCTGGACTGACCCAACTGTCTTTTCCCCTTCAATTCTGTTGTCTTAGATTTTGCCCTACTCATGGAAAGGTTTAACAGACTTCTCTGTGAGAATTTTAAAATCCTATCAAGGGGTTTATGTGTCCCCAACTAGACCACTGCAATCTAACATATGAAAATGTTTGTTCCCAGAATTTGACCCAATAAAGAGCTTGCCCCAGAATGTAAATTCACCACATCACTAGCACATGTTTAGTTCATCTGACTAGTTCATCCGACATTTCTTTTTTCCTAGTAAGACTTTTCTGAAGAAGGAATTAGAGCAAGCTTTTTTTTCTCTCTTTAAATTTATTTATTTATTTATTTATTTTGGCCACATTGCACAGCTTGCGGGATTGAACCTGGGGCCCCGGCAGTGAGAAAGGAGTGCTAACACCTGGACCACTAGGGAATTCCCAGTGCAAGCTTTCTTCATTGTAAACTGGCACTTGAATAACACTGAACTAGACTGTGAGGATGTTAAAGACCACTTTGTCTCTTTCCAGTCCTATGGGAGGGGTGGAAGAGCCCGATTGTGAGGAATGAGATGACTGGTTCTTGGTGAGGTGTTACATTCACAGTAGTGATGATGGCTGAGGTAACATTTTACGTGTTCACTGTGTCCTATGTAGTCTGCATGAAGGAGCTCACGTGAACCTCACAATGATCCAGTATTCTTATTTTCCCTATTCTATAGATGAGGAAACTGAGGCTCTGAGAGACTAACTTTCCCTAAACCTTACCGTTAGTAAGTGTCTAAGTTGGAATTCAACCCAGATATGTCTGAAACAAATTTCTGTACTATACCTAGGTCAGTGCTATCCAGAAGTTTCTGCAGTGATGAAAATGTTCTCTGTCTGCTGTGTCCAGTATGGTAGCCACTAACCACGTGTGACTTTTGGGCACTTGAAATGTGGCCGGCTCAACTGAGGATGTCAGTTTCTAGTTTTATTTTATTTTAATTAATTTACGTTTCTTTTAAAACAGCCACATATGGCTAGTGGCTATCGTATTAGACAGCACAGCTTCAGATACTTTTTAAATGTTTCTGGGTAAAGGCTAATAAGGGGAAAACCAAACAGGAAAATACGTTAGGAGGATGTGCAGTTCTGTCTCCATTTCTAGAGCTTCCCTGGATCCCACATTTAAAAAAAAATATTGTTTTTAGAAGGAAAGGATGGAAGGAAGGAGGGAAGGAAGGAAGGAAGGAAGGAGGGAAGGAGGGAGGGAGGGCTGTTTTAAATCTATTGCTGTTTAGAAGCAATAGGATTCAATTAAAAAGCAAACAAATGATTGGCTCCTCTGGTTCAGGCACTCTGCTAGGCTTCAGCCCTTATGAATAAATGAATAAGATATGGTTCCCACCTTGAAGGAGTTCACAATCTAAGTAACTTTGTAGAGGATGTTATACATTTTTTTCCAGAGTTTCTTCATATATGATTAGGCAAAATATTTAAATGTCTGCTATTTATTACTTTACAGTGTTTTGCTTTTAATTTTTAATATGTTAATTTTTTGAAGAGGTCATCCATTTCTATCATTTAAAATTCAAAGGTCAAAGTGCTTTTAATTTCCTCCTGTAGAAACAACTAGCGCTATCATTTTCTAGTATTTGTCTTTACAAATATTTTGTGCACACACAAGAAAATGTACACATATATTTAATCCTTCCCCTTTTTAAAAACACTTACATACTACTGCCTAACCTTGCTGTTTGGACTTGAAAAATATACCTTGGATATTTTTTCATTCTAGTACTTAAAGAATTTCTCATTTTCTTTCTATGGATGCATAATATTTCATTAAATAGACATATCATAATTTAAACATTCCTCTATTGTTATTTTTGTTTCCTCTGTTGTTTTTTATTGTTTATCATTCCTCCATTGTTATTTCCATTCTTTTGCCATTACAGGAAATACTGACATGAGTAACTTTAACAATTATATTCTCATGTGAGCTAGAGTGAACTGCATTCATGGTTCCCAGAACATATTCCACAGAACACAAGTCTCAGAAGATGTTCAATGTAAAAAGTGGCTTCTGAGACTAAATAACTTCCGGTGACTCTGTGTATTCATTGGAGGTTCACAGTGCACATTGTCAAATTAAAGGGGATCCCGCCATAATCTATGTCAGATTAATCCAAGTGTTTCTCAACCATACATTTTCTCAAGAAAGAGCATATACTCTTTTTGTAGGTTGGGTTCCCTGGGAAGCAGACTCTGAGATAGAAATGTACATGCAGGAGACTCAATGGGGCATGTTCTTAGGAACAACACTTGATGGAAGTGAGGGGGAGTGGAAGTAAGTGGGTAGAGGGAGAAGTTGAACTGGGATGCAGTTGCAGCAGAAGCCTCAGCCAGTCAGTCCCACGGGGAGTGCTGTGAAGCTGTGATGACCCTTCAGGGATATTCCAACTCCAGGGAAGGAGGCCAGGCCCCCAGGGAGGGGTTGTGACCTTGTGCTGGGCAGCTGTCTTCCACTGAGGGCATTTCTGCAGAGAGGCTCAGCTCTGAGCTCTCAGCTGGGGTAATGAGTGCCTCAGTGTTCACTACAACTCTGAATAGCATCTTTGCATCTTTTATGAAAATGTATATCAATTCTTAGATACCCTTGCTGGTCAGAGAAAGTCATTTGGTCTCTTTGGGACCTTTTTTTTTTTTTCCTCCTCTATGAAATATGGATGCCTGGCTGGACGTTCTTTGGAGTATCTAACATTCTTTGCTTCTAATTCCATTTAATATGTACTAATTAAAGTCCAATATAAGAGACAAATTTCCCCAAACATGTGGTTGGCCACATAGAGGCCAACAATCTGATTAGGTCAGCCTTAATCTGTTATCATGGCTGTGCAGTGATGGAGAACGAGCATGGTTATAGCGCTTTCAAGAATATGTCACTTAACTTGAGGCAGATTATTAGGGCAAAATGGCAGCAGAGCTGAATTGAAGTTTTTTGTTTTTTAAATATTTTGGTTACCCCTTGTTAGGTGTTTCCTGAAGAAGCTAGCCTGCTATCTTCCTAGAAACATTAACCCTTATTGCTAATAATTGAAAGATTAAACTACATAGGGTATGGAAGGCAGGAGTCCATCTAGCTTTAAACCACAGACTTAGGTGTTGGTATTCATCCTCCTTTTTGAAGCTCCGGGTAAACAGGTGTAGCCAAAAAGCCATAGCAGTTCTCAGGGTCTTTCCATTTGAGAATCAGATGGGTCTAAGTGCCCATCCTGTGCCTTTCAGGGTATTTGCTAATTTCATACTCATGCCTCCTGCAGAATTCGTCAGTTGTGGGGCTATCAAGGAAGCTTATTTCTTGGTTGAAGAGGAAAAATGTCCAAGGAAGAGGTCTCTCTTAGGTGTGCCTGATAGAGTTGATGAAGGTTTGTAGAGAGGATGGAAAAATATCCAAGAAAAATCTCAAAGAAAAAGTTCTTATGAGATAATAGAAGTGGGAAGTAAAACCAGGACTAAGGAGTTGGCTGTTATATGAACATGATGCAGAGAAGAAAGCAAAAAAAGAAAAAAAGAAAAACAAAAAGCTAAGATTGATGGCTGTGTCTAAGATCAACTTTTAAATTGAATAGACATTTTTCTCAAAAACCTTAATCTTTTTTTCTTTCAACAAAAAGTTTCATAAGGATTCTTATTATTCTTCTCATTATTATATAATAGTAATGAATGAGGTGAGAGATTGTTAAAAAGAGAGTTTGAAAGGGAATAAACTAGAAAAGTCATTGCTAGAGAGTGGAGAAATGATGGAATAGCAGTTTGCCTTAAATTGATCCAAAATGAGTTACTCTTTTCTGAACAATCATTGCCTCTTCCCTTTTCCTCTGTAACAGGTGGTATCAAAGACCTATTTATGCTAACTCTTCAGTGTTTCTGGAACGACTTCCCTCATAATCCATTTGTAATTATCCGTTTGCAAAAGTGTCAGATCCTATAGCATTTTGGTAACTTCCAATTATTGAATTGTCTAGTCCATTTAAAATTCCAGTCTCATCTCCATATATTCCCTCAGCTTAAGTTGGGCCTGTGGGACCATTGGGGGAAGAGGGTGTGGTCTACGTCTTCATGCTTTCTAACCTCCTTCTGATTTTAACTGCAGGAAGTTGGGGACTGAGAGGGTGGCATAGGGCAGACGGGCCAAATGGCTCCTGACTGAACTAGGCTATCCTCTGTTGGTTGTTGCTTCTCTTCCTGGATAACAAGAATGAATCATTGAAAGCTTCTGTGTAGGAGGTTCCAAAGTTGGGCTCTCCTGTGGGCCATGTGTGTGAGTTCTTCCACACACCTGTAGTGGCCTCCACACCAGCCCTCTGTAGGTGATTAGGCTTAACCTCTTCCTACCCTCTCATCAGTTTCCCCTGGTGGTACAGCCCACCAGGTCTGATTTTGAGTCCCCTTGCAAGGAGGCCAGTCTTGATCCATGGGAAACTCACACGGTTTTGCTGGATCAAACCCTGGAAACAAAATTTGATACTTTTCTTCATTATTTTTTTCTTTAGTCATGTAGGTTTAAGAACAAATCAACCATCTCATGAGCTGATATGACGTTTAGTCAGGGGATGCGATGCCAGTCTGTATTATTCAGCTCAGGCTGCCATAACAAAATAGCACACCTGGACTTCTGGAGGCTGGAAGGTACAAGATCAAGATGCCAGATGATTGAGTTCTCTGCTGAGGACTCCCTTCCTGGCTTGCAGATGGCTGCCTTTTCACTGTGTCCTCATGTGTTGGAGAGAGAGGGGAAGGAAGCAAGCTCTCTGATGTCACTTATCATAAAGGCACTAATCCCATCATGAGGGCTCCACCCTTATAACCTCATTTAAACCTAATACTTCCCAAAGCCCCGTCTCCAAATACCATCACAATGGGGGTTAGGGTTTCAACATAAGAATTTTGGGGAGACACAATTCAGTTTATAGCACAGTCTCTTGTGTATAATCCCATAGCATTTTCCATCATGTTCCTCGCTGGTGATTCCAATCATTTCCTTTCCCTTCCCATGCTGGTATTTTAGTCTTCCGTATATGGACTGGGAATGGGGTCTTGGGGTGGAGTTGATGGTTTGGAGGTAGTAGAAATAGTAAGGGTTTGCCTACCTCTGAGTTCTCCCTGGAGCAGGTTGCTGGACCTAGCAACAAAATTCTTTTTAGAATGTGGGAAACTTAATGCTTCTTTATCCCCAACATTTGGTTCTGGTCACCAGTTCCAGGGAAAGAGTAAAAAAATCTTTATTTTAAATGATATATGATACTTTCTTTTCCCAAATGAAGCAGCTATAGTCAACATGGATGTGAGTTAAATTCTGAGGAAGACTGAAGATTTTAGGAAAACTTAATTTAAAAAAGTTTCTATTGACTTCTGAAGCTTTCTCCATGAGTCTTCCTGTCTTTTCTAGCATCATCAGATGCAGAAGTAATCATAAATTCAAGGAAGTTAAGATTATTCAATACATAATTTTTAATCTTTGTATCCTACCTTTGATTCCTACAGAATCCATTCCTACATATGGTCATGTTCTTTAAAACAATGTCCCATCACGTGCTATGTTGGTGACGTCACAGGAAACAAAGAAGTCAGTGTTAAAAGATAGCAAATGTACAGGAGGTCATGTAAGTAAAGCTTTTAAGAATTACATCATACAGCATAGACCCGTTTATGTAATAATGTATAATTAGTAATAATGAAGATCTGGCAAACCTGGGATGTTATATATATATCCAGAATTTTAAAAAACGAGCATCTTAGTTAAAAAAGAAAATGCCATTTGTTATAGAATGTTGAAAACATTTTCTGAGGACAGAGAACACTGCACATAACAGAGGTGGGCAAATTTTTTCTGAAAAAATCCAGACAGGCTTTGCCAGCCAAATGATATCTGTTGCAACTACTAAACTCTGCCCTTATTGCTGTAGACATGGATGCGCATGGATTTGTCCCAACAAAACTTTATTTACAAAAACAAATGGCCGGTGAAGTTTGGCCTGTGGGTCGTAGTTTGCCAACCCTTGGCATATTAGATGAAGACATTCTGCATCTCACTTTTTTCTATTATTAAGTTAATTTTAAAGGAACTGGGGTGCTTAAAATTAAATAATAAATGTAATGCAACTATCAAATTTCTGAATGATTTTACAACTGTAAGGAAATTAGAGAATAATGTAGATTAGAGTTCTTGAATGACTATTTGAAACTTTTGAAAAATGTTTGAGAATGATGTAAAATCAAGTACAGTTTCAAGAACTAAACAAAATAAAGCTGCAGAAATGGAAATCAAAGGAACTGACTTCTTGATAAAGTGAACACATGCATTTAATTTTTACTTTCAGTTATAATATTTAACTCCTTTAGAAAAATTTCTGAATCATTTGTATATATCAGGATAAGCAGTAGAGTAAATACAGGGGTTTATGAAAAGTGAAACTCTTTATAAGAATCCTAAGAGGAAACAAGTAATTCCTCTCTTGTGCAATCATTTCTGGCATCAGAAAATAATGAAGTAAATATAAACTGGAAGAAAAAGTGTGAAGAAAATGTCCTCTGCTTATAATTGCCTACAAAGTAAAACATATCCTCTAACTTCATGTGCTTCTTTGAAATTGCTCTGTTTCCTAGATTTTTTATAGGGAATCCCCTAAACTCAAGAAATAACTTACTGACAGTCTTAGGGTTAAACACATTTTATGTATTGCTACCACTGATGGCTCAAAGAAGCAGGAGGGCATTTTGGATGTTGAGGAGTAGAACTGGGACATTTTTGTAATAGCAACATAGCTTTAAATTGTCTTGTCACTGTTTGTGAAAATAAACATATTCTTTTTTAAAAATCCATTATGATCAATTCTGGGGCAAAAGCCAGGGGAATTTTCTTTAAGTGAAATCATACTTGAAATATGCAAGAAATTAAACAGGAATCTCCCCTGAGTTGTTTTGAAGTCATAAAAAAGTGCTTTCTCTTTCTCAGAATTCTCCTTGATTCCTAGTTTTTGAGTAGGTTGTTTCTTGAGTTTAGGGATTCTTAATAAAAATTCAGGGCAGCTTCCTTTGTGGTACTTAAAAACCGAAGCTTCCTTTTGGGTACTTAAATAATCATATTATGTTGTGGTTATTTGTGGAGGCCTGTGATAGCTGTTCTTATCTGGTGTGAGGAAGGGTCTCAAGATTTTATTTTTTTGTTTTATTTCTTATTATCTTTCTGATTATCAAAGTAACGTGCTCACTATAGTATGAGTGAAAACTATAGAAAAGTGTAAAGTGGGAAAAACATCACCAGTAATGCAATAACTAAGAGGCAGCTTATTACATGATTCTTTCCAGGGCTATTTTTTCTACATGGTTGATATAAAAATTATTGAAAATTTGCCTTGTACTGTTGTCTATTTAACAGTAAACTGTGACATTTCCCTGTGATACTACATAAGTTAATATTATTTTTAATGTGTATATAATACTCCAATTTAAAATATATCACAACTGATTATAATCTGGTTAATTGGTGGTTATTAAAATAATACTTCAGTAAATATATTTTTGAATAAATCCCTGACCAGATTTCTGAAAATTTTATTAGGAAAATTTTCTAGGAGGAGAATTAAAATGTTTAAAGTTATAAATATTTTAATGGTGCTCAAGACATACTCCAGAAAATATGTACAAATGTATATCTTTGTCATCCCTTTGTGAGTCTTGGTGACACTGCATCCTCATCAGTGCTGACATTAACAGCTTTTTTTTTTTTTAACATCTTTATTGGAGTATAATTGCTTTACAATGGTGTGTTAGTTTCTGCTGTATAACAAAGTGAATCAACTCTACATATCTCCTCCCTCTTGAGTCTCCCTCCCACCCTCCCTATCCCACCCCTCTAGGTGGACACAAAGCACCAAACTGATCTCCCTGTGCTATGAGGCTGCTTCCCGCTAGCTCTCTATTTTACATTTGGTAGTGTATATATGTCCATGCCACTCTCTCACTTCGTCCCAGCTTACCCTTCCCCCTCCCTGTGTCCTCAAGTCCATTCTCTACATCTGTGTCTTTACTCCTGTCCTGCCCCTAGGTTCTTCAGAACCATATTTTTTTCTTTTTTTAGATTCCATATATATGTGTTAGCGTACGGTATTTGTTTTTCTCTTTCTGACTTACTGCACTCTGTATGACAGTCTCTAGGTCCATCCATCTCACTACAAATAACTCAATTTCATTTCTTTTTATGGCTGAGTAATATTCCATTGTATATATGTGCCACATCTTCTTTATCCATTCATCTGGCAATGGACAAAACAATCCTTCCTGGTTCCATAATGAGCAGGGAATTGGACCAAATGTAATTCTCTCGGAAATCATGTAGAATGGGATTGTGGAAAGACCCACAAACTAAGTCTAAAGCAAAACTCAGAGATAGTGAAAAGCTCTAAAATCCAAACCATGTGGAGTATAGGCAAAAGCAACTGAGGCTAGAGAGTTTGCACAGGAAGTTCCACTGGAGGGACAGAGAGGAATGGAAGTATGGAGGGGGCCCAGTGATGACAGCTGCCAACAATCACCAACAAGAAGGAAAGAGCCCAGTTCTGAGTGGGGACTGAGGTTGAACAGGGATTCATTGCTGGGAGAAATGGAGAAAAATTCTTTGTGCCCATGGGTGGAAGATCTCAGAAAGCACATTTTTCAAAAAGGAGGGAAATGCATTGGTAGGAAGGGGCTGTGTCCCTCAGTGGTAGCTTCCAGTGACAAAGCTGGAAGAGGTCAGAACTGGTGCGTAGCAGCTTCTTGTAATCTCTGATGGACTCCACAAGGTACATCCTGACAGGTGGGGTGGGTGCACTTGCTCACATCCTGAGTTTCCTGCCCGGGGTTTCCTCCTGACATGGAAATGTGGACAAGTTAACGGGCTGTCTGGCTAATCTTTGACCAATGGGATGCAGGAATTAGTAACACATTCTCGCCCCTTCCTCTGTCTGGGGGTGACTCTTCTGTAGCTCTGCGCACTTAGGAATGGCAAGCCCCACGTCACGTTCTTCTATGGGCTTCACCCCTTTCCTGCTGCTTTCCCATTTTTACCGTCTCTTGCTTCCCGGAATTGCTCTATTTAATAGAATCCTTTTTCTGTGCCTAATGATGATTTCATATCTTTATTGTTTGCCTGAATTCCATTGGAATTTCCTCTCTGATTCCTGAGTTATTCAAAAAGTGTATCGTTTATTTTTCAGACAATTGAGAATTTCACACAATTGAGAATTGAGAAAATAAATTAAGAATTATTTTTTTGGTATTGATTTTAACAGCCAGAATTCTGTCAGATAATAAACACTGAATAATTTTAGTCCTTTAACTGTAATGATTTGCTTTTTGGTCCTTCCATTTACTTTCAGCCTGTCTTTGCCCTTATGTTACAAGTGTGCCTTCTAAAACCACAGGTTTTACATTTTTCTTTTTAATTTAATCTGGCAATCTTAGTCTTTTACATAGAGCATTTAATCCATTTTCATTTAATATAATTACTCATATAGCTGTGTTTATATCTACCAGTCTACTCTTTGTTTCCATTTGACCCATCTCTTTACGTAGTTTTGTTCTTCCTTTCTTGCCTTAATTCGGATGAATCGACTTTTTACTATCGCTGTTTCCTCTACTACTTCATTAATTAATTGCGTTTTACTCTTTGTATTTGTTACCTTAAATATTACACGTAACTTTTAAAATTGTAACTCAAGATTACAACTCAAGATTAGTTACCTAGATATTACAGTATGCATCATTTGCAAGTTACATCCTATCCAATGATTTTTTTTTCAAGAAGAGATTATTTCAGTGTGATTTAAACCCTTCCAGAGGAATACAAACTCAAATTATTTTAATGAAGGGAGACTATCATTGGCACCTAAACTTGGTCAGAATTTCACAAGAAGAAAACTATTCCCAGTTTTATTTAAGAATATCAATGAAAAACTCTTCAGAAAATTATTAGCAGCAGCTCATTAGAGGGGTTATATATCATGATGAAGTAGGGTTCATTCCAGGGATGAAAGATTATGAATTCTATTAAAATAATTCATCATAATAGTTGATCTAAGGGAAAAAAAATCACATGTTAATTTCTACTCATTTGACAAAATTCAACAGCCATTCTGGACGTTTCAAAAAAGAGAGACAGCTCAATAAAGAAAGAGTTAAACATTTTATAAGCATGGCAGACTGACAGACCGTGTGTTCACACATACACACGCGCAGACTCAGCCCAGTGATAGCATTGTAAATAATGACCAAACGCTAGAGGCACTTCTGCTACTTCTGCTCAAAGTACAAACAAGGTAAGTGTGTCCACCTCTCACCCCTGCTGGTGATGCTGTACCGGTGTTGTTAGTTAACAAAGCCAGATGAGAGAAAGAAATTTGAGCTATGAAACTTAGAAAGGTGGAAGTAAAACTGTTATTTGTAAATGACTTAATACTTAGAAAATCCAAAAGAATCTAGCTGAAATTTTTCTATTACTCAATTCCACCATCTAAAGGAGAAAGAGAAAGATAAAAAGATAAATCTGACTCATTAAAAAAAAAAATCCTTTTGCTGGCAATAACCAAACCAAACCAAATCAAAAACTCTGGGGAAATTCTAAAGGAGAATAATAAGCAGGGAAAAAATATCTGCCTCTCAAATCACCAGGAGTTTTCTCTCTAAATATATTTTAGGAATTGTGGGAGTGTGGAGAAATACAAAGCAACAGAACAGTGGGCAAAGATGAATGAACAGTTTGCATAAGAAAATACAAATAGTGTTTTGATTCATAAAAAATATTTAACCTCATGTAAAATGCTACTTGTTATTTAATTTTATTTAAGGAATGTGGGAATATAAGTATATATTTCTAGATTTGCTTGCATTTCATAAGGAAGCTTTCAAGCATTTGCAATAACTAAAAATGTTGCCTAAATCAAGAGAGGAGGTGAAGGGAAAAATAGGTTAACAGGGACAAGAATCAGGGTACAATTTCTAAATGAATACCTTTTCCTATTGTTTTGTTTTTCAATCGTGTAAATACATTACCTTTACAAAAATATATAATAAACTATTTTTTAATTATATGTTTCAGCTGTACAGTGTTATAATTTGACATCTGTATACATAGAGATCACCCCCAAAAGTCAATAAAATGTAATTTTTTCCCAAATTTGAAAAGTGAGAAATGCATTTCATTTTAATTTGCTTTCTTGGTTACTGTAAGTATTGGATTCCGTAAAGTGTTCATCTGTTGTTTGCATTTTCACTGAAATTATTTGTTTGTTATTTATATTTAGATATATTTTTGTTTTTCTTAACTGAATTTTATAATGCTTTCATATATAAGGAACAAGTACATTTTAACATATTTATTTCACTTTTTCTCACTCTGTTCACCCTATCATTTTATTATACTTTAACTTATAGAACGTATTAATTTTTATTTTGTCAAATCTGTCAATTTATTATTTTTTTTTAAATTGCTTTAAAGCCTATCCAGAAATCAGATTCTTACTTATATATATTTTTTCAGATGTCTTTTTGTTTTTCACTCTATGAATTTATCATATGGTGAGATGAGAATATAATTTTTCTCCTAAATCACTAATCAATGGCTTCATAGAAACTTTGTTAAATAATAACTCTTCCCTCACCTGCTGCTTTAAGATTCAGTGTTACGATATTTCATTGAGTCAGCTATCAGTATTTCAGTGAGAAACTTATTTTCATTTTGTGATAAATTTTAACATCCACTAGGTCTAGTTCCTCTTTATTACTTTTCTATTTCAAAATTATTCTATTTTCACCAGTGGATTTTCCCAGACGAACTTAAAGATCGTAATGTCAATTTCACCTCTGATTTCATTTCTTATGAAATAATTTGGAAAAAATGATATCTCTGTAATACACAGTGTTTCTATCCAGAAATAAAGTCTACTTCTCAAATTATTTGTCTTTTTTTGCTTTTTAATTTAGTTTTATTGATTTTCATATAGCTCTAGTATATTCCTTATCATATTTATTCCTAAGTGAGTTAGATAATTTCCTTTACATATTGCTAAGATATAGAATGATGAATATGAAAATCATTGGTTATATAACTATTATTTATCGTTTATTTTGTTCCAAACCATCTCAAAGAACTTACCATTTCAGTTCTTATGATGTCTTAGGTACTAGGCTTACTAAGTTGTTTTGTTTTGTTTTGTTTTGCGGTATGCGGGCCTCTCACTGTTGTGGCCTCTCCCGTTGCGCAGCACAGGCTCCGGACGCGCAGGCTCAGCGGTCATGGCTCACGGGCCCAGCCGCTCCACGGCATGTGGGATCTTCCCGGACCGGGTCACGAACCCGTGTCCCCTGTATCGGCAGGCGGACTCTCAACCACTACACCACTAGGGAAGCCCTATGCTTAGTTTTGTTAAGCAGTTGTACAGTTTATAAGTAATCGTCTTATCATTTTGAATGGTTATAACTAGAGTTTCTTATTTTTCTGCTTTATGTTATTAATCAGAAATTCCAGAAAGTTCCAAAGAAAAGCCACCAGGTATCTTATTCTTTCTCCTGAATACAACAGGGACACTTACAGTGATTTATTAGTAGGTTTGAAGTTGGTATTAGTTTAAAGAAGATGTGATTATGTTAAGAAATAATTATTCTATTCCTTTTATTAAGAATTTTTTTTTTTTTTAGAGAATGGATGCTGAATTTTGTGAAATGCATCGTGAAGCACTGTTGGTGCAGTGTTTAAGAGATTGGGCTGGGGGCTTCCCTAGTGGTGCAGTGGTTGAGAGTCTGCCCGCCGATGCAGGGGACACGAGTTCGTGCCCTGGTCCGGGAAGATCCCGCATGCCGCGGAGCAGCTAGGCCCGTGAGCCGTGGCCGCTGAGCCTGCGCGTCCGGAGCCTGTGCTCAGCGAGGGGAGAGGCCACAACAGTGAGAGGCCCACGTACAGAAAAAAAAAAAAAAAAAGAGATTGGGCTGGCTGGAGTTTGAAGCCCAGCTCTACCACTTAGGAACATTGTATTTAACTCAGGCTAGCTACTGATGCTCTCAGTTTCGTCATTTGTAAAATGGAGACAGCAGGTGTTGGAGCACCACTGATTTAATTCACACCCTATTTTTTTTTTCAGTGTGCCACTCTCAGTATGTCATGCACCTTCAAAAAAAAATGTATTTGCTTCGTCCAGTCAGCATGATTAAGGAACAAGTTTGTCTTCTGCTTTTCAAGGCTCTGTTTACTCAGGAAGGAAGAGTGGAGTTGAGTTAAATACTAATTAAAAAAAATTTTTTTTAGTTCTCATAGTAGGTGATAATGTGGAGCGTGTTTATTTTTGTCTTGGTGTCCTAATGTGCATAATATTCAAAAAGTTGTCAAAATACTTTGATCGGTTAGTCATATGCACATATATACTGAGGGCTAGTCATGATGCATATAAGCGTGAACCTCATTACCATCACCTACCATTAGTAAGCTTACTTATTTAATCCTCTATCTTACCTTAATTTTAATTTTCTGACACAGTAGTTTATTTTAATCTTCTGTGGAAACCTAACCTTACATTGTTCACATTTTTATGGGACATTGAGCTTTCTCTTCACTGTTATGTAAAGCTCATGCTACAGGACTATAATTTGTGCATTAAAAAAGTATACAGAAAGGATATATACCTTTTAATACATATTAAACCACTTTGTGGTTTTATTAAAACTTGTTAAATGATTGATTTTGTAATAGAGATAATGCTTAGTGCTACATATGCCAGAAAAATATATGCACATCCTTGTGAAGAGGTATTTTCTTTAGAGTGGAGGACATTTTGAAAAATAGATACTGCAGATCCTCTGAGCCTCAGCCTACCTATCCAGGCCATGCTTTTAAGCTGTCTCTGCTGTACTTGGATCATCTTCCTTTATGCCATCTCACCACTACCTCTCCCCTGCAGGTCTGGCTCTCCTTAGCCATCCTCTATGTTCTCTTGTGGATTTGGGCAGAAACTTCTGGGTTCCTTCCAGTGAGGAGCCTTGGGTGTGTTAAGTCAGTCCTTCTCTCTGCCTAATTAATCCTCGCCTTTATTTTTCTCCCACATTTGGCTGCCTGTGGAATGGGACTACCCTTCTTGTCGGTATCCATCAGGAATTCCAAAGGTGGGGCACAGGACTAAGCCTTGCTACCAAACGCACCCTCAGCCCATTCCACCATGGGCACCGACCCCTCAATGGAGAATTTGTTGCACACCTGTCTTCTTCTACTTGTTTCTCTTAGCTTTCCTACCCTCCTGGCTGAAACATTTTACTTACATCACATCTTTCTGATCCTGAGGGCAACCTGTTGCCTACCCTTCATAGACAGGTGGTGTTTTCACTCTCTACTGTAGAAGAAACTGTAGACCAACCTTCATTTTCAAGGAGCCTCAGGAAAGCCAGGCAGTAGGACTTTTCCAAACAGGAGGTCACACTGGTTTAATTCTGAGAAGAGTATAGTACGGTGCTAAAAACACGGAAACAAGCCAGGCTGCCTCGTTTCCTGCCCTGGTGTTGCCACTTAGTAGCTGTATAACTTTGGCCCAAGAATCTTTGTTCCTCAGATTTCTCATATTTAGAATGATGATAATAGCAGTCCCTTCCTTATAAAGTTGTTGTAACAAAAAATTGGTTAATACTGTGTAAATAGCTCAGCACAGTAACTAAGTAGTCAGTGCTTGATATTTGTTAGTAATTATTCTTTTATTATGATTATTAGTAATAGTAAAAAAACCCTTTTTTTATATATTTGAAGATGTAGAACGTAAGTAGAATACAATAAAGTGATGGGTCTAGCTGCAGGGAGATAAGTAACTTCTTATTGGCAACCATTTAAATGGAAAATAAAGTTGGAAATGCATGTGCCTGATGAAGTAGGACTTTGAAAATGCCATATAATTTAGACATACAATAGTAACCAATAGGAAAACTGGATAAAATTTAAGTGATTTATGGTGAGAATAAAGTTGCTGTTTTAAATTAACCCATGAGGAGCACAGACAGAATCAAAGAGTGAAATAGAGATTGTAGTTACAGGAATTCAGCCTTAAGGTGATGCCAACCTAGATTAAATTGTGGCAAATGGCAGTGGTGACACAGAAAAGCATAGAAATGGTTATCAGGGCTCAGACAGAGACTCTGGCCATGGTTATTTCTGACCCAAGGGTCATGGTTTAATTCAGTTGAATTTAAGAGAAATGGAGAGTTAGAAGAGGATGTTGTCTGGGCAGAAAAACTTTGATTTTAGATTAATTAAGTTTGAGATAGTGATAGGCTACTCAGGTGGAAATATCCATTGATCGGGAATGGGCAAACTTATTCGTGTAAAAGGTCAGATAGTAAATATTTTAGTCTTTGTGAGCTAGATATGGTCTCTGTTACATATTCTTTCAAAAGTTTCTTCTTTTACGAATTTTAATTTTTTTAAGTAAAAATGTAGAACAAAAGCTGTGACCTGATTTGCCCCATCAAGCCACAGTTTGCAAACCCCTGCTAGAATTTATTGTCAAAGAACAGAGCCATGGCAGAGATGTCTGGGCTAGAGATCTAGAATTCTTAATCTTTAACATATATATGTTTTGAAAAGTCATTGCTGAATATGGATACTATATGTAGTATTCTAATTAAAATCAAATTGTATGATGAAAATAAATGACATAAATATTTAAATTAAAAGTTTTTCTCCCAGAAAAAGATTTTATAAAATCATGTCCTACTTCTTGTGAGCCCTTTAAAGTTACTTTCTAAGGACTTCTAGCGACTAAATACAAAAGTAATTTCAATAAAATTAATATAGGTATGTTTTTTAAAATATTGGTTAGAATTTAGCATAATAGTTTCTGAAAATTCCTAATTTCATAATTCTAAGGAAATTAATGCAAATAAAGTTTCACTTACTGGGTGTCACAGAAACAAAAAGTGCTACTTTTTTTTTTTTATGAGAGCATCATGATAAATGATAGAACAAAACAGCACATAATTGTAGCCAACTGCACTTGGCATCAAGGAATAGGGATTATTTATGTTTTAACTATGGGATTAGAGGGTGTTATATTCTTTTAAAACTGACCTAAATAAATGCATTATAGGAAGAATTTAGTAAAATAACTTGAGTTCTTTAATTCTGTCTAAATTAACCAAAATCAATGGCATAACTTAAAGAAGCCTCTTAAACTAGCTAAAATTAATGAGTCCATTTATTTCCCTCAATTCAAGTAGATCATTGGAGAGTAATTATATTTTCCTGACTGAATTTTATTGATCTTAAGTTTAGCCGAGGCATTTTACTTCTTACAACAGATTTCTAGAGAGATTTAATCTTTCCCCATTAGAACCAAGACATTATTTTACTTGTTTTTTTAAGATGATACCTTATTTCAGATAAACTTTTGATATCTACGAAGAGTATTACTTTCTTATAGTTGCAGAGTTCAGATTACAGAAAGTAGTTTTAAATTCAATATTGTGTTTAGTTTTAGGTACTAAAATTTAGGTACTAAATTTTGAGAAAAACATTGATGAATTAGGTTTTACTTAAAAGAAGACAACCGGGAATATAAACTATCTATGTACTAACTTAAGTGAAAAGTAGCCAAAACAACTAGCATTGAAAAGAGAGACTTTAGAGGGGCTGGGCATGGGGGTGGGCTACATGTATATCAGTTTTCTTAAATATTTAAAATAATAGAGGAAACAACAGGTTGATTCGTCCATCCATTTATCCATCCATCCACCCACCCATCCATCCATCCATCCAACCTTTTCAAAATTGACTTTCTGTTTGTCATCTTGCATGCGCTTAAGATACAAAGATGCGTAAGACATCTCCCCGCTAAAGTAGCTCACAGACTAATGAGGATACTCACAGTTTTGTGGGCAGTTATTAGCTAGGTGAACTAATCAGCCTTGGTTTTCTTCTCTGTAAGTCTGGATAATAGTAATAACTAGCTCATAAAGTTACGGTTCGGGAAAAAATGAGGTTGTGAAAAGTACTGCAAAGTGCTATAGAAAGTTAGATGATTTCATATTATAGACTGAGGGATATATTGGCAAGAGAATACTAACTCATATTTTCTAAATCTTGTGATTTAGAAATTTATATATGGTCAATCAGTTATGTATTGCTGGGTAACAAACCGTCCAAACTGTATTGACTTAAAGCCACAGTGCTTTATTATTTCTCATGATTCTGTTTGTTGACTGGTCAGTTTCTCTGCTGGTCTTGTCTGGGCTTATTCAAGATACCTTACTTACATGTCTGGGACCTTGGGGCTGGCTGTGGTCTGAGTTTTTCTCTCTATGTAGTTTTTTCATTTAGCAGTCTAGCTGGATTTTCTTTCAAGACAGCAGAAGCATTCAAAAGATGGAGGAAACAGGGAGGCAAGGCCTCTCACAACCTAGCCTTGGAAGTTGCATTTTATTTTTGTCACATCCTCTCAGTCACAGCAAGTTATTGGGACAGGGCCAGCCCAGGTTAATGGTAGGGAAAATAGTCTTCACCTTTCTATGGAAGGAGTGGTGATGTCATACTGTACAAGGGCACAGGGATGGAGGGATTGTTGTGGCCATCTTTGCAACGTGGTGAGTTTTCATTTCACATTTGGTAAAATGTAAGTCTTTATACAATGGCTGGCAGTTGCATTTTCTTTTTTGTATTTCAGTGACCATTACTAGCAAATAATAATATGAAGTAAGATAAAGGAAATATTGCAGCATCTTCTAACTGATGCATTATGAGTAAAGGTTCTGTCTCTATCTGTGAGGAAAAAGTCTGCTAATTTGAGAGTTTTGAAGTCTCATTAGTTGATCTTCAGTGGTTCAGCAATGGAGGTAAATCTTGCCTATGACTAGCTATCACTTTTATTCCTTCATGACGAAAAGATAAAAATATTTTAATTCAATTTTTCTTTTATTTCAGTGCATAACCGAGGCTTAGAGAGCACAGAGTGGTGATGGGGAGCAATTTTGTTTTATTTTTTTGTTTTAATCTAGTAGTTTCAATGTCATTTCTACTGGTTAGTCTCCTTACTTTTTTTTTTTTTTTTTTTTTTTGCGGTACGCGGGTGTCTCACTACTGTGGCCTCTCCCGTTGCGGAGCACAGGCTCCGGACGTGCAGGCTCAGCGGCCATGGCTCACGGGCCCAGCCGCTCCGCGGCATGTGGGATCTTCTGGGACCGGGGCACGAACCCGTGTCCCCTGCATCGGCAGGCAGACTCTCAACCACTGCGCCACCAGGGAAGCCCCAGTCTCCTTACTTTTTAAATGACATAACAAAATATTATTTTATTGCATTCATCTATCTTTGTTGTTTTGTAGTCTCAGTGACGTTATAATTTATATATCTCATCTTGAGGGTATGTATGGCAAAACAGAAACAAATTTCTCCATTTTGCTAAAAACAAGGATTTCAAACATTTGGAAGTGGCAGTAATTTTTCTGAAAAGTATTAACAGGATACAGATTGAACAAAAGACTCAGTATGTAAAAGCAGGAGCGCTCCTAACCATTTCTGGTTTGGTGCTGCCCAGTTTAAAAAAAAAAAAAACACATAAAAGCAGTGATAGCAAAGTAAAAATATTCCAGTTTATAGGCAATTATATATGTCGATTATAGTCTCTCGTTATAGGGAGTCTTTCATTTTCTTGAAAATGCAATACAATTTCTTATCTTCGGGCTTTTAAATATTCTGCTGCTTTTGGATAGAATGTTTTATATATGTCTGTTAGGTCAGATGGCTGACCTAACATGTCATTTAAGTCAAGTGTTTCCATATCGATTTTCTGTCTGGATGATCTATCCATTGATATAATTGGGGTGTTAAAGTTCTCTACCATTACTGTATTTCTTTCCTTTTCTCCCCTTAGGTATATTAATATTTGCTTTATATATTTAGGTGCTCCTATGTTGGGTGCATAAATATTTACAAATGTTGTATCCTCTTGTTGGATTGACCCCTTTATTATTATGCAATGACCTTTCCTTAACTCAAGTCCATTTAGCTCATGTATATAAAATATTTTGCTGCCATCCTGACAGCAGTCTCATAGATTCACTCTCTTTTCAATTTTATTATATGGTTTATCCTCTTTCAAAGTACTCTAGTTTCTTATCCCATTACTAATATTTCAACATAATTAATTTTCTGGCCTTTTCTCTCAATCCACATTTCCACTTTCATAGCTATGCATTATTTTGACCAAACAATGTAAGCAAATTGAACATTCACAAAGTATTTAATCTTTCCTGTTTGGATCCTAAAATTTGGAGAGTTTTGCTGAAGTTGATATTAGATTTGCACAGGTTTAGGTAATTCTTCAGCTGTTCTTTATTGTAATAGAGAACTACAACCTAGAGCACTTCTGACTTTTATTTATCAGCATTCTAATCCTGTTTAAGGATATCTAGTTTGGTTTTTTAATTATTATTATTTTTTATGCTCAGCTGACATGGAGCATGTATAAGATGAAAATACAAATTAACCAAAATGATTTTCAAATATATTTTGTGAATCATCTGATTATTATGCGATCTCATATGAAACTTAATTTTAATTTCACAGACCTGTTAAGTCTGTTCAAGGTGTAGGGGACCTAGGCAGAAGTAATATCCGAACAATTTTGCAGAGGATTTCAGAAAGGCTGACTTACAAAATGTGTCAGATATCTTTGAAGTTTCATAAAATAAAGTATTTAAAAGTAGAGTGATTGCACCTTAAATTCTTACTGCATGCTAAATACTGTACTAGGCACATTGCCTGCATCATCTCTTTACTCCTCATTACAACTTCTTATGATTTATATTATCATCTTTGTTTTTTACAAGCTTTGGAAGTTAAATAAATTGCCCTATGTATTAGTTTTCTATGCTGTGTAACAAATCATTACAAACTTAGTGGCTTAAAATAATGCCCATTAATTATATCACAGTTATGTAGATCAGAAGTCCAGACAAGCTTTACTGGCTATTATAACTCAGGGTCTCACAAGGTAGAAATCAGGGTGTTTGCCAAGCTGGGCTTTTATGTGGAGGATCTGAAAAAAATCCATTGCCAAGCATAATTCAGCAGAATTCATTGTGAGCGTAATTCAGTTCCTTGTGGTTGTATGAGCGAGGTCCTTGTTTCCTTGATAGTTGTCAGCAGGGGCTACACACCACTCCTAGAAGCTACCAGTATTCCTTCTTACATGGCTCCCTTAATTGTGGGAGACCAGCAAAGTCATGTGTAGTCCTTCTCATGACTTGAGTCTCTTTGGCTTCCCTTTGTGCCACCAGCCAGAAAAAGTTCTCTGATTTTAAGGGCTCACATGACTAGATTAGTCATCCTCCCCGCCTCCCCCAACCCCCAATATAATCTCCCTGTTAAGGTCAACTGTGCTGTATAACATCACATATCCACAGTGGTGATATCTCATCATCTGTGCATTTAAGGTGGGATTTTGGGGGGTGAGGTGAGGCGTATAATTTTGCTTGCCATGCCCTATTTCTCAAAATAGTAATTGACTGAGTTGGAGCTCAAGCCTGGGTTTGGTTGAACTACAGAACTTTGTCCGTATACCACATTCATCAGAGGGTCTGATTTTATACACGGACATTATGGAAACGAGCCTTATTGCTACATAGCCAGACTGTGTTGGTACTACATACTGCTGTGAAAAGTACTGCATTAGAGGGTGCCAGTGCAAGCTTGACATGTACGCTGGTCCTGTAAAATAGGAGATCCAGATGGTCAAGCATCACATAAATTATGTTTTGTTATGCTCTGCATATGTCTGTGATTTGCACTTAACATCGGTTTAGTCCACCCTATTTTATTTCAAGCTTTGGTTTCTGCTTGTACCTTGTCTCCCCTCTGCTTATCTTATGAACATACTTTAAAGACTTGGTTATCTAAGTGTCAAGCTCATTTCAGTTTCTTTGCGAAATTTGAGTGAAATTATAGTTTTTCTCCTGTATTCATACTCTTTTCAGAGGTAATTGACTTGAGTGACTATAATTCCTAGAGCAATGTGCAAAGGGAACTGCAAAAAACGTAAAGTCAATTAAGAAAAATCCCATTCTAGAGCATACCAAGCTACCATTAACTAGAAACCACATGGAATTTTATGAAGTAGAATATTTGATCTGGTACACACACACACACACACACGCCAGATAGTGTTATTTTGGTGATTTTAAATAACTTAAGGGAATATATGGTATATACTCCTAGGGATGTTGAGTGTAACTTTTTCTGAGTGAACTATCGAGTCCTTTGTTGACAGCTTTTGTTTTTTTTTTGCGGTACGTGAGCCTCTCACTGTTATGGCCTCTCCAGTTGCGGAGCACAGGCTCCGGACGCACAGGCTCAGCGGCCATGGCTCACGGACCCAGCCGCTCCGCGGCACGTGGGATCTTCCCGGACCGGGGCACGAACCCGTGTCCCCTGCATCGGCAGGCGGACTCTCAACCACTGCGCCACCAGGGAAGCCCCATGTTGACAGCTTTTGAATCTTCTTTTTTTCCCCCATTAAGACAATGAGAGAATCTGTTCCCCGCCCCCCCATGATTTATATGTCAGATAGAGCCTTACAGACTATAACCAGCTCAGCTGTATTACGAACAGTGTAGTTTATGAGTGAAACAGAGTCCAACCCTGGTTTACTCAATGATTAAGTAATTAGGAACAAGTCACTAGACATCTCTGAACCTCATTGTCCCCAACTATAAAATGAGCAGTTCCAAAATTTTCTTTTCTTTTAAACACATGTGTGATATACTTTGGCCAGTTTCCAAGTTGCTAGAGATTTTTAATTTATTTTGGTTTTACTACCTAGAAATTTGTTTGTTAGATCTCTAAAACCATATGAAAAAAAATTACAGATGAATGTGTGTGACTAGTATAATAAAATTGATTGGAATGTGTGTGGGGCTTGCCATACCTAATCGAGTTACAGGATTGTTTTTCTTTCTTCACACAATGAAACTCTTTCTTGGCTTCCAATTTTGCACACTCTGCTCTTCTCAAGTGTTTCGTTTTCTCTTTCTTTTTTCTTTTCTTTTTTTGCTTTTTCTCTCGTTTCACCAGAAATCTCTTTTATTTTGATTGTTATTTGGTCACGATCTAGACATGATTGTTTTTACTTTGATGAGACGTTCCTATTTCTGCTATCTAAGAGAAATTACCAAAATATTAAAACACAGACATCGTGATAGCAGACCACGGCCAGAGTGTTTCTTACACAATGTCTTAGCAAAGTTGTTTTTGCTTCTCTTTGTGAAATATGTTGTATGAAACACCAGTGTTGTCATTCTGATGGGTTCTCCCCCAAATTGATGGTCCAGTTGTGACAAGTCAAAGCATCCATAGGATGTTTTAAACTTTAAAAAAAAAATTAAGTGAACGGTTAAACTAGAAATGGGCTCCGAGCTATCACTTCTCTCCCTAGAAGGGAGGATATTATGAGCTACACGCACCTAGGGAATGATTTTTCTGGTAATAAAGTTTGGAAGATAGCAATCCAAACAGAACAAAACTATTCATGCTGCCGTTCAGTATGTAGGGAACAAAAGGAGTTTTCACTAGGCAAAAACCTTTACTACTGTATGTTTGCGATGATGCCTTAGTGCAAGGGGAAGCAGCTGTTTATCTCTTTTTCTTTTGGTTTTCTTTTCTTTTTCCACTGCCATTCTGTCAGTGCATGGCTTCATAAAGCTGTAGGATTCTGATAGGAAAACTACCAAGTCCACGTGCTTTGCAAGGCAATGTGTTGCTTTTCTGGCTGGATAACAATATTTTCTTGTAGCTGGAGGGAGCGTGTGACTACACGTGTTAGAGGCAGGAAGCCTAATGCCACCAATACCATGTCCAGAAGTGAGCTATCTCCTGTGTTTTATGTGCTTCACTCTACTGAATGAATATCGTGCCACTGCTTTTATTTTTTGTTGTTGTTGTTTGACTATCGGAGACTCGTCAGATGGTTCTGTTTCTGTCGAACACTTGATGGAAAGTTTTGTTGTAAAGCTTCCTGCATGGAGATTTATATCTTGGCTATAAAGGAACGTCCCGTAAAAGTTGATCATAAATTGTCTTTATGAGTTGCTGCCCTGTGTGCTATTAAAAAGCTCAGAAACTGAGAGTTAGTTTTAACTCAGAGCTGTGTTTGCCCAGTGTATTTGGATGCATCCTTCATCTTACCACTTGCTTCCTACAGAACATATGTCCCACCAGCCTTTCTTTGGGGCTCAATCGTCTCGTTCAGCTCATCCTTGCTGTACATTAGAACCAAGCTTTTGGGATGTTTGCCTTGGCTATTTGCATTGTCAAGGACCAAACATCATTTATGTTCAGTAATTCACCTCTTTTATTACTCTAGGCATATCTCCTAAGAAGTGTTTCACGCCAGGGAATCCTTATGAGTATTAATTGAACATTTTGGGGAGATTTTTTAAAATTGAAATGAGCATAATTTTGTTTTTTTGTTTTTGCGGTATGCGGGCCTCTCACTGTTGTGGCCTCTCCCGTTGCGGAGCACAGGCTCCGGACGTGCAGGCTCAGCGGCCATGGCTCACGGGCCCAGCCGCTCCACAGCATGTGGGATCCTCCCGGACCGGGGCACGAGCCCGTGTCCCCTGCATCAGCAGGCGGACTCCCAACCACTGCGCCACCAGGGAAGCCCTGAAATGAGCATAATTTAACACCAGTTTTCCCTTATTAAAACTTCTCATTCTCCACTTACATTTTGTGATTATATCACCTGGCTTTGTATCCTTACTGGCTGACATCTCTGATACTCAGCTTAGCCAGTGCACACCCAGATTCTCCCTGTAATTCTGTGACTATCAGCGTTCCTGTTTTGCCTTAATTAAGCAGAGCCTGAGAGAGTGCCTGGTTCCATCATTGTACATTTTCCTTCTTTCCCCAGAACACCTTTTGATTCTTACTCTGAACTCTTACGTGAGATGCACTGTGAAACACGATACCTTTCCTTCCTTTATTTTCTTATGAGTTGGCATGTCTAATTAACCCAAGTAAAAAGAAGAAGATTGTTTTTTAAAAGGGTAATAAAAGTCATAGTAATCTTTTGCTTTGCCTGGAAACAGGTTTCCCAGCATCCAAAGGGAATCTAAACAATACAGATATTTCTTGACTTTTCCTTTAAAAATATAAAGCGTAGGTGGCAGTCCAGACAGTCTATTTCCTTGTGCCTTAATGACACATGATAGCCCAGATGTTGAAAAGAATTAAGTGGGAAAAGAATTTTCTTTCATCTTCTTTTCCGCTAATGGTGTTTATCTGATGTAAATATTCAGTTCTAGCACGATAATGGGTGCCCGAAGGAATCAAAGTGAAATAACAAGATTCTTAACATATTTTTCATTCCCGTATCATTTAAGTTTTATGTACTTCTGTTGGAAACTGAGAAAACATTTTTTTTTTCCAAAGGCTATTACTCTGCATGGCCTTTTACCCTATTACGGGGCTTTCCTTCTTTTCGGATAATAACCAACAGACTCTTCAGGTGCTTAAGTCATTAGTTGCTTGATATGAGATTGTTAGTTCAGAGAGCTTATTTGCTCCATTGGCTTTATATAACTCCCCAATATTAAGTGATCCATTTTGTTGTTTCTGAGGCCAAGAATCATTATTTTCTTTTGGCATCATACAGATTATGTATTTCAATTGAATTTACAAATTTATAGCTCATGTTGAAGTAACTTCTGCTGAAGAGTGATTTTTCTAGACAGTTCAAATTTTTTAATTAAGAGTCAACATTAGATATGTTTGATACATTTGAATGGGTATACTCTAGGGATTATTAATGTAAGACTCTGTTCTTTTAGTGTACTTTTCTTCCTTCAGAAATAGTTTTTGCCGTACTATGAGTTTTTTCTGAACACTTGTTAATGTTAACAAAAAAGACAAGTTTAACAAAGACAAGTTCAATAATATAGATATTATCTTTCTATATGAGTGACTAACAGTAATATCTAGCTTTGTTCTCCTTATGAATACCTTCTTCTTAAATTCAGATCCATAAGAAAATGTGAACAACTAGAAAAACTTTACTTAATAATGACTCTGAATTTTCTCTGTCAAGTCTAACCTTGGAAAATATTGATAATTGAATGCCACAAAAATTTTAATTTTATCTAGTTACAAATTTTTACCCATCAAACTTTTTTTGGTTTTTTAAATTTTAATCCTTAATTAATGATGCTTAATAATTCTATTAATTTATTAGATGTGTTTGTTTCTTTTTCTTTTTATTTATTAGTTTTGGCTGTGTTGGGTCTTTGCTTCTGTGCGAGGGCTTTCTCTAGTTGTGGCGAGCGGGGGCCTCTCACTATCACGGCCTCTCTTGAGGAGCACAGGCTCCAGACGTGCAGGCTCAGTAGTTGTGGCTCATGGGCCCCGTTGCTCCGCGGCAAGTGGGATCTTCCCAGACCAGGGCTTGAACCTGTGTCCCCTGCATTAGCAGGCAGATTCTCAACCACTGTGCCACCAGGGAAGCCCCATCAAACTTTTGATCAAAACTATTTAAGGTATAAGATACTAGCTAGAATTTTCTTTCAGAAAGTCAGTGCTGGGACTTCCCAGGTGGTCCGGTGGTTAAGACTCCCCACTTCCATTGCAGGAGGCACAGGTTCTATCCCTGGTCGGGGAACTAAGATCCCCGCATGCCACGTGGTGCGGTCACCCCGCCAACAAAAGTCAGCACTATTTGTCTCTGCATGTCTACAGCACACTTTCACAATGTATAGTCACACTAAAAAACATCTAAGCTCTATAAGAGCAGAGATTTTTATCACATTCTGTGCAATGGCAAAGATGCGTGTGTGCTTGTGTGTGTGTGTGCTCACACACATACACATACACACACACAAACACACCCACAATGGAAAGCCAACATTGGGAAGTTCCCTGGACAGTTAGGGAATGGTGAGAGACACTGTGATGTAATAGAAACAGTGTGGGAACCTGGCACAAATTGTTTGATAACTTCTGGCTTACTTTTATCTTATCTATATATTAGGACAATATTCCCAAGTTAACTTTCACATTCAGTCATTGGAATAATAGTTGTTTGCAGGTGGAGAAGGTGATACTGAAGGGGAAGAATAGGCTTTAGGCTGGAGGGGGGTGATACAAATTTTCTGGAAAAAAAAGCATTGCTCACTCTTCACTTTTATCAATAGTTAGAATGCTAAAGGGGCTATAACCCAAACATACTGTGAACGGATTTGTAGAGAGATTGAGTAAAGACCAGCTTTAGTAGGCCACTGAAAATACAGAAATACCATGAACATTAGCTAAAGCAAATTATATATATATATATTACAATATATATAATATGTATAAATATATATGTGTGTGTGTATATATATATATATATATATATATATATATATATATATATATATATTTAAGGAAGCAACAGTAACAAAATGGCCACAAGCCAGATGGAAGCTCTTATTGGGCATATGTTCTAGGGAGGCTGGGAAATTTTATGCTGGGATCTCAACTAATTATGACCCAATCCTCTGCTTAACCATCTAATAATTAACATGTGGGTGCAGCATGCAATCAACTACAAATTCTCACTCTTGAAGAATCAAGAGTCTCTCCTTTCCTGTAAAAAGAATGACTGTTACGGAAAGACAACCCTCAGAATGGGAGAAAATATTTGCAAATGAAGCAACTGACAAAAGATTAAGCTCCAAAATTTACAAGCAGCTCATGCAGCTCAATAACAAAAAAACAAACAACCCAATCCAAAAATGGGCAGAAGACCTAAATAGACATTTCTCCAAAGAAGATTTACAGACTGCCAACAAACACATGAAAGAATGCTCAACATCATTAATCATTAGAGAAATGCAAATCAAAACTACAATGAGATATCATCTCACATCAGTCAGAATGGCCATCATCAAAAAATCTAGAAACAATAAATGCTGGAGAGGGTGTGGAGAAAAGGGAGCCCTCTTGCACTGTTGGTGGGAATGTAAATTGATAGAGCCACTGTGGAGAACAGTATGGAGGTTCCTTAAAAAACTCAAAATAGAACTACCATACGAGCCAGCAATCCCACTACTGGGCATATACCCTGAGAAAACCATAATTCAAAAAGAGTCATGTACCACAGTGTTCATTGCAGCTCTATTTACAATAGCTAGGACATTGAAGCAACCTAAGTGTCCATTGACAGATGAATGGATAAAGAAGATGTGGCACATATATACAATGGAATATTACTCAGCCATAAAAAAATGAAATTGAGTTATTTGTAGTGAGGTGGATGGACCTAGAGTCTGTCATACAGAATGAAGTTAGAAAGAGAAAAACAAATACTGTATGCTAACACATATATATGAAATCAAAAAAAAAAAAAAAAAACTGGTCATGAAGAACCTAGGGGCAAAACGGGAATAAAGATGCAGACCTACTAGAGAATGGACTTGAGGACACGGGGAGGGGAAAGGGTAAGCTGGGACAAAGTGAGAGAGTGGTAGTGTATATATGGACATATACACACCACCAAATGTAAAATAGATAGCTAGTGGGAAGCAGTCACATAGCACAGGGAGATCAGCTCGTGCTTTGTGACCAGCTAGATGGGTGGGATAGGGAGGGTGGGAGGGAGGGAGATGCAAGACGGAAGAGATATGAGGATATATGTATATGTATAACTGATTCACTTTGCTATACAGCAGAAACTAACACACCATTGTAAAGCAATTATACTCCAATAAAAATGTTAAAAAAAAAAAAAGAAGAATGTCTGTTGATGCCCAGGAAACAAAAACTCATTTATTAAAGTCGAAGGGCTGTCTCTCCGGTTAGGGTAACATTTTATCTAATAGATAACAACTGGCTGAGTGTCATACTAGCTGATGTTAAAAAATGATGTGTGATTTGTTTCTCTTCAGTTATGGATTTAATTACTAACTAATTCCTGTCAAGGACAATTGTTAGGTAACATCACTCTCTAAGAATCTAAAGTTGTATTCCACCTCCCAGAAAAAATATCTGATTCTTTACCTTGACTTTGAAGGTTAAATGCAGTGCAGCTCCAACCCGCCTATTTAAATGTATTTTCTGTGACTTCCTTCAATACTTTCCAGTTGGTGGCTCCTCTTAAGTTTTCTCATCCTTGGATGGTATAATTTATGCTGGGTCTGTATTAGCTGGAATAGCCTCCTTCTTCCTATTTCAGTTATATTCACTCTTCAGAACTAATCTCAATTGCCATGTCATCCAAAAGCCTTCTCCATTTGCAGCAGCCTTTATCCATTCTTATTTATTATTCATTTATTCATGTATTCACAATCACTCCACAAATATTTATTGAGTACTCTCTATGTTACAGGTGCTCTCCTCTCCTAAACGTGCATTTTTATTGCACATATAGTCATATCCAAGTAGTTATACTGAGTTTGTTGTTTAATGTTTATTTTACCTCCACTATAAAACTGAACCCACAATGGCAATAATTATGTCTTTTTTTAAAAAAAGGAAAGCATGAAATAGTGTAAGACATGACCAGGCAAAAAATTATGAGGATGGTTCTGTGTCTCCTGTTGGCTACTACCTAGTTCTTGGGTAATTCAAATCAGTGAACATTTATTAAACTTCTATCATGTTTATTGCAATGTTAGGCACTATAGGAGATAAACAAATGTATTTTCTGTATGTGTTATGGATATGCAGTAAAAAAATCATTTTATGGAGCCAACAATCTAGAAGAAACGGATCCTGAGACCTCTACAGGATTTAATGTTTTAACTTCAGATGATTTCATCTAAATTTTTGGATATGTGTTTATGTGCCTTTTCCTGAGGAGATAGTGCATAGCTTTTAGATATTAAAGGTGTCACTGATCATTAAAAGGTTAAAGAGCTCATGTTTTCAGTTTGTATAAAACAAGCTCCCAACTAACGAACAAGAGCCACAGAAGAACAACAATATTCTAAGCTGGGTTTTTGTCTGCATACACTCAGATTTCCTCTTTCATATGGTAATGAGTTTTAATATTTTCTGTGGAGAGAATAGAAGGAAAAGTTATTCATTTCTCTAGCAAAGTAGATTGAAATTTGTTTTTAATTATTGATGGTTTAGGAAGTATTCATTTACCTTCAGAACACGTTACCGGAAGTACCACTTTTCTAACTTCCTCCAGGGCTTCATGCTCAGGCAGTCCCTCTCGTTTGGAGGGAAGCCTCAGAGAAGTCCAGCTTTGGGGTTTCGCTTGGCCTGATCTCAGATGGGCCAGTGCCTCTGCAGTTGGTCCAGCCTGGCCACGTCCTCACTTTTCCTCTTGACTCCCCATTCCCACCCTTGTGGGCAGATCCAACTGTGAGAGGAGGGAAAACGCTCATCAGCACATATCTAAATAAAGTATCTATGTAAAGTAGCTGAGAGCCTGAGACATAGTGACCTTGAAGCATCAAGGCATCAGGCTTGGTATTCATGTCCTTAGAGTAACAGATAAGGTCCAGATTCTCCATGAGGTCTGCTGGGGTTAGATTGTCATTGGAGTCCAGATAGATTGAGGGGAGTGCTGGCAGCCTGCCCGCTGATAGGACCTGCTGCAAACCCAGGATGACAACTAGAAGGTAGAACGTGACTACCAGGCTGGGGCCACCCTCCATGCCCCCACTACAGGGCTGCGACTGTTGCTTCCTCACTAAAGGCAATGTAGGATAGAAGCATTAGAGCTTAAGCACCACTAATTTCATGGCAAATCTGACTCATTTTCAGTGCTCAGTATGTTAGCACTTAACCATTATTATTTAGTCTTTCACTGTCAAATAATTTTTCAGTAAATCCTTAGGAATTTTGCAGTGAATGCCTTTTTTGATCTTATGTAATTTTAAAAATTTTCCAGAGTAGTTATCCTTCTCCACTTTATGCCCAACAGGGTAGGATTCCAGATGACCTAAGCTTTTACTAAAACAGGTTTTGAAACAGGTTGTTCCAGGGAATATTTACGTTTAATACTTCATGACCATATTAAGATCACATCACATTGAGATAAATGTGCTGTATTTCCTTCATTCGTAAATATCATTTGCAGTAGGTGCCATGCTCTGGCCATATTCTCCTTCAGGGATGATGCATTTGCTACCCCGACGGCTTGGAGTGCTACTTGCTAGGGTCTTCATCTGACAGTCCTCTCTGGGAGAACCTCTCCTTGTCCAAGGTCACACCCACCCCCAGGGCAGTGTGCATCCAGAGTTCTTTGCAGGGAGGGGAGTGTTACCAAGGCCCTCTTTTCTCCAACTTGGACAACAACAAGGGCCATCCCAACTTCAGAGCTCCACAGAGCCCAGAGAGTGACTGCATAATGAATGGCCTTACTTCTCCTTCCTTCCCCCAAAGGGAGTGATCTTGAAGACACTTCCCAATATACATCCTGCACATAAATCTGTCTCAGGGTCTCCTTCCCAGAGAACGTACCTTGAAGCACCATCATTTTCTTTAAGAAGCACAATCTTTTTACTAATAGCTTTTCTGGAGATGAGGATAGAGATCATTTATAAGATGCAACCCTATTTCAGAAATGTGCAAATTGAAAAAATGTGTTTTGTACATTCAAGGAAATTGTGCTGAGTCCACGAGGGGGCTGTAATTGCTTGCTATATGATCATGTTAGCTGTGACCAATAACCCCAAGCAATTACAAGACTTTCACCGAAGCCATTATCTGAAGAAAGGTTAAAGATTGTTGTTCTTCCCTTTTCTCACTGCAGTTTTCTCTTTACATGCTCTCCTAGCTTGATGTTGTCTGAACTTACGGTTTTAAGCCCATACGTTATATCTTCAGCCCTGCCATGTCTTGAGCTTCTAATTTGCATATTCATCTGTCAGACCATTTTCTTTGATATCCCACCAGCCTCCCAAACTTAACATGTCAAACACTGGGTGAGTCATCTTCCCCACAGATCAGCCCTGTCTTGTGTCCAGGCTCAATTAGTGGCCCCACTACCCTGTTATTCGAAACCCCAAACCTGTGAGTCATTCCAGACTCTTCCCCCGCTTCACCCCACCCCACTCTACATACCCAGACAGCCAACAAGACCTGCCAATTTTGCTGGAAAATATTGCTCCAATAACTAATACTATTACTACTTATCAATTCCTGTTTCTACTTCTTCAGTGTAGAGCCTTATGTGAACTATGTACTATAATAATGTTTGATTTGTTTTCCTGCCTTCAGTCTTGCTTCCTTTATATATATTCTCTGCAGGGTGATCATGATGATCTAAATCAAGTGCAAATTTGATTGTGCATTGCACTCGTGAGCTCAGTGAACAGCAAATTCTCCTGTCAGGCAAGGTTCTCCATGACAACCCATTTATCATTGACCACACTACTTTCACTCCCTTTCTCCAGCTTGATGGGCTGATAACATTGAAGTGCCTGGAGTCTACCTGAATGCTTCATAGTGTTTCATGCCTCCATACTTTCGCCCATTGTTTTCCCTCTGCCTGGAAAGCCCTTTTCTCCTTCCTTAGATTGGCTAACTTTAATTATCCTCTAAGGTAATCAATTTTTGTCTACCTCTCCTCTAGGATGCTTTCTCTACCTACAAATCTGTGGTACCCAAACTGGTTTAGCATTTGCAGTATTATAATGAGAGTATGTGTGCGTTTCTATAATGTCTTCTAGGACAGGGACTGCTTATTCACCTTTGTAACTCTAGTGCCAGGCACACAGAGGATGCTCAATACATGTCTGGTGAACAGAGCTGGATAGTGAAGACAATAGGTCTCTGGTTCCCTTTGCATTTTCTTACTTATTGCTCATTTGGTATATTATCAACATTCCCATAATTATTTCTAGGATCTCTATCTTGAAATTCAGCTCTCTTCTCAACATCTTGATAAAATTGGATATTTAATAATCATAAAATTTAATCTTTTCAAAACTGAACTCCTGACTTTTTCCTCAGATCATCTCCTCTCCCAGTCTCCCTCATTTTAATAAACAGTAACCCGGCTCTCCCCATTTCGGGCCAGAACCTTCAACGTCATCCTTGACACTTCTCTTTCTTTCATACCTAGCATCCAATTCATGAGAAAATCCTGTATCTTCAAAACATACACTTTTCTCCATCTCCATTACCATTATTCTGGATTATTGTAGCAACTTCCCACTCATCTCCCTACACCCACACTTGCCCACGCAGTCTTTCTCAATATGGTAGCCAGAGTGTGGCTTTAAAAATTGAAGCCATGGGACTCCCTGGTGGTCCAGTGGTTAAGACTCTGAGCTTCCATTGCAGGGGGCACGGGTTCAATCCCTGGTTGGGGAAATAAGATCCCACAAAAATATATATATATATCAAAGTCAGTTTACACACTGTGCTCAACATGCTCCAGATGGGTTTTCCAGTGAAAGCCTAAGTCCTTACCTGATGGCATACCTCCTGCCACTGTCCCCCATTCTCCTCTCGCCTCACCTCGCCTCCCGAATTTCTGGCTGAATTAGAGCCTCCTTGCTGTTGCCAGCGTGCTTCTCCCACAAGGTCTTTGTATTCCTTGTTGCCTCTCGCTGGAAAACTGTTTCCTCACCATTTTCTTATTCTCTTCCTTTAGGTTTCTGCTTCCATTTGTTTATTTATTTATTTTAACATGTTTATTGGAGTATAATTGCTTTACAATGGTGTGTTAGTTTCTGCTTTATAACAAAATGAATCAGTTATACATATACATATATCCCCATATCTCTGCTTCCATTTAATGTCCCCTTATTGGTGAGGCCTTTCTTGCCCATCCTTTGTACAAGAGGTTAACTTCACAAGTACTGTATTTATTGTTCTCCACGGTAATTGAGTTCACTAACAGTCATGCTTTATCATTGCTCCTTTACTTGTTTCCTAACTTCCTGTTTTGTTTTGTTTTCACTGCTGTGTCCTTAGAAGAATGACTGACACATAGTAAGGGCTCCATAAATATTTGATGAATTAGTGAATGAAAGAAGCAGGACTAAACTCCAGTCATGTTCCTTCTTATCATGTGTAACGTTGGGCAAATTACTTAACTTCTCTGAGTTTTACTCTCTCTCCATTTGTGAAATGAGGCTGATGATAATGACAACTGCCATATTTTTCTCAAGGATTGTTGATGGGATGCCCATGTAATATTAAAAGATGATGTTGTGAGTCCTTACCATGCCTCGTGCACAATATAAAATTTAATCTTTACCATAATCTTCACAGTAATCATAGGAGGTATGTTCTATGATCATCTTCATTTTGCTGATTTGGGGGGGAAAAAAAGAACTAATGTATATGCATGTTTTGGAATCACCTAGAGAGTAAATGAGTGTCAGGATTAGGACCCGTACAGCATGACCACATCAGTGCTGACTGACAGCCCTAAGTGTGCATCTCCTCATTCTGTGCCTGTACTTAGTGAAAATGACCCCAGATAGGAATCTTGCACGTTTGTACTAGACACTCTTTATCAGTTGGAGAATGTGTCGATTTTTTGTTTGTTTGTTTTAAGAATTTATGCTGAATTTTGTCAAATATTTTTCCATCTACAAAGGCAACTGTATGACTTTTCTCTTTTAAGCTGTTAATGTAGTCAATACACTAATAAACTTCCTGATGTTGACCATCTTTTCAAGAATAAACCTGCTTATTTAATTTTATTCTGTTAACACTCTGCTTGGTGAATTTTGTTAATATTTTATTTTGGTTTTTAGCATCTGTGTCCATATAAGAGATGGCTATATAATTTTCTTTCCTGGGATATCATTACATAGTTTTGATATCAGATTTTGGTGCCCATGAGTTAGAATAATCCTATATTACCTTAAGGATTTGTAAATTCCTTGAATGTTTGGCAAAACCTTCATAAAGAAATCAGACTCTTTTTATTACATATATTTTGACTAATCTTTAAGTTTTCCTTATCTTTATGAGTCCATTTTTATATTTCTCAGAAAGTCAATGTTCAAATTGATTTGCATGAATATATAATTTATAAAAATTATACTAATAATGGCCTCTTTGGCATTTTAATATATATGTGTATAATTTGACACTTTCTTTCCTTTTTAGTTTTGACCAGATTTGTTACTGAAAGATCCATCTCTTGGTTTTACTAACTACCATTTTCTACTTCATTAACTTCTGTTTTTATCTTTAGTAACACGTAACTCTCTTTTTAAAATTATTTTTATGGATTCTTGAGATTAATGCATAATAAAATATTTCAAACTAATTATTTTCTATGAAAGTGTACAATTCTCTATGTTATGCTTTTGCCATAATACTTTTTTTAATGAAGTGTTATTTTCAAATTGATTTTCTCTTTTATACCAGCATTATTTAAAAGGATAATTTACAAGTGGATAGATTTTTTAAATTTTTCTATTTTTTATTATTGATTTTTAATTCAATATTATTGATATTTTAATTCAATATTATCAACTCAATCATCCAGTATTTTTTTTTAAGATTTATTTATTTCATTTATTTTTGGCTGCGTCGGGTCTTCGTTGTGGCACGCGGGATCTTTGTTGAGGTATGTGGGATCTTTCATTGCAGCACGCAGGCTTCTCTCTCGTTGTGGTGTGCAGGTTTTCTCTTCTCTAGTTGTGGCACGCAGGCTCCAGGGTGCGTGGGCTCTGTAGTTGTGGCGCACGGGTTCCAGAGCCCATGGGCTCTGTAGCTTGCGGCACGCAGGCTCCAGGGTGCGTGGGCTCTGTAGTTGTGGCGCGCGGGTTCCAGAGCCCATGGGCTCTGTAGTTTGCGGCACGCAGGCTCTAGCGCACAAGCTCAGTAGTTGTGGTGCATGGGCTTAGTTGCCCCATGTCATGTGGGATCTTACTTTCCCAACCAGGGACAGAACCCACGTCCCCTGCATTGTAAGGCGGATTCTTTACCACTGGACCACCAGGGAAGTCCCAATCATCCAATATTATTGATATTATTGATTTGTGATTACAAAATGTGGCAGGTGTGATTTCAGAGTTTTGTAATTTTTATGAGATGTTACTTTAATTTAGCACATAACATTTTAGGTCTATGTCATAAACAACCTTTGATGAATGTTTTATGTGTTTATTTTCTATGTGCTATTTCTGTAAGGTAGGATGTTTTCATCTAAGTATAGTTAACCTTATATACATATATACTACATAAAACATTGCTCATTGTGTTTTAAAATTTACCACAGGCAGTGGTGTGCTGGAGACAGTTCTAATTGGCTTGTGAGAGCCAGTGGTTAAATATGCAGGAATTTTGTGAACCAGTTGTTAAAACACTGTGGCTTGAAATCAGTAGGGTGGGGCGTTACACAACAGACATTGGCAAATGCTACAAGGCAGTGTTGTTAATGTCGTTCTTGTTGTTTTCTGAGAGCCAGCTAACTTGCAGACACAGACCATAGCCCTACTCATTTTTGTTTATGTTTAAATTTCTGAACAGTGTTTAATATTTTTTAATAACTCCTTGTTTTTCTATTAGATTTTCCTCTATATAATTTGAAGCTATATTATTAGAAGCATAAAGGTTCATGGTTGCTATATCCTTTTGTAGGTTGTAACTTTTATCCATGTGCATTATTGCTTAGAATTCTCATTGAACTTCTCTCTTGAATTCTAATTTTCTGGTATTATTATTATTACTATACTCATATTTGCTTAGCATATCTTTTTTTGTACTTTTTGTTTTCAAGCTTTTGGTAACATTTTATTTTTGTTCCATTTCTTATAAATAGCATATTTAAAATTTTATCTGTCTATCTTTCTGTCTCTAGTTTTTTAAACCCAGTGTAAGTGTCTTTTAGTAAGCAAATGTAGTTTTTATCACATCTTTTCATGTGTGGGTGACTGTACTTGTATGTTTAGGTTTACTTCTGCTCCATTACTTTTTATATATGAACTTTTTACTGTGATTTCTTTGTTTAATTTTCTCCTTTTATGCCTACCACTGCCTTCTGTTAGATTGCTTAAGTTTTCTTTGCCTTATTTTATTTTATTTTTTGGCTTAAAATTATGATATATCTAGGGTTATTTTTTCCTGTATTTAACTTTCCTCTTGATTTGTGCAGTTAATTATCATGAATGTGTTGCATGTTCACCAAATAAAATAATCATCTTAGCATGAGTTTACTTCCTTTTCTTCTTTTCTCACAATATTTACCACATGGAGCTTATCTGTGATTTTCCTTCCACATTGCCATTTGGAAAAGTACATATTAGGTCAGGAGTTGCCTGGTGTTGAGGCTGGGAATGGAGTGACTGTAAAGGTATATGAGAGAAATTTTTGTGATTATAGATTTGTTTTCTATCATTGCTGTAGGGATGATTTCATGGGTGTACACAGTTGTCAAAACCTGCATATCATATACCTAAAATGGATGTACTTTATTGCCTTGAAGTTATACCTCAATAAAATTGATTTTAACAGCATAGTGGAGAATGTCAGAAATAACCAGAAATCATTAGCAAGATGTCGAGAAGGGCCATTAAAGGCTGCATCTCAAAAAATTATAATGGCACATTTTTTTTCAGCAATACTTTGTAGCTTGGAATTTGAAATTGGCCAACTAAAAGTAGCAGAAGGATGAAATGTGGAGGAAACGTAGGTGCTATTTAGGATGGTATTACAGTGGCCAACTGGGACACCTGCTGGACAGGGAGGCAGGTGCAGCTAAGAGGCTGATAGTGTGAGAATGAGGGCAATGTAGTTGTAAACAAATGAAAAAATCCAACAAACATGTAATACATGCTTGTTTTGTACCTAGTATGCTTTTATATTTTGGAGGTACAGTAATGAACAAGATAAACAAGGTTTCTAACCACAAGAATCTCACAGTTTTGCAAAATAAATGAACGAATCAGATTAAAAAGATGGACTTTTAAGAAATGTTGCCATTTGTTATTTATACCCAAGTATAAATATTATATGTTTTATTCTCCATAATTTCTTATATCCACATCTTTCTTTTTCTTGGATAACTTTTTTATTTTCCTGGAATGCATTTTCACATCATTATATCACAGACATTCCATGGATCTTAAATTTTCTAAGGTCTGGTATGAAAGGTATTTTTTAAATACTAAGAAACATCTTACTTAATCATTTACTTTTGTCGTTTCGATAAACTGTTGAGATTTATAGGCCCTAATAACATGTTGTGTGGTCTTACGAGAGAATTAAATACCAACATCAAATCATATTTTTGTATGAAGTAGTTTTTAAAAATCTCAGTAGTAACCCATGGTAACATAGTTCATATTGGATTTTTTTAGCCTTAATATTGAGCACAGATTGTGTTTAATGAAATTTC
This sequence comes from Globicephala melas, assembly GCF_963455315.2. NCBI lineage: Eukaryota > Metazoa > Chordata > Mammalia > Artiodactyla > Delphinidae > Globicephala > Globicephala melas. The sequence continues at coordinate 117,684,893 of NC_083318.1, read as the reverse complement.
TTATTTGGAAATTTCTTATGGGTGTCCACTGAAAACAGTTTGAAAGCAACTAGTGAAAAAATGCCAGTACACTTAATGACAGGACAATTTAAGACATTAAAGATATCACTTTCTCAACTATACTGAAATTGGGACTGATTACTAAATGTTAGAGAATTAACATTGAACACTAAGAGGTCAGTACAAAGTGTGATATTATTCCCAAGGCCCGAGGGCCTCATTAAAACAAAACAAAACAAAACAAATGTGTATTGGGGTAAATCTGTCAAGAGAGGGGAATATATCACAGTCTGTTAGAAGGAACCAAATGTAGGATTTTAGCCTGGAGAGACGTTACCTCCTCAGTCTCTAAAACACTGCTCTGTGTCTGATTTAGAGCACAATTCTTTTTTTTTTGCTGTACACGGGCCTCTCACTGTTGTGGCCTCTCCCGTTGCGGAGCACAGGCTCCGGGCGCGCAGGCTCAGCGGCCATGGGTCACGGGCCCAGCCGCTCCGCGGCATGTGGGATCTTCTGGGACCGGGGCACGAACCCGTGTCCCCTGCATCGGCAGGCGGACTCTCAACCACTGCGCCACCAGGGAAGCCCCAACTCTCAAAGACTCTTGATCACTCGTGTCACTAGGAAATTCCTAGGGTTTTAGGAGCTATGGGCCAGAAATGAGGACGAAGACCAAATATATATTTTATTATAAATCACAATATCACAGATATCATCCTCATCCTCAGCTTGCCTATTCAAGAACATCACTCTGGCAATCGTTCTTCTCTCTTACATCTTCAGTTTTTCCCTCAGCATACAAATGTGCTGTTATTTCCCTCCCTTTCTACCATCTATTATCACCTTTTGGAGTGGTATTCTTCGAAACATTGTCCGGCACTAGCAATTTACAATCCTTTCCTCTCACTTTCTCTGCTACCCATTTCAGGTAGGCTTCTGCCTCTATTACCGCCCTCTAAGTGCTCTTTTCAGAGTCATCACCTCCACGTTGCTAAGCCCACTGGTCAGCGTTCAGTCTGTGTCTTCCCTGACCCATCAGCGCATCTGACATGATCATCATTTCCTTTCCCTGGATATACTTTTCTCACTTGATTTCTAGAACATCACACTCTCTTCATTTCTCCTTTTCTCACTTGTCTGTTTTTCTTTATGACTCTTTGTTTTTTCTCCCTGACTAATTACCCTGGCTCAGTCTTTGGTCCTTTTTTTAGCCTTTTCTTTAACTTTCTCTTGGTCATCCCAACCAGTGTCATGAATTCCATACCTATTTCAGGCCCAGCCACTTTCCTGAACTCAAGATTTACGTCTCCTACTGCCTATTTGACATTTCCGTGTGTGTATCTAGTGGACCTCTCAAGCTCAACTTATCCAACACTAAAACTCTTGATCGGTCCCCTCCCTTCAAAATATCTGCTCCACTCATAGCCTGCCCTGTTTCAGTTGATGGCAGCTCCATTTCTCAGGTGCTCAGGGTAAAAGACTTGAGTAATTCTTTCTCGTTCCGCTCACAACCAGTCCGTCAGGAAATCCTTTTGGTTCTGTCATAAAAGTGTTTCCGGATTCTAACCATATGACCCTCTCCACTGCCACCTGCCTTGTTCAACATCACCATCTCTCACTTAAATTCTTAGAGCCGCATGATTCCCTGCTTCCATACTTGCCCACCCCCACATCCTATCCTTACACAGGAGCCAAGAAGGATTCTTACAAAGGTCACTCAGATGACATCAATTATCTGCTCAAAATGCTGCAGTGGTTTCTCACTTCAGATTCTTACAGTGCCTGCAAGGGCCTGACCTTATCCCCATTTCCCCCTACCTTTCTGACCTCGCCTCAGACTGCTCTCTGCCTCGCTCACTCCACTGGTGTCTTTTCTGATCCTCAAACTCATAGGTGTGCAGCTGCCTTTGGGGCTTTGCTCCAGCTGTATCCCCTGCTTCGAATGTTCTTCGTTCAGATGTCCTTGAAGCTCATGCCCTCTCTGCTTTTAAGTCTTTGATCTAATTTCATCTTCCCTGAACCCTGCCCTGACTACCCTTCTTAAAGTTGCAAGCTCATCCTTTTTACTTTATTCTGTTTGCTTTTTCCTATATCATTTAACCACTTTCTAATGAAGTATATATTCAGTTTATTTATGTATACTATATATGGTCTGTCTTTCTCCCAGAAACCAAGGTTCTTTGTCTCCTACATTCACTGATGTACTCCAAGGTCATACAGAAATGCTTAGCACGTAGTGAGTACTCAATAAATATATTGGATCAAGGACAGCCATGCTATCTTACATTCTTCATATTCCACATAAGCAATCAACCTTGACTTGCCCTCAATTTTAGTTTTTTTGAGTGATTAGATACATATGTTTACCAAATAAACCAATACTTATATCTCTTCTTTCCTTGCTAAGTCTATTTAAGTTTATTTTAAATGTGTGACTAGGCAAGTAAATAATTAAACAGAATAAATAAAACAAAACAGTGGTGTGCTAGATTGTATTTCCTCACTGGGAAAAACTCTACTATTGGTATAGAGTATAACGTTTACATTTATTTTCACAAGTCATTCCAGAATTAAAGCTGCCACTCCACTGTGTGGACTATCCTCTCTTCATGGTGTCTTACTCTTGGGCAGTGACATCAGGCTAAGATAACAGTACTGCCACAAGATCAGTGGGTACCCTGCAGTGAGACCCAGTCACAGGAGTCAAAAAAGTCCTGCTTAAACTCTGAGAGCTCCTTGAGGGTAGGGTTGGGATTTGGTCTTTTTTATTCCTGGATCTAGGTACCAGGTGAATGAAGGACAAAACCAAAGATGCTGATGGTGAGAGCCTTTCATGACCATATGCATATTGTATGGCAGGGTTAAACACTGCTTCCATAATTCTTCAAAAATATGACATAAAAGGAAGTGGACAATTTATTTCATTCCTACACTTCTCAGAAAGTAATTAACCTGGTTTCAGCCACTTGTCTCTAACAGGTATTTTGTGGGAGACAAATGAGATGATGTATGTGAAAGGACTCAAGTTCTGTTTCATGTCAGAACAGTTTGAAACACCTGTTTCTTTTAAATTAAAGTATAGTTAATTTACAACATCATGTTAATTTCTGCTGCACAGCAAAGTAACTCAGAGATATATATATATATATATATATATATATTTACATATACATTCTTTTTTATATTCCTTTCCATTATGGTTTATCTCAGGATATTGAATATAGTTCCCTGTGCTCTACAGTAAGACCTTGTTGTTTATCCATTCTATGTATAATATTTTGCATCTACTAACCCCAAACTCCCACTCCATCCCTCCCCTAGCTGCCCTTCCCCTTGGCAACCACAAGTGAAAGACCTGTTTTTAAACTATCAGAGAGCAGTGGCTTTTTATGATTCACACGGGATGGGTCAGATGTTTCCTATAGTAAGGGGCCTCCACTTCTCAACCATAGAGTTTGTAATATTCTTGCATCTCTCCTCCGCCTGTGCAACCTGGATTTTGAGGCAGAATTCTGATAGCGACATGTATGACATTTACCTCAAGCAAGTCACTTAATGTCTCAGAACCTCAATTTCTTCACTGTAAAATAAGAGTAATATCTCTCACATAAAGATATGGCCAGGATGGAATGTGGTAACGTATGTGAAATGATTTTGTAAAACTAAAAGCACTCGGTAAATAATACTTATTCTAATTAATATTGCCATCATTAATGATATTATATCAAATGTTAACATTGAGTCCTGGTCAAAGAGAAAGTTATAGAGTATTTTACCTTTTCAGGCCTTCTTCACGCACATGGATTACACACACACACTCCTAGTAAAGTTTTTGATCCACAGAGCTACATACAGTAAGTGTAGAAGGTTGAAAGCTTCCAAAGCTGTTATGAAAAATCAGCCTTTGCTGTCAGCCCAGAAAACCACGTCAGTTTTTTTGCCAAATGACAATCAAAGCTGTAAAAATTTCCTTTCAGTTAACACTGGTTTCCATTATTGTTATTTGTTAGAAGTCTTTGAGGCCATTTCCTACTAATTCCACCATGCTTGGCATGGAGCATTCTGGCTAAAGCTCTTAGTTGTCCTTGACTAATTGTAGTTGGACAGGGCAGTGAAAGTCTCATTGATGAGATTTTAACATCCTGCACGTGTGGAGACTCACTGATGTAAAAGCCCAGGACTGAAATCCTCATTGTTTACACAAGCAGCCTCACGAGGCCTAGTATCAATTATATCACCCTTTGTACTGCTTGGTCCCAAGTCAGTAAATCTTGTTTTGTGAACAATGTGGAGTGGGGGGATCCTGCAACTAAAAAGGAGGTAGGGAATTTAAGAGACTTTGGGTGAAATTACAAAGATAATTTTAAAGTTTAGCAAAAAATTTGGAGTACTGAGATAACATAGACGAAGAGAATGATTATGACAGTAACAAAGAGAGGTTGCTTTAATTAAACTGATTAATGGATGGTTTAGATTGTATGTAACAGGAGGATTAGACTTAATATTTAGTTGTGGAAAAAAGGGCATTTTTATTGGATATATTCTTACAGTATCTTTAATACCTAGTTAAATCTCAGTTTTTCTTTTAAAGAGTTATACATCATATATTATAATCATTTTTATATTTTAAAAACATCTGAAAAATAACATAATTTTAGTCTACAGAACTTAATTTTTCAGTGAAAGCTTATGTCAAGAGATGTGGTGGATTTTGATTTTTGAAGGGAAGGTCAACAAATACTATTTTAGAAGGATGGCAAAAATAATTGTTTATATTTTATATATTTTGGTTTAAAATTTTTCTTTAATAAAATGGAATTGAATATGGGAATGTGTAATCTTCACATTCTTCGCCACTTTGAATTAAAGAAAACAAATTTTGTTACTTATGAAATTCTCAAATGATGTTTCAATCAACGGTGATTTAAAGACTGAAGACGTCTATTCCATGTCTGTAGAAGTAGCTACTTCTGTTATAAATTACATTAACAGTCAGTAGCTTATCTACATAAGATATTTGGCTGCTTCTGCTTTTCATTAATATGGTTTTGGAATTTCACCAATTCAGGAACATAATATAGTGGAAAGGCCTTGGGCTCTGTAATCAGACAGACCTGGTCTCAAATCCTGGCAGTCTTGTACTTGCTGTGGGACCTGGGCAGCTCACTCAAATGCTGCTAACCCTACACCATAGGATTGTTCTGAGGATTAAATGTGATACACATATCAAGTGACTGATAGAGTGCCCGTGGAAAAGTAGGTGCTCAGTAAATATTCATTCTCTTCCCTTCCTTTCCCCCCATTTGTCCACTTGTGTTTTTAATGGATCATCTTTACTCTGGGTTGTGTTGTAGGAAGTATTCTGGATGGATGGCTGCTGGAAACCCAATGCCTTAGCCAGCTCTTCTTCAATACTTAAGGATTTACTCTGGCATTGAGTAATGAGAATTTTGGTAAGAAAAATTAGATAAAGATAGTATATGGACTTTTCTTAAAAGGTCACTTGTATCTCAGATACTTCATAATAAGTTATATGGCTCTTCTCTAAATATGTTGGGAAGTCACAGAGGTACGTTCACATATGGATTGTTGTTGTTTTGAAAATAAGTAAAACAGGTTTTTAAAGTCTGTTAACACCCTGATGTGCCCTTCATGTTGTTGTAAATGTATTATTTCACTTATCTCACCCTGTTTTGTTCTTTAAGTGTCTATGTACTCAGTAAGTTGTATAGTCTTTAACAGGTCTGGGTGTTATTCATCCCTTCAGTGTAGACTACATGAAGCACAAATTCTTAGAGGTTAAGTGGTTAAGTCAACACTGCTGTCTGAAACTATAAAGGTTTTGACAATGTTAAAGAGGCAGGCAGAGGTATTGAAACTCTGAGAAGTTCTAAGATAAGTGATTTTCCTAAATCACCCAGAAAAATGATTATATATTGACTCTCAGGGTGGTATAGAGTATCTTTGGTTGGTTCCATTTCTATCCAATTTTTCTCCAAATGATATTAATTTTTAATTTCATCATCACATGAAATTAATATATAACTAGTACACCTATATTAGTAATTCATGTTACTAATTTGTGTTGTATGAAATATGTTGGACATATTAGGAAAGAAGGATGAAAAGGAGGTTAAGGATAATAGAAACAAATTAAGCGCTAATATTAGCATATATGTAAATTAGTAAATATGTATATTTTCTTTAAATTATTGTCATTGAAATGCATCTGGAAAAATATGTATTGAAGAATTTTGCACATAGGAGACAGAGCTGAAGGTAGGGAGGAAAGCAAAAAAAGTAAATTCTAATTTCATTAATTCTGATAAGGAATTTTGAAATCTTGATATATTTACATTTTGGAACCTAAAAATATGATAATTTAAAAATTATTTTAAATCTCATTTTTTTCAATTTTATTAATTTTTTATACAACAGGTTCTTATTAGTTATCCATTTTATACATATTAGTGTATATATGTCAATCCCAATCTCCCAGTTCATCACACCACCACCACCACCCCCTGCCACCTTCCCCGCTTGGTGTCCATACATTTGTTCTCTACATTTGTGTCTCTATTTCTGCCCTGCAAACCGTTCATCTGTACCATTTTTCTAGATTCCACATATATGCGTTAATATACAATATTTGTTTTTCTCTTTCTGACTTACTTCACTCTTATGACAGTCTCTAGATCCATCCACATCTCTACAAATGACCCAGTTTTCTTCCTTTTTAGCTAAAAAATTTTTAACTAAAAAATTTAACCACTTTGTCTATGATTATATTTTTCAGAAACCATATTTGAGAAGTACTTCCATCCAGTGCTACTTGTGTTTACTTCTGAACAGTCATCTTTTAACTGAGGCTGGCATTCATGTCTTCATTTTGGGGTAATTTTATCTTTCAGCATAAAATCATCATGTTAATAACCATGGTCATTGTTCTTCAATGTCTTCTCTATTAAATTGGTTTATGTTCAGTTTGCTTAAATCCTTCGGTACTCAGTATTCGGGGCATGATAGAGGACGGATGACGGGAGATTCAGAGGAGGTTTGGTAAACAGCCTACAGAGCATTTCTATATTCGTGTAATATTCCAAATGAGTATTATATCCTGCAAATAAATTGGACTTCTTGGTATCTAACTAAAATTGGAAGTACACTCTTTATTAATATCCTGTGTGATTTTCACACCAGTAAAAAAAATTAGATATTGAGGGCTCACCCACATTACTTTATTATCTGTCCCTGGCACTGACTTCTCCTATCATTTGAGCCTTATGTTAGTTCAGTTTAAAACATTTCTTTCTTTATTGAGGCCTTTTGTTTTTCTTCCTAATAAACTTTCATATTTTTCCATGCCTATTAACTTTTTTCTTCTCTGTTAGATGCAACTAATACACTGCACTCACCCAACCTATAGTTATGTCATCTCTCAGTTCAGTTTTACTCTATAATGCCTTCATGCTGTGGGGAACCGTAGATTTGTGCAGGTAAATCCTCCTCTCAAAAGAAGAAAGTAGTATTGGCTCTCATGCTTCTGTACAGGACCCATCAAGGAGAGACTATTTTTCCTGAAGCTCTAAGAATTATTCTACAGTTACTCGGTCAATGTATGTGTCTTTTGTCCTGATATTAGGTTACTGTTTTACAAACAGTAAGTAAGCTATATGATCTAGTTTTATGACTAGATTAGGCTCAAGTCCATAACATTTATGGAGAAAGCTGCTATAAGGAGCATGCAAGGGGCATGTTTAACCTATTGCAAAGCATATTTACTGTCAAGATCATTACATGAAAAAGATGATTGCTTATTTTAAGAATTTTACCCATTTATTAGACATAAAAGTCTGATGGGACCTCTACTTAAAGAAAAGTAATAATTCATTCAAAAACATTACTGAGCATTACCACCCATCATGCACTGTTTTTATTTCATTGTGATAAATTGCACCAGGTTATTTATAAGTCATCCCTTCAAATTAGGCTTTTCTTTAATGCAGGTTGGTCATCAGGCTAGCCTAAAGCATCAGAGTTGTACTATATGTTCAGTTTTTATATTCATCTACAAGGCTGTCGAATACACAAAGGCAAGGATGGCACTCATCTTTTCACTTGTTGGATAAAAAAAAGTCTTGATTGCTCTTTTGCCTATAGTATTCATCAAGACAATATTATGTTCATTCAAAATGCTTTGCTGTTTGGTTTTGCTTTCAGTTGTATCAGTGCAGGTCTTCCTAAAACAGAAGCAAACTGGCAGCATGTAATAAGTGATTTGAAAAGAATTGAAGATCTTATTCAAGTGAGTACTCATTTTTCCATAAAATATCTGGTATAATTGCTATGCAGTACGTTATTCCTTGTGTTTTGCTGTCAATCTTAGTGAAATCTCACTTGAAACAAAAACGTTTCTGTAGAATTGGTGAGCCTCGTAGCACCTCAAATGAACTCTTTTATTTAGAATTTTCAGACCCTAATTATCTTTAAAACTCAGTTTATGAGTGGCCCAGCATGAAGAGCTCTCCGTCACCACCCACCAGAGAGACTCCCTTCTCCTACCCAAGAAACCAGGCGGCTTTGGGGCCCTTGTGGGGGGAATGGCCTGACTCAGGGAAGGGCTGTCTATTCCATGGGCTAGAGAATGCTTCTCCCACCTGGAGACACCAGCTGACCTGGCAGAACCTGTAGAGGAGAGAAATATGGGCTGTACTATTGTGTGGGCGATACAACAGGGACCAGTGAGAGTCCCGGGTCAGCAGGTGTACCAAACCTTTCAAATTAGCACCACAAAGATTCTGAAAACTGGACCGTCATTGGAATCACAGCATGCAAACATAGGTCAGAACCTCTACGCTAAGCCTACACAGGGTGGCTGCATGTTAAAACAGAAGATTCAAATTGGACCAGGGTCTCCTGACATAATAGCCCAAATACCAGAATACAATTGAAAAATCACTTTTCATACCAAGAAGCAGGAAAAATCACAACTTGAATGAGAAGAGCCTCGGAAACAGACTCTGAAACTGAGATGGATTAGATGTTGGAATTATTTGACAAGGATTTTAAAACAGGTGTCATGAAGATGTACCAGCAAGCAATTACGAATATCCTTGAAACAACTGAAAAAAAAAAACAAAACCAGAAAGTCTTAGCAAAGAAATACAACATGTAAAATGCACCAAATGGAAATTACAGAACTAAGAAATACAACAAGTGGAATATGAAACAAACTGGAGAGGCTCATTAGCAGAATGAACATGACAGAGGAAAGACAGTCAACTTGAGGATAGAATAATAGAAACAAAATAGACTGAAAACAAAGCAAATAAAGCCTCAGGGATCTTTGGGACAGTAAAAGATCCAGCATTCCTAGCATTCTCATCCTAGAAGGAGAGGAGAAAAAGAATACAAATAAAAGACAGAGATTGGCCAAATTGATAACAAAAGACAAACCAACTTTATGCTGTCTACGAGGAATTCACTTCAAATATACATGTATATACAAATATATATACATATTATATATGTGTGTATATAATATATACATATATAATATGTATATATTATATACACACATATATAATATGTATATATAATATATACATATATAATATGTATACAAACATACACATATAATGTGTATATAATATATATACAAATATATACATATATAATATGTATACATAATATATACACAAATATATACATATATAATATGTATATATATAAAATGACATAAGTAGGTTGAAATTAAAAGAAGAGAAACCCATGCTGTAGTGGGTTGAATAATGTCCCTCTAAAATTCATGTCCACCTAGAACCTCAGAATGTATCCTTATTTGGAAATGGGGTCTTTGCAAATATAATTAGCTAAGGTGAGGTTATAGTGGAGTGGGGTGGTCCCAAATCTAATGACTAGTGTCCTTATAAGAAGAGGACAGGATACATAGACACAGGGAAGAATGCCATATGAAAACCGAGGCAGCTACAAGCCAAAGGAGATTGGAATGATACAGCTACTGGCCAAGGAAGGCCAAGGATCCCCTGGAGCTGCAAAGGGTTTGGGAGCCATAAGGGAGGACAGTTCTCTAGAGCCTTCAGAGGGAACAGGCCCAATTGACTCCTTGGCTTTGAACTGCAAGTGAATGAATTGTTGTTTGAAGACACTTACTTTGTGATACCTTGCTACAGCAGCTCTAGGAAACGGAGGCACATGCACATAATAATTCACACAATAATTTTACAAATCAGAAGTGGCTATATTCATATCAGATAATGTAGACTTCACAGCAAATAAAGTTACGAGAGTCACGAGAGACATTACATCATGGTAAAAGATGAGTCCACCAGGAAAACATAATGATCTTAAATGTGTACCTACCGAACAGCAGAGCCTCAAAATGTAAGAAGCAAAAACTAATAATAGAACCGAAAGGTGAAGCAGACGAATCCATAAATATATTAACAGTTGACTTTAGTACCTCCTCAGTGACAAATAGAACTACTAGACAGAAAATCAGACAGGATATAGAAGAACTGGATGACACAGTCAACCAACAATATCTCATTTCCATAGAAAAACACTTCATCCAACAACAGTGAATAAACGTTTTTTTCAGGCAACACTCACCAAGACTGAACATATCCTGGGCCATAAAACAAACTTCAGCACATTTATCAGAACTGAAATCATGCAGAATATGTTATCCAACCACAGTGCAATCAAGTAGAAGTCAATTACATAAGTACAACCGGAAAATCTCCAAACACTTGGAAATTAAATGAGACACTTATAAACATTCCATGGGTCAAAGAGCAGGTCTCAAAGGATACTCAAAAATATAGAACTGAATGGAGACAAATATGCAACATAGGAAGTTTTGTGGGATTTAGCTAAAGCTTTACTTAGTGGGAAATTGATAAAACTAAATGATTACCTTAGAAAAGAGGAAAGATCTCAGTTTACCAATCTAAGTCTCAAGAAACTGGGAAAAGAGCAAAATAAGCCCAACACATGCAGAAGGAAGGAAGGAATAAAAAGGAAGGAAGGAAGGAAATTGAAATCAGGAAAACAATAGACAAAAATCAACAAAACATAAAGCTCTTTACTTTGGGAAAATAAATCAATAAAGTCAATAAACCTTTAGAAAGCCTGACAAAGATAAAAGAGATGACACATACCATTAGTATCAGGACTGAAATTGGGGTCTTACTACAGAACCTACAGCCATTAAAAGGATACGAAAGAAAAACTATGAACAACTTTATTCTCGTAAATTTGATAATTTGGAGGAAATGGACAATTTCCTCAAAAATCACAAACTACCAAAATGTAACAAATGCAAGACCTGTTCAGTATTTGAAAATCAATCAATGTAATCCACTATATGAGTAGACTAAAGTAGGAAATCATGTGATCATATCAATTGATGCAGAAAAGATATTTTAAAACTGCAGCACCTCTTCAATGATAAACATTTCTCAGCAAACAAGGAATAAAGGAGAAGCTCCTTCAGTTTGTTACAGAGCATGTACAGAAAACCTAGAGCCGACATTAGACTTAATGGGGACTGACTGCTTTTCCCCTAAAATTGGGAACAAGGCAAGGATGTCTTTTCTTACCACTCTTATTCAACATAGTATTGAAACTTTAGCTCAATTGGCAAGGCAAGAAAAAAAGAAATAAAAGGCTAAGGCAAGAAAAATAAATAATAAGTATGCATATTAGAAAGGAAGAAATCATAGATCACCCTAAGTCTTTTTTGGAGAGAAAGTACCAATAAATGGCTGTATTTTATTTAGGGAATGCAAATTAAAGCCTCAATGACATGTCACCTATATGAATATTTAAAATAAAAAATATTGATAATACCAAATGCTGGCAAGGATGTGGAGAAACTGGATCATTTATATATTGCTGGTGAGAATGTGAAATTGTGCAGCCACTCTAAAATAGTTTGGCTGTTTCTTATAAAACAAAACACGCATTTGCCATGTGATCCAACAGTTACACTCAAACATTTATATCAGAGACATGAAAACTTGCATTCACACAAAAACATGCATATGAATGTTAATAGAACTTTATTTATGATAGCTAGAAACTGGAAAGAACCCAAATGTCCTTCAACAGGTCAACAGTTAAGCTTCGGTACATTATATCAAACAATAATAGTGAGCAGTAATAAGGAACAAATTACTGATACAACAAGTTGTGTGGATCTCCAGAATATTACGCTGTGTGAAAAAAAGCCAGTGGGGTAAACAAACTGTAGTTCGTCCATACAATGGAATATTACTCAGTGATAAAAAGAAATAAGCTGTTTAGCCATGAAAAGGAATGGAGGAACCTTAAGAGCATATTGCTAATGAAGGAAGCCAATCAAAACAGGCTACATACTATATGATATGATACTATATGATTCCAACTATATGACACTCTGGAAAAGGTTGGATACAATACAACAGGGGATAAGGGAAAGGGAAGGATTAAAAGGTGGAGGACAAGTGATTTTTAGGGCAGTGGAACTGTTTTGTATGATACTGTAATGATCAACGCATGTCATTATACATTTGTCAAGAACTATAGGTGTACACCACCAAGAGTGAACCCTGATGGAATCTATGGACTTTAGTTGAAAATGTATCAATATTGACTCATCAATTGTAATAAATGTACCACGCTAATGCGAGATGTTAATAATAGGGGAAACTTGGGAAGGGGCCAAGGGGCCATATAACTTTCTGTACTTTCTGCTCATGTTCTGTAAACCTACGACTGCTTAAAAAATAAAGTCTATTAAGTTTTTCAATAAGCCTATTTCAAAGGTTATATGCTGTATGATTCCATTTATATAACGTTCTTGAAATGATATCATAGGAATGGAGAGCAGAGAAGTGGTTGCTGGGGATTCGATGGATGGTAGGAGGTGGGAGGAGCATGTCTGGAGGAAGTTGATTGTGGCTATACAACGGTAGCAGGAGGATTCTGTATCTTAACTGTGATAGTGGTTACGTGAATTTACACCTCTGATAAAATGGCATGGAACTACACACACACACACACACTAGTGCACATAAAACTGGTGAAATCTGAACAAAGTGGGTGGATTGCATCCGTGTCAATTTCCTGGTTGTGCTATTTTACTGTGTTATGCAGGACCTCAACACTGGAGGAAACAGTGAAGGCATACACAGGATTTGCCTGTATTTTCTCTTACAATTTCATATGAATCTAAGATTATCTCAAAATAAAGAATTTCACTGAAAAAAGTGTTAGTGTTTTCAGTAGGTTGTTCTCATTATATCTAAAGCGGGAATAGTTTTTCATACTACCGAATTTTGTTTCCATTTCAGTCTATACATATGGATACCACTTTATATACTGAAAGCAATGCTCATGTGAGTATAGTTTGTTTTCAATATTGCTATATTTTCCAATTTTCAAAGGTCTAAGAAGTATATTTTCATAAGTTTACTGGACTATGTATAGTTTTAAAATCTAACTTTTACATAGATGCTGTTTTCATGGTAGCATCATTGCCGAATCAAAACATAAACTTGGGCTTCCCTGGTGGCGCGGTGGTTGGGGGTCCGCCTGCCGGTGCAGGGGATGCGGGTTCGTGCCCTGGTCTGGGAGGATCCCGCGTGCCGCGGAGCGGCTGGGCCCGTGGGCCATGGCTGCTGGGCCTGCGCGTCCGGAGCCTGTGCCCCGCAGCGGGAGAGGCCACAGCAGTGAGAGGCCCGCGTAACGCAAAAAAAAAAAAAAAAAAAAAAAAAAAACATAAACTTTTCCCATCAATGTCAAACAAAATACAGTATATATTTCTGTGATGCAATTAAATCATGATGCAGTTAAATACAAGAATCAAGTTAACTCAGGCAATTTAAAAGTATCCAATATATCAGTTGTTTCCAGTGCTGTAGCATATTATCACTTTTAATCATATTTTTTACAAATTGTTTAAATACATTCATGCTCTACATTTTGCCTGAATCTCTACCGTTGTCAAAAAGGGATTCTGACTGGTTACTCTCTATGTGAGAAAAAAACCAAACACAACCCACAAAGTCTATCAGAATTCAAAACTGATCTCGAACTTGTTTCATTAATATGCTGCTGACGTTGCCTTAGTCATATAGGATTTCAGCTGAGTTGCTAGTCCTTTCCCTCTGAATTGGCTACAAAAAACCAAGAAACAAATCCCTGACATCTTCACTTCGTGAAAAACAAAGTGTGTTGTGTGCATTCAGAACAGTGAGCCCTCTCTCTATTATTCCTTAAGTAGAATTTCTCTGCAATAGAAGGTTTTGCCCTATCAAGACTTTCTAAGCATTGGAAAGAAGCCACAGCCAGAAACTAGAAAGAACAGATACCCATCATTCACTTAGATAGTGCTGCTGTGCTAGAAATTGCTTCCCTCTTTTGGCTTCAGCATGTTTTCCACTTTTCTTTGCATATTCTTCAAAGTAGAAAGCAGTCAGCTAACCACCAGCACTCCGAATCCTGAGATTGCTTTTTTTGTAAGACGATAACCTCGCAACCCGTGGGTTGTAGAAAGTAGTTGAGATTGAAATTTAGATTTAAACCCTGACTCAGCCACTTCCAAGCTTTGTTACCTTGGAAGACACTAAATATTTCTGAACCTCAGTTTTATTATTTATTTTATTTATTATTTAGTTTATTATCGACATGGTGACAGCATTTATTACCCTTTCAATCCGGAGAAGCTGCTGTGGGGGAATAAGGAATATTGCCAGTCCCAGGCACATGGCTGTCATCCTTCCTTCCTTCCTTCCTCCTTCCTTCCTTGCTTCCTTCCTTCCGTAAGCACCTGTTAAGTGCCTGCAGAGTCCCAGGCACTGTGCATGACATTGAGAACAGGAAATCAGACACGTCGTGGTCAAATTCCCACATGCTCATTAAATGCTTCTTTTGTTTGAAGTTTAAGTTTTTGTTAAAGTAATCCTCTTGGGAAATGTATTTTTGTGGGACCTGAAAGGTACCTTTCTGATATGGCCAGCCTGTGAATAGACCATACACCTGCTTTGATTTTTCTAAGAAATTTCTTGGAATCACGTCTGCCTCTGGAACTTTGGAACTTGCAGGAATAGTATGATTAGCAGCCACCACTGTTTAAAATGTTAACAATATGATCTGATTCTAAGAAATTCTTCCATATGCACCATCTCTATTAATGTTCTGAGAGTCTCAGGTCAGTATTATCTGTCCTTTACACAGAGGAAATGTGCTTTGTGAGGAAAAAGTGGCCTATTATTTCCACGTTTTCTAGTTTTATGTTCTTTCTTCTATACAGTATCACCATCCTTCCTGTTTTGTTCTCAGTTTGTTTTGGTTTTGATATCAAAGCCAAAGGAGAAGAAAAAAATCAAGCTGCTTCCTATGTAAAACTTTTTAGGGGTATTGTGTTTCTTTATAAAATAGCTGGATTGACTTTCTAAAAAATCAAAATTACATCCGTGTGAAACTGAATAATGGGGAAATAATTCTTTCCTTTTCTCTTTCAAAATGGTTCTTTGCATCTCTTTTAGCCCAGTTGCAAAGTAACAGCGATGAAATGCTTTCTCCTGGAGTTACATGTGATTTTGCATGAGTCCAGAAATTCAGACATTAACGATACAGTAGAAAACCTTATCATCCTAGCAAACAGCAGTTTATCTTCCACTGAGGTGAGTTATCCAATAGTTATGCAGAGCTACATCAGATGCTCTTGGCTTGATTGGGAGAAATCATGCACAGGCTCCCCGGAAGGGGAGTGTGGATAGTGACCTGTGCTTGCACACAGGCTTCTTGGTGGCTGCAGTAGCAGCCTTAGCGTCTCATGCCTGTCTCTGGTGTCTGCACTGATAGCCACGGCTCGCACCCATCTCTGGAGCTTGTTTAGGCAGTGCTCTGAATCCCCTCTCCTCGCGCACCCCAAAACAATGGTCTCTTGCCTCTTAGGCAGTTCCAGACATTTTCCTGGACTCCCTCCCAGTTAGCTGTGGTGCACTAGCCCCCTTCAGGCTGTGTTCACGCAGCCAACCCCAGTCCTCTCCCTGGGGTCTGACCTCCGATGCTGGAGCCTCAGCTCCCAGCCCCCACCCACCCCAGCAGGTGAGCAGACAAGCCTCTCGGGCTGGTGAGTGCTGGTCAGCACCGACCCTCTGTGCGGGAATCTCTCCACTTTGCCCTCTGCACCCCTTTTGCTGTGCTCTCCTCCTTGGCTCCGATGCTTGCCCCCTGCCTCCCCCCATTTCCGCCAGTAAGGGACTTCCTAGTGTTTGGAAACTTTTCCTCCTTCAGAGCTCCTTCCCAGAGGTGCAGGTCCCATCCGTATTCTTTTGTCTCTGTTTTTTCTTTTGCCCTACCCAGGTACGTGGGGAGTTTCTTGCCTTTTGTGAAGTCTGAGGTCTTCTGCCAGCGTTCAGTAGGTGTTCTGTAGGAGCTGTTCCACATGTAGATGTATTTCCGATGTATTTGTGGGGAGGAAGGTGATCTCCACATCTTACTCCTTCGCCATCTTGAAGGTGTCTCTGAAACTGTTTAAATTACTATAATTTGTGGTATTCATCGAAATAGTTGAATTCAACCAATAATAATTGGGTGAATATTATGTGCCAGGCCCTATGCTAAATGCTAGGGGAGCAAAAATCCATAGCCTTGCCTTCCTGGAAAAGCCTAGAGAAGAGTGGTATGAGAAGCATAAAGCTCCATGATATCAATGTAATACATGATGTGATATAAGACGGAGTCTAAACAAGAGGTTCTGAGAATGTAGAGAAGGGACATTTCGTGCAGCCCCAGGAGCTCTCAGGTTCAGAAAAGCCTTCCTAATGGAAACAGCGCCTGAGTGATCTTAAGTGTGAGTGGTAGTAGCTAAAATAGAAGTGTGGAACAGGCAGAGAGAAACGCAAAGACAGCGAGGCACCTAATAGCCTGATGTATGTATGGGAGCTAAAGGCATGAGCCCAGTGTTCCTAGGGCATATCTTTGAGCTGTGGAAAACGTGAAAGAAATAGGTAAGGAACCGCTCAAGGAGGGCCTGCATGCCATGCAGTGAAGCATGGACTTCATGCTGGGGTAGATGACCAGAAACTATTGAAGGACTCTAAACAGAAGTTCATGATTCAATAGATTATTTTTTTTTCAATTTTTTTTTCATTGTCCTTAATTCACTCTAGGAAAAATCAGCCCTCATCAAATCACCCATAGTTCTTCCTAATATGATAATTAATCTACCAACAAATTTATGTCTCAAGACTTCACCATATGGTTCAAATGATATGAGATTTGCAGGAAAGGCATATTTTAGACTTTCCAACCTAATCCTTTCTTTTTATCTGCAGTATAAAACTGAATCGGGATGCAAGGAATGTGAGGAGCTGGAGGAAAAAAATATTAAAGAATTTTTGAAGAGTTTTGTACATATTGTGCAAATGTTCATCAACCCTTCTTGAGTGCAGCTAATCCTTTTCAGCATTTCTATTATTAACAAACATCTCCCCACTGCTTAGAGGCAACAACGAAACACTCAGCATTTCAAATATGCTGCCAAAATAAATTCTTCTGGCAAGAGGATGATCAGGATCTTTGATCGGATGAACTCACAGAAATGAAGGCCGAACAATGGCATTGAGTACCATGGTGTCTACGAACGCAGGACTTATTTTATTCATTTATTTTTAATTTATTATTGAGATTGTACATATTTGTAGCATAATGTAAAATGTTGAATAAAATTGTGTATATATTTTATCTTTTGAAATTGCACTGATATTTTATGTCATAAGAAAATAGAGGGTGTTTGGTTCAAGGGTGATAGTCAAATTATTTAACAACAACTGGGGCTGGACACCACTGCTGTAGGTAAAGAGGATGCCCCAACCAATGTGGAAATTGACTACCAGCCTTCCTTTACTTCTCCTTTAGGTGTAGCACTTGGAGGGAGAATTGACTACCAACGAGAAAGGAGGAACTACATGTGAGACCAGTAATTCTGTTATTGATATATAAAGCGCTTGTTATGAGAGAGAGAATTTGCAAGTACCCGGCATGGAATGTGCATCAGTCCATCTCAGGTGGGGATGGCAATAATAAACCTTCACTGATAGGTGGAACTGTGTATCAAAAACTAATGATTGCACCGGTGTTTATATTTCATGCTTCCCCAAGTACAGGTATTTTATTTTTCCACATTGTATTTGCCATGTTTGTATAATAAAAAACTGCTGATGAGTTAAAGTCAACATGATCTGGCATAAAATAATTGTTTCTATTATTTTTTAGTATACTGTCTAAAATTTTCAAACTCTTTTCAAATGGAACTGACTGAAATGAAATATTCTCATTTCATCACAAATTTCTTTCCCCCGGTTCACTTCTGGCAGTCTTTACTGAGAGACTAAATGGCAGGAATTGATCTCCTAAGAACTGGATTTCTTTCCATTTCACAGTACAAACCATTTCTCTATTGAAACATTCTTTTGGAGTCCAGTGCCCCATCCAGGCTCATGTATCTCATTCTTTTAGTCAATGTATGCTTAAAATTTTCTTTCAAGATAGTTTTAGAGAAATCTGTATTCCATTTCACTTCCAAAGAGTCCTGTGTTTGCTCTCAGTTCATTCCCTGATCTCAGTCCAGACAAATAGACAAAAGCAGCCATTGGGATTGTACCAGTTTATTAAATTTCATTTGAAATGGAATTTTTGATAATGCAATTGTTTTGTTTATTGTATCAGAAGGTACTAAACAGCAATTTTAAAAGTTAAAATACAGATTTTTTGATAATTATTCAATTAGAGGTCAAATTATTGTAATAAGTCAAGAAAATTTTACTATGTGCATTAAACCCAAATACATTACAGGAATTCTGTTTTTAGTTTAATCTTTCTAGATGGCGAATAATAATGTCTAAAACATGACAATATATTTCTTTGAGATAAAAATAGTCTAGATGGAATGATGGCATTTGTAAACCACAGTCATGATCATGCTTCTGCTCTTTTATTTTGGTTCTTGTGGTACAACATTTTGGTCTGTGACTTGGATAAAGATAGAAGGGGTGCTTATCAAATTTGTGGAATATGTAAATTATGTAACAGAATAAAAATTTACAATTGCCTCAGACTAGAAGGAAGTGCCAGTGTAACAAGATGAAAATTAACAAGGATGTTCAAAGAGTTCCGTACTTGGCCACAATAATGAACTGCAAGAGAAGGAATAAGGAAGATGCAGCTGGATTCAGCAAAAAAAGATTTTAGGTTTTTATGCACTAGTAACTCAGTGTAAGTTGACAGTTTGATATGACTATTAAAAAGGCAATTGCGATTGTTGGCTACTTTCATATAAATATATTACTTAGGTCAGTATTTTTAAAGTGTGACCAATGGCATCAAAATCACCTGGAAGCTGTTATGTTTGTTTGTTTTTTGTCTTTTACAGTATTGAGAAATAATTGGCATACATCGCTATATATGTTTAAGATATAGAGCATGAGGTTTGATTTACATATATTGTGAAATGATTAACAAAATAGGCTTGGCTAACGTCATCTTCTCATATAGATACAATATAAAGAAAAGAAAGAAAAAAGAAAACAGGAAAAAAAATTTCTCCTTGAGATGAGAACTTAAAGAATTTACTCGCTGGGACTTCCCTGGTGGTACAGTGGTTAAGAATCCGCCTGCCAACGCAGGGACACGGGTTCGAGCCCTGGTCCAGGAAAATCCCACATGCCATGCAGCAACTAAGCCCATGCACCGCAACTACTGAGCCTGCGCTCTAGAGCCCGTGAGCCACAACTACGGAGCCTGCGTGCCTAGAGCCTGTGCTCTGCAACAAGAGAAGCCACCACAATGAGAAGCCTGCACACTGCAACAAAGTCACCCACACTCACCGCAACTAGAGAAAGCCCGTGTGCAGCAACGAAGACCCAATGCAGCCAAAAATAAATAAATTTATTTTTTTTAAAAAGGAATTGGGCTTCCCTGGTGGCACAGTGGTTGACAGTCCGCCTGCCGATGCAGGGGACGTGGGTTCCTACCCCGGTCCGGGAGGATCCCACATGCCGTGGAGCGGCTGGACCCGTGAGCCATGGCCACTGAGCCTGTGTGTCTGGAGCCTGTGCTCCGCAACGGGAGAGGCCACAACGGTGAGAGACCAGCGTACCGCAAAAAAAAAAAAAAAAAAAGGAATTTACTCTCTAAACAACTTTCCTATAAATCATAGGTCAGTGTTAGCTAGAGTCATCATGTTGTACATTACATCCCTAGCACTTATTTATCTCGTCACTAGAAGTTTGTACCTTTTGACCATCTTCCTCTCTTTTTTTAAAATGAGTTGTTTTTAAGATTTCACATAAAAGTGAGATCATACAGTATTTGTCTTTCTCTGACTTATTTCACTTAGCATAATGCCTTTAGGTTCCATCTGTGTGGTCACAAGTGGTGAAATGTCTTCATTTTTTATGGCTAAATAATATTCCATGGGATACATATGTGTGTGTGTGTGTGTGTGTGTATACACATACATATATATGCCTCAACTTCTTTATCCATTAATCCATAGATGAACACTTAGGTTGTTTCCATATCTTGGCTGTTGTAAATAATACTTCTGTGAACTTAGGGGTACAGATATATTTACAAGTTAGTGTTTTTGTTTCCTTTGTATATATTCCCAGAAGCAGAATTGTTGGATCATATATATGGTAGTTCTATTTTTAATTTTTTGAGGAACTTCCATAGTGTTCTCCATAGTGGCTGCACCATCTTACAATCCCATCATCTGTGCACAGGGTCCCCTTTTCTCCATATCCTCACCAATACTTGATATTTGTTGTCTTTTTGACACTAGTCATTCTAATAGGTGTGGGATAACTTCTCATGGTTTTGATTTGCGTATCCCTGATGGTTAGTGATGTTGAGCATCTTTCCATGTATCTGTTGGCTTTGTACATCTTCTTTGGAGAAATGTTTATCAGGTCCATTGAACATTTATTAAATTTTTAAAATTGAGTTGTATGAGTTCTTTCTTTATTTTGGATATCCACCCTGTTTCAGATATATAGTTTGCAAATATTTTTTCCCATTCTATAGGTTGCCTTTTCAGTTTGTTGGTGGATTCTTTTGCTGTGCAGATGTTTTTTAGTTTGATGTAGTCCCACTTACTTATTTTTGATTTTCGTTGCTTGTGCATTAGATGTCATGTCCAAAAAACCATTATCAAGACCCATGTAAAGGATTTTTATTCCTATGTTTCCTTCTAGAAGTTTCATGATTTCAGATCTTATATTTAAGTCCTTAATTCATTTTATTTAATTTTTGTGTGTGGTGTTAAGATATGGGTCCAGTTTCATTCTTTTACATGTGGGTATCCAGCTATCCCAGCACAATTTATTGAAAAGAACTTCTTTTCTCCATTAAGTATTCTCAGCTCCCTTGTCAAATATTAGTTGGCTATATATGCTTGATCTTATTTCTGGGCTCTCAATTCTGTTTCTTTTGTCTATTGTCTGTTTTTATGCCAGTACTATACTATTTTGATTACTATAGCTTTATAGTTTAGCTTGCCTCCTTATTTGATCTTCTTTCTCTGTATTTCATTGGCTGTTTGGGGTATTTTGTGGTTCTATATAAATTTCAGGAGTGCTTTTTCCACCTCTGTAAAAAAGGCCATTGAAATCTTGATAGGGATTGTATTGAATCTGTAGATGGCTTTTGGTAGTATTGACATTTTAACAATATTTATTCTTCCAATCCATGAATATGGGATATATGTATAGCTCATTGTTTAGGGGCCCAAATCAGGCCAAAATGTGCACTGAACTACCTAGTCAGGTGAGGCCACTAGCTTTGCTCTGCAAATGGGGAGAGCCAACAGCTATGCGGTCTGTTCAAGTGCCACTGTGCATAGGCTACTGAAAGGGCTCTGCACCTTCCTATATGCGCTGGTTAGGTTCCCTGGTAGGACAGGCTGAAGGACCATGAATTAGATTCCTTGCCAGGACGCAGTGGGAGAGGCAGCTCTAAAGCTAGTAAAGCTCTTCATTTGTTGTCTTAACTCAAGCCAACCAACACCCCAGGTTTCCTGACAGAGCAGGGTCACTGGCTTTGTTCTGCAAAGCCAGCTCCGCCCACCTGCCTCTTGGCTCGAGTGCCACTGGGTTGCACAACTTCCAGGAGTTGTCTCCAGCTCTTCTGGTCAGGTGGGGTCAGAAGACACTCTCCACAGTGGGTGGAGCTATATCTCAGCTCCCTTGCCTGGGTGGGAGGGGAAGCTATTCTCAATAAAATGAAAATTTTTAAAGCTTTTATTTTTTTCCCTAGCTTTTCTACTGATGGAGAATAGAAAAAGATGTCACAAAGAAAGAAAACTACAGGCCAATATCACTGATGAGCATAGATGCAAAAATCCTCAACAAAATACTACCAAACAGAATCCAACAGCACATTAAAAGGATCATACACCATGATCAAATGGGGTTTATCCCAGGAATGCAAGGATTTTTCAATATATGCAAATCAGTCAATGTGATTAACCATATTAACAAACTGAAGGAGAAAAACCATATGATCATCTCAATAGATGCAGAAAAAGCTTTCAACAAAGTTCAACACCCATTTATGATAAAAACCCTCCAGAAAGTAGGCATAGAGGGAACTTACCTCAGCATAATAAAGGCCATATATGATAAACCCACAGCCAATATCGTTCTCAATGGTGAAAAACTGAAACCATTTCCTCTAAGATCAAGAACAAGACAAGGATGTCCACTCTCACCACTATTATTCAACATAGTTTTGGAAGTTTTAGCCACAGCAGTCAGAGAAGGAAAAAAAATAAAAGGAATCCAAATTGGAAAAGAAGTAAAGCTGTCACTGTTTGCAGATGGCATGATACTATACATAGAGAATCCTAAAGGTGCTACTAAAAAACTACTAGAGCTAGTCAATGAATTTGGTGAAGTAGCAAGATACCAAGTTAATGCACAGAAATCTCTTGCATTACTATACGCTAATGAAAAATGCACCATTTTTAACTGGAAGTTTCCAATCCAGTCCTTAGACAACAGTTAGCCTCCAAGCAGTGCTTGTTGGGATGGAGGAAGGAAAACCATAATGGCTGTCACATTACCAAGAACCATAATTATCACATTATATAGCCAATATTGTCACATTATCAATAACCATAATTATCACATTACATAACCAATATTATCACATTACCAAGAACCATTTATAGTGACTGGTAATCTATTCTGGTTATATAAGCACAGAGTGGGTTTAAAATTTGGTATTTTCCAATGCTCAAAATTAGAATTCCTCCCACATTAGTTACTTAATATGGATAACTTCAGTTGATCTTAAGAAACTCAAGGCATAGATGTGCAACTTCTTAAAGCATTCTTAGCTAACTTAAGAAAAAAAGTAATCACACAAAACAATCTAAATTTTATTTTTTATGCTTGTATTCTTAACAAATTAGTCTTTCATTTGCGTTTCAAAATTTTCCCATCTTGAACTGTTCTTAATTAACCAGCTCGGTGTTATTTGCCTAGACTGGTATGCTATGTTTATGTCTCACCTGCCCTAAATGCTGAAGGTATTTGTCTTATATTACGTATAATAAAGAAAGCACCAACTCATAGACCTAGGACCTCAAATAGTAAAAGCAAGCCTAATAAAAATCAGGTTTACAGCCCAAAGTCATACTGATGAATTATATTCTTATCTTTTCTTAATTTCAGATAAAGAAGAAGATGTATGAGAGACTATTATTTGTACACTCTCCCTGGCAATAAGCAGAAAGGACTAGAGGGCAGAGGACATGGAAATACGAAGAGAACCAATACATAATTTGTGAGCCCAGAGATTTTAAAACCCAATCACAAGCCTAGTTTTATAGACTCTCATTCTTTATCTTAGAACAGAGAATCATTGAGATGATTTTATTTTGCTGCTGTTGCTGTTGTTGTGAGAGGGGCCTTATATGTTTTGATGTGTTACTGTTTCTAGCCATCAAAGTCAATGTTCCCTAAGTTCATACTGACATATGGTATACAAATCAAGGAATGTGGTTGATCCCTCTCCTCCTCCCACCCACACAAATACTGCGAATGCATTTTTTTCTCTTTCATCTGTGTTATGTCAGGCTTAGTGTAAGCTTTCTGCATTCATATGTGAGTCATGGTTAACGTATGCATGTCATGTATAAATACTTTGCCCAGGAGAAATCCCATTTCCATAGAGATTTGGTTCAATGCTTCTGAATGTGTCTGATGACTAAAGTTCATCTTCACCGAATAATTTATTATGCAAGGTAAACTTTAGCTTTATTGAAAAGTCCCCTAATTGTATGATCTACCTGAGGCAACATAGAAGAAAAGTTAATAAATCACTAATGAGTCCTGATTTTGTCCTATATTTTATTTCTTTCATCCTGGATTTCAAAGTAAGTTAACTATTAGAAAAATTAAGAGGAAATTGTTACACAGAAGCAGAATTGAAAATTATACCTTTAGGTTTTACAAACTGTGTCAACATTCCCAGAATGTTATCATCAGAGAATCTAGGGTCACCCTCCAACTGGCTTGTCCTCATCATCACTATCATTAGGGAATTCCCTCCTTCAATCGTATTGTAACCCCATTTGTTGAAAACCTACTGTATGTGAACATTATGCTAAGTGCTGCAGTTACGGCTGTGAATAAGATAGCCGTAATCTCAGCCCTCATGGAGTTTACATTCCAGCAGGAAAGTCATATTATCAAATTAATCACTCGAGTGCTTATTCAGGTATTTTCAGTTCTATGAAGGGTACCAGGCAAGCACATGAAGAGAAGAACTGATGCATTTAAGATGTCAGAGAGGGCTTCCCTGGTGGCGCAGTGGTTGGGAGTCTGCCTGCCAATGCAGGGGACACGAGTTCATACCCGGGTCTGGGAAGATCCCACATGCCGCGGAGTGGCTGGGCCCATGAGCCATGGCTGCTGAGCCTGCGCATCCTGCGTGTCCGGAGACTTTGCTCCGCAACGGGAGAGACCACAACAGCGAGAGGCCCGTGTACCGCAAAAAAAAAAAAAAAAAAAAAAGATGTCAGAGAGCTTCTTTGAGACAGTGATATCTGAGCTCTGCTATGAATTATAAAGAGTCAATCAGATAGATAGCCTGACAAACCTTCAGTCAGGAAGGATGACGGCAAGTTCAAAGAGCAGAAGGAAAGCCAGTGTCTAAAGTTGGAGAAAGCCCTGAAAGAAGTTGGTAAGGTAAGTGTCAACTGGTCTCATAGGCTCTGATAAAGATTTTTCTTTATACTCCAGAAAAGGGACTCTTATTCTGACATGTCATAGGCTCTGATAAAGATTTTTCTTTATACTCCAGAAAAGGGACTCTTATTCTGACATGTCATAGGCTCTGATAAAGATTTTTCTTTATACTCCAAAAAAAAGGGACTCTTATTCTGACATGTATAAAAAATATAGGTGGCATTGCTTCTGCCGTTGAGAAAGTAGTCAACATCTCCTTACCACTAAATGCCAGCATAATAAAGTTATTTCTAATAACATCATCTTACATGGGCCTAATGATTGCAGTCATTTAATGAATTCCTTACAACACCTAATAGAAATAAACTTTAGCAAGTAATTATTTGTTCACTGTCAAAAACAAGAAACCTGTTTGCAGTACCTATGACTCGAGAGGCCAACATCATGAGGATTAACATATATGTCCAGAATTGGAATCTGAGGACAGTCAGAACTGACCTGTAGTCCAAATTTGAACAGCGGGAAGGACTTTCTAAATCACTCTTTAATGAGAACTATTTGATAAAAGGGAGGCCCTTCATTCTCATTAAGAAAAATGGGGTAGAGGAAAGCACCAGGATATAATGATAGTGCGACAGGGCACAGTTAAAACGGGAAGTGAGAAGAGGCAAGATAGGCATGACCAGGTGGAGAGAGAGAAAGCTTCAAAAGCACAATTTCACTAACGGAATAAGGGACTCATGGGATCAGGCTATACAATGGCTTAGAAGAGATAAAAGCTGACATTTTGTAAGGAGATGATAAGAAAGAAGCAACATTTCTGAATCTTAGTGACAACTACGAGCCTAAAGGTGAGACAAGAACATCAGTACAGTGACAAGTACCATCTTCACAAGGGTTTTAAAGATCATGGTCATCAGCCAGGTTCAGTTTTCTGGGTTGATTTAATACAGTCAAAGCCCCCCACAGTGTGTCAATGGATTCTGCTCTCTTAAGGGCACATGGAGGCTGATGCAAGTAGTAATGATCCTCCTACACTTTCATGGTTCTTAAACGTTCACAAAGCACTTTTATCTATATTATTTTTTTTGATAAACGTTTCCATCCCTCATGGGTATAGATGAAGAGAGGCAGAATCTATTTGCTTATGTTTCTGATATGTAAGAAACCAAAAAGAAACCAAGAAATCAGCTGAAAATGTTGTCCACATTCAGCTGTGTTTTTTCTATGCCCTGTTGTCTTTAGATTTCCTTTCAAAAAATCATGAGCATAATACTTGGGGTGGAAAATTATCTGTTGTTAAGGAAATCAAAACAGAGGTTAAGCAGATATTTTTATTCCATATTTTGATTATTTTTTCTTCACACAATTCTATTCTGGTGTTTTGTTTGCTTTGCCCAGATGACAAATGTGCCATTAAGATTATTCAGCCTGAATTAATTACCTTTTTATAGTAAAAGAAAATCCCCTCCTTTTGACAAGTAAGATGTTTGTGCTGTATTTATGAATAAATAGAGGCAGCTGTCATAAGCAGCATTATTAATAGCATTGCTTTAAACATCTCATCAGAAAAGAAATCCACTCTTCAATATAATGTAAGCTCTTGGTGTCCCAGAGTTTATTAAAGAGTGAAAACCACAGACCTGTTATCCACACCACAGCATAGTAAGAAAAATATCACACTTTCTATGAAAGAGGCACTCAATTCAAACTGCAGACATAAGGCAGTACTCTTTTAAGTGGTTATTTTCTTTGCTGGTCACTTGGGCCTGAGTTTTCAGTGCTTCACAGGTTAAGAGTGTGGGGATCACCAAAGCGGCTCTCCTTGGAAACAGAAAGTTAACAGCTGCCCCAGACTTCATTTAAATGGTCACAATGATGCTATTTCCTGCTTTTCAGTTGAATGGCTTTTTGATGGGTGATATGGTCATTGTAGAAAGGATTTTTCCCTTCTACAATGACCATTTACAATTTTTCCCTTCTACTCAGTAAGACTGAGTAGGTTTGCAAAGCATAAGAGCCCTTTCTCCTCACAGGTCTTCTGAGTTCTATGCCAGAAAAGATAAGACAAAGTATAACCCTTTATCACCACAGTGAGATCATAACTCTCCAAGGCATCTGATTGGGCTTTAGAATTTTCCTATTTGAAGGAACTTGCTTTTCCAGGAGGCCATACGTTTTTCTCAGCAGAGCTAACTTGTCCCTAAGGATTCATTTCATTTCTTAGTCACCTTTGTTTTATCTTCAACAACAAACATAAACTGTGCTCAAAGGAATGCATATTTGCAAGCAGTGTACCGAGGACCACGTATAGAAGCCCGAGGTGTAGGCCTCAAGTGGGTGCATTGTCTTTAGAGAACTGAAAAACAGTAATAAAACTGAAAGTCTGTCTGCCTTCATGATCAAGATGTGCAAGTGGTTCTAAACAATGCCAGTGGTAGAACACCCTTCCCTGAGAAAACTTTTTTTTGGAAGTCTATGTCTTAAACAATTGCTTAGGTTATAATTTTTAATACTATGTATGTAATCTGCAAATTAGCTCACATTTGCCACTTATCCTTTTATAAGCATTGTATTTTACGTGGAAGTTAGTTTGAAGACCTCAGTGACATGGTGGGCCGCCAACCCTAGTGGATTCAGTTGACCCTGACTTCTAAAGGGTTCAGCCTTTTTCACACAGTTGGTGTTTTCACTGCTCTGGCCTTGCATGCGTATTCTTTAAATAGATTGAAATAAATAATGATAACACAGTGATCGGAAAGATTAAGAAACCGTATCTTAACTCAATTTTGATTTGTGTCTAACATTTAAAACTAAAAAAGAGAGCAAACCATGAGATGTAATAGTTCAGCAAATTCAGGTTTTAGTTCATTCATGAAACTTTACTGAATGTGACTAATAACTTTGAAATGTTCTCTTTTTGAGTTGTTAATTATTTAATTTAAAAATAAAAAGTGAAGAAAATAAAATGCTCCATCTGTGGTTTGATTTATTTGCTGTCTAAATTGTCTCTTTTGCAGATGCTTCTGTTTTATTAAAATTTAATTAGGGGGGGCTTCCCTGGTGGCGCAGTGGTTGAGAGTCCGCCCGCCGATGCAGGGGACACGGGTTCGTGCCCCGGTCCGGGAAGATCCCACATGCCGCGGAGCGGCTGGGCCCGTGAGCCATCGCCGCTGAGCCTGCGCGTCTGGAGCCCTGTGCTCCGCAACGGGAGGGGCCACGACAGTGAGAGGCCCGCGTACCGCCAAAAAAAAAAAAAAAAAAAAAAATCCATAGGATTTCTGTAATATGACCAAAATGCAGCGTCATTTATATTATATGTATAGAGGGTGTGTGGTGCTTGGATCCAGAGAGACATAAAATAAGAGAAGAAATTCAATCATAAGACTGGCACCTTTCTTCATCAGAAATAAAGCATAATATCAATAGTCTCATATTAGCATTTAACTTTGTATCAGGCTTTGTGCCATTATCAAAGTCGACCGCAGCTTGATAGCACTCACAATAGATGGTTATTTAAGCAGGAAAAATAAATAGTTGTTTAACCTCATTTAAATAAATAAATAAACAAAACGTACTCCCACTGCCCCAAAGATTTTAGGGATTTAAATAATTCATGTTCACAGATATGAACCCAATTTTAAATTGAACTAAGCATACTTAATGAGAGAAGATCATTCACTAGCAAGTGTAAAGCAGCTGTACAGTGGGGAAGTGTCTGAACATTACAAGAACCCTGACTAATGGATTCATTATCAAACAGAGCATGATTTTATAGTGTTTCAAACATGTTGAACTTTTCAAGCCAGGGGACAATTTATATTTTGCTGTGATGCCTTAAACAATGGATAATTCTAAAATATTTAGGCAACATATATTTACTAAGACTCACAGAGGACATAGCCCTACCCAGAGCTGCTTTGCAAATATCAATATAGTGCTGAGATAAATTTGCTAACAAACATATCAATCTCATTTATCTGATCCAGAGCTGTCCTTGTAAGTCCTTGGATCTAGGTCCTCATTTAAATGATACACTTTTTGATTAAAACCTTAAGGACTGATTGTAAAAATCACATTAAAAATACTTATTACAGATTTTAAAAATTGGCTTAATCATATTCTTTATTCAAATATAGTCCCAAATTATACTTGATTATTATTTTTAAAAATTCTATCCTTAAAAGATGGTAATTTTGTAATAACCTATAAGTGAAAAGAATTTGAAAAAGTATATATATATCACTTTACTGTACACCTGAAACTAACAAAACATTGTAAATCAACTATACTTCAATAAGAAAAAATTATCCTCAAAAGATGGTAATTTGATACCACTGAGAACATGAAGGAGATCCATTTGTAGGTCCTGGTGTTATGTCTAAGAACTGAGTCTTTAGCTGAAACATATTAAAGAAGTAGTTTCAAGGTAATTGGCACTAAAATGGGTGATAAGAATATAATATGAAAAATACACAATTTCCACCTATTCCTGCTCCAGCTCTCAAGAAACTGAGAACCAGCCCATGATAATGCCATCTTATAAGTCCATGCCAGAGTTACAGAAAATTCGCTATGCCATCCTGGAAGGAGTAAAGAACTTTGGTAGGAAAACAAGGAAGTGGAAAGTGTCACCAATAGAAAGAACAGCATGTATGATGGCATGAAAGCACAGAGCCAAGACAGATATGCTATATTTAGAGATTTGCAGATTCTCCTATATGTCTGAAGCACAGAGGCCCAGACAGTAGTTAGGGTATCAGATGATGAGAAGTAGTTCTTATAGGACAAGCTCAGTCTCAGTTTTATCCTACATGAGAACAGAAATCAAAGATTCTTAAGCAGGGAACTAATATGTCCATATTTGTGTTTTAGAAAGGTTCATCTGCTGCCAGTGACCAAGAAGGCCTTAATATTCCCTTTCGCTTGACTAAACTTTAGACAGATTTCTTCTGGTCTTTAGGGCCCTGACTTCCCTTTTTTAGAGCATTTATTTTAGAAAACTTGTAACTTCAAATTCTTCCTCTGTTTCTTTGAAATGTCTGTAAATTTTCCTAAAAGCCTGTTTCCAGTTTTACAACCCAAGGAATGCCTTTCTCAAGGACCTGGGAGCCACCCGTTTGGAATGTAATCATCAAGGAGGATAGCTCCTCTATCTCCCAGCCTCTGAGGAAGGGTAGGAACCTAACTTCCATGGGCTACTTGTTCCAAAACCACCTCCTGTAATGAAGATAGGAGAAACTTAACTTTCCCATTGGGTAAGGCTAATTAGCAAGTTCTGAATGGCAGGCAGGGTGTCCTACAATTCCTCCCACCCATGCTCTTCAAAACTCACCAGGCTTTTGTTTCAGTGGAGTTGACGTCAGTCTCTCGCCCCTATTGCAATAGTCTTGAATAAAGCCTTCCTTGCTTATTAAATTTTCTCCAGTGCAATGTTTTACTTTGACACCAGTTTGGATAGTGGTTTTATGGGTAATGGGTAAGGGGAAGAGGGCACTGGGTGCAGGTGATTAGTTATGAATCCGTTACCATAAACGGGCAGAGCTATTGAGACTTCATTAAGAAATTACACAAAGAAGAGAACGAAGTAAGAAATATTATATTTAGAGGGTAGAGTCTATAGGACTTGGTGACCATGGGTTTTTAAAGATATGAATGGAGAATGAACTCTCAAGTTTTTGACAAGAATGAAACCTTTTGGTCTAGTGAACCATGCTAAAACTCACTAATGAAGCACATTTTTAAAAATTCACATATGGAAATGGAGATGGGTACATGCATTTGTCTCACTGCAAGTCCCTGGGTTGCCATCAGGAGGCCTGTACAAGCTACATATGTCAAAGTCCCCCTACAGATCTTGAAGGCATAGGCCATAAGGATAAGAATATGGCAGTAGGCAATGTTGGCAGACCTCATTTTGAGAAATGGAAGTCCTTCCACAGAGTTCTTCCTTTCTGTGCCAACCATGAGTTCTTGTAAATATGTTGCTGGTTGCTGAGGAGTATTGGGGATAAGCATCTTGCATCTGACCTCTGGTCAAGGCAATCTCATTGCAGCTACCATTTGGTTAGATTTAATGTTGGAAGCAAGAGTCCATTTGAGAGATTTTGGCAAAAAATAGCATTGAACAGATTCAGATATTCTGCATATTTTCAACCAGAACATAAAACTCTCTGTCTCCCGGGTCATTCTCTATGTTTCGTCAACAGACGGTGTCACAGTCGATTGCTGTGCTCTTGCACCAGCATATAAAATCTAAAGCAGCTATCCAAGGGTGCATTAAACATAAAACGCCTGAGTCATTCTGTCTTACGTGGAAACATATGGGAATCTTTGCTTCCTAATAAAGAAAACAGTGGGGGTGGAGGCAGTCACCATGGTATTAATCTGAATCACAAAGCTTCCAGACTCAGCAAACAGCTTGAAATGTGCAACAGTTTAGGTTGTTAACTTTCAAGTAAAATGGAATTTTGGAGGGAGAGTATTCATTTCCCCCAAATTTCCAAAAAAACTCAATTCCTCATTGACCCCAAAAACCCAGATGATCTCCTCAGCTTAATATTAAGCTTCTTTAGACAATATTTTATTAATCGTGCTCAGCGCGCACTTTGTTTCTCTGAAGACTAAGCCCAGTTTACTCCCAAATTTTAGCCAACCTCCCACCAAAGAAAGGTGGTGCTTGATTTCATCTTCCCATGTGAAACGTTTTAAGAGTCAGTCTGAGGGGAATGAGGCCATTTGGCTCTATCACTGAACTAAACTGTATTTGGAATGGGGGACAGAAATGCAAGAACAAAGAGCAACTGCTTTGAAACTGGGATGATCCTTAAATTCTGGAGGTCCTTTGCTTGCCTTAGAGACAATTGAACCCGTGGCATCATGTTCATGGAACTGTGTTTGAGCAGTTGCATGATGAGCTACACTGTTTCTACTTGGAGAAGTGTGGAGAATGGAAAGAATAATTTTGCCTACAGAGATGTAAACTTATGGAAGTTTATCCTCTGTGACTTTATGCGAGCTCAATATTAAAACCACAGTTTAGAGAATGGAGCTGATTTGTACATGTTGACCTCTCTCCCTCCCTCTTTTTCTTCCTTCCTTTCCCCTTTTCCCCCTCCTTCCCTTCCTTCCTTCCGCCCTTCCTTTCTTCCTCTCTCCCTCCCTCCCTCCCTTTTTTTCCTTCCTTCCCTTTCTCCTTTTGTCTGTCCTTCCTTCTATCCTTCCTTCTGTAGTGATTAAAGACCACTAAGATGTCCTACTGCTGCTTGACGCTGTTGGCAAATCACTGAGATCTTCAAACAGTTCCAACCTAATGGTCCAAAATTCCATTTGTCACTAAAACCAAAATAAAACTTTAGGGCTTCTAGTCCAAATCCCCTATCTTTGAAGGTCTAGACATAAATCTCGTTGATGGTATTATTTACTATGTTCTAGTTCTAAGTATTGAGAAGCAGTTTATTTTCATGTCAGTAGTCATGTAATCAGTGCCCTCTAATGAAATAGAAAAATTTTATTCTTTCCTTCAATATTCATGATTCAAAATAACGAACTCCAAACAATTGGACCTCAGGAACACATTTAGTCAGAAAGAAAGTGCAATTCTAAGTTGGAGTATGGAAAATGTAGGCAGAAATTGAAAAGATTATTTAACTATCGTAAATATTATTTAACTATTACAAATATTATTTAACTATCACAAATCCTTAGGAACTGACTTATAGCAGATAGTTTTACTTTTCCTGAAGGCATATACTCCTTATTCTACGCACTCATCAACTACCTGTGTTTTCTAGGTCATCCATGCCCATCCCTGATGGTAATACCAAAATTGTTCAGTTCCGTTTATGAGAATTCAATGGATGGCAGCACAAGTTCAAGCTATAAACCATGGAAAGAAGAGAACAGAAGATGATGCAGAAAATGGGCTTTCATGGCATGGCTCTGATGCATATTGTGACCCAACAAATAGTTTTCTTTCATGCATTTGAGGTTTACATTCCAATTGCCAAAAGGCTGGTCTTTCTCCATTTCAGGTGGGTAAATGCCGAGGCCCCCTCTTGAAATAGGATATATAAACCATCAGTTTCTTGTGAATGACTTTAAGGGAGTGAAATGAATGTTTTACAGCCTTCTTGGGCAGGTTAACCATCAAGCGAATAAACTGATTGACTGAACAGTTATTGGACTTTGACAAAGTGCTCGGTCCATCTGCTTGATGGTCAGACATGTGTGCTCTGGAATGAAGAGTATAATGATCTATATCTAAATTAATGTTATGATAAGGTATTTTCATTGTTTACAGTATAAATTAATCACAAATAAATCCTTAATGATGACATGTGCATCTCTGTTAGCATAAGAAGCTTAAAAATTGCCAAAGCATCTTC
The DNA here is from genome assembly GCF_963455315.2 of Globicephala melas. Taxonomy (NCBI): domain Eukaryota; kingdom Metazoa; phylum Chordata; class Mammalia; order Artiodactyla; family Delphinidae; genus Globicephala; species Globicephala melas. The sequence continues at coordinate 117,651,235 of NC_083318.1, read as the reverse complement.
TCTCAGAGATTTTTGTTTTTCAAGGTACAGAAAATTCCAATAAATTATGAATCCCAAAGAAAGAAATAGTATTCATAATTCTTGATTTTCATTCACATTTGGTCCCATGTGTGTAAGTCATATTTTTCTGGAAAGGAGATTGAAATAAAGAGGGACAATATGCTAATCAGTAGTTCCAAGATAGTTTTTGTGTGTTTGAATTCCTACAAAGCTGTAAATGTTGCATTTGCCTAAAAAATATGCTATGTTAAAATTTTTTTAACTTCTAAATGTAGATGGCCCAATCATTGTTGAAAGCTTCAAAGGACTTGTATAATACTCTAACATTATCAATGTAAATTATGCAGATATTACTATGTGTAGGAAAGGCAGTGTTTTCTGTTTAAAAAGGTATGTCTCATTCAAATGTGTATTTTAAGGTCATGCTCTAATATTGCTGAGATCTTTTAAATTCCTAAGTTCTTAAGAAATTAGTCTAGGTCAAAAGGGAGACTATGAAAGTTTCAAGGTACTAGCAATGTTCTCAAGGGAAGAACTAATGTGTAAAGCTAAGCGTGATATGATAAATCAGGGCAATAACTCTAAGTAGAAGATAGAAAAGAAACCTCAAGAACAATGCAAAAGACGGCTAGTCTGTAGGAAGGATAAAATAGGAAATTATGATAATGTAACTGGAAAAGTTATCTAGTTTGTTCACACTGTAGATATGTAGACATGTTACATGGTAAGGATCCTTTCCTGCTTCTTACTGTGGATAAGAAAAACAAGGGAAAGTATGAATGAAGACATGTATAGAATGAGGCATGTTCCTTTTCTATATTATATAAAAGGGTTAAAACAGATATAATGGGAAGTCCCCAAGTTTTCCTTTGTCTCTTTTCTTTTTTCTTTCTTTTATCTCTTCCTTTCTTGTTTTTTGCTACCTCCATAAACTCCGCCTCATATTTTGCTCAACCAGAAAACTAAAAGGCTTGCAAAAACAGCTCTGGGAGGGCTTCCCCGGTGGCGCAGTGGTTGAGAGTCCGCCTGCCGATGTGGGGGACACGGGTTCGTGCCCCGGTGTGGGAGGATGCCGCGGAGCGGCTGGACCCGTGAGCCATGGCCGCTGAGCCTGCGCGTCCGGAGCCTGTGCTCCGCAACGGGAGAGGTCACAACAGTAAGAGGCCCGCGTACCGAAAAAAAAAAACAAAAAACAAAACGGTTCTGGGAGAGTACCGCTATGACAGGTTTCAGGATGGAATTCCACGAACAGTCCTTAGCAGAAGCACACAACTCAGAAAGCTTCCAACTGCAAGTTTCACAGCAGTTAAAAGACAAAACGGCCACAGAAACAAACCACAGGGACAGGTGTCCCAATCTTGTCCTCACCTTCTAAAACTCCAGCGTGCTTCCACTTGGGGAGTTACCCGTCTTCAGTTGTTCCTTGATCCTTATCGTCAAGCCTTTAATCTTGGTCTGAGTCACATTTTTTTTTCCATAAAGTATAGTCTGTTTATGTCGCTGATAAATGGAAGTCAATGAAAAAATATAAAAACACTACTTGATAGGAATTCAATACCAGGACTGCTGTGAAGAATGGGAGAAATGTGTTAGATACCTATGCCTTAAGAAGGTTTTAGTTACAAACTAAAAGATTTAAGGAGTGTGGATATAAATTGAATACATCAGCTCCCTAATTATGAATAAGCACACCCTAACAATCATGTTTGGCCTAATGCAAATAGTATTAAGCAAAAGGTTGTATTTATATAAAGGAAACCATCAGTGAGCAGAAATAATAGTATTCTCCTTTACTCAGGTAAACATCCCTGGCGGGGAGGTAGCCCAGCTAAAACAGTTCCTTTCAAAATCTGCCAGATAACTCTATTTAGAGGCAACAAATCTAGCAAGGGATAGAGACTGTTATCAAACTATATAAATATTTTTCTTCACTGTTGCTTGGTTAGACCATCATTTAGATTTCTTCATTACAAAATCCTTTGAAGTTTTTTAAAAATACATATGATTCTTTAGACTCAAGGCAGCATAATATTGGCATATTTTTACCCTTGTGACCCTCATTCCAGGGCTTCATGAAGCTCACGAGTTTCTAAAGAGCTTGGAAACCTCTAGGGTAAATATTGTGTTAGAAATAAATTCTTACTTCTCATAAAAACATGTGTCTGTATACTTTAGGCACGTAGGTCTCTTTCTAACCAGTTTAACTCATATCATCTAGAGAAATCAAAAGGAAGATTCCATGATACACTGAGATATACATACTTAGGAATTCATTTGGAAAGTAATTATGAGAATAAGGTTTGTCTATGCATTCTCTTGTAAGTCAGCATTGATTAAGCAATTCCACATGGCTACTTATAATTAAGGGTTCCAGTTTGGCTGTATCCTAAGAGGCCCTGGAGAGTAAGTAGGAAATGAAAGAACATTTAAATGAAATATATTTTATTAAGGTATGGATTTTTTTCCATTTGTAGGTTTACACTTCATTTGTTTTAGAAAATTAAAGTTTTAGCCTAATTTAGGTGAGATAGTGAACTACAGTGAACTAATAAAGATAGATTTCTGATTCACCTCTAATTTTGGAAAAGTATTGGTGGCATTGATTCTATATCAAACTACACCAGGACATCATGAATGAAGAAATGTTTCTCTCCTTATTTTACTGTGGTAATTTTGGTCTTGGCTGACATTACGGCAGCCTCCAAAGCTGTAAGAGGGAGGGAACACATACTGAGGAGCTGTTTTGTGCCACGTACAATTTAAGGGACGTTTTTCTATAATCCTTAAACAGCATTAAGAAGTAGGCATTATAATCTTGAAAACACGATGCTCAGAAAGGCTAAATAACTCATCCCAGGGAAGAAAACTTACAGATATAAAAATCAACACTGTAAACTAAGCCTTTTTTATTTAGGCACTAGTTTGACAATGACAAGATTAAGTCTCTTGAAATGTGTATTCTGGATTTCCTTTTGTTTTAGCTCTCATTTATTTGATGCATATATGCATAATTGTAATTATAGTAATATGTGCAGTTATAATTATACCATATAGTTATAGTAGTGTACATATTAAACTTATAACTTCCCCTAAATGGTAGAAAATTATTTCTCATGTCAAATCCACAATGGGTAGTCCTGATTGTCAGGTAGGTCTTCCAGTGATGATCCCATCAGTCTTCTTCCTTCCATCTTACTGCTCTACCATTCTCAGCACTTGCTTTCCGAGATTTCCCTGTTAGCTGCTTCAAGAAGGCACGAGAGGAAGGAGCAGGAGAGGCGTTTTCTCTTTTATAAAGTTGGTCTACTTTTTATTAGCCATTTAAGTGTGCAATTCACTGGCATTGATTATATTCACAATGCTGTGAAATCCTCACCACTATTTCCAAATTTTTAAAAAAATATTTTTAAAGGGTTTCAAAAAATACCAAAAAGAACATGCAACAGACTATACGTTGCTCTCTAAGGCTAAAATATCTACTACCCGGGGCTTTACATAAAAAGTTTGCTAACATTTGCTCTAGACTCAAGGAGCTGTCAAAAAAAAACGCCCTTGGGGCCAAAAGACTCCAAATATCAGATCCACTTCTCACTTCTGTGCACCCTGGGTAGTGTTTGTTTGTTTGCTTTAGAAAAGGCTATTTTTTAAGAGCAGTTATATATTCCCAGCAGAAATGAGAGAGTGATACAGAGACTTCCCCTATACCCCCTCTCTCCACAAGTGCATAACCTCCTCCCTTATTAACATCTCCCAGCAGAGTAGTATATTTGTTAGGATTGTTGAACCTACATCAACACTTCATTAGCTTGGGGAGAGTTTTAAAATATTGATAATAGATTGGTGAAGTGTTGGGAAATTAGCATGCTCAGACACTATTGGTGATGCCGAATATTGCTATTTTAAAAGTGCATTTGCCAATACCTGTTAGAATTTAAAATGTCTATATGGCATAACAATTTCATTTCTGAAATTTTTTTCTCTATATATTCACACCAAAGTATGCCAAGGTGATTATATAAACATTATTTGAACTATTGTATATAAAAGACAAAACTAGAACCACCCAGATGTTCATCGTAAGAGAATGGTCAGATGTATCATTTTACTCCTGTTCAATAGTATTCTAAAGAAGCCATAAGAAAGAAGGAGGTAGACCTGGATGTCTTAATATGCAAGGAAATCAAAGCTTTAATATGAAAAAACAAGAAAGGAGCCAAGCAGAGATTAATTATAGTATGAAACAAAAATTTGTATACATTTTTAGCCTGTAGTATATGTATTTCGTAGATGAGTACATGAAAAATGTTAACTGTGGTCACCTTTGGGAGAAGAACTAGGAGTCTGAAGGAAGATTTTTACTTATTGTTTTATTGTTCTGTTTGGTTTTCTTTCATATATGTGTGTATATATATACATATATGTTTTATTTTAAATAATTAAAACATTTACTTTAAACAATTGTTTTAAAATTTAATTCTTTTTTTTTAAGATGTTGGGGGGTAGGAGTTTATTAATTAATTTATTTATTTTTGCTGTGTTGGGTCTTCATTTCTGTGCGAGGGCTTTCTCTAGTTGTGGCAAATGGGGGGCCACTCTTCATCGCAGTGCGCGGGCCTCACTATCGTGGCCTCTCGTTGCGGAGCACAGGCTCCAGACACGCAGGCTCAGCAGTTGTGGCTCACTGGCCTAGTTGTTGCTCCACAGCATGTGGGATCCTCCCAGACCAGGGCTCGAACCCATGTCCCCTGCATGGGCAGGCAGATTCTCAACCACTGCGCCACTAGGGTAGCCCCCAATTCTTAAATTAATAGTTTAATAATATAATTTAAAAATAAAATTTAAAATACATTTATTTATGTAAAACAATTGATTTAAAACAATTAAAACCCTAATAAGATCATGATTAAGTGAGAATTTTTCTTTCACACCATCTTCCTGATTTTTCCCCACCTCCCCTCACTCTTTGAATTGCTCCTCTCTTTCTCCCTGACTGCTTTCCCTGCAGCAGCTCCCAGAAAGGAGGTCAGGCTCCCTGCCACACAGCTCAGTGGGGATAAACCCAAGCAAGTGTCTCTCCATCCTTCAGGCTCTTTGTGCTCTTTGGGGACTGAAATACAAGAGCTCGGAGTCTGTAATGGTTCTTGAAATTCCCTTTTTCACTGCAAACCTGTGATCAGGATTTACAGAAATCTCAGGTGAGCAAATGCTTAATGTTTTTCCTCAGGAAACACGAGTAGAGTTTTTAAATTGTTCAGCCAATGGAAAGTACACAATGTGCTTATTCAAAATTTTTATATTCTCCCCAATGACTAGGCTTTCAGTCTGCTGTCTGTTAATTTTTACTGGCTCCTAATTTGAATTTTATCTCAGTTTTTTAAGGTTATACTTTTACTTCTTTTCATCAAGAAAACTATACAAATGTTCCTAGGATGAGTTAGAAATTAATTTTGTTTCTTCTAAGCATAATAAAAAAAGCACCAAACATCTTTCCAGAAACCTAAATGATGAAAAAAAAAAGAAATTAATTTTGTGATTTTTGAAAAATTATTTAGGTATAAATAATTTTTTTAGGTCTCCTTTTAGATTTTCTTTGTTTTTAATGTGAGGATTTTTCCCTCTAAAATCTACTTTTGCAAAACCAGGGTTTATCTCTTTTCTGTCTGAGTGAAATCATATGGTGACTATAATTTAATTCCGGTAAGCAAGAAAAAGACTACCATACACTCAAATCAGCAATCTGGTCCTGTCCTACAGCCCTCCCCCTAAATAACTCCCTTTTCAGCCTTATGCCTGTGGGTGTGGTATTCTGATTTTCACTGTTATCACTTACAGCATTGGGCTCCAGTGGTGCAAAAACAGTTTCCCAAATGATTTCCAAACTCAATCCATCCTTCAGTAATTACATTTGTAGATAATGGAAAAGAAATCATTAACTGAGAAGGCTTTTAAATCATAATTAATTGCACATGGAAATGCACTGCTAAATTTGGATGCTCAATTAGATAGCTAATTGTATTGAAAATGAAAGTGTGCCCTTAAGTTGACAACCGTAGGCCCTGGCCCACCTGTGTGCATCCTCGCCCTTAAACAGGTCTCCTTCCTTGATACAATTGTCGGTATGGAAAGGGGAAAAAAAAGTACCACCTGCAGGAAGTGGAAGATGTAACCAATCATAGCTGTCACACAATTTACATCTGGAATACAGACAGTCTATTTTAAACCAGATCCTCTGAGATGAAGCATCATGGGGATTCCAGGAGTTTTAGGGCTCTCTAAAAGCATTTTACACATAAAGGAAATGTTGTGTTTATCCAATAGTTCATTCTTTGAAAAACAGGAGACATTTTCTTTTTGTTTTTTTTTTTTGCAGTACGCGGACCTCGCACCGTCGTGGCCTCTCCCATTGCGGAGCCCAGGCTCCGGACGCGCAGGCCCAGCGGCCATGGCCCACGGGCCCAGCCGCTCCGCGGCACGCGGGATCCCCCCGGACTGGGGCACGAACCCGCGTACCCTGCATCGGCAGGCAGACTCCCAACCACTGCGCCACCAGGGAAGCCCAACAGGAGACATTTTCTCATGAGCCTTTAACTCCTATAACATTTAGTATCTTGAAGCTCTGAGATAAGAAACTAGTGGTTAAATTGGAACACTTAAATTATTACTACTTTAATAGACATGCTGTCTTATACTTGTATAGCAATGACAATATGATATGTTACATATATTTGCTCATCCTATCATAACTGCATGAGATAAGTAGGAAATGTACAACTATCCACATGTCATGCACAGGAAAATATGATTCAGAGAAGTGATGTGATTTTTTTCCCCAGAAAGTCAATAAGAGGAAAGAAACTGCTCTATCTTAAGACAGTCTGATGGTCTTTCATGAAAATAGTAGTGAGTGCTAAAAATACACTTGGTGAAGTAAATGAGCCTAAAATCTCTAGCAATCTAAGATAAGTTTGAAACTTTTGAGATGACTTTGTAAATTAAATCATAGGCAACCTTAAGAGCAAAAGTAGTGTGTTAGGCAGAATAATGGCCCCCCCAAAGATACTCATGTGAAACCCCTGAACCTGTGAATATGTCGGGTTGTATTGAAAAGGGTAATTAAGGTTGCTAATCATCTGATCTTTAAACGGGACCTGAAATATGATAGGTCCTGGATTATATAATGGGCCCAATGTAATCATATAAGTGCTTAAAAATGGAAAACAGAGATGAAAGAGGAGAGTCAGAGACAGATATGACTATGGCAGAAAGGCACAGGCAGATGAAATACTGGTGGCTTTGAAGATGGAGAAGGAAACTGTGAATCAGGGAATGTAGGTGACCTCTAGGAGAGAGAAGAGGCAAGGGCATCCATTCTCCCCTCAAGCCACCAGAAAGCAACGCAGTCCTGCTGACACCTTGATGTTAGCCCAGTGACATCTGTGCCAGACTCTGATCTCCGGAATTGTAAGATACAAATTTGTGTTGTTTTAAGCCAGTTACCTTGTGCTAATTCATTATGGCAACAAATAGAAAACGAATACAAATTGTGTCTAAAATGTACACAGCTGAACTGTAAATGCTTGTAGAATAAATGAAAGATGTCTCCTAAGCGTTGTGACTCTATCAGGGTGACATAACTACACATGGCATTTGCCTCTCAACCCATCTCACTCTATTAGTTCTCAGAAAACATTCCTGACCTTTTTCTGAGCATTTACTCTCATTTATTGAAATCGCTGGTTAGACGAGATTCACAAGCTCTTGGTTTGCAAAGACAATTGTTTCTACTTTTCATTCTATCCAAATAAGCCTTGTCAGACTCTGTCAGTGGAGGTCCACGGCATGTTGAAATAAACTATTTTGATGGCTGACTCTCTCTCTTTTAAACATCAAATGTAGTATTTTGAATTGATTTCTCACTTATTCTTGAGAGACACTAAACGTAATGTAACATAAAATTTGCTTGAGGATATGATAAGTGAGGTAAAAGAGGTGTGATTTGGTTTTAGTTAGATTGAATTGCACCTTGAAATTAATGGCTGTGTTCCAGCAATCATTGTTGGAGTAAAACTTGGACAAAAATAGAATTTCATTGATTCTAAGACAGGTTTCCCTATTTCAACATATTAGAAACCAACATTCACCATAGACTCAATGGTATCTTACCATTATTCCCAGCCAGGTGGGTGTGCACAACTTGGTCATAACTGTTCTTTTTTGTCATCACTTCCATTAACTTACTGATGTGTACATTTTTTGTTTGTTTGTTTTGTTTTTTGCAGTACGCGGGCCTCTCACTGTTGTGGCCTCTCCTGTGGCGGAGCACAGGCTCTGGACGCGCAGGCTCAGCGGCCATGGCTCACGGGACCAGCCGTTCCGCGGCATGTGGGATCTTCCCGGACCGGGGCACGAACCCGTGTCCCCTGCCTCGGCAGGCGGACTCTAAACCACTGCGCCACCAGGGAAGCCCTGATGCGTACATTGTATCCTACTGCAGGTGAAGTATAATTGGTATTGATGGAAAGTTGGTATGTAAGCAGAAAGAGACAGAAACAGTACAGCAGGACATAAATTTTCTCTTAGTGACACAAATATTCATTGCTGGTGGAATAACTAAATTACAGATTTTATTTTGCAGAGCAACAACCAAGGATTTAAAAAATAAAATACTGACAAATAATGAAGCTGTATTATATTTTCCTAATGAGATATTTGCAAAAGGATTGTCTATTAGATTCTAAGCAATGTAACTGAAGTTGGAAGAAATTGACAAGTCCCTCAGAAGAGATGAAAGAAATTTCAAGGCAATGAGAGTCTAGCATGACTAATCCATGAATTGTGCAGGACATTAATTGAAGCATTTTTTCATTATTTTATCAGCAGCATTCTTTTTTCCTAGTAGTACAATCACTGATATTTCAAATTAGGTATAAAATAACAAGTACAGAAATGAAGGAACAGGATGGGTGATTTATTTTATATTTTGCTCTTGCAGCATGATACGGAGGCAATTTAGAATAATAGAATATGGAAAAGAAAAATGTAATTTTTCTGAACCTTTATTTTGATCTATAAAACGAGATAGTGGGCTCCCCTGGTGGCGCAGTGGTTAAGAATCTGCCTGCCAGTGCAGGGGACGCGGGTTCGTGCCCCGGTCGGGGAAGATCCTACTTGCCGCGGAGCGGCCGGGCCCGTGAGCCATGGCCGCTGAGCCTGCGCGTCCGGAGCCTGTGCTTCGCAACGGGAGAGGCCACAACAGTGAGAAGCCCGTGTACTGAAAAAACAAAACAAAAAAACAAAAAAACACAGATAGTAACATTCACTGAGAACTGTGATGCAAGGATTAAATTAGTTTTTCATCTGCTTCTATTTCCCTATAGCCAAAGGGAATGTTTATAGGTCAATTGTGGGAGAACTTCCAAGGATTTAGAGTCAAAAGAGAGGAATTCAATTTCTGGCTCTGCCTCTCACAGCGTGATCTTACACTTATAAGCTAAATTCTCACTTCCTGTGGTAGTCAGCCTCCAAGATGACCCTCAGTGAGCCCTTGTGTAATCCCCTCCCTCACTGAACCAGGTTTCGTCTGTGTGACCAATGGTGTATGGCAGTAATGATGTTAGGTCACTTTCAAGATTAGGTTATAAAGACGGTGGCTTCTGCCTTAGGCAGTGAGTGCTTTGGGAGAAACCTTCTTCCTTGTTTTGAGGATACTCAGACAATTCTGTGGAGAAGCCTACATGGCAAGAAACTTTAGACTTCCAGACAATAGCCACCAGGGATCGGAGGGCTCCAGCCAATAGCTATTAGAGTGAGTCTTCTCCGAAGTAGAGCCTGGAATTCCAGTCAAAGCTGTACAGCACAGTGCAGCCTCGGGTGATTGAAACCTTGGGGAAGATCCTGCGTCAGAGTCATCCAGCTAAGCCGCTGTGGGATTCCTGACTCTCAGAAACAGTGAGATAATACTTGTTTGTTGTTTCAATACAATAAGTGTTGAGGTAATTTTTTATACAGTAATAAATAACTAGTACAGTCTTTTATCTAAAAAAAATGAGGATAATACCCACTTCTTAGAGTTTGGGGTAGATCAAAAGAGAGCATGTTGTAAACTATAAATTATCAATACAATGCTAATTACTGTGATTATTTCACATGTCCATTTATCACACTTTGGGTAACCTGGATGCTCTTAAGTTTCGCCCTAATTCTAAATAAGCCACTAAGAAGTATTATGTTGGGGGTCCCAGACTACCCTCAGGTTCAGTGATTTGCTAGAAGGACTCAGAGAGCTCAGATGTTGTTATACTCATAGTTATAGTTTATTATAGTGAAAGGATACAGATTAAAAAGAGCAAAGGTAGAAGGTGTGTAAGGCAGTCTAGCAGAGCCAGCATGAGTAAGCACAAGCAACAGAGCTCAAGGGTCACAGCCAAAGGAATAAAACCAATATGAAGTCAGGTTTGTTCTTCTCTGTTACGATTTCCAGACCCCTCTTTCTTGGTCTGCTGACAAGCCCGTGTGCCTGATGTCTGCGAGATTCTCATTGCATATGAGTAAATGAGGATTTTGATTTACACCAAACTATAGAGGGACCTGACATTATATGTTGAGACAATCAACTTTGTATTTGAAGGTTTATTTCCTCTGTCTCCATTTATTTCCTCTGACCTCTCCTGCCCTTAGGCTGGTATCTGTGAAGGATTTTATATTAGGGTGAGGAAACTGGCTTACAGCCAGAGGCCCTACGTTGCCCCCGCATAAAACTTATTTATAAAGGGGAATCGCAGTCTACCTCCTGGATTCCTGTGCCACAAGCATAGCCTTTATATCACACCTTTCTGCCTCTAGCCACAAAAATCCCTTTTATGAACTACACAAAGAACACAAGGTCATCCCCATAAGCCACGTTTTTATATGGATGTAGAAAGAGGTGAGGTAGAGACAGATTGGTGCAGCTCCTGTCCAGCCTGCACGAAACCTCCCAAGCAGCTGCATCACTCATAGGTCTGGAGGATGGACGGGCTGCCTGCCTGTAGGAGGAGTTCAATGTCCATGGTGCTGCATGCCCATCAGAGGTCCACCTTCTGCCAACTGTTCCAGGAGTGTCTCCTTGTCTGGGCAGAGGGGGAATCCCTTCCAGTGTTTTTGTTCAAGAAAATTTAAAACAACTGCAGTGGTTTTGATAGACGAGCAATCACAATACAAGGGTCTTCAGATGGCTTAAAATGAAACGTATCATCTGTTGGAAAGATGTGGCCACTTTGAGTTTCTAGAGTGCCCTTAAGTATCCAATTTTAAGAGCTCAGCTCGTCTTTCCTAGCTGCACGCTTCATCTGAAGTTGTTCACTTAGCTACTGGGTCACTGTTTCAGACACAGGTATGCTTTCCTCTGCCTGATAATATACCCTCTCTGATACTCCCGAAGTTCTTAGGAGAACAATTCTTAAAATTCCAAGTGATTCAATGCTTGATTTGAGTTACAGCATGGATGCAAGATACTGGGATGAACTGACTTTACTCCTCACCTCATCTTAGCAGAATACAATGCCCAGAAATACATGGCAGAACTCAGTCACCAAAGCTGTAAAGGAAAGCTCTGATACTTGAGAAGGAAGAAGACAGTTGACAGAAAGATGGCTAAGAGGCTCGGTTAGAGTCAGCGCATATCCTGGTTATAACCAGATCCTTCTGTCCATAATTATGGCCTTGGAATGATTATTAAAAGCACCTTTTTCAGTCTAAAAAGTATCCTGGTTTGGATGATAAATTATATGGTGACCCTTAGCTTAACTGGCAGGTGGCCCCTCACGGTCACCCTCAGAGAACTGGAAAGCAGGTGGAGGGCTCCAAGGAGAAGCAGAGGTGTGTGATCTAGAAGTCCCCTGAATGCCCCAGGAAGGGGGATACGCAAGCGCATTCAAAACTGCAGAAAGAATAAGAATTCTGACTGAGAAGACACTACTAAATGGAGTAATTAGGAGGTCACTGGTGACTTCCAGGGAGCAGATTTTGAGCAAAGCAGAGGCAGAGGTTGCAATTTCAATGGAAAGGGAAGTGAGTCAGAGGTTCTGCACCGGCCACTTCCTCTTTAGCAAAATGTGATAATTACGTGAAGGAAAGGAATAAAAAATGGGGCAATTATATGAATGAACTGATCCTAAAAAAAGAGCAAGGGAAATGCAAAAGGCTCTTAAACATATGAAAAAATGCTTAACATAAAAAGGTAATTGAAGTTACAATTATGCTGCAATATTTTTTAACCGTCACATTGGCAATGGTGAGAGGAAAGAGGCATATCACTGGGGGTAGAGAATAAATTATTATAGTCTGAATGGAGGGTGGCTTGACAATATGTAGGAATATATAAAGTGAATGTTCCATTTGACCTAGAAATTTCTACTTTCAGAAACGATCCTACAGATATTCTTGCATAAGTACAGAATGACTTTATATGAGGATACTTATTACAGAATTCTTTATAACATCAAAATATTGGAAATAACCTAATGTCTTTCAATAGGGAAAGGGATAAATATAACAGAAAAATGCTGAGTGCTTACAATCTGACACCATTTTAAGTGTTTTATTTGTATTATTTTATTTCCTCTCAATAAAGCTGTGAGCTCAGATGACTATTATCCTCCTTTTATAGATGAAGAAACTGAGGCACAGAGAGGTAAGTAACTTGCCCAGGGTAATACAGCTAGTAAGTGGTAGATCTGGGATTTGAACTCAGAGCTTAGCCTCAGAACCACTGTTATAGATGTACCTTGGTCTATAAAAGAATGAGGTCTTTTCCCTGAGTCCTGCCAGAGTGATCTGGGATCAAACCCTGCTTGGGTCAGAGGCCAAGGCTGTCCTTGAGATTTCTGGATAAGGAAAACCAGGAGACACAAGGTCATTTGAGATATAGGTCAGTGTCCACAGAGAAAGGCATCTAAATAGTTATTTCTTCTGTTTCACACTATCCATAATCTCATTTGCTGTTAACAAATATAGGTGAAGGTGGCTGTGAGTGTAAGAGGCTGAAAGAATGAAGAATAATTGCAGTATTTTTCTCATGATTCCTTATTTATGAAAGGATATGGTTCGTGTCTCTGAGGACAGTTTGAAGAAATTTTTGCCTATTCTCTCATATCAAACCCGGTGCAAAGAGTGGCTATTTCAGTAGAATAAAAATGTTTCGTTCAAAAAATAAAAAAAGAATGAGGTCCTTTAATGTTGGTCTTTAACAAAATGAGATAGACCTATATGTACTTATATAAAATAAGCTCCAAAGCAAGGTTTTAAATGAAAAGAGGATGGTGCAAAACACTGTGTTTAATAAGTGATCATTAGTCTGGAAAAATATATTTATGCTTGTCTATACATAGACTCCTTCTGGAAGACTGTACCATAAACAGCGGGTCGTCTCTGAGAAGACAGTTGGTGGCTGAAAGACAGAGGACAGAGGCAGGAGAAGACTTAGGTTTTACTGTATTTATCTTTTGGATTTTATGCCATGTGTTTCTATTACTTCTTCTAATTAATATTTAGAAGTGAAAAGTAAATAAAGGTGATACAAAAACAATAAAATAAAATATAGGTAATAATGACAAAATGTAGGGGATAATTGATAAAACCTGGGCTGGAAGGTGGTAAAAAGGCTTAAATTGTTGTGTTTAGGAAAAGGACAAGGGCTTAAAGAAAGGGAATATGTTGGGGCAATATCAGGCTTTATAGAAATACCAGTACATTTTAAAAACTGGGTCAGAAACACCTAACATGAGCTCTCCCCTCTTAACAAATGTTTAAGTATACTGTATAATGTTGTTAACTACATGCACATTTTGGTACAGTAGATTTCTAGAACTTGTTCATCTTGCACGACTGAAACTCTACCCCCATTTGTATTAGTCATTTCAGGCTTCTGTAACAAAAATACATTTGACTGGATGGCTTGAACAGCAGACATTTATTTTCTCATAGTTGTAGAGGCTGGGAGTCCAAGAACAGGAAGCAAAGCATTGTGGGTTTCTGGTGAGGACTTCATTCCTGGCTTATAGGTGGCTGCCATCTTGCTCTGTGCTCATATGATTTCTTTTTCTCGGGAGAAGGGCAGAGAGAGACAGAGGCAGAGACAGAACAAACTCTCTGGTGTCTCTTCTTAGAGGGCACTGATCCCATCGGATTAGGGATCTACTGTAATGCCCCCATTTAACCTTAATCACCCGCTTAAAAGTCCTACCTCTAATACAGTCACATAAGGGATTAGAGCTTCACCATATGAATTGGGGGGGGGGATGAAATTCAGTCCATAGCACCACTGAACAGTAACTCTCCATTTCTCCCTCCCCTCAGCACCTGGCAACGACCATTCTACTTTCTTCTTCTATGAGTTTGACTACCATAGATAGTACCTCATATAAGTGGAATCATGCAGTATCTGTCTGTGACTGGTTTATTTCACTTAGTAAAATGTCCTTGAGTTTCACCATGTTGTATTATATGAAAAGATTTCTTTCTTTCTTCTTGAGCCCAAATAACACTCCAGTGTTTTTCTATGCAATGTTTTGTTTGTCCATTCACCTCTCTAAGGACATGTAGGTTGTTCCCATATCTTGGCTATTGTGAATAATGCTGCAATGAAAATGGATGTGTTTCCTCTGGACTTGTGCATGTAAATTTCCAATTCGAGGGGTTTGCTGTCTTTTTCAGGAGCTCATAATCTCTTGATCCCTCTGGTGTCTGTCTACAGTACTGCACTTACAGTAGCACAATATTCTATATTTGTCTATACATTTACCTTTAATGTGGGTTTTCTGGAGCTGCTGCAAGCTGTCCAGCTTTTTGTTTTCAGTGGTCCCTAGGCTTCTACAGTATGCCAGGTCCCATCAATTCTTTGAACTGAGAAAGACAGAAATTAGTCCCTTGGACAGTCCCCCAAAAAAGTCAGAACACGTGTTCTAACTCTTTCTCTCCAGGGAGAAGCTGGGAGTTGGTTTTTTTTCCCCTGATCTTCCACAGTGAACCAGGGGCAGGAGCTATAGTGAGTGAGTGGGTGTTAGTCGATACCTTTGTTCTTAGCTTCCCAGCCTGACACCCTTTCCTTTCAGCTCTTAGATTCAGGCAAGACAGAAACCATCTCCTTGGGCGGCCCCCTGAAAAGTCTGCATGTTGGATGTATGTTTTAGTCTTGTTTCCTTCCCCATGGAGAAACCAGGAGCTGAGAGTTTTTTCCCAAAAGTGCTGCGCTGAGCTTGTGGGAGGGACTATGGTAAGTGGGGGCCATGAATTTTCCTGCTGGAATTGATGTGTCTTGTTTCACACTCACCTGGGCTGCAGGTGCCTCTTAACTGTTTTCTGGATTTCTCACAAAGGGAATTGGTCTGTGTGTTGTTATTGGATCGGTGTCTCTGTGGAAGGATCTGGGGCTTCCTATTCTGCCATCTAGCTAATGTCATCCTCAAATATCTCCATATTTTGATTAATGGGTAAAAGTTGTGCTGAAATGAATCTACATCCTAACATGTGACAGAGAACTTTGAACAGCTCAGTTCAGGAGACCTGCTGCAAAAAATTAGTTTGGAAAAGTCCCAGTGTGACATCAGATGGTCACCAACGAAAGATCTTGTTTTCTGGAAAATTTTACAACTTTGCCTTATTATCTTATGAAGAGGAAAATAGCTCAGCCTGGGAATAAACCCTTCTATTCCAACAATAATACGGTTCTGAAGGTTGATCCAGTAAATGGGCCATTAGCAGTGGATGCTTTTATAAAGACTGGAAATGCTGTGGTACTGTGGTGGTCATTGTTTGTAATACATGTTTTCTTTTAAATGTTGTTTGGATCTCATAATTCCTTTTTAAGTTTGCTGCCAAAAATTCTAAGAAGAAGAATGAAATAAATACCAAATGTTGAGAAGGAATGACTGTCCTAGCCCTGGCTTTTGCACAAGGAGAATCCTTAATAGTGATAAGGATATTTTAAAGTTGAAGAGAAAAGTTGTAAGTCAAAGGAAGCAAAACAAACAACTGGAAATAGCAGGTGGGAAGAAGGGTCATATCCCTTAATTTTTCTGATGCATCAGAATTGAGGGTGGGGAGAATGTTCATTTCAAAAATTATTAGAAGTTAGAGAGAAATGAGTTTCCTAAATCTTTTTCAAATAAATGTGTTCCAGCAGCATAGGGGTTCCAGAGAGCAGAGGGCAAGTGGTCCTGAAGTGTACTTAAAAGAGCAAGGGATAAATTGATGTGAAAAGAAGGAAGTGGTGATAAGAATGAGATCACCAAATGTAAAAGCAAAGTGGAAAAACTAGCTACTTGGGGCTAATAACTGTGGACCATGAGTTGGTAGAGATTAGAGGCTGGGTGAAGCTAGATAGATAGAATTGCTGAGTAGTCGAAGATTTTTTAAAGCTATATGTGTGAAATTAACTAATCCCAAGGTACCCATCTGAAATATTGCTGCTCAAAGATTTGCAACTCGGGTGCTCACTTCTTAGTACTTAAGACTTCTTGGGCTTTCATAATGGTGATGGTGATGGGGCAAGCTGACAGAAACTTGAATTTTTTCTTTCTTTTTTTTTCCAAAAGTAGAAATAATATTGAGGAACTCTTCTGACCTGGTCTACCTGTTTCAGGATTAAACCTGGACCTCACCCTCAGCCTTCTCAATTAAGGCTGCCTCCCAGCCACCTTCATATTGAAGCTCCCTCCACGATAGCCACCTACAAAGCTGTAAAGCCAGTTCAGAGAAGAGAGCTTTCTCTTTTCACCATCCCAGGCTTCCAGGCCTCAAAGAATGATGATGAGGTGCTTGGTAAAATTTTTACTCATAAAAAGAATATAACTACATTATAGAACTTCTGAAAAACAGAGGAAACAATACCTCTGATTCAGCTATAATCTACCATCTTAAGCGAATCAGTGAAGTAATTTTGGTATTTTTTTCTGGACATTCATAATCTTAAATATTTTGATCATACAATGAATTTAGTCTGTGCTTGGCTTTTTTATGCATTAACTTATGGCTATCATTTTCCACGATTGCATAAAATTACCTTTATTTACAGTCTTTAACAGTTCTCTAGCAATTACGCACTTTTATGGGTTTTTACTTCTGTTAATATTACCACTGAACATCTTTGTATGAAACACTTTTCTATATGTTAGGTTATTTCTCTAGGGCAGTATCTCATATGTGGATTATTGTGCTTAAAAAAGTATAAAACAGTGTCATTTAAAAACCTTATTAGTGGGACTTCCCTGGTGGTGCAGTGGTTAAGAATCCACCTGCTAATGCAGGGGACGTGAGTTTGAGCCCTGGTCCAGGAAGATCCCACATGCCGCGGAGCAACTAAGCCCATGTGCCACAACTACTGAGCCTGCGTTCTAGAGCCCATGAGCCACAACTACTGAGCCCACGTGCCACAACTACTGAAGCCCGTGTGTGCTCTGAAACAAGAGAAGCCACTGCAACAAGAGAAGCCTGTGCACCACAACAAAGAGTAGCCCCCGCTCACCACAACTAGAGAAAGATCACGCGCAGCAACGAAGACCCAATACAGCCATAAATAAATAAATAAATTTATTAAAAAAAATCTTATTGGTGACTTTGTAAACACTTTAGGCAGTGTTTTAAAAAAATCACTCTCTCTATATCTGAGGTTGGCATTTTAATGCCATTTATGGATAGGGAATCTTAAGCTTAGAGAGGGGAAACAACTTATTCAAAATCATACATTGGCAGATGCATGAAACTGGATATGAACCCAAAGCAGAGAACCAGGAATGAGGAGCTAAAACCTTGTACAAGTTGCAACCCAGTAAAGAAGGTGAGCATGGAGTTTGCTGTTGAGATCTGCAGTTTCAATTCTCTGTGAAGTAAAAAAGCAGCCTTTTCGGGGCTTCCCTGGTGGTGCAGTGGTTGAGAGTCTGCCTGCTGATGCAGGGGACACGGGTTCGTGCCCCGGTCCGGGAGGATCCCCCATGCCGTGGAGCGGCTGGGCCCGTGAGCCATGGCCGCTGAGCCCGCACGTCCGGAGCCTGTGCTCTGAAGCGGGAGAGGCCACAACAGTGAGAGAGAGGCCCGCGTACCGCAAAAAAAAAAAAAAAAAAAAAAAAAAAAAGCAGCCTTTTGACTGTAGGGCCATTCTGTTTTGTACGGGGAACCTAAGAGATTCTATATGACTCTAACAGCAAAAGAATCATATCAAAGCATTCATTTTACCATTCATTCCTTTAGACTAAGGAAAGATTGTGCATGATATTGATAGCTGAAATAGACACTTTATGCTTTTAGGTAGCTTTCATTATTGGTTTAATGGATGACCCTATATTTCCACATATTTCAAACCAAAAGCATTAAGGACTGCATCTCAGACTTACTTAATTTGCTGATATCCTTTTTAAGCATACATATCCTAGAGATGTATTTCCCTGTAGAATTAAACTTCTGCTAATAAATTGAACTAAATAATAAGTATAGATTTTCACAATTGAATTCAACTAGCTAAAAATTAAATTGTCATGGTCAAATTAAGTAAAAATGTTCAAAAATTGTGTGGCCTAAAAAATGATGTATCTACCCTTAAATGGAGGCCTCATCGAATGAATATGGATAGATAAATCAAAATTCCACAAGTGTGTTATAGATAGAGAACAAAACTACCCAAGTTTTTTTGTTTTTTGTTTTTCTATAGAAACTGTTATCTGTGCTTTAATTACAAAGCAAAGTCCACTCTTACCCAGGAATCTGTCTGATCCTTTTAATCTCTAACCAGTATTCTTTACATTAGTGATGAGTCCAAAAATATGGCCTGAAACCAAGCTTATAGAGGTTCATTATTTTCTGATTTCTTAGATGGATTCACCAGAAGCAGATTGAAATTCAATCCTATGAAAAGCATTTCAGAAGTATCTGCAGTGAACTGAAATAATATGGGAGGAATGAAAAAAAAATCATTCACTAGAAAAAGAAAGAAGAGGCTTTTAAAATCCTAACAGGAAAATATCCTGCTGTTACCTAAGAAATGGATCATTAAGCTGTCTCACTAGAAGGTGAAGTTATTCCTTCCTCTTTCTATAACACGTGTGCCTAAGTTAGACATTTTTTCTTTAGCAGATCTGAAGTAATCTGTTGAAATTTAGAAGAGACTAAGATTTCTCTCTTGTTACTGTTTGCTCGCTTTTTTCTCAGGGTGCTTCTTCTTCAGTATCCTTCCTTGAGATTTTTATAAGACAGTAAACACCGAGGAACAAAGTGTAAAGAGAAGGAATCCATAATACTCATGAATATTTAGATTAAAATATATATCCTATATCAAATACAGTGAAAAGTCTTTGCTATTTAAAGTGGATACGTAGCCAGTGTCCCTTTATAAAAATCAATGTATTCTGCAAAAGAGCTTTGCCAATACCTTGAACTCATAGTTAACGGAATTGACTGAACACAATGGGTTTGACTTTGTCATTTCAGAGCTACGCTTGTACATACAGAAATAGAGCTGGTGGTGTAATCGGAGCCGATCACATAGGTTTGTATTGTTGGCATGAGAGGCAAGACCTGCAGGTTCTTGAAGGAAGGGTGGGAATCGAGCTGACTATAGACCAAGCACAAGAAGACATATCACAGCAGGAAAAATAATCCAAGTGGGAGATTCTCTTCCATCTTTAGCCAGCCTAATTAATATAAGGCCAGTAATGGAGAAGTGTGAGCATGGAAACTAAAGAAGAAATGACAGCTTCGGTGCTATCTGCTGAGTTAATGTTAACTTGTCTATTTGGAGTTGATTAGACCTGTCGGCCCAATGTTGATTTTTAGTGATTACACGATTATAAGAGCTAGGTTTATATAATATATATTCAGGTATAAATCATGCTAAAAAATACAAGATACTTTATCAGATTCAAAACCGAGGCCCCCTAAGCCAACAACAGGAGATACAGAAATCATTTCTGTCACAATAAATACAGGTAAAATTCCAAGCTTAATGTCAGGAACTAACTGGGAGTGAAAGATAGATCCTGTTTCCTTTTTCTGCACTCAGTTTAATCATTGAAGAAGCTTCACCACTCACAAACAATCAGTTGGGTAAGATGTACACAAATCCATGGTCCTTAAGCCCAAAGTCATCCCACACTATTGGACTGTTAGTGGTGTGCACTGATGAAGCATTATTGCTTGAGCACATAGTTTTGTTTGTTTCCATGAAAGTTTTGTATAGAGGAGCCTCTGTGTTAAGCTATACATCAGTTGATATCAATATTACTTAAATTTTATTGAAATGGGGAAGGGAGGAGGGAATACATTTTACACTTAGCTACTCGGCCAAGTGTAGGGTTAATTTTTATCCCAAGTGTGTCAATTCTTGTTTTCTGAGAATAAGATGCAGTAGACAGAATTAGAAGTGCACGATATCAATTGGGACATTTCCTGTGAAGGCTGAAGGGGAGAGAGAGAGACAGAAGTGGGCAGAGAGAGCTCTTGGATGACACTCAGGTATGATGCTTGTCAAAGGAGGAAGAAAAAGAAGGATTGGGTAAGGAAAGTCTCAGACTGCAGTGCATCTCCAAGAAAGTCTAGGCCAGGCCAATGAGGAGCCTCAGGGCAACGTTCGTTGCTTAGAAGAGTCCCATATCAAGTAGAAACTATCTGGCTCTAGTACCCCAGCCATGCTCATTCATTAGCTGAGAGAAGCCAGGTAACTCAGGACCTAAGTGAGAACACTTCAGTGAATCCCAGAGGTGTGGTCACTGGATCACTCTTGAAGGGAAATCATATACTTCCAGGATCACCACACCCCTTCCATCTGCCCTGAACTATGAATCCATCCCCTTCCATCTATTTCCCTGAACTTGGTTAAGTCCAGAACAGAGATGAAAAATTTATAGTAAAGCTTTCCCTGTGTGCCATGAGAGACATCACTAATCAATCAGTGTAATCTTTCCTGATGATCTCAGACACAGACATGATTCTTCTCAACACAGCTCCCCAGGAAGCCACTATAATAGATTTGACATGTGAGATAAAACGTAACTGCTACTTCCAGTTAGGTCTCTGATCTTTCTCTATAGATAGAAGCAAGGATATAAGGATAGGAGCAGCATGAAATGGTACAAAAGTGAAATTTGGGGTTCACATGTGGGTGTTCTGCTGGACATCTGCACACTTTCAGTAACTTTATTTTTTAAAATATTTATTGAAGTATAGTTGATTTACAATATTGCGTTAGTTTCAGGTACACAGCAAAGTGATTCAATTATATATATACATACATATATATATAAATATATATATATTCTTTTTCAGATTCTTTTCCATTATAGGTTATTGGAAGATAAGCTATAATGATAGGGATATCATGATAGGGATAGTTCCCTGTGCTACACAGTAGGTCCTTGTTAGTTACTTATTTTATGTATAGCGGTATGTATATGTTAATCCCAAACTCCTAATTTATCCACCCCCCCTTCCCCTTTAGTATCCATAAAACAAGTCTGTTTTCTATGTCTGCAAGTCTATTTACTTTTTCAGTAACTCTCTATATGACTTCTCTCATAAAATATACACACTACACTGAAAAATATATACATGTATATATATATTGCACATATATACATGCAATATACCTATATATTTTTTCGATCAAGGAAGCTAAATGAATGATTATTTCATACTTTTAGTATACCCACACACTTTTGCTAGACAAAGGCTTCAACTTCTAAACTACATTTTTTCTCGCATATATAAGTGGTTTCTGTATTTTTGAGGTGGGACAAAGCTGCCTACTTTTCCAAACTCTCAGCCCCAAAGCTTTGCTGACACTGCGCTTCTTGGAGTATCTGTGTGCGTGGTTCCAAGCACAATTGCAAGTAATTCGGCGATGACTGCCTCAAGGTTTGCCGCCTTCTATAGAGTACTTGGCATAATCTTGACATTATGGTTATTATTCTTTAATGCAAAAGTGGTATAATACCATTACAGTGAAGATCAAATTGGATTTTGCCCATCCACTTCTAACATCTCTTTGAAATTTTTCATTTCCTCAAGCTCCCACTGGTTGGGGGGGAAAAGAAATTCCCTGGAGCGGGAGCTCTCTAAAGAGCTATGCTTATGTATTAAGTTCTTGCCACTGGGCAAATCTCCTGACCCAGAAAGATTTACTCTAAAACTTTTACAAATAATCCCCATCCCTTTTATTATACTTCTCTCTGCATTCTAATTACATTTTTAAGAAAGGCGAGCACAAATTTGATTGCCAGTATTCTTATGAAATGAAGCTGGTTTAACCTGAGCTGAGAAAAGCTCCCATTGCCCTGCTCAGTATTTTTTCCCTCAAATCTTTATCAGTGTGTCAAGTCGAATTCATAAGTCCTGACTTGACTGGATTTTTGAAAGGAAGAGGAGTTGGCAATACTGAATTACTCACTTATGACTCAGTGTGGGGTTATTCTGAAACACCCTGAGGTTCAAGCAGAGCCAGGGATGTGGGCTGAACACCAAGTTCAACTGGGTTATCTGAGACGTGAATTTGGCTTCTGGTCACCGCAATGAGAAGCACTTAAAATTTGCATGTGAATGTATATGTTGAATTCTTAACAAATTAAGGTCTAAGTAATTAGGCAGAAAAGGGAGTGGAAAAGGATTTATATCCTTGATAGGAGGGAGTGGAAAGCACAACTCCTTGGCACAAAGATACTGACAAAACAGAATCAGTGCAATATTTGCTTTAGTCATTGCATGCAAACCGATTAGGTTCCTGTGTCTCACCAGCAAGTTTGCTGTAGAGGTGCCAGATTTGTGTCAAGGCTTCTTGTGTGGCATATCTAGGAGTGCAGGGGAGAGTGGGGAGGCGGGAGCTGTCTGTTGAGAGGAGTTAGTGCCTGAGGTGTTCAATAATCCTGCTCTGTGGTCTGCCCCCTTCCCTGTGTATCCACTTGGCATTTGTGAATTACATAGAAGGTAGAGAGGTTCCTACAATGGGAAAAGGACAAAGATCTGGATTTTGTTTGAAACTAGGCTTGAAACATACAGACACACGTTCAATGTTTGGTTAAGTGACTTTCTTATTCGATAACAACCAGATTACAGAAGAGGCCTTGGAGGACTCTGAGAAAGAGATCTCCATAGTGGAGAAGGAAATTTTACACGCAGAGCCAGGCCCTATGACAGACCCTAAACTGTAGGAAGATTGGTTTCAGATATGTGTCCAGATACTGTATAAACAGGGGTGTGCAGTCTGTACAGACACAAAAGGACCCACCCTCAGGAGAGCCCCACACTTGGTTTAGGGGTCTGCCGTCACTGTTTTAAAATGCTTAACACTTTTGAACAAGATGCTCTGTGTTTTCATTTTGCACTGAGCCTCACAAATTATGTAGTAGTTCTGAGGGCGGCCCTTCCCCTAGGTCCCTCCCCAGTTCCCATCTATTTGAAATAGGCCTTCACTTAATGGGTTTCTCCCAGGGAAATACCGTAGGATTAGAGGTTGACCCTTACTGGCTTATATCTTTCTAAAACCCAGCCGGAAAAAGGCTAATTGCTCAGGGGTCAGGGGAAGAAGTGATTGAATTACTATTGGATTACCTTCTTGATCTTTCATAAGAAAAATGACATAATTAAAACTAATAACAATTTTCTTGCTAGGTTGCATTGATCAGTACAAAATGAACCACTTTTCATTTTAAATTAAGGAACACGATTCAATTCTCTCAAGAACACTTGCTGACATAAGAACTTTTTCTATCTTACACTGAGCCTAAACTTGTCAGTGTCTTTGACTTTCATTTCTAAGAGGAGAAAAATGTAATAATCTGCCAATACAGAGTAAGAAAGTAGGTTCGAGAATCTTGGGTTGAGCCTAAGTTTGGACAAAGTATGAAACAAAATTGAATCTTTAGATCCCCAGTAGGAGGCATGGCTGGTAAAAGAACGTCTAGAGAGCTGGCATCTCACAAACATTTTCAGCCTGAAGTTTTACCTTCTATAGATATAGTCTGATCCAGACTTAGTTCATGTCTGGTCAAAGCCTGCACATAATGCTTTAGTTTGCACTGTCACCCAGCTGTCTCTCTTGGTTTTTCAACATTCTTTGTTTAGCTGTTCTAAAACGAGGGCTGTCTAAATCGCTTAGTTTCGTACACGCGTTTCAATGCCACGAATTAATCTGAAGTAACTTGAATCCATATTTCTCCTCACTTCCAGCTTTACTTTTGGCATTGACAGGAACAGTTATAAAATGAATAATTATATAAATCTTGAATCAAATTGAAAATACTTTTTTATTATGTCTTTGTAAAAATTAAGCCAGGTGAAAATGTTTTTCTTAGATTTTGCAGTAGAATGATGTTACACATCAAGGGTACCTAGTGCAGTCACCAGTTATGAAATATTTCTTTTGAAGGAGAGACATTATTGAGACATGAAAGTAAGTCTAAGGGAAGCACCCACAATGGTGTCAGGATCAGAAGAAAAATTGCAGCAGCTGTGAAATGAGAAGCACATGCGTAGTCACGTGGATATCTATCCTTTGCACGAATTCCATCTTTAAAATCACAAAATAATGTAAACATAAAATTCCTCTAACATTGCTTAATGAACAAACACTCCTTTAATATTTTAGACTTTAGATGAATAGATGAGCATGCAAATTTTGGATATTGTGTTAGAGCTTTTTAAAATATTATGTTTATTTTCTTATTGCTTGAGATGAAAGACAAAGAAAACAAGGGATGTTGAATGTAAATCAGAATCTTATTTAAAAGAGCAAGGTTAAAGTCTCTATAAAGTATTTGAGAAACTGTCTATAGATGTATGTTCTCATTTTTCCCCAAATTATCTTCGCTTTTTTCAAAGCCTATAAGGTAGGAAGGAAGATTATAAGAACAATTTGCAGAAATTCCCTCTTAAATCCTTTCTCTTGCCTTCTTAGGCTCCCTAGGGAGAAGTTCTTGTGTTGGAGAGAGTATCTCCAGGAATTTAATTGTGTTCCTTAGCATAAAATCAGACCCTTCTGAAACACTTCAGGACAATTAGCAAATTGTCACCCATTTTCCTCTTCTTCTGCACTGGCCTCCAGGGAAAAATGGAGAACTGTCACAGTGGTAATCGCAGGCATCCTTTTGCCTTTACCTTTCCCCACTGTTTCCTAATCCAAGCTTCATGAAAATACAGTTTTAGGGTTTATAGAAAAAGAGCAAAATTTAACTTCAAAGAGCCAAACTTATTTTCCAGTTCCATGGTTTCCTCCCTCTTGGTATTTTACACGGGAACTGATTTCCATTTCATACCCCTGAGAAGGAGTGTTATCATATCATCATGAAGAACTAAACTAGCTCATATTATCTCTAAGCCGAGAGTCTGTGGTTTGCCAATTGGAATTTATCCTTGCTGATCTAAGAGCTTAAGCTGCCCTGGAACAGTGAAGCCAGGAAGCAAACCAAGAGTTACCTAGTGTCTCTCCTGAGTACTAAAAAAATGACTATCATTCAGGTCCTAATAAAGAGAAGGGTGATTTCATGCCAAATGACGTTAGCACGGTGATCTGAATCTTTTATAGTTAATTATTACTTCCAAGCACAAATGCACTTGAGAAAGGTCAGTGTCCCTCACTTTTCAGCTGTCATCATTAGGTATAGCTCTAGCTGTAAAGGCCTTGTGAAGTGGCAGTAGCTTACTGGGGGCTCAAGCCTCTCCCCGGGGAAGTAGCACAGTAATTATCACCTCCAGATGTTCCTTTGAGAAGCCTGTTTATCTTCTCCCTTCTTTCCAAACAAATTTCAGTTTCTCTATCTAGATTCTGTTTGGGCCAGTGAGTGAGTCACAGGGGCCGGAAGTAGCGTTACTTTCAAGCCGGCAAGGTGTGCAGAAACAGTAAACACAGCAGGTCCGAGACTGCTACTATTTTTAAACAGGATGGCAATTTAGACCAACTTGCAAGGTTGGCCCTTGGCATACCTGAGACTTTGGATTTGGAGAGGATTTCCCACCATTCCCAGAACTGTGCCTGAAATGTTTATATAAATATTGTGGATTAAGCTGGACACCTGCTTTGTTTCTGGACATCTGAAAGTTTGGCATGTGTTAGACAAAGGGTGCCTAGGTGACTACCCCCCAATGGAAACCTTGGGTACTGAGTCTCTAAGTAGAAATAAAATATTATATCTGAGAAAATATTAGAGAAAAGAAGCTATAACACTTCTAGGACATTTGTGTGTATGTTGTCTGATATAAAGAACTATAGCTTTAGGTGATTGTATTAAGCATTATGCCAGGTGATGTCAAAATCCTTTAGAAAATTCTTCAGATGTCCACAAATATTACTTAAAATTTTAGTAAAATTTAAGTTCATAGGATGGGTGAGGGATATTAGATTAGGTTGGTTATACAGCAAGCGAGGGGCAAAAGTGGGAAAATGAGATTTATCCTAAGAATAGACCACAACCCAATTTTTCTCCACCCATGGACACCTTACATTCATGGACACAAGAATATCAATAGATTGAAGCAAAGGCAGAGGCTCTTGTGTGTATAAATGCAAATCTAGTCCATCTTGCTAACTCACAGTACCAGAATCAAAGTCCTGTTTCTACAAGACTAACTCCTCCAGAGTCAGAGTGGATTATTTCTGCTACATATTAACAGCATTATGCTTCAACCCTCTTCTAAACAGAACTCTATCTAGCTCATTAACTAGAGTCAACGTGGTTATAGACTTGGGAACTGGAGTCAGATACCAAATCTTCTTACTAACCATATGAAGTGACTTAGACCACACTGATTATTTTTAAGTCTTGTTTTTATAATCTATAAAAAGAGAATGACACCACCTAATGCACAGGGCTATAGGAATATTCAGATGAGAAACAATATGAAAGTACAGGACCTACACACTGCTCCTGAAATATTGTGATTAGATAAATGGTAGAAATTCTTGCCTATCCCTTATTGTTTGAGAGAGTTATAGCCTTTGACAGATATCTATCTGCTTAGAGACAGAAGAGACTCCAGGCACAATCTCTCGTCCATAGAAGAACCCCACTATTTAAGAAATGGATGTTTAAACAACTAAAAGAGAGAAATAAGTAGCCAATGAATCAAATGAACAACATTATTGCTGTGATATAAGTTCAAAGAAGAGAGAGTCTGTCTGCTCATATGAGAATAAAAGTTATGTAAGACAGCATCTGAATCGTCTAACCTCATCAAGTTCCTGATCTCCTTTGCTTTAGTTTCCTCATCTGTAAAATGGAAATAAACAATAACACTGCTCTCATATGAGTGTTAGGAGGATTAATGGGTTAATACTGAAGAGTACTTAGAACGTTGTCTGGCAGAGACATTTCATCACCATCATTAAATTACTTGTGAAATACAAACATGAACGTGTGAGTTATTATACGTGGAATCTTCCCTGGTGTCTTTAAGTGAGATTGCTTCCCTAAAGTCCTCGAGCTTCTGTTGGGCACTTTTGACATCCAAGAGTTGTGTATAATCCTGTGAGGAACAAGCAAAAAGGGGGGTGTTTGGGGTGTTGTGATATCCTATGTTCCTCTATGCAGTTGCTACTATGTTTTTTGATGTTTTTTTTCTGCTTTTGCTTTGGGATATGTTATTTCCAAGAGGAAGAAGAAAACCAAATACAATACAAATAAGCTTCAGGTTGGGTTAAACTATCAAGGGACAAAAGTATCCTTCTGACAGTAATACAAGGAGATGTGAATTTTTTATCGAATTTTCTCTCTGTGCTCTCAGAAGGGGTCAAAGCTTAAAAGGACATCTTTTATTCAGGGCATGATAGCTGTTCTCCAAAATCGAGCTATTTGTGTGACGTCTCTTTCCAGTTGTCACTTTCCTTTGTGTCAGCTCGGCATAAGCTGACAGAATCACTTAAACTATCTAATAAAAACATTCACACATTGAATTAGGTAACTTTAAGGTGTCTTCCAATTCTAAGATTCTATGATTTTAGCCAATGAAGGTAATGTTGAGAAAAAGTCTATTAAGTTTTATGTTCCTTCTAAATGTTTTAGTGTCACAATTAGGAAAACAAATCCTTATATCTATTAATGCTGAGATCTAATATTCTGAGGAATCACTTAACATTTTCTTTTTGTTTTAATGCCTTTTCTTTTTTTTTTTAACACCTTTATTGGAGTATAATTGCTTTACAATGGTGTGTTACTTTCTGCTTTATAACGAAGTGGTACTAACTGAGGAGTGTAAAGTAACAATTAACAATAATATAAATGTTCACCGAATTTTATCTTCTTCCCTGAAAAAGCTAATATAAAATGAATGCAAAAATAACTAAACTATCATTTGATAAAACTTAGCAGTTTAGATTTTAAATTTGAAACTCTATGGTTACTATTTATTAACTCAAAATCATTTAAAAATTGTCAGAAGGTAGGCTACAAAAAATTGTAAGTGGGAAAATAAACAATCACTATAAGTGATGCATATTAATTAATAACCATCTACCAGCTAGAAATATGCTGAGAAAATAGTTGGGATAGATATGAAACTGCTGACTGGAAAAACAAGGCAAAACTGTAACTAGTAGAATTCACACTATTGACATATGTTGGCCAAAGAGTTCTGTTTATATTGCATGGAATGAAGCAGGGTCTAATATTAGCATGGGATATGGAAGAAAATTAATCTACTAAAATTGGCTTGAAGCAGTATTTTAAATTTTTCCCAGATTGAGCTATGTTTGAAAGTTGAGATTATAACCAGCAAAGAGTTATACTGACATCTTTGCATACTTCTAGAAAACACTGAGAACACTACTATATATAAAATAGATAACTAATAAGAACCTACTGTATAGCACAGGGAACTCTACTCAATACTCTGTAATGACCTATATGGGAAAAGAATCTAAAAAGAGTGGAACATATATATGTATAACTGATTCACTTTGCTGTACAGCAGAAATTAACACAACATTGTAAATCAACTATACTTCAATAAAAATAAATAACTAAATAAATAATCACTTAGGAAAAAAAAAAAACACCGAGAAAGCCAGCTTTATATTCGGAACAACGTACATGTCCCACAAAAAATATTTATGAGCAATTTATACGATAGTGTTCTACTTAAATATGGCAAACATCAAAATTAACAATGTTCAAGAGACAAAATCAAATCGACAGACATTTACTGAGTATTTGCTATTATGAAAGGCAACGTGGTGATGTCTTGTGGAATACAAAAATCAGACGGTATGTCCCATATTTTGCTTTTAATGACCTTAAAGTTTATTTGAAAAGAAAAAGGGGGAGAAAGGACTAAATGCTAAATGACTCTGTGTGATTTAAAAATTAGTGAAAGAGAAAAATCTAATAGCTGTCATAAGGTAGCATATGGTTAATAACATGATCGAGGAGGCTTTTGTTATTACAGAATGCTTTGATTTTAAGCCTAAAATCAGTGTGCCTAATAATTGAGGGATTAAACAGTGCTTCCAAAATCACTGTGGCACCGCTGTATACATTATGGGCCACGTTTTCTGGAAACAACATAACCTTGAAACCAGTGCCCTGGGTAATGGAGGGATTCAGTTCAATTACTGTTCAACAGTCATAGGCACCATTACTGGTTTTTCTAGCGTTTTCTGATTGTTCTGGTGTTCATGTCCTGAGATGATTTGGGGGCAGCTTTCCTTGTGCTCCTGACCCTGACTTCCTACCTTCCTTGCCTCTGCCTTTCTAACTCAGTGCAGGAGGGGAAAAAATGAGCCTAATCAAGTGGGGTGTCTGCAAAGTCAAGAAATAGGATAAATTTAGTTTTAAGTAGTATGTTAGGTACATTTGCAAATATCACATTCAGTATGGTTTTCTTCAAAAACAGGTGAAGGATCTCTACATTAAAGCAATGGGTACAACAGTGAGTCAAAAAAATACAGCAATACACACACAAAAAACAGCCTTAGTCCCTTTGACACAGTAGTATAATACCTACTTGACACACTTTTTTTTTTTTTGACCTCCAAGTCCCTCTTCTGTTCTGAACTCTTCAGAAAAAAGGGACTAAAATAATCTAGAGCGTTACACATATTATTGACTATATTCGCTGAATATACACTGCTAACCGATCATATAACGGTATATGATTAGAGCTAAACAGCAGATAACTTTATTAAGAAGATTCAGGATTGGTTTAATAGACCCAGAGCTTTGAACTGAGTTTTGAAAAGCAGATAACATCTAGAAAGGTAAACCAGAGAACAGAGATAAAAATAGCCCCAAGTCTTTTTACAGGACTCCACACAAAAGTAAGTATTGAATATTTGTAGAGAATAAGACTTCATTGGAAGGATACGATAAAATAAATGTTGTAGTATTATTTTATGTTGTCACTAATACAACAAAACAGTATTAAATTCTGTTGTCAGCAATACACCAAAAAGAGGAGAGACTTAGAACACCAGATTAACAGCATGTGTCTTTAATTAAATATCGCACAAATTCCAAATATATTGATGAACATTATGTTTGGCTACTTCAATAAAGATGTCTGCATATTTACAAAAATTTAAAACGATCAAGTGCTATGTTTGCCATATACTAGGTGGCACCCTACTTAAATTACAAATATGATATTTAGGGACTAATAACTATGTCTGCATTGCTACCTTTGCAAACTAATATGTTATTCAAAGTATAATTTTTAAAAAGTTAAAATAATGAATCACATAAATATATAGTGAAAACATGTCAAATATACTTAACTCATTAATGAGGGAACCAGTAGAACAATGAAGCCACATCAAAAAGCATCAAAGAGATTTATATAGTCAACTTAGAATGGCATGTTGAAATAACCTGAAGTTAGACATAAAACTGGTTAATGTCCTACAGGGCAATAAAATAGTAACCTTTTCTATCAGATAACAATTGTTTGCATCTCTAACAGACAACTCTCTGAGAACAAACAGACAAAATCTCTGGTTAAAACCTTGTTAGAGTAAACATATAACTGCACAGGCCTAATCATGGGTTAAGTAGTGAATCAACTTAAGCATACCATATCGAGAAATAATTTGGGGGTGGGTCTATTAGGCAATGCTCCAGCGTGACATTGAAAAGGCATGCAGTCACCCTTTTCCCTTATTTACAAATAATATTAGGGTAGGTTTTTTTTTTTTAACAGACTTTCCTTGTGATCATAAATAATCATCAGAGATTATACTGTTTATCACAAAAGGCTGGTCTAATGTTTCATCTATATAGATTTGGCAAGAGGCTTTAAGTAACATATGTAAATATCCTTTCTAAACGGTCTTCTAATCTAGAGTTATATAAAGTTGGAAGCCTACTAAATCCACAGAATTTAACTGTGTGGAGATTTCATTAAAAATATTGGAATGAACTTTTAAAAGCTTCCAATATTTAACTTTCTTTTTCAAGTTATGAACCAAACACAAGAGGTTCATCTCCACCAAGTTTTGCTTGCAGTACAGGTAATGTTGATGAATTCCTTTCTCCTTGAGATCTTCAGAATCTGCTGAGCTTCCTGAACTGTCAGAAAATGACCTTCCTTAATATCTGTAAGGCAAGGACCCTATTTTTAGACCAGTATCCTGGAGGGGCTATGTAGACATTGGTCATATGAAAGGTACAAACCCTTTTCCTTAATTGTGGGCTTTTTAATGTGTGAGTAAATAAGATTTAGTCTCAAATATGACACTCTAACCATATCCTTGATTGTACAACTGATTTGCTTAATTATACTCTGGTTAAAAATAAAAGAACAGAATCTTAGTAGATCTATGTAAATAATTATATTGTCATGAAAAGTAGAGATTCAGTATCTGCTCCTGTCCACTGATAGGTAGATCAGTGAGAAAAAGATAGCATTTTTTAAAAGTATCATTTCAATTTGCAAAAACATTAATAGA
Organism: Globicephala melas; assembly: GCF_963455315.2. Lineage (NCBI taxonomy): Eukaryota > Metazoa > Chordata > Mammalia > Artiodactyla > Delphinidae > Globicephala > Globicephala melas. Next base: position 117,619,347 of record NC_083318.1, on the reverse strand, counting down.
AATGACTTGCTCATACAGCTGTCAGAAAATAGTACATTGAAAAATATTACCAACAATATTCCAAAATGAATAACCACAATTAAATTTTCCTCATCAGTTCATTCAGTCCTACTTAGTCAATTATTTTTCCATTGGATCTTGGTCAGCAGTCTGGTTTCATGAAGTTGTATGCTTCTTGATTAAAAAGAGCTCTTGACATTTTTAATCAGTCTCCTGTCTAAATGATGTTGGCTTAGAAGCCTTTACTCAAAATCCTTTCCCTCGAAGTATCAGTGAGGAGTACAGTCTTTCTCTGATGCCCTAAGAACATGCTTCTTTATTGAGGACCACATTTCTAGACTGTAGCTTATAATGAGCCTTTGGGCAAACATGAGAGAAAAGTATAAACCATCTGTTGATGATAACATTAATGACAGTGATTAATTTATCAGAGTAGAACATTATGAGATTTAATGGGAATAATATTCTCTGTTGGGTCATAATATATAATGATATCTTAAGGATGGATTTGATCCAGGTCTCCCCTGTGGGTCAAACATACTATGAACTATAAGGGCATTGCCGCAATCCTGGAGCCTTCCAATTCTTTCTGTAATGTGGATAAGCCCTGAAACAAATTTGTATTAATAGTATTTTCCTGTATGAAACTAACTTAGGGAAAGTACAGTTTTTCCTGATTTGACACCTATTCCCAACAGCTCTTACAATAGTGTTAAGCTAATTAAGAAATGCTGAGCACATCAAACAACCTAATTATTACTAGTATTCCTCCTTTAATAAGATGAAAAAAGAATCTTTGTAGGTACCTAAGAACCTCTGGAAAACCCCATGCATTACTCACGTATTAAAGATATCTTGAAAAAACTTTTTTTCTGAATATAGGATCTGATTTTAGAAGGGCAAAATCAAAAGAATCATTAAAGGAGATTAGACACTGGGTTAAGAGAGGAACATAAGTGTCTAAAAAAATGGTTATAGCCTGGCTACCTAGTAAACACAATGTCAAAAAAAATTTTTTTAAACAGATATAGCAAAAGGTAACCTAATTAACGTAATTTTAAGGTAACCTAATTAACCTAGTTGTAATATCCCTTCTCTCTTTCAGAAGTAATTTTTGTTCTTTGTTTTTTTAAAAATAAATAATCAAGGGCATTACAAAGACAGCAGAACAAAAAATTATTCTGATGAGCTACAGAGTCTCTGCTGTCTGAAAATTATATAAAAGCTAAAGAGTAACCTTTTATTATTTCTTAAGAGGAGCTGAATACTTTAAGATCAATTTTAGCACAGAGAAAATCCGAATTCTTGTATTGTATTAATATTTGACAGTAAAGAACTCATAAACCTTCTTTCCCCCTTGTGAACAAACCCATCAAAACTGCCCCAACACATTGCATTGCTTCTTTTCAGACACATCCTTTAGGGTATTACAATCCAAGTCAAAGAAAATTCACTTTCTTTAAACAACTTGCTATAGCCACTCAAATTTTGTCATCCACTATAGTCTTTCATGTTCTAGAATAAACTGACACTTTATTTTAGGGCAAAACTATTCTCTAGTTCCTTTAAAAAATACAAAAATATATTCCATTACCTCGTATATACAAGTTGTATTTATTTTCTGTCAGTTTTCTGCATAGATTCTCATCCATCCATGTTAATTGCCACTTTTAACTAAAGTACCAAGTTCTGCTTCACAGCAAAAATGAGAGGTAGGTAATTGAGAACTCTCTTATATCAGCATTTTGGCAGATCAGAAAAGTTTATGAGCACACATTATAAAACCTCTAAAATCACATACTTTTACACTCTTAGAGTGGAAAAAAAAAGATGTTTATTAACACATCTTAAAGGCATAGACACTATAATATTTTACAATAAACCTTATCCTTGATCAAATTTCCATTGTTCTATGTTTCTTATAATATATGTCTATGAACAAAGGTTATCTATTAATTAATTCTGATATTCATCAAGGTCTTAAATTTAACTAATCTCTTAAAAATTTTGTTTAAGTTGACCAAAAAAAAAAAAAGCCCACAATAATTTGTTTTGTTTGTGTTTATTTATTTATTTATGTCTTTTTTTTTTTAACTAAGGTATAGTTGATGTACAATATGTTTCAGGTGTACAACAAAGTGATGCACAATTTTTCAAGGTTATATTCCATTTATAGTTATTATAAAATATTGGCTATATTCCCTGTGTTGTACAATGTATCTTTGTATTGTATAAACCAGGGGTCCCCAACCCCTGGGCCGTGGACAGGTACTGGTCAGCAGCCTGTTAGGAACCGGGCCGCACAGCAGGAGGTGGGCGGCAGGGGAGCAAGCGAAGCTTCATCTGCTGCTCCCCCTTGCTCCCCGTTTCTCACATTACTGCCCCCAACCCTGTCCATGGAAAAATTTTCTTCCATGAAACTGGTCCCTGGTGCCAAAAAGTTTGCCCGAATTATAATTCAATTAATTGAACACATAATTTTATATAATTTAAAAATTAATATGGAAGAATATCAGTTAATCTGGGCAATAAACTAATATAGACTTTTAGGACATTCATATTAGCAGTCTCTTTATGAGAAAACAAACCAAAACCTAAAAGAAACTGTTTTTTCATTTACTTTACTCTGATAAAAGTTAGGAAAAATACATAGGGCTGTTTTTAAACCCCCAAAGAGCCCACTATCTCATTTTCCCAAGGATTCATTTTGAGCATATAAACTTGAATCCTTATATAAAAACACTTCTGAGCAAAGTTTTGTTTTGTTTTTTTTTCCCCCAAGACAAGTTTTATTTTTCCCTTTGAAAGCTTGGGATTCCTCATTTGAAGCACAGGACACAGAAGATTGTTAACTGTTTTCTCAATTCCCTCAAGGATGGTGCATAGCTAATACCACTGTGGGTGCAACAGAGAGAAGTTAATAAATTGCTTGCAAAGGATGACGTAGAGAATTAAGGTTTAATCTCTGTTGTACAGGGAGGACTCAGTAAGAGCACATACAAAGAAACAGAACTTTTACTTTTTTCTGGAAATTCTTGTGCTTTTAAATATTTATATAAACCTTATGTTTTGTGATATTCTTTCAATGGCAGAACACAACACAATGACACTCAGATGAAAAACAGAACTCTTTGTTACTTATAGTTCCAAACAAGAGAAAGCTGCCAGGGTGGGAGGGTGAAGCTGGGGCGAAGTGAGAGTAGCATCAACAAATGTACACTACTGAACGTAAAATAATTGGCTGGTGGGAAGCAGCAGCAGAGCAGAGATTGGCTGGGTGCTTTGCGATGACCTAGAGGGGTGGGACAGGGAGGGCTGGAGGGAGGCCCAAGAGGGAGGGGATATGGGGACGTGTGTATGCATATGGCTGATTCTCTTTGTTGTGCAACAGAAACTAACACAATATTGTGAAGCAATTATACTCCAATAAAGATCTATTAAAAGAAAAAGAGAGAGAGAAAGCTGCCAGGCACGCCACACAGGAGGTTGCACCTAGGGACAGATGAAAGCAAGCTGGGGCTGTATGAGGAAGCTTAAATATGGCAACCCTAGTGGGGTTACATAGGTTTCACAGACTCCCTGTGGGTTGGCTAATTTGAATAATTTTGTCAGCATTTGGTACATAGAGGTTGTCCCTAGTTGTCTGGTACCCGGCCCCAGAGTGATTAGGAATGACATATAGTGACCTGGAGTTTGAAAGCCCCATGAGAGAAGTGGTGGCTGGGTAGACTTAACCAGCAGCTCAAAAAGGGGAACTGCCTGAGTTCTAGCTGGGACCTCAAAACTGGAATAAGGTAGCGTTAAAAAAATAAAATAAAAACAAAGGACATTATACCTTATTTGTTTCTATAATCCAATCAGAACCAAAGATCTCTAATTTAAGATAATTTGTAATCCTGCTTATTATTACACTTTGAAAATAAGACAATATTTCAAATATTCCACACAATAAGAGGGAAAGAATTTTCTCCATTATTGGCAGATGGACACACAGGTAATGTCTTAGCTCAGGCTGCTATAACAAAAAACATAGACTGGTGGCTTAAACAGCAGATATTTATTTCTCACAGTTCTGGACAATGGATGTCTAAGGTCAGGTCTTCAGCATGGCTGGGTTCCAGTGAGGGCTCTCTTCCTGACTTGCAAAAGACCACCTTCTCCCTGTGTCCCCACCTGGCAGAGGAGAGCAATCTCTCTAGTGTCTCTTCTTATAAGGGCACTAATTCCATCATAAGGGTCCCACCTTCACGACCTAATCTAACTCTAATTACCTCCCAAAGCCTTATTTCCAAACACCATCACCTTGGGAGTTAGAGCTTTAACATCTGAATTGGGGGGGGGAAACAATTCAGTCCATAGACAGCGTGCAACTTCAGATCAACATTAGCCATAGGTCAAAAGTAAATGCAGGGCACAAAATCTCACTGGTTCTGATCCCAAAATCTAAATCTCAAAAATGATGTCCTATAAGCATGACATAATCTCTTAATTGAAATAAGTTTGAATATAGACAAGTATACTACGCAGGGAAAAAATTAGCACAGTAGGCTTGATGTTGCCCAATTCTAACATTTCTTTAGAAGGGCCTGCTTGTGGGGTTGACCTTGGCCTCACATGGGAATTTGGCTTTTGGAACGTTCCCTTCATTATTAGTTGATAAGGCTTTTTGCATGCTTGGGGCCTGAACGCTGCTGTATCAGTCTGACTAGGTTGTTTGTAAAAATGTGGTTTATGATGAACACCTGCTCTCCTTCTTGGTGTCTGGGATTTTGGTAATTGTGGCTGGTAGTACAGGTACAGAGTATTTGCATGACCAGCTTCCAAAAAAACCTGTCAGCTCTATTATTCAGGCTTCCCTAACCAGAAAGACTTCATACACATGGCCTCAGTTCATAGCTGAAGGAAGAAGCATGTTCTGTGCAACCCTGGCTGAGAAGAGCTTTGGAAGCTGTGTCTGGACCCTCCAGACCCCGTTGGGTGAGTCTTTTTTACTCACTGGCTTTGCTTTGTGTCTCTTCACTGTAATAAACCACAGCCATGAGTACAATTAAGGCCCAGAGTCCCATGAGTCCCAGTGAATTATTGAACATGTGGGTGGTCAGGGCACACTTAAAACCTATACACGGAAGGCTACAAACCAGATTTCTTGTAGTTTCTCACTTTTAGAGAATAGATGCCCAACATTTCAGTAGAGATCACAAAACTGGATTCCTAAATATTGTTGCCACTTATAGGGAATAATTTATTGACTTTTTGCAAACCAGAACCAGAACAAAAGTTATCCATAAACCAGAAATAAAAACAAAACAGCACAGGGAAAAACAGGGTAAAATAAGTCAGCAAAGGTAAGTTTCTATTGCCACTTTTGATTCACTCTGGAGGAGCAAACTAAGATATGCATAGATAAAGTTGCTTCAAGGGTCACTTGAAGAACAAGTTCATATAATTCATAGAAAAAGGCATGCTGAGATAAGTGTTCTAAGAGCAAAACAAAACTAGTTAATGCCCTACAGGGTATTAAAATCATAATCTTTCTAGTTATCTTTTCTAACTGATAGAAATCATTTATATCTCTTCCAGACAAAAATTAACATGTAATTTGACACCATCTGGGCCTTAATCAGTGACTCAAACAAAGGTACATCCCTATAAAATGATATAATTCTTAGGTACATCAGTTAGGCAATGCTCCACCATGATGTTATAAAGAAGCACCGTCATCCTTTTGTTCTATTTTGAAGTTTTAGGTAGTTCTTCTTATCAAAGTGATAAAAACTCTATTGGTAATAAACAGTTGTATATAGTATCCTTCAGGTTATACATGGTTATAATTGGAAAACTTACTTGAATCAGAAATAAAATTTACTCATGCAATCTTAATTCTAACATTGATAACTTATGACAAAAGGTCATTTGACTCATTCTACTGAATTAATTATATTTATGAAAAGATTGTGCTATACAGATACCGTAGTAACACCAGAATAAAATAATGGGTAATATATTTTTCAGTGGGGACGTATCACACTATATTCATTTTAATTAAACCAGTGGAAGAGACGTGTGCTTCTTTGAGGTATGAAGTATCATGGAAAAGGGTTCTTCCATAGGCTGAGAATTGTAGCTTTATAAAACTTTCTGTGAATTAATGGAGATCGTTACTATATACTATTCACAATTGATACTGTAGTCTGCAATACCTAAGTCCTGCTGCCATCTAATTCCTAAAAAATGAAAATAACTTTCAGTGAGTGCATGCTGGGTAAGATCAAGTTGGATGGCCCAGAAGGAAGGAGGGGTTAATGAATAGGTTTGACAAAAAGAAGGGCAAATGCATTGCAGAAGAAAACTTGATAAAATAAATAGGCTTATCTAATATTTATGAGCCTGACTATTTCATAACACCTCTAGAAACTGAATTGAAGTCTAATAAACTAAAAAAGAACTCTTTGCCTTTCGTTGTACCAGATGATAGAGAATCATGCCTGTGAAATGAAGCGTTCATTATATTTGAGCTTGCAAGGAGATTGATATTACTCTTGTTAATTTCTACACCTATTTAAGGACTAGTCTTACCTTCCACATTTCACAGAAGAGCACTGAATATTCCTTGGAAAACCCTTGCACTGATAATGATTAGAGGCTGCTTTTCTCATAATTCCTATAAACATAATCAGGCCAGCATGTTTGCAAGAGTAACACAAACAATCACAAATCCAAGTCCCGATTAATGGAAAGCCAACAGGAAAGAAATATTTGGCAGAAATCTCAGAGTCAAGAGGAGAGCAGAAAATGGGAATTGGGGACAAGCAATGTAATTGTTTTCTATCTCAAAAGATGAAAAGCCTGAATCTTTAAAAACAGCTTGCAATTTGCAATTTGAATTCTTTTTCACTCTTAAGTATTCAATAGGGAAAACAACAGTTATGCCAATGCTGTGACCTTTGAAAAGGGCTTGTAGTTTTCTGGGAGCTGCTATGGCTGGTTAATAGAAATGAGATATGGTCCAAGTTGCTAAAATGCTAAAATCTCATAAAGAAAAAGAGGTATAACCTGAAAATCCTTCTTGGACTTCAAGGGACTTTCTCTCCCTCCATTCCAGGGAACAGAGTGACAACCCATGTGCCAATATTGATAACACAAACCCTTCTTTACATGGTTCTCTGGTTCTGGCTCCTTCAGTAAGCTTCTCTGGTGGTCACTCCGGGGATGCCAGACCTGAAACTATGGGCAGTTGTTTTCTTTCTGCAAAATTTTACTTCACTGGGGGAATAACTCCCTCATTAATTTCACTCAAACATCACTCATGTCAGGCTGGAGTAATTAATGAAACTGTATTAAAGGCTTAATAATAATAATAATGATAAGAATAATAATAATGGACTCATTACATAGAAAATTTAAAACTGTATATCAGGTAGTAATATTTCCATAATTTTATACCAATACCCATTCCTAGAGTGTTTCTTTCTGTGGGTCTTTTTTCTCAGTCTTCAACTTGTTGGTAGTTTCCATGTCTTACTCATCTTAACTAAAAACTAGGAAGACAATAATGACAACAATGAAGGCTTGTTTGTTTTTTGAACAGCTCTTAATCCAAAGCCTTAAATAGTTTTATCTGGCCCCAAGCCAAGATATAAAAATATTAAAATTAAGGTCAATATTGAGTTCTGACACGTTCCAGGCCTATGGTCTTCAACAACTCAGTTTGCAGCATAGTATTTGTGTTGTTTTATTAGACTCACAACTTTTAAATATCTTGGTCTAATGCTTAGTCTTTTTGATTTTTTGCCAGTACAGAGTTTTCCCAGGAAAATATTTTATCAACGTGGTTCCTTCCAATATAAAAAAAGGATCTCCCCAGAGTAAATTTTTAGTTCATCCCTGAAGTGCTGAAATTGTCTGTGATCCCTAAAATGACAACCTCTATAGTTTTGCTAATTTGAATATTGAAGGTCACCTCCAAAAATCAGTGGGACATTTTGTACAAGTAGGTGCTCAAGTCGTTATGATGAAAAGGGGAAAAGAGGGTTGCTCTCGAATTTTTAGTGGCCATTTTAGTAAATGACTGTTATGCAAAGATTTTTTTTAAATAAAAAGACAAGCCACAGATTGGCAGAAAACATTTGGAAATTACATATCCAACACAGGACTACTGTCTAGGATATGATATGAATATCTAGAATATGACAACTCAACAGTGAAAAGTCAAATAATTCAGTTAAAAATAGAGCAAAAGTCTTGAAGATTCATTTCATCACAGAGGACAAATAGATGGCAAAAAAGCACATAAAAAGTTGTTCACTATCATTAGCCCCTGGAGAAATGAAAAATAAAGCCACAATGAGAATCACTAAACACCTATCAGAATGGCTAAAATAGAAACAGTGAGAACAGCAAATGCTGGTGAGGATGTGGAGAAACTGGACTCACACATTGTTGGTGGGAACATAAAATGGCATAAGTTACTCTGAAAAATAATCTGGCAGTTTATTAAAAAAAAACACAACAACAACAAAAAAAAACAAGAAAAAAACAAAAAAACACAACAAATGTACAATTATCATATAACCTAGAAATTGTACTTCAGGGCATTTATCTGAGACAAATGGAAACATATTCATGCAAAAATCTGTCCATGAATGTTTATGACAGCGTTATCTGTAATAGCTAAAAGCTGCTAACAGATGTCCTTCAACAGATAAATGGTTAAGCAAACTGTAAAATACCCAAACCATGAAATTCTATACAGCAGTAAAAGGGAATGAAGTACTGATACACGTGACAATCTGTATGAGTCTCCAAAGAATTATGATGAGTGAAAAAAAGGCCAATCTCCAAAAGTTACACTCTGTAGGATTCCACTTATCTAACATTCTTAAAATTACAAAATTATAGAAATGAAGAGAAGATTAGTAGTTACCAGGAGTTAAGTAGGGGGGTGGAGATGGGAAGGAGCTGGGTATAGCTATAATACGGCAATTTGAGGGATTTTTGTAGTGATGGAAATATCTTTACTGTAATGATCTCAATTGTATCAATAACAATTTCCTAGTTGTGATATTGTCCTGTAGTTTGCAAGATGTTACCGTAAGGGGAACTGGACAAAGGATCCTTGGGATCTCTCTGTTATTTCTTAACAACTGCATGTGAATATATAATCATGTCAAAATTAAAAGTTTAATTTAAAAACTATGGTGCAACATTCCTTTTTAAGATAGCTTTCAAGGTCAAGTTTCCCACTAAAATGATGAACCAGCAAGACTGTTGGCTTTCTCCCCCAAGGTCAATCCCTGAGCAACTATGGGGGGAAACAAAGAAAAAAAATAAATGTATAAAATGATTTAAAATCTCCTGGTGTGACAAGGATTATTTTGAAGCCTTGTGTAGGTATGTGGTTTTTACCTGGGGAAAGAAACAGCCAGGTGAGTCTGTGGGAGGATAAAATTTCAAGGAACTGTTGGAGTTCCGCTTTTGTTTCTCTCCTGACATTGCCTAGGGACAAACAGTGCCGGTCCCTGCACCTGCTGCTACTCAAGGCTCCAGTTGAGCTGTCATCAAAAGTAAATTCATGCCAGATAAGAAGCCTTGTGCCGTTAGCATCAGATGAAAAAAAAAAGAGGAAGAGCTAATTTTAGATAGTCACTTTCCAACACCTCCCTTTCCAAATTTTCCAAGGGCTGGTGAATTGCTGATGCAGGGGACACGGGTTTGTGCCCCGGTCCGGGAAGATCCCACGTGCCGCGGAGCGGCTGGGCCCGTGAGCCATGGCCGCTGAGCCTGTGCGTTCGGAGCCTGTGCTCCACAGCGGGAGAGGCCACAACAGTGAGAGGCCTGCGTACCGCAAAAAATAAAATAAAATAAAATAAATAAAGGGCTGGAGGCACTCTTACAGAGAGCCCATGGGTGGAGGGAAGCCGAGGCACTGAAGGCCGGTGTTACTGTGAGTCCTTGTCGGAGGCCCACCAAGCTCTACACGTGCATTCCTGATGCACCTAACAGGTGTCATGGTAAAATCATGTCCGCAGGGAATAACTAGCCTACCAGATATTAAAATTAAAAGGCTTAGTTAAACCCTAAAACTACAGGTTAACCAAACATAACTGCAGTTGTGTGACTGCAGGAAGACCTTTGCATGAAGCTTATAGATGAATGTGTTCCAGAGACTTCTTGTGCTCAATCAGTTCATCATGTGATAGTTTTAATTAAAAGTCTATCATGGGGCTTCCATGGCACAGTGGTTGCAGTGGTTGAGAGTCCGCAGTGGTTGAGAGTCCGATGCAGGGGACATGGGTTCGTGCCCCGGTCCGGGAAGATCCCACGTGCCGCGGAGCGGCTGGGCCCGTGAGCCATGGCCGCTGAGCCTGCGCGTCCGGAGCCTGTGCTCCGCAACGGGAGAAGCCACAACAGTGAGAGGCCTGCGTACCGCAAATAAATAAATAAAGAGGCACTTCTTCTAATACATTTATCTATGGGAAATAAAGGAATTATTTGGGGTGACTTAAGAGTGTTTAGTTGTTTTATTTTTCTTTAAACCCTATGGCTCATCAACCCTTCATTCCATGAGCTCATTGGGGCTCACTGGACTGGAGATGGCTTTGCCCCCACATGTATCATCTGACAGTGTAGTCAGTACCACGATGGGAAAATGAGCTCAAAGGACAAAATAATAAAACTTTTGAAGACTCCAAGTATTAAGAAGAAAAGCAACATACTGCATTAAATATTCCATTAAAGCAAAAATACAAAAACGAAAGAACCAAGACTTTAAAATTAGACTAATAAACATATGAAAAGAGGTAAGGGATGATATTAGCAATATTAAATGAGAATTAATTTTTTTAAAAATCTAGATATTTAAGTTATAAAACATAAAATAATTAGAATAGAGTCACAGAGAAATAAACTTCAACCCCTCCCCCCAAACATGAAATCCCTCAGCCTAAAAGACACTAAAAGACCAAATAAAAGAATGAAGGAAAAGCTCATCCTTTGCCACACTAAAATGGTATGTTTGAATATCAAAGACAAAGAGAAAATTTTCGAAGCTGACAGAAGCAAAAGATCACATATAAAGGAATAAGAATTGGGTTGATAATATTTTTTTCACAAAAAAATGGATGTAGGAAACAATAAAATACTCTTTCAAAACTATTCATGAAAAGGTTATAAAAACTAGAGTGTGACATATGGCTAAACTCTTGATTAAAGACTTAAAGACATTTAATTTTATTCTGAAAATAAACATGAGGTTACTAGAGCAAAGATCAGAGTTATTACTTAAGGTAATAACTGTGCCCATTTCCCTGTGTCTCATACCCCACAGGCTCTGCTTGAGGGCCAGCTATCACCTTGCACATATGGGGGTGCAGAGGAGGAACCCTGAAATTATTAATCTGGGAGTTTATTTGGATTAGCTGATCATCAACCACCTTTTCTTCTTAGAGAGGGAGATAAACTTAATCTCCCTAAGTAAACAAAATTTTCTTGGAAAAGAAGTGGAAAGTCCCTGGGCTCTTACCTTTTAGACTGTATATAAACCTCTCTAGGGGAAAAATACAACAATCATCTCAGCTTACAACTCTTAAAATGTCTCCCTGGTGTTGTGGTTTATCCCCCTTTGAAATGTAAGCACATGTCTCTAAACAGGTAAATCTCCACAGAGTTCTTTTGCTATTTATTCAGCCATCTTTAGAATATCAAGGTTTGTCCTTTAACCAAGGACTCTGTTTCCTTCACTCAGAAATCCCTAGCCATTCAGAAACATGAAAATATTTACTTCTTGACAACTGCCATTCAAATACAGGGACATGATAAAAATATTCCCTGACTTATGATTTTGGATAAATTACATAAAAAAGAGAAAAAAGCAAATCCAGGAAACACTATAAGGGATATATGAAAAAAATATAGCCAAAACCTTGTTAAAATTAATATTGTCTTACTAAACCCCCCAAAAGGAGAAATAGGTTTATAATAACTGCAAAATGAAAGACTAGAGAATATGAAAGAGGGATCAAAGTGGTGCATAAGTACCAAAAAGTGCAAGAGTTTGCTAACATTCTTGCCATTAAAAAAAGTACCAGTCAAAAAGAAAGAAAAATAAACTTAGATACAATAGGAAAAACTTTAAAGTGAGAGAAACAGATACAAATTCATCAATGTTTACAGTAAATGTAAACAGATTAAAAAACATATTGACAGAATGGATAAGGAAGCAAAAGAACATTCAAAGAATGAGAGAGAAGATAAATAACAAGACACATCAGACAAATATCCATTAAAAGAAAGCTGTGTAGCTAAATTAATATCAGATAAAATGGATGTTAATATATGAAGTACTTTTTAAAGATTGAGTATCATTATCCAATGATAAAAATTTCCATGAAGTAAGAAGCTCCAGCAATTTAAAACATGATGCTCCTAATTTTAAAAAGCCTGAAATATAATTAAGGGAGAAATGGATAAATCCATCATCATGGATTTCAACATATTGTTCTCCATTGATAGATAAACCACAGAAAATAATCAGGAAGTATATAGATCTGAACAATATGATTAACAAATTTGAACGAGTACACGTATGTCCAATTTTGCAGCCAACAATTAAAGAATGCATATATCTCTCAAGCATATATGGAAGGTTTCTTATGACATTTTATCATAAAGGAAATGAACACAACACATTTCAAGGATACCATAGATATTACACAGATCATGATCTCTAAAGACAATATAATTAAGTTAGAAGTTATTTTTCAAAAGATGAAAGAAAAATATTTTCCCATATATTTGAAGTTTTTAAAAAGACTGTTACATAATAAATGAAAGTTTAAGAGAAATAAATAATTCCTAGGATTGTATGATAATAGAAGATAATTTCAGCTTATAAAGCAAAACTTATGAGTTGTGGTCAAAGTGATCCTTTGAGAGGGATTTATAGTCTTAAATATTAATATTAGAAAAGAAGAAATATTCAAAATCAGTTGTCCTAAGGTGTATTTTGAGAATTTACAAAATGAATACTAGAGTCAACCAAAGAAAAAGGAAAAAGAAAAAGATGATAAAAATGAGTTGTGATTAATGAAAACAATGGTGCTATTTTAACTAGAATTTGATTATAAAGAAAACACATCAAATAGAAGGTAACAGTGACCTAAAAGAAAGAAAGAGCTTTTCTCTCAACCTTCCTCTTATTCAGGAAAACTGACGCCATTTCTCCCTTTCCTTCAGTGTTAACTCTACCCTCCGCTTCTGGGGTCTTCTGCCACACCACCCTGTGACAAAGAGTGAAATCGTGGGAGGTCAGGGGCACCCACCCACAGAATTCCTGTGGGAATCACTCCTGTGAGGGTTTAGTTTGCACATGCACTGCCTCATTTTTGCAGAGAAAAGTGAAGTTTGGAGAAATCAGAAGCTATTAAACACTGGTCCTCAAAAGGCTGGGTACATGCTGGTGTTGAGCTGTTTGGCAAAGGGGTAGTGATGTACACTGTCTTACTTCAGGCTTTCCAGCAATATACTCTTACCCCATCACTGAGCAAGATTCTAAAACTCCCCAAAGAGCAGAACTTGTTTGGTGGGGACAGAAAGAAGATTTTAGCTTAGATTTCCATGTCTTTAATTTGTGTTAAATGTAAACACTGGCCGACTTCCTTATTTTCCACCCAATTAATCCACGGCATGGTTCAGTAGCTCTGACTTCACCCTGACACCCTGATTATGGTCATGTGAACACTGGCTCCTACTGCTGTTCATAAGTGTCCTGTTCTGCGTTGGGTCCAAATGTCCAAAACAGTCTCACATTGTTGGGGTGGGGAGGAATGTATCTGTGCGTGTGTATGTGTATATGTATATATATATATGTAAAATGATGTACTCTGACCCAGGAAGAGTGGTGACTAGAGCACCAGGGTTTAATTGTTCTTTGTACACACTAAGAAATTAGAGAGGAAATATTCTTTTTTTCTCTTGATGGTCTGGAGTTATTTATTTATGAAAGTGTTCTGGCTCTGTGGTTCCTAAATTTGCTCATCACTAAGAGTCACCCAAGTGCTAGTTAAAAGCACAGATTCCTGGACGTTTCCCTAGAGCTTCTAACTCAGGATGTCTGGGGTACAGCCTAGGTTCTGTATTTTGAACTTGTGCCCCCAGGGTACTTTTATGTTTGAACAGGTTTGAGAAACTTTGTTCTACCTAGTTCCAGGTCTAAAAATTTATCCACAGTCTTTTGGGAATCACCCCAACAGAAGATGGTATTCATTAATCTGCTATTTTCATTTAGTACACCTTTGTTTCTTAGCTTCTCTAAACCTTGGTATTTTTCACCAGAAATACAGAGATACTATTAATAATAACATCTACCTTCAAGGGACTTTAAGAGAAAGCAATAAACTAAAGCCTGTAAAACACTTAGCATAAGACTTAGAAGAGAGCAATCCTGTACCGTTAGCTACAATTATTATTATTTTGTATAACAATTTTTGCTTGCCTTACCTGATAGATTATTTAGAAAAATGTTGCAATTATTCTCCTCCCTGTACTAAGCTTCTGTGCAATGTGGCTTTTCAACAACTCTCATCAGGACATGGAGTCTATTTCCCCTACACTTGAATCCAGGATGCTCTTGTCAATCTTTCTGAGCAATAAAATACAGCAGCAGAAGTGCAGTTCTGTTAGTCTGAGCCTGGGCTTCAGGAGGTCTTGCAGACGTCCATTCTATGAAGGAGCCCACTCTAGCCTGCTGGAGGATGAGAGACCACATGGACCAGCCCAGTCAGCCAGGTGTCTCAGCCCTGGCTCCAGAGATGTCTGGAGCCCAGTCAAGATCACCCATCCTATAGCTAACTGGAGGTAAATAAATGAGCCCAACTGAGAGCAGCAAAAGCACCCAAATGACCCAAGAACTCATGAGGGGTAATAAGTGGGGATTGTTTTAAGGTACTAAGTTTTGGGGTAATTTGTTACACAGGCATAGATAACAGGTACATCTACTATATGCCAATTACTAGGAAACATGAGAGTTGCAAAGATAAATAAGGCACAATACTAGCTCTCAACGACAGAAAGCATGGTTTCACAAAGGAAAAAGACAGCTAAATACAATTACAAAACACAATTGTGCAAGGTTAAATTACGGTCTTCATTTGTTCAAAAAATACTTTTGGAATGTCTGCTATTTGCCGTGCACTGTTCTAGGCACTTGAGACATATCAGTAAACAAATTAGACAAAGATCCCTTCCCCAATGAAAATATTAAATAGTAAATGTCATAAATAAATATATTGAATAGGAAGTTATAAAGTGATAATGTTTTGATTTACATTTTCCTGAAGGGTAATGATGTTGAGCATCTTTTCATGGACGTCATTGACTATTTGTCTTTTTTGGAGAAATGTCTATTCAGATCCTTTGCCCAACTTTTTAAACTCCCGATCTTTTAAACACTTCATCTGTTATCACCTGGATTCCTGCTAAGATCCCAACTGATAGGTATCAGAAGACCATCAGATTTATAGAATCTACTTTAATAGATTAAGTACATAATAGATTAAGTACATAAATTTAGTGAAAGATTTAGGGCAAGCCACTCATGCTGGTTGTGCAAACAAAAAGAAGAAAATCATTTCTGTATGATTACACTGACCTCAGTAATTTCTTTTGAATTAAGGCTGTATCTCAACATGGTCTCTTAACTATCGATTTCCCACTTGAGTCATTTATTGTTAAGCCATCCTACAAACACACCACAGTCCAAGTCCCAGGAAGTGGAATTTTAGGGCTCCAATTTTGTCCATGCCGAATTTCCCAACAGGCTTAAAAAGGCCCTGACAGTTGAAACATCTGAAAACAGCTACAGATATGAAATTGAAGACGGCACCTTCTTGTCAAAATAATTCAGACTTTGGTTAAACCAGCAGCTCCAGTAAAGTTGTGGTTTGAAGCCACACAGAACTGAGTTTGAATATTTACTCTGTTATTTATTGGCTACATGACTTTGGATGTTACTTAACCTGTTTCAGCTTATTTCCTCGTCTGTAAAATTAGGATAGTAGTATTACTATATATAAAATGGTTGTGATATGTAAGTAAAATAATGCAAACAAGACGCCTGGAAAGAATAATGTTAAGCAACTATTTCCTTCTCCACTGTTCTGGCGCTGATGTTTCACATTAGTATGGGTCTGAAAATTATCTCTCTCCTTCAAAACACTAAGTCCATGCCACCAGAATTTATGCAGTTATGTTACAGAAGACATTTTATCTATGAAACAGGTGAATACAGTTAGTTATTATGCTTTATTATAAAAAAATGCCAAGATACATTGAAAAATTAATTCCTTTTTTTTAAACGACAATAAATAAGACAAAGTGTTAGGTGTCATAGAGCTTACATTCTAGCTGTGAAGACAGGCAGTCTTTCTGTCTATAAAATCGTAGGCCTAAAAATAAAACTGTGTATGGGGAGTTTCTCCACCAACCTATATGCTTCAGAAATAGCCTTGTTATTTATCTAAGACATGGATTAAATCACGAGGGTGGGAAAATGTAGTATCATATCCTCTATTTATAATTGTGAACATGTTAATATATTGTATTGACAAAATGCCGAGTGAAACAGAGCAGTTCTCTTTTTAATTCATTCCCTGAGCTGATGAATTATGAATATGAATTGATGGGCTTGTCTTATGATACTAATGCTCTATCTCAAAGAAGCAAGTGAAAAAGCTTTGACCTTTGGGAACACAATGAATTCATAGATAACCAGTCTTCCAGGAGTCCACCCTGAAAAGTGCACACTTATCTACACACCACAGAGAGGAGCTACACTCTTGACTCAGATAATCGCCATGCCTCTCTCATGAAAATTGTGGAACTATTCTTGGACTATAAAAGAGTCCAGTTTTGTGAAGAGCGGCAGAGGAAACTACAAAAGCATTTAGATTGGACCCTGCAAGTAGAGAGATTTTTTCGTGAGTGCGAATGCAACATCAAACAAGCACACTGCAAGTATATAGGATGCTGGCAGTTGCAGAATCTGATTCTGGATGCTCTTGTCCTTAAATTATATATAATCGCTCTCATATAGTGAGTCAATTTGAATTCTCTAGGATACTTTATTCTTTCTTGCCAGTCCCTCTATGGAATATTCATTCCTGTCCCTGGATTAAAACTTTTATAAACTCCATAGCTTTCCCAATCACTCTCAGATGATAAAAGTCTCTCTCTCTCCTCTCTCTCTTTCTTTTTTTTTTTTTTTGTTTTTAGGTACTAGAAAGTCTAATCAGGGTGATTATCACATCCATCAAGTCTTTGCTCAAAAGTTGTCTTCCTTGACCATCTTCTTTACCTTTACAAATCTCTTTTCCACCCCAGCATTCCATATTCTCCTTTGTGCTATTTTTATTTTCTGCCTTTTAATAAATAATTTGCTGATTTTATTTATTTTCTGTTTCCTTCACTAGTAAGTTCCTTGAAGGCAAGGATTTTTTTCCTTTTCTTTTCCTGTGTATATGTGTTTTTACTGATTTATTCTTTGAACCTAAAAACGTGGTGAACACGTTTTACGCACTCACTCAAGCCACATTTGTTAAAAGAGAGAGTGAATCAGAAATCCAAATTCTCATCTATTTTAATTAAAGCTTTTCTCCTCTCCCAGTGTGGGCTTACCTAAATAAAGCAGGACACACCCCCTCACGTTCCCTCACTTATCAGCTGCTAATTGTGGATGGAAGAGGCAAGATGTAGGGTAAGAGAATATATTATGAATTGTGGGTATAATTTGACATCAGGGACAATTTCATTACAATTGTGACACGTGCACACTTTGCTAATACTTTCCTTTGTGGGATGGTTTTGTGGGTCATTGGGAGATTCCAGCTTGTTCAGATTCTCTCACCTCCTTAACGTAGGCAGATGCCTTATCTGGCATGCTGCTGGTGACGTTACTGAGCTTCTACAGCCAAATGTTTTATTTGCTGTATTTTAAATTAAAATAAGTGTGTATAACAAGTGAAATAGTTATATAACATAAAGGTTCATAAAAGCAAAACAAAACCATTTTCTTCATCCCCCAATTCCACCAGATAATCAATGCTAATAACCTTTTTCTGTAACTTTCTCCTTGTTCATATATATAAATATAAGCATACATACAAATGTGAGATATCTCTTTTGTGTGTTTATTTTTACTTAATTAAAATCATGCTCTGCTCATTACGTTGATAAATTGTACGTATCATGGCTCAGTTTTTTTTTCTAATGTCTTTATTCAGAAACAATCAGTAGACTGAACAAGCATGATTAAGGACATAAACACACTTTGTTTTGCGTCTCTTTTTCTCACTTTTCTTTTAACATTTATTTAGAGGGTTTAATCTTTCCTTGCCCCTGGATGAAAACTGAGGTCGCTTTTAACTCTCAAATGCAGACTCAATTAGATAAATATAGTTTTCATTCCTAGATACTAATAAGATATTCAGACTTGATTTAACATTAAAATCTTCATCCCTTTCCCGTTTGGATCCACCTAAATAGTTTGCTTTAATGAAAGTTTCGAATCCAGATGGAATTATTGCAAATCATGTGAGAAAGAGATTCACCTTTACTTCCTTCCACATTGATACCTACTTGTTGTAGACAGCATTTATTAAACAAAGTCTTACCCTTCCTACTCAAATGAAATAACTTTTTCCTCTTTTTCTTCATGCTACATTTTCAAATATGTAAGATTGATTTACAGATTTTTCTGCCTATTTCCTTTGATCTGTTTCTCTATTCCCATGCCATTATTAATGCGATTAAAATGACTCTATCACATGGTCAAATGGCAGGTAAAGGAAAACTTTTCCCTTCTCTATTCTTCGTTGTCCTACTTTTCTTGGTTTATCTCTGGCATTTAGAGTTCCTCATTAAATAATCAGAACCAATCCTTCACCTCCCTCATCCTTCTCCTGTTGGCATTCTGATGGAAATTGCTTTACATTTATTTATTAGTTTGGGGAAGTTTAATATTATGATATAAAAAATTCCTATTTAAGAACATGGAATGACTTTCCAATTATTCATATTTTGTTTTATTTTCATCAATAGTATTTTATAGTTTTAAATTTATAGGTCTGACATGTTTCTTATTAAATTAAGCCCTAAGCACTCTACAGTTTTTGTTGCTAGTATGAATATTATTTTCATTTCTAGTTCTAGGAGTTTATACCTATAGAGAAAACTCTATTGATTTTTGTATACTTATACCAGCCACATAACATACTTCTTTTATCAATCCTGGAAGTTTTTGTATCTCTTAACTGTTATACAATTAAACTATTGGTTAAAAAAATTAATAATAAAATAATTTTCCCTCTTCCAATGTTTTATACATTTTAAAAAATCTTATTTCATTTGTTAGTACCTCTGAGATATCAGTAGCAAGCATTCCTGATGACTGGTTTACAATTTTAATTGAGATAGTTTCAGTTTTGCTCTTTAGAATGATTTGATGTTAGTTTTTGGTAAAAAAAAATCTTTGCAATATTTAAGTGGCATTCTATTTTTCTCAGAATTTTCACTGAGAATGACTGCTAAGTTTTATCAAATGCTTTTTCAGCATCCATTGATCTGATCACATCATTTTTCTCCCTTAATTTGTTGATGTAATAAGCTCTCTGAAAAGATTTCATGGTAATTGTACTACCCTTGCATTGCGAAATAAGCCTTTTTTACTCATTGTGCATTACTATTTTGATACATTGCTGGAGTCTCCTTGCTAATATTTACTTGGAATTCTTGCATCTATATTAAATAATAAGACCAATATGTTTTGGGGGGATCAGCTTTTGATATTAAAGTTGTTCTGGTTTTATAAAATTTCTTGGTGACATTTACATTCTTTTATTCCTTGGGAAAACTTAAATAATAATGCAAATGTATAATAATTAAAGCTTAGATGGAAGACAGGTGTGAAACTACCTAGTTTGGGGCCTCTTATATCGGTATATCTGTAATGACATTTTCGAGCTTGTCTATGATAATTAATATATTTAAGTTAGATAACTTAAATTTCACTAAGAAATCATTCATTTTCTGTAGGTTTTCAAATTTGTTGTTATAGAGTTCTATGGAGAATTATCTTAATTTTACTTTAATTTCCCCTTTTTCTGTGATTATGTCTCATTTTGCTTTTCTAATCTTGCACATTTCCTAGTTTTTCCTTAATCAGGCTTATAAAAGGCGACTCAATTTTGTTTCCAGTTTTATTGAGATATAATTAATGCACAGCACTGTATAAGTTTAAGGTGTACAGCATAATAATTTGACTTACAAATGATTGCCACAATAAGTTTAGTGAACATCAATCATCTCATATAGATACAAAAGAAAAGAAAACAATTTTTTTCCTTGTGATGAGACCTCTTAGGATCTACTCTCTTAACAACTTTCATATGTAACACGTGTATATGCTCGTATGCAACAGCAGTGTTAATTATATTTATCATGCTGTGCATGAAATCCCTAGTACTTATTTATCTCACACTGGAAGTTTGTGCCTTTTTTTTTTTTTTTTTTGCGGTACGCGGGCCTCTCACTGTGGTGGCCTCTCCTGTTGCGGAGCACACGCTCTGGACGCGCAGGCTCAGCGGCCATGGCTCACGGGCCCAGCCGCTCCGCGGCATGTGGGATCTTCCCGGACCGGGGCACGAACCCGAATCCCCTGCATCGGCAGGCGGACTCGCAACCACTGCGCCACCAGGGAAGCCCAAGTTTGTACCTTTTGACCGCCTTCATCCAACTCACCCTCCCACCCACCCCCGCCTCACCTCTGGTAACCACAAATCTGATCTCTTTTTCTGGGTTGGTTTGTTTGCTTTTTGAAGTATAACTGACCTACAACCCTATGTTGGTTCCTGGTGCACAACATAGTGATTCAGTGTTTCTACCCATTATAAAATGATCACCATGATAAGTCTAAGTATCATCTGAGGGTGACTTTAATTTTTAAATAATTTTCAAAGAATTGATCTGGTATTTATTATTTCTACTTTTGCTGTTTTATTAATTTCAGATTTTATTTTATTATTTTCCTCTCCTTCTTTCTTTTGCATTATTATGTTGCATATTATCTAATGAAAATATTTAAGGTAGATATCCAGAGAGGTATTTATCAGCTATTTATCTGCCTAGCCCTTTTGGCACCTTTCCTATATTTGAGAAGTCTCTGAATTAGAAGACACTTCAAATTAGAGTTAAAATTATAACTTATATTCAGCCTCTCTTGCTGCAAGGGTGCAGGCAGATGACATAGATGTTACCTATTAGAATTACCTAAATGAGAATCCAATTTAGCAGATACTGATGTTAAATACAGTCATGGCATGGACTCCTCCTGGTGAGGATGACCTGAAAAGATGTTTTATAAGATTTAAAGGTCCTTTTGATGGCAGGATGAAACACAATGACCCTCAGAGAGATGAAAGGCAGAACGCTTTGTTACTTACAGCTCCAAATGGGAGAAGGCTGCCACACAAGCCGACGGAGTAACAGCAAACTGGAACTGTAGGAGCAGGCTTATTATGGAATGGGGTGAGGATAGATTGGTTTCCTGGACTTCCTGAGCATCAACTAATCTAAATAATTACACAGGCTCTGCGGCATTGAGGGATGTCAAGTTGTTTGTTACCTGGTCCAGGGGCAATTGGTAAGTTGTGCCTCATGGTCCCAGAGAATGAGAGCCCAAGAAGGGAACTGGTGGAGTTAGGGACTTAACTAACTGCCCAAAAGGGAAATTGAGAGTTTTTAGTCACAACTTCAATACTGGGTCATGACAGCACCTGTACAATATTATATTACACCAGAAGCATCAGGTTTCCAGCACATCAGTGTCATAGGTGGATGTGGAAGATTTCAGCTTTAAACTTGGGAGTTTCTACCCCCTGACAGAGTGAACAGGGTTTTACTGGAGAAGCCCAGTGGTGTAATTGGAGGGTCAGATTGTCTGTCCTCCAAACCTGATTCTCTGGGCCTCGTAGAGATTCTCAGAGCTATCCTTGGGAATTTAGTCTGGGTAATAATATTAGTCTGGGTTCTCCATATATAAATAAAGAGTTTTACAATAAAGAATCAGCTCCCACAGTTACACAGGCTGGCAAGTTGCAATATCTGCATGATATGTCAGAAAGCTTGGAGACCCAGGAGAGCCAATGGTTTTGTTACAATCTGAGTCCAAAGGCCCGAGAACCAGGAGAGTCAATGGTGTAATTCCAGTCTCAATGGTGTAATTCAAGCAGGTTGGAGACCCAGAAAGAGTCAGTGTATCAGTTTGAGTCTGAAAGCAGGAAATAAACCAGTGTTCCTTTTCAAAGGCAGTAGGGCAGAAAGGCTTCTCTCTTGCTTGTGGGAAGGTCAGCTTTTTGCTCTATTCTGGCATTCAACTGATTGGACGAGGCTCACCCACATTGGAAAGTGCAATATGCTTGACTTAGTCTACGATTTGAATGTTAATCTCATCCAAGAACACCTTTAGCAAAACACCTAGAATAATGTTTGACCAGATATCTGGGTACCCCATGGCCCAGTGAAGTTGACACATAAACCTAACCATCACAGTGCTTTTATATATTTATTTTCTATTTACTAGAGTAGATTCTGTGAATTTTTATGATTCCCACTCAAAATCTTGACTGATAAAAGTACAGTTTTATTTTAATTTTTCATCTTTAATAATGCAAGTATTTAAGTCTGATGTTATGTATTTTTCTATGAAA
Organism: Globicephala melas; assembly: GCF_963455315.2. Taxonomy (NCBI): domain Eukaryota; kingdom Metazoa; phylum Chordata; class Mammalia; order Artiodactyla; family Delphinidae; genus Globicephala; species Globicephala melas. The sequence goes on along the minus strand of NC_083318.1, from coordinate 117,596,590 downwards.
AGAGCTTTTGATAGGTCCACTAGATTTTTGTAATAACCATTCTTCCTTTATATTTTTTTGATAATTTGTCCTTTTAGGTTTAAATATTCTTTGATTCAACCACTATCTAAAAGTTAATTTCCTAATTTTTATGTAATAAAATTTCCCCCCCCCCTTAAATTTATAGCCTCAGGATTAGAGAATTGGTCTGTAAGATTTATACTTTTCTAAATTTAAGGTTTTATTGTTTTTAAGTTGGTAAACAGGATTTTTAGATGTTCAATGAACATACACAAAATACTTTTTACTCAAGTTAAAGTTTTATAATTAACTAGTAAATTTGACAGTTGAGTGTTATTACTTCTTACGTATAAAATCTGTTCTATTAAAAAAAACTATATTGACATCTATTTTTAGTAAGTCCCCTTTGTTTTTTAAATAGTTTTAATTTTATATTTGTGAAGGACTATTTCAGATTTATGCTCTTTTTTTTCATAAACATTGCTTTTCATAGTTACACAATTTCCCTCTTTATTCTGGTAACTGAATATAACCTTAAACTCTTCCCTATATGATATTAATATAGCCACTCTTGCTTTTTTTGTGGTTGCAACTCCATTTGAATAATATCTCTTTTACCATCTCTAATTTCAACTCCGATTTAATACTTTGTCCTCTATAAACAGCATAATTTTTTTTTAAATTTAAATATTACAGTCTGCCCTCTTAAAGGGTAATACTTTACTTGATTTTATTTATTTCACTTTACTTGTATGTATTAATACAGTATGTATTAATTTATTATTTTCTTTTCCCCTTATTTCTAATAATTCCATCAATTTACTTATCTCTCTTGTCCTTGTTTATGTTTTCCATTCCATCAAAGTTTGTGTCTTTTCTGATATTCATACAAATTTCTCTAGTATGACTTAAAAAGACAAAACTGATAATTCCACACAGGATACTTTCCCATTTCCCTCCTGCTCTGTCTCCCCACTCCCCTTCTTTTTTTGTCCTGTGCACCCCAATGTCACAGTTTTGCTGAGTCAGCTTTGTGGTTTGAGGTTCAGACATTTTTTAAAATTTCTCTTGCAGTTTCTCACATATATTTTAAGAATTCCTATTTAAGTCAGTAAAGAGTTAGATCGAAAGCCTGTGATTCCCACAGAATTCACAGCATCCATGTAGACCAGAACAGGAAGCTAGGACAAGTGCAAAGGTACAGCAGGGTGGGTTGCAATAGCTGTCTTAAAGCACTACACTTCTTATACATTTCAGCCCTGCTTCTTGAGGGGAATGGATGGAGTTTCTGATAGATCCTGTCCATGGAGTATAAAGGCAGGAGCATGTATCTATAGCCACAGAGATTTGCACTTAAATTACTCCTCTGCCACATCTTACGGGTGCTATCAGGCAGTCACCAGCCTCCAGAGCTTCAGTTTCCTATTTGCGGAAATGAAACGTGATTACCATCTCACAGGGTTGCTATGAAAACAGAGAAGACCTCTGAGGTGGGTATAGACCTCTGAGGTGGGTATTATTACTATGTACTCGAGTGACATTTGAGTCTCCTCTTTCCCTTCCCCAGACTGTGTGATGATATTTGCCTTAAGATGGTCAGACTGATTTGAAATTCAAACCTCACATCCCTCCTGCTGGGAAGAGGAACAATTGAAAAATAACACCTCTCCCTCCAGCCAAGCATGTCTGTTTCCATTTTTGTGTGCAGTTTCCGGCTTTATCCAGACACACATACAGAGTTGGAAGCACCTTGAAGTGGCAGGTTTGTGTCTTGCAAAGATATTCTTTTGGCTTTGATAGGCAGATACTTTTTGGCTTACCTCTTCCTAATAAGCGATGTTTATAAATCACCGCAGCTTTAGATTTGAACCCAAGATCTAGTGAACTACAACGTAAAACAAAACTCAAGGTAGCTAAGGGAAAAGAAATTGTTTTGATGAATCTCGTATCTTTGTGTATCTCTAGGCAATGCTAACCTCCTTACAGAATGATTTATTGCCTAACACGTCAACTTGGGAAATACATAAGTTTTCAGCTCAAAAGGACTTTTATAGGGCAACAGGACCACTCTGCCTCCAGAAACAGCTTTCTAACACTGTTACTACCTAAGTCTCTCTACTTCTGTTCCCCCCTTCTTGGACCTCAGGTTTTCTTTTTTTTTTTTTTTTCTGGACATATATTAAATAAAAGCTCATTTCTCAAATGTAATTCATCAAAGAGCCTTTGGTAAACTTCACCTAACAGGTTATTGATGGAAACACTCTTTTTTCCACATCCAAAGGAAAGAGACGCTATATTTTGGTTAACCTTACATTCACTGTAATTTAGATAAATACAAATTTTTTAAATTTTTTAAACTTTGAAGCACACAATGTTGTATGAGGATCACCTCCTCCAGTTAACTCTGTGATCTTTATCTGGGGATGTAATTTGGATAACCCCACATAAGGGTGCAGTTATCCTCAAAGAGTGGTCCCCAGACAAACATTATCAGCACCACCTGAATCTTTTTAGAAATGCACATTTTCAGATTCCACCAGAGACCTACTGAGTTAGAAACCCCAAAGTCTGTGTTTTCAAAACGCCCCGGTGATCGTGATGTATCTGAAAGTTTGATTAGATTAGAGACAAATCATCACATTTCTCCAGTTTATTTTAAAATAAATGAAAAGTGCATGCAAAGCAACAAACATATTGCCTGGCACATGGTAGGGGCTCGAAAACATTAGGTAAGAGCCTTGTTAATGAAAATCATATAGAGATCCTCCACGTCTCCTTTTGCACATCCCGGGTTGGGAATCTGATTTAAGCCAACACGATGGAGAATGCTAACCATTATTTCACAAATTAGTTTATTAAGTGTCGATCATACAGACGGCAAGAATCCAGGGATCCTTGACAGAAGGAGAACAGTGTCTGCAGTAAGAATTCTAGTCACTACTAGAACTGTGTTCCCAAATTCTAGAATTAAAGTTATTTGGGCCTCTCTGCCTAAGAAGTCAGCAGTATGGGAAATCAACTAGAATTCTCTGTCAAAAGAATGGTCCTCACCGTTCGGGAAATTGTAGTTCCTTCTGAAAATGTAGCAAATAATTAAAAGGCAATTTTTGGTATATTTCTAGGAGAAAATAAATTGCAGTCCTCTGTTCAGCAGTGCAGACTTTTATTGAAGGGCTGAAGAAGCATTAGCTTATGAGCGGGAGATAGCTTTCTGTCACCTTGCTACTGGTGATTTACCCTCAAACAGCAGGCTTAGGGGTTGGGCATGTTAACTAGTCTCTTCCAGTCTCATTAGCTTGATGATGGTATGGGAATTAGTCCTCTGAACGCTGCACTTCCTGACTTACTGGATACTGATGGTGGGTTGCCATTTAGCTCCACCTGGGTGGTTTTGAGGATGTGCACCCCCTCCCACCCCCCCAACCCCCAACACGGGATTTAGACAACAGAAAATAGAGACTAAAAGACTTCATTTGTTTTTCCATCTCTGCTTTAAATTTTTGTAATCTTCAAACTGGATATTTCTCCTTAAGAAAGCATAGAGAAAAACAAATGGATGGACAAACTGTTGTCCTAGTCATGAAGCTTTTGCAAGTCTTCATAAGAACATAGTACTTTTCTTCTACCAATTTTTCTTCCAACACTCCCTCCATCCCCTTTCCTCATATTCTTTGTTCTCTGAGAGCCCCTGACAAAGTTTTAAAGATTTTACAATAAAGGAAGAAATTATATCCTTTATGCCATTCAAACATTCCCTCAACCTACAGAAGTACAAGAATGAGGCTTACCTCATCACAAGCATGGGTAAGTAGGCAGTGTGTATATAACATAAGAGGGGGAAAACGTAGGAGTGTCAGAAGCTTGCTTTATCTGTAATTCAGACTTGGCCATCTCTTCTTGTGAAAGAACACCTAAGGAAGAAAGAAAATGTCACTTCTAATAAAGCCTGTTACTTACAAAGAAAATCCTATAGGGACCCCCACCCCCCACCCCCGTGGGCTTGGCAGGAGTGAATGTGATTTCTTAACTTTCTCACTAGTTTTGAAGAGCAATCACTTGAGTCATTCCTACAAAAGGATCTTTTAGGATTAAAATGGGCAGGATTTTTCAGAATCCTGCCTCCGTTTTCCAAGTCTGTGACTAGACTTTATCGCACCAAAATCTGAGACTGTTAAAGACAGTTTGTTCACCCACTGCCTGAGGCAACCCCTATAGCTTCAGGGGTAAAAACTTGGTTGAGTTCCACTCTGATAATAGCAAATTGTTTCTTGTAGAATCTGAAATCTTCTGGACTCCATTGCCTGTAGGGAGAGCTTAGTCTCTCTCATTTTAGCAGCTTCCCGGAGCCAACGGCTTCTGACAGGTTTCAGCTAAAAGATGAAGGACCACACCCAGCAGTGAGTAGACTCTGGAAGCAGAAGGGAAAGCGAGTAACTCTTGGGTTGAATTGTTTCCTTTCTGATATCACATTTGTTACTTACATGTACCATTATAGTTGCCAAAGTATTTCAGGCAGCCCTGTAGACCTGGGTATTTACCTCCATAGGGACAAGGCTAGGAATTTGGTAAAACAATTAGTTTAGAACTCCACATCTCTCAAAAATGATGTTTTTCCAAAGTTCACTGTCACTTCCTTTACTCAGATTCCCATCATCTGTAGTTTGCTTGGCATCGCAAAATGCTCTCTTAATGGATCTATAGGACTCTTTCAGTGGTTCTCAAACCCAAGTGGGAACAAAATGTCACTGCAAGAGCAGAGTCCTGGATCTTATGCCCAGAAAGTGCATTCTTAACAAACACCAAGGAAGTGCTGATATAAGATAAACTATATTTTGATAAAATTACTAACTCCGTCTCCCTCGGTCCATTCTTCCTATGGTGACTGAGCACTCATTCTATAGTGCAAACTTGAGGATGTCAGTCTCCACCAAAAATGTAGTTGATAATGTCCCAATGCCTTGAAGAATAAACCCAGACACTTAGTTAGCAGTAGTACATATATTTGTATATACATTTGTCTGATATTTTTTCCAGGAAGTATTTAAATCATATTATAAAGTACATATACTACTACAAAATAAAGAAACGACAGATGTGGAAATCTTGACAGAGAAAAATGTAAGTAGGAAAAGTAAGTTGAAGCCAAGAGTGAGAGTAATACCCACTTGAGATATACCCAGTGAGGCCCTGTACAATTGCCGTGAGTGGGCCCCAAACTTGGTTCTAAATGGTCTAGCAGAAAATGCAAAGAGACGTACGTGATTGGCTACGTAAGTCACAGTTTTCTAGAAGGGAAAAATATATCTAGTTAATGAGGAGAACCATGACTTGTCTTGATATTGAGACCAGAGAGAATTTGTTCTTGTCGGGCTTGAGAAAGTAGACACCTTGCAATCTAATGAAAAATATCCTTAGGGTAAATATAGTAATAGGTTTCCTAGGGCTTCTTCTTATGTTCCCATGTGTTGATTAGTGTTATTACACCTGACATGAAGCACAGTTCTATAAACACCTTGGGTGTTTGCCCCTCTGGCTTAATCAAAGGATATATTTTAAAGTATCTAGAGGAAATCTCTACCAAAAAAAAAAATTTACTAGGAGTGGGGCATGAGTTAAACAAATGTATTAAATTCTAATCTAGCAGCTGTAAATATTATTGCCCTTCACTGACTTTTAGGTAAGTATTAAGCAGCAATAAATTCCAGGTTGTACTCAGAAAAACATCTGGAGTGCAACCCTTGGGTGATGATGTTGTTGAGTGTTGTTTAGTGACCCTCGAACCTGGGATAAGACTGACATTCTGTTGTGAAAATTGATAGCCTAATAACGAGGAAATATTCTTGATATGCCCTTGCATGCGGAGGGCCAAGGAAGCAAGAATGATTATTCTCAAGAAGTGATATTTGGGAAGGAGGAGTCAAAATGGTGGTGTGAAAAGATGCAGAGTTCACGTCTCGCCAAAACTAGGGCATCTGCTGGGTGCTGGTGGGAGGCCCCAACACCCAAGGAGACAGGAAGAACCCCCAAGCGAACTGGTAGGACGTGGGGAGACTGAGGTGGGAAGAGAAGTGGAGGCTGGACAGGACTGGCGTCCCTGAGGGGTTCCCATGCCTGGAGGGACTCTCAGGGGCTCGGATCCGGAGAAGTGGCGTTTCTCCTGCCCAATCGGCGGGGGAAGTCTGTCTGGCTCTCTGGTCGGGTCCTACGTGGTCTTAGGCTGCCCGGGTCCTATGCGGAAGGGAGCAGAGGGCGTTAGCCCCACCCACTCAGGTTGAGGGAGACTGCTTGGCTCCCAGGCTCATCCCCTGCCCTCCAAAGCCCCCTCCAGGCCACATGGGTCCTGGGGGTACAGGAGGGAGGCCAGGGAGATCAGGAGAGGCAGGCGGAAGGGGCCCTCCCCGACCAGAGAAGCAGAATAGAGAAGGGCATTTGCTCTGCCCACTCGAGCCCAGGAAGGCTGCTGGGCTCCCAGGTGGGGTACCCCACCCTCTGAGACCAGAGGCAGGAGGCACGCCTGGGCCCCTTCTGTCCTGTTGAGCCTAAGCCCCACCTCCCACACACACCCCCAACTTTTCCAGCCCTGTGGGTACTAAGCATAGGCCCCGCCCACTGCCCAAACCTCTCCCCTGCTTAGACCCTGCCCTCCACAGCCAAGGCCTTTTCCACCTTCTTTCTCCTCCTTTTTTTACTATTGTGATTTTGTTTTACATTCCAGTTGTTGTTTGATCTATATTTTTTTTTTTCTAACATTGCTGTTAGTTTCCTAGTCTAATTTTATTTTTTAGTTATTGTTCTCCTTTTTTTTTTTTTTTTTCCCGCCCTGCGTGGCTTGTGGGATCTTGGTTCATGAGCCAGGGGTCCGGCTGAAGCTCCTGCAGTGGGAGCTCCAAGTCCAAACCACTGGACTAACAGAGCACCTCAGACCCAAGGGAATATTCATTGGGGTGAGGTCTCCCAGAGGTCCTCATCTCAGCCCCAAGACCTGGCTCTACCCAACAGCCTACAGACAGTAGTGTTGGAAGCCTCAGGCCAAACGACAGTAAGACGGGAACACAATCCCACTCATTAAAAAAAAGGAAAAAAAAAAATGAGACAGCAAAAAATATGTCACACATGAAGGAGCAAAGTAATAACTTACAAGACCAAATAAATGAAGAGGCAATCTACTTGAAAAAGTAGTCAGAGTACTGATAGTAAAGATGATCCAGAATCTCAGAAATGAAATGGAAGCATGGATTGAGAAAATACAAGAAATGTTTAACAAAGATCTAGAAGAACTAAAGAACAAACAAACAGAGATGAACAGCACAATAACTGAAATGAAAAATACACTAGAAGGAATCAATAACAGAATAACTGTGGCAGAAGAACGAATAAGTGAGCTGGAAGACAGAATGGTGGAAATAACTGCCGAGGAGCAGAACAAAGAAAAAAGAATGAAAAGAATTGAAGACAACCTCAGAGACCTCTGGGAAACACTAATCATACCAACATTTGAATAGGGCTGCCAGAGGAAGAAAAGAAAAAGAAAGGGTCTGAGAAAATATTTGAAGTGATTATAGTCGAAAATTTCCCTAACATGGGAAAAGAAATAGTCACCCAAGTCCAGGAAGCACAGAGAGTCCCATACAGGATAAGCCCTAGGAGAAACACACCAAGACATATTTTAATCAAATTAACAAAAATTAAATTCAAAGAAAAAATATTAAAAGCAGCAAGAGAAAAACAAAAAATAACATACAAAGGAATCATCATAAGGTTATCAGCTGATTTTTCAGCATAAACTCTGCAAGCCAGAAGGGAGTGGCAGGATATACTTAAAGTGATGAAAGAGAAAAAAGCCTACAGCCAGGATTACTCTACCCAGCAAGGATCTCATTCAGATTTTTTTTTTTTACATCTTTATTGGAGTATAATTGCTTTACAATGGTGTGTTAGCTTCTGCTTTATAACAAAGTGAATCAGCTATACATATACATATATCCCCATATTTCTTCCCTCTTGTGTCTCCCTCCCTCCCACCCGCCCTATTGCACCCCTCTAGGTGGTCACAAAGCACCGAGCTGATCTCCCTGTGCTATGCGGCTGCTTCCCACTAGCTATCTATTTAACGGAGAAATCAAAAGCTTTTAAGACAAGCAAAAGCTAAGGGAATTCAGCACCACCAAACCAGCTTTACAACAAATGTTAAAGAAACTTCTCTAGGCGGCAAACACAAGAGAAGAAAAAGACCCACAAAAACAAACCCAAAACAATTAAGAAAATGGTAATAGGGACATACATATTGATAATAAACTTGAATGTAAATGGATTAAATGCCGCAGCCAAAAGACACAGACTGGCTGAATGGATACAAAAACAAGACCCATATATATGTTGTCTACAAGAGACCCACTTCAGACCTAGGGACACATACAGACTGAAAGTGAAGGGATGGAAAAAGATATTCAATGTAAATGGAAATCAAAAGAAAGCTGAAAGAGCAACACTCGTATCAGATAAAATAGACTTTACAATAAAGACTCTTACAAGAGATAAGGAAGGACACTACATAATGATCAAGGGATGAATCCAAGAAGAAGATATAACAATTATAAATGTTTATGCACCCAACATCGGAGCACTTCAATACACAGGGCAGATGCTAACAACTATGAAAGGGGAAATTGACAGTAACACAAAAATAGTAGGGGACTTTAACACCCCACTTACACAATAGACAGATCATCCAAACAGAAAATAAATAAGGAAACACAAGCTTTAAAAACACAATAGTCCAGATAGAGTTAATTGATATTTATAGAACATTCCACCTGAAAGCGGCAGAATACACTTTCTTCTCAAGTGCATACAGAACATTCTCCAGGATAGATGTATCACATCTTGGGTGAGAAATAAAGCCTCGGATAATTTAAGAAAATTGAAATCATATCAAGCATCTTTTCTGACCACAGCGCTATGATTGGAAATCAGTTACAGGAAAAAAAACTGTAAAAACCACAAATACATGGAGGCTAAACAGTGCTCTACTAAATAATCAAGAGATCACTGAAGAAATAAAAAAATACATAGAAACAAGTGACAATGAAAACACAGTGACCCAAAATCTATGGGATGCAGCAAAAAGCAGTTCTAAGAGGGAAATTTATAGCAATTGAATCTCACCTCAAGAAACAAGAATTATCTCAAATAAACAATCTAACCCTACACCTAAAGCAACTAGAGAAAGAAGAACAAAGAAAACCCAAAGTCAGTAGAAGGAAAGAAATCATAAAGATCAGAGCAGAAATAAATGAAATAGAAATGAAGAAAACAATAGCAAAGATCAATAAAATTAAAAGCTGGTTCTTTGAGAAGACAAACAAAATTGATAAAACCCTTAGCCAGACTCATCAAGAAGAAAAGGGAGAGGACACAAACCAATAAAATAAGAAACGAAAAAGGAGAAATCACAACTGACACCACAGAAATACAAAACATTATAAGAGACTACTACAAACACTATATGCCAATAAAATGGACAACCAGGAAGAAATGGACAAATTCTTGGAAAGGTACAATTTTCCAAGGCTGAACCAGGGAGAATTAGAAAATATAAATAGACCTATCACAACTAAGGAAATTGAAACTGAAATTAAAAACCTTCCAACAAATAAAAGTCCAGGACCAAATGGCTTCACAGGTGAATTCTATCAAATGTTTAGAGAGAAAAGCTAACACTGATCCTTCTCAAACTCTTCCAAAAAATTGCAGAAAGAGGAACACTCCTAAATTCATTACATGAAGCCACCATCATCTTGATACCAAAACCAGAAAAAGATATCACAGAAAAAGAAAATTATAGACCAATATCACTGATGAACATAGATGCAAAAATCCTCAACAAAATACTAGCAAACAGAATCCAACAACATATTAAAAGGATCATTAACCATGATCAAGTGGGATTTATCCCAGGGATGCAAGGATTCCTCAATATATGCAAATCAATCAACAGGATACATCATATCAACAAATTAAGGAATAAAATCATCTCAATAGATGCAGTAAAAGCTTTTGACAAAATTCAACACCAATTTATGATGAAAACTCTCCGGAAAGTGGGCATAGAGGGAACCTACCTCAACATAATAAAGGCCATATATGACAAACCCACAGCAAACATCATTCTCAATGGTGGAAAACTGAAAGTATTTCTTCTAAGATCAGGAACAAGACAAAATGTCCACTCTCACAACTATTATTCAACATAGTTTTGGAAGTCCTAGCCAATCAGAGAAGAAAAAGAAATAAAAGGAATACAAATTGGAAAAGAAGAAATGAAACTATCACTGTTTGCAGATGACATGATACTATACATAGGAAATACTAAGGATGCCACCAGAAAACTACTAGAACTAATCAATGAATTTGGTAAAGTTGCAGAATATAAAATTAATGCACAGAAATCTCTGGCATTCCTATACACTAACAATGAAAAATCAGAAAGAGAAATTAAGGAAACAATCCCATTTACCACTGCAACAAAAAGAATAAAATACCAAGGAATAAACCTACCTAAGGAGGCAAAAGACTTGTACTCAGAAATCTATAAGATGCTGATGAAAGAAATCAAAGATGACATAAACAGATGGAGAAATATACCATGTTCTTGGATTGGAAGAATCAACATTGTGAAAATGACTATAATACCCAAAGCAGTCTACAGATTCAATGCATTCCCTATCAAACTACCAATGGCGTTCTTCACAGAGTTAGAACAAAAAATATTACAGTTCGTATGGAAACACAAAAGACCTCAAATAGCCAAAGCAATCTTGAGAAAGAAAAACAGAGCTGGAGGAATCAGGCTCCCCAACTTCAAACTATACTACAAAGCTACATTAATCAAGACAGTATGGTACTGGCACAAAACAGAAATATAGATCAATGGGACAAGATAGAAAGCCCAGAGATAAGCCCACCCATATATGGTCACCTAATTTATGACAAAGGAGGCAAGAACATACAATGGAGAAAAGACAGTCTCTTCAATAAGTGGTGCTGGGAAAACTGGGCAGCTACCTGTAAAAGAATGAAATTAGAACACTACCGAACACTATACACAAAAATAAACTCAAAATGGATTAAAGACCTAAATGTAAGACTGGACACTATAAAATTCTTAGAGGAAAACATAGGAAAAACACTCTTTGACATAAACCACAACAAAATCTTTTTTGACCCACCTCCTAGAGTAATGGAAAAAAAAACAAAAATAAACAAATGGGACTTAATGAAACTTAAAACCTTTTGCATAGCAAAGGAAACTATAAACAAGATGAAAAGACAGCTCTCAGAATGGGAGAAAATATTTGCAAATGAAACAATGGACAAAGGATTAATCTCCAAAATATACAAATGGCTCATGGAGCTCAATATCAAAAAAACAAACAATTCAATTAAAAAATGGGCAGAAGACCTAAATAGACATTTCACCAAAGAAGACATACAGATGGCCAAGAGACACATGAAAAGATGCTCAACATCACTAATTATTAGAGAAATGCAAATAAAAACTACAATGAGGTATCATCTCACACTGGTCAGAATGGCCATTATCAAAAAATCTAGAAGCATTAAATCCTGGAAAGGGTGTGGTGAAAAAGGTACCCTCCTGCACTGTTGGTGGGAATGTAAGTTGATACAACCACTATGGAGAACAGTATAGAGGTTCCTTAAAAAACTAAAAATAGAACGACCATATGACCCAGCAATCCCACTACTGGGCATACACCCTGAGAAAACAATAATCCAAAAAGAGACATGTACCACAATATTCATTGCAGCTCTATTTACAATAGCCAGTACATGGAAGCAACCTAAATGTCCATCAACAGGTGAATGGATAAAGAAGATGTGGCACATATATATAATGGAATATTCTCAGCCATAAAAAGAAACAAAATTGAGTTATTTGTAGTGAGGGGGATGGACGTAGAGTCTGTCATACAGAGTGAAGTAAGGCAGAAAGAGAAAAACAAATACCGTATGCTAACACATATACATGGAATCTAAAAAAAAATGGTACTGATGAACCTAGTGGCAGGGCCAGAATAAAGACGTAGACATAGAGAATGGACTTGAGGAGACAGAGGGGAGGGGGAAGCTGGGGTGAAGTGAGATTAGCATTGACATATATACACTACCAAATGTAAAATAGATAGCTAGTGGGAAGAAGCCGCAGAGCACAGGGAGATCAGCTGGGTGCTTTGTGACCACCTAGAGGGGTGGGATAGGGAGGGTGGGAGGGAGGCTCAAGAGGGAGGGTATATGGGGATATATGTAGGCATATGACTGATTCACTTTGTTGTACAACAGAAACTAACAGAGTAGTGTGAAGCAATTATACTCCAAAAAAGATCTATTTTAAAAAATGTGATATTTCATCTTCCCCAGCACATAGATCTAATGAATAACCAGTTCCATAATTAACCTGGGACATTTGTAAAGTAGAACAACTCTTAACTCTGTGGAGAACATAGTTATCCTTATTTTACAATGGCAAGATGAAGCTTAAGAGAAGTGATTTAACTCAGCTAGTAAATGACAAACCCATCCTTACAACCTCCACACTAGACTACTTCTTTTTCAAAGAGACCCTTCGTACCAACCCTGATTCCTGTGGTATTAAGGTAAGTCACTAATGGGGGGAATCCATATGGAACTTACTCATCTGGTCCATAACCAACTTCTCTCCTTAGCACCAATGACTGGAGAACTTTAGCACTGTGTATGAGGTCTTCATAGTTTAGCTAGTACTATTTATCCAATCACTCCTACACACTTACCCTTTGGTACCTAGTGTACCAAACCACTTTCATTGTGCTTTTTCTCTGCTCTGTACCTCAGCCTGCCATTTATTCTACAGAGAATGCTTTCTCCCTCCCAGTGCAACTGACAAGTTCCTACTCACCCTTCACATCTCAATTCAAATATTTTATCTACTTTATTGTGTGTGAGATAATATACTTTATATAAAAGTAAGCTGTGATGACAAAGTGAAATTATAATGGAGTAATCATCGTTCAGGCATACGAAAAAGGAGTTGAGCAGCCATTAAGGATCTGATCTCAGACACATCTGCACCAAATCCAAGGACGCTCACAGCTGTATTCAGAATGACACATGCCAACTGCAACCAGATGGTCTCAAGGTCTCCTCTTGTAATTATGCAACCATTTCAGACCCCCACTAATTCTTACTTAACAATCACCCTTGCTTCTTGCCAGCTCCAATTATAATTCTTGATAAACAACTCATGTAACTAACCTTGCAATTTTTGTCTTTATAAGTATCCCCCCTTTTGTAGTCTGGTGGAACACAATTCAGGTGCTTCTTGAATCTGTGTCTCCTGGGCTGCAGTCCTAACAAACCCCAGATAAGCACCTTTTTAGTTCAATCAGGTCTTGATTTCTAAAATTTTGGTTAACAGATGCATGTGTTCATCCAAGTTGTCTTTAATCTATTCCATATGGGTGGTTAGTTAGCATCTTAAAGTGTCCTAATAAGTAATTGACACTATAGAGTTAGATATTTAGCACTTCATATATTGTTGTTTGAATCTATACCAGAGAGTTTGTAAATCAGCATAAAGGATGGTCAAAAAAATTTTTTTCATGAAATCAGTGCATCTCAACATAGGTAGTGAGTTATGACAATTTCAAAAGGCCACACTGTAGTATAGGATTAAAAAACTTGCACTTCTGTTGACTAAAGTAATATCATTGGTGGAGCATTTAAACTCTAGAGACCATTGGTCACCTAAGATTTGCAGTATTATCTGTGTTTTGTAAACCAAAATCCTAGCTAAAGCTGAGATGGACTTCCTACTGCAAGTTGATTCTACCAGACTAGTAAATGCTGTACAATCAGTTAGTTTGCCAAATGTATGTTATTCAGGTGACTAGGTCTAGTGTAGGCAATCAGCAGATAAATTAAAGCAACTGATGCCACGGACTTTTAACTTAGAAGGTTGTAGTGAGTACGAAAAAGAAGGGGAAAGGGGGAGGAGAAGAGTGGGCTGAAATTAGACTGTAGTATGTTACTTGAATGATTAATATCTTGAAATATCTCAAATGAGCAACATGAGTGAAATCAGTTAATCAGAGAGTTGCTATACATGCAGTGGTTTTTAAGCTTAGCTACTTTGAAAAGACCTGATATTCCCACTGCATCCTAGAAAATTATATCAGAGCCTCAGCAACCCAGGCACTGGTATTATTTTTTAACTCTCCAGATGATTCCAAGGTACAGCAAAGGTTTCAACCACTACTGTTATTGAAATTGACCTAAACGGCAAAACCCTGGACTTGGAGAAGAGCATATGGTGGTGGTGAGCATATACACTGAGCAACATATAGAATGGCTTTGATATCATTCCTCAAAAGGTTGAAATCTCTCATGTATGGGTTATGACAGGAGCTGAATTTTCAAACCCTATTAATGGTAAACTGTTTATATGAGAGAGTTTATCTGGTTTACGATGAAAAAAAGAAAATGATCTGGTTTAGGATTCAAAGAGGGAAAGCATAGAAGCTGAGTTAGATATCTCAAAGGACGCAAGAGTCCCCTTCCCCTTCCGCTCCGGAAGCAGAGTGACTTTTCTTCCAGACAGCCAGGTATAAGAGAAAACACAGCAGATGTAGTTTGCATTGAATAAAGATCACACGACGTCCTTAATCACCACCTTTCCTTTTTATGGAGTAAGTGTAAGTCATTGTCAGTTTCATCATTTGTAATCAGAGCCTGAAACAGATGTTAAAGGTTTAGTTTAAGATGACATCTGTATCTTATAACAACCTCCAATATGCTCTCCAAGGACTATTTACTTTCCACATTCTACAAACTCAGTACAAGGGAATTTCTTCTTAAAAGCATTTGAGGTAAATTAAGCACAATGAGTGCAACTTTCTTTAAAGATAACATTTAGTGGGGTTATTACAGGGCTCACTGTGTCTGCTTTCAGTGGGCATTGGCCTTAACGACTTTGTTTAACCAGCTTCCATTTCCTTGCTCATATGATTTAAAGTGCTCTTACAACTGTTTTGTGCTTAGGAGTTTTGCTACCAATATACGACAATCACAGTTGGGCTTTCTTTCTTGCTATCTCTCTCTTTTTAAATTTTTTCAAAACAAAATTAGTATCTAAGAGAAAAATATTTATAGTTTCAATACCAAGGGTGATGGTAAAATTCTTGAGATTGTTGTATATACTAAACATACTTTCTTGTCTGAAGGTAGGAGTTAGGGATTAGAATCAGGAATCTGTAATATAAAATCTCCCCATCCACATACAAATCGCTCAGTTTACCATGTGATGTGTCCAGATCGTAGGAGCCAGTCCTCAGGAAATGATGGTTATGTACGTGAATAAGTAAGTGTACACAATGAACAGAGGGAGGAACGTACACACTGCATCCTCTAGATGAATCAGAGAACACACATATTCAGAAGGTACAACACTGTGGGTTCCTTTGGGGAAAGGGAGCCGGAACCAAAATCTGTGTTGGGATTCAAAGACAATTTTACTCTGATCTGTAATTCTTTGGAATTTTTACAAGGAAATGAGGTACATGTATTTGTGTAACGAAAGATGGGTTTTACAACAAGGAGAAGACCAAAAGGAAATAACATTAAAAAAAGAAAGAAAAAGACAACAGAGAACTTAAAATCCATCTGCAAATGACTAAATTATAGTCTTCAATAACAGATAAGGACATGAGAACAAAAGGCATCTCAAGAATTAATCAACAAGGGGCAGAATTCAACAAAATAAACTAAAAGGAATTTTTGGAAGGACAATCTAATTTTACTCCAAAGAATAAACAAAATACTGGGTAACAGGAATTTTGATTCAAACACCAATTTTAAGCTTTTTACTTAATTATTTTTATTTAGTTTTGTACAATGGAACAGCCAGTCTGTGATACTTCATGGGCGCTTCATTGGTCTCTAATCAGAATCAACTCTTGGTGCTTGAGATATTCCCTTAAAGTTAAGACATGCTATTCAGAATATTGGTGACATTTTCATTAAATTTTCAAGCTCTACCTATACTTTTCACACCATAAGTTATATAAGGTATATACACTTCTGCTCTCCTTGCCTTTTGAAAAAAAATTGAATGACCAGATTATCTCCCCAAAGTGACAGTGACAAAGAGCCCCAGGAAGTGCTTCTGGTTCCCACCACCCTATGCCTGTCAGGCAAGGGACCCACGGGTGCCCATATGCCTGTTGAAAGGGCAGAGAGTTACCTGGATCTGGTCAACGAGGCTATGGTAGGCAAGGATTTGCAAACCAGGAGCAAATGGCCAGAATCAGGGACTCCTGTGAAGGATGCCAGCCCGTGAAGCTCAAACTGCTTAATGGGAAGCCAACTGCATTCAGCAGGCACCGGTCCCAGGAAGAAACAGCCTCACCACTTTTAAGTGGAGACTGGAGGAAGCTGGGGAGTCAGGGCCAGTCTGAGGACTCCATCCCCTCTGATGCTGCGAGATGATAGAAGATAGAGCTGGGAAAGAGCACAGAAGGGAAAATGACTTGCGAAGATCACAGTACTTGTAGGTAACATAAGGGGCTTATGAGCTCTTTCAGTATCTGTAATGTGAACACATGTCTGGCCTAATTACATGTGCTGCCTACCTGTGTATTTCTAAAGACAAAAGCATTTCTCTCCTGGAAAGTGAATCACTGAGGGTTTGGAGTGAGATATAGACCCCTTGCGATTTACCTTCTTCCTATTTTACTGCTCTGTCCCCTCTTTTCCTCATGTTTCTTGTCCAGAAGGAAAGATTCTTTCATCCTCTTTGTCAGAGTCTCCTATGCTACGGCAACAAGCTTCCTGGATTAGCTCCCATATAAAGGACAGAGATGGGAATTCTCTCCAAAATCCATGGAATAAACATTTGGTTCTACATCCTCCAGGTGTATTTAACTGGGAAACTTGGGGTGTGATTCGAAAAAAAATAAGGATCTCTGAGAATGAAAATAATTTGACTTACTAGCTTCTAAATATTATCTCCATTAAAAATAGACTCAGAGAACTCACGCCAATGGATAAGAATCCCCTCAAAAATCAGAAAAAGCTTAGCAAGAAATTCTCAAAGGAAGAAGTAAACCTATTAAATAACATTTAAGTTCACAAGTAATCAAAGGTGTACATATTTAAAAGCACGAAAGCATTAAATTTGCAATTAAAAGGAGATAGTTCCCAATGTGGGAGAAAATGCTCTGGAAGTATTTTTATGTAATACTGCTGGCAACGATAATTTGTTCATAATTGTCACAAAACAATTTAGCAGTAACTTTTTGTATCCTCCATCTCCTTAGATCGTGTGTTTTTTATCTTAAGGTAATAAATATGCTTTTAAACAGAGCTAAGTAACTCTGCCTGGTGTCAATCGCTGTTGACTGGGGTTGCCTTTGTGGGGTTAGTGAATCTTGTACCTGGCATTTCATATTGTCCTTATGTGCATCCACCAGACGTTTATATCAGTAGCCGAAGACAGACAGCCAAAGTGACAGGGGTGCTGTGCTAGGCCTTTTAAGTAGCTCTAAGTTTTCTGCTTCGACTAAAATTCTGTGTAGTTTTATTTCAAATATATGTGAATTGCCAAACACAAAACAAATGAAAACACTGAGTTAAAAATAAGAATAGCAAAATTATTTTTCAAAGAAAATTTCAAGTTATCAAGTGAATGAACAGTAACAAATGGACAAAAATCCTTTCCTTAAAGATACAGCAATGTGCGGCACATACAAAAAAGTTCATGAAGGGGCTTCCCTGGTGGCGCAGTGGTTGAGAGTCCGCCTGCCTATTCGTGCCCCGGTCCGGGAAGATCCCACATGCCGCGGAGCAGCTCGGCCCGTGAGCCATGGCCGCTGAGCCTGCGCTCCACAACGGGAGAGGCCCGCGTACTGCAAAAAAAAAAAAAAAAAAGTTCATGAAGCCACTTTGTAAAAGAACCTAACAATAACAGTGACATGAAAAATTAGCAAAATGAAGATAAAATCTCAGATTAAGGTGGCAAATGTTCAAGTGAATCACTGTCTCCTCTGACAGGTGACTTCCTAGGGACTGCATTAGCATCTCAGAAAAGCAAACAGACCTCCCTTCTTTCTTCAATTCCATGGTGCGTTTTTCACCAGGGAATTGGTACAAAGTTATCCTCACACAAATAAAGAATAAAGGATTCAGGACTATCTTCATACCTTTAATCTTTTCCCATAAAAGTTGAGCTCTCTCTCTCTCCATATATATATGTATATAATAATTAAAATTAATTAAAGTTCAAAAAATATATTTTCCCTGGGCTCTTAATTGAAACTAATGAAAGGGGCCCTATAAAAAGAAGTGCTTTGTAAAAATATGACCAAGAGAACTCTTGTTCCAAAGCTGGATTCCTTTTACTTTAAATGAAGAAGTATTTTTTACTTTCAGTTCTATGTTTTTCTATAAATCATTAAAATCTTTGCTTCTCTAGTGTAGGATTTTACTGAAGAAGAGAGTGAGACTGATAAAATATTTTCTTGTCAAACTTGAGAAATATTTGCCGTGAATCTGTAACGTACAGGATTAGTAGCAGAGGATACTGGCAATCATGTCAACACCTTTATTTTACAGGTGAGAGCTCAGAGGCGTGGGAAACACAAGCCACTCTTTGGAGGTCACACAGTCAGTCAATGCCAAGACAAGATCTGACCAGAGCTTGTGACTAACTCATTCAATTGCATCACTAGACTAGGGATATCTACTATGCAGCTAGGACAATGTCTTCCCTTTCATTTTTCAGATCATCAGGCAATGATGTGCGTATTACACATGACTTTAAGATGAGTCTACTGAAAGGGAGGTTAAAGGGCATGGGTAGTGTTCCCAGCCATACGGTCCTTTTTGGTTTCTCCATTTCTCTGTCCTAAGACCACTGATTTGTCATGATGCCTGTTACTTGAAGAATCTGATGCTGTTTGTAACTTTATATCTTATACAAGCTTGTCATGTAATTCCACAGAATGAAAAAACATTTCAAGTAAAATCAAATCTTTCTGGGCTTTTTCTCAGCAGACATCACTTAACACCTTTTACCCGAGATAATACATATAAAAGGGCTTAACTCCGTGCCCACTGAACAGATATAAATCCAGCTGATTGATGAGACTATGCATTTATTTTATAAATCTGATTCTTCTTCCCGTAGTCCTGGGACTTTGGAATCTTCCATGGTGTTTATAATCCAGACCAGGAAATTCTTACAATATAACTCTTAAAATTCCAGAAGGGTGGGAAAATTATTTTATTTTTACTGACACATCCCAAGCACCTACAACAGTCCCAGGCACAGTGTGGACTCTCAAAATATAATTCCAAATGAACCAATAGATGAGTGTAAGCAGAGGAGCTATGCATATGTAAACAATGAGTACAGCTCTGATGCTTGAAGTCCAAGTTCACAGATGAAGCAGCTGTCCAGGGTGGGGAAGATGGAACTTATTGCATAGCAGCCAGAAGTCTGATTAAGAAACACAGCTTGTGAGAGGTGTTTCCTTTCAGTGTTAGGGGAATATAGGAAGATGAGAAATGTTAGGAAGGATTTCTATGATGTTGCTTCAATTATGAGAATTTTTCAGATTAATTCCTATTCCAGTCGAGATGATGTGTCAAATTTGGGGCTGAATTTTTAATGGATACTATTTTAAGAAGAATTGAATAACACTGGCCTCAAAATCAACAATACATTTGCTACAGGTTCATTGACTTGAGCTCCCATGGATCTTGGACAATTTCTTTATCAACTGGACCAGTTTTTTCTTTTCTTTCCTTTTTTTTTTTCTTTAAAGGAATTCCTTAAGGAACAGAGATATCCTCTTTTTTTTTTTAATGGTATTTAACTTACCAATGTGAATCAGATTATTTAGAAATTAACTTTAATGAGTAATAGTTCCAGATCCTTGCCTTAAGATAATTTAAAAAGTAATGACTATATTTACTAAGCCAATGTGAATTATTTGAGTTAATTAGAAGCCTATTAACAGATATTATTAGGAAGAAATTTCTAATTTCAATAAAGGTTTCTAAGCACTAATTTTGGTTTTGGCCAAAACTTTTGAGATTTTAATGATGAGAATATGACCTGTGTTTTGGATCTTTATAAAAGTAATGTTTTGGGGCTTCCCTAGGTGTGCAGTGGTTAAGAATCTGCCTGCCAATGCAAGGGACGCGGGTTCGAGTTCTGGTCCAGGAAGCTCCCACATGCCGCGGAGCAACTAAGCCCGTGCGCCACAAATACTGAGCCTGAGCTCTAGAGCTTGCAAGCCACAACTACTGAGCCCACGTGCCAGAACTACTGAAGCCCTCACGCCTAGAGCCCGTGCTCCACAACAAGAGAAGCCACGACAATGAGAAGCTCACGCACCACAACGAAGAGTAGACCCAATACAGCCAAAATTAAATAAATAAATTTATATATATATAAAAAGTAATGCTGTATAGATCAAGGCTGCTCATGGAAATAGAATGTGGGCTATAGAAACCATTACACAATTTAAAATTTTCTAGTAGCCACATTAAAAAAAGATGAAATGGATTTTAATAACATATTTTATTTAACCCAAATACCTAAAATATTATTATTTCAATAGGTAATCAATATAAAAACGATTTCTATTTGTCCAGGCTATTATAACAAAATACCACAGACTGGTGGCTTATAAACAATAGGAATGTATTTCTCACCATTCTGGTGGCTGAACTCTGATATCAGGTTGCCAGCATGGTTGAGTGAGGGCCTTCTTCCAGGTCTTTGCATCCTCACATGATGGAACGGGTGAGGAAGCTCTATGGAGTCTCTTTAATAAAGGCACTAATCCCATTCATGAGGACTCCACCCTCCACATACCATTACATTGGGCGTTAGGATTACAACATAAGAATTTGGGGAGTACACATTCAGACCATAGCTCTATTAATGAAATATTTTATAATTTTTAGTTCTAAGTCTTTAAAATCTCCCTTTGGACAAGTCACAAAAGCCACATAAGGCTGGTGGTGACAATTGTGGGCAGCAGTGGTCAAGAGGTTGAAAGATTTTGGAGTCTGACAGTTCTGGATATAAATCCTGGTTCAATCATTTATTAACTATGAGTCATTGAAAACATTTAAATATTCCAAGTGCCAGTTCCAGAAACTATAAAATGGGAGTAATTTATAGCTCGACTATTTTTGTGATGATTAGAAATAATATATAAAAAACATCTACAGTGCTGGGAACTCAGGAGCTATTACTTCCTGAAGAAGTTGAAGTTTCAATGCTTCAAACATAATTTTTATTAAAGGAAGCTGCTATTACCGTCATCACTTTTTCCCTTGGAAACTGCAGAAAAATTCTCTTAGCTTACCTTTCTTCACCAAGAAGCCGATTTTGTACTGATACGTGGAATGAAGGTCCTGACTGTGGACCATCTGGAAGGTGACCTTATTAGCACACAATACGAGAGATAATAGTGTTGTCACTTACTGTTAAACACGTATTTATCATGAGGAAGCTCACCTTCATTACAGATCGCAAGAAAAGTGACAGGAGGTATATTCATTTTGGGGGTGCTATCTCTATCAAAAGGCAAACAATACCTTGGTAAAATAATACAGTTCATTCTGGAATATATTCAAACATTTCTATTGCTCTGAAAATTCATTTCCTCTTGTTCCAATTCACATCCATACCTCATTTATTTCAGTCTAGATAGATAAGCCTGATTCTTCTGGCCATTACTCTTAAGGATATCCTCAAGGAGACCAATTCTGGGTTTCTTTGGAAAAAGACAGTGAATTTACATTTCTAGAAATGGTGGGAGAAGACTGAAGACAAAGAGGCTGAAGATTTAGTGTGAAAACATAATGGCAAAAGAAAGCACATTTTCTAGTCATACTCGAACACCTGTTGACTTGGTCTACATTATAGAATGCTACCACAGTCAATAAAATTGAATATTTTATGATAGCTTTTAAAGCTTGCAAAGTGTTCTCATGCTAATAATTAGGAACTTTCTCTCAGGAGAAAATAGAATTACAGAATCATAAGAATAATTGGAAATCTGAGCTATCCTATCTTCGTCACTTTACAGGTAAGATCCAGAGAAATGGAGCGACGGATCCAGAAGCAAAGTGTTAGCTGGGGACAGAGAGAGAGTGTAAACCCCAGTAGTCTGACTCTTAATCCAGGACTCCTGTTAGGGTTCAGGGCAAGCCACCCCCAAACATGCCAAAGTGTCATATTGATTATTTAGAACTGAAGTTTCTTAAGAAACAGTCAGTGCAAGAAAACTCTTGACTCTCCTTTGTCCCCAGAAAGCAGGACATGAAACCTCCCATGTGAAAAATACCCTCCCTGCACCAGGATGGTACAGAGACATCCTTATTTCCAGAGTCAGGGAATTCAGCTCCCAGGAGGTTGAGTAAACAAACTCTGCTTAGATTCTTCACTTATTAAACACCCAAACCTAAGTTTCCTTGCTTTGTCAATTCCTTACAAATGTATTGTTTCTTTGTCTAAAAAAGTATAAAAGCTGCTTGCCTTGGCCACTACCTAGGTCCTATATCTATGAGACCTCCGTATGTACAAAATTAAATTTAATTTTCTCCTGTTAATCTTTCTTGTGCCAATTT
This sequence comes from Globicephala melas, assembly GCF_963455315.2. Classification (NCBI taxonomy): domain Eukaryota; kingdom Metazoa; phylum Chordata; class Mammalia; order Artiodactyla; family Delphinidae; genus Globicephala; species Globicephala melas. The sequence continues at coordinate 117,573,886 of NC_083318.1, read as the reverse complement.
AACTATCAGACCAGCCAAAAAAAACCCCAAAAGCATAGGGGGAAATTTTCCCTCCCCCAACACCTCTAAGGAAAATGATACACAAGCTGGGGTGGGAGATAGTTGAGTAGAATAAAAAGAGTGTTTCTTGACACTTTATCCCTTTGGCTGAATGTGTTCACATAAAATGAAGTAAAGAAAATAATTAAGTTACACTTTATTCTCCAGTATAGAAAGCTTCAAACTGAGCTATGGAAATTATGGGCATTTTGAGGGGGAGGGGTGTGATTTATTCAAATAATTATTTCAATGCTGTGCTTTATTTTGACTAGAGATGCCATTGTCATATTTTCAGTGTGACTTTCATTTTCAATTGTTTTGTTATTCATGGATCATGGGCCGAGAAAGACAAGTTGTTATTACTGAAGCATCTCTAGGAAATTCTTCCGGGCAATTAAGCAACCATTTCCTCCCTTGTGAATTGCTGTAAAGCCACAATGATTAGCAAATGAATTAGATGAACACTGGTTAAGAAAATAACCAGCTGGCATTTTGGATTTCTCACAAGGAACATGTCCTTCTCTATATTGTTACTTTATTCTGGGATTCACAGATTTATGAGTGACCTGTGAAGGGGTTGCAGAAGCCAGTTCACACCTTGCTCTGAGATGAAGATATTGCTTGGTCTGGCTATAGGGATGCCCCTGTTGTCCCTCTGCCTGGGGTTCCATTGTGCTTCTTGTATACAGGGGTCATTCCAAGTTATAGGAAATTTATTTTTCCAAAGCAAATGACAAGTGACTGTAGAAGAGTTTCAATGCCTTAAAGCTAAGAAGTGGAGTACATTTAAAACAAAAATTAAGATGCATATATGCTTCATTCTGTAATAACCTATAAGTGAAGAGAACTTGAAAAAGAAAAAATATAGAGATAGATAGATAGATATCTGAATCACTATGCTGTACACCTGAAATTAACATGATATTGTAAATCAACTATACTTCAATAAGAAAAATTTTTTAAACAGAAAAAAAATTTTTAAATAAAATAAAATGTATATATGCTAAAAAGTACAAAAGGGAAAAGTATATAGAGAAAACTCTTCATTAACTCTTAAGGCTGATAGAATGAAATGGAAGATTAAGTCTGATGTCAGCGGTGGCTTTTTATCCTGCTGGTAGCAAAATCAAGGCCGACATGGGTAGTCAAAGTAAAATAAATGCCCGTAGGTCAACCAGCATTGCATGTCTTCACTAGGAAAATTAATGAGGTGGAAAAATGTTAAGGTTTCAGAAGAAATTTCTTCTTAGTTCCATAGGCACTCACCAAATTTCAATTTTCTTATGCGATGGCATTGTCTCTATGAGCAGCTATTTCTTTCATTATTGTTGACAGTATCTCTCAGCCATATTCTCTATTTCATATCAATACTTCGGCAGTGCTTATTTGATCCCTTTTTGGGTTCTCTAGGTCATCTGCCAATCATATCCTCTTGATTAGTAGAATTAGATTTTGTAGATGCACTATCCCTCCATAGCATTACTTTGTCTTTTTAAGCTATAAGACTGGATCACTAAGCCTCCTTGTTGATTTAGCCCTTCCCAAGATTCTGGGGCTCTTCTTGCCTGTAGAGAAAGAGGAAACATAAGAATATCAATGTCAAGAGCCCTTTAGGGTCCGTACCAAGCCTCTCTGATTCTTTCACTAATTCTAGGTCCTGAGTGTGGTCAAGACTGGCTAACCTCTCCGCAAAGCCCCGTCTTCCCCTCCTGGACCCACAGCTAGATCACGTTCCCCATTATCTCTGGCTGGTGTTCTCTTTCCCAGCTGGCTTTGGCCACGCCACCGAGTTATGTGTGGTTGAAGTTTTGTGTGTCCCTTCCATCCCTGTCCCATGAAAGTCTCTTACTCATGAGCCCTTCATTCAATTTCTCTTCCCTTGACTGTTTATGCAGAAAGGCATGACAACCTTGAAATCTTCATGATAAAACTGACAGTCTTAAGATGGAAAGAGTATCTGTTTCTGAATCATTGTTTGAAGGAGAGACACTCATCAATCAGTAACATTCATTTAAAATTTAAGTGAAAAATAAAGTTCCATGATGAAAAACCTCTAATATCTGGTACTTTATATATTACAGTGGCTCTAATTGCCTTATATAAAACTGTGACATCCAGACTCCTGCAATAAATTCCAGTCTTTATAGCATGGTTTCTGCCTTGCCCCTGTTTACTGACCCTAAATCTCAGTTGCTCTTTGGGGCCCCACCTTCTTTCTCAGTCCTTCCAGAGAAGCTGAGCTGTGCTCTGGAAACATTTCCATGTAACAGGTATTGGATAGACCTGCCGGTGTTAGAATCAGCTAGAACTAGGTGTCTTCTTCTCACCCAGACACATGCTTCTGGAGTGCTATCAGCTCATTCAAGATTCTACTGTACACTCTGCCCTCTGGGTTCTTTTTTCCACAGGCCCAACTCTAGAGACTCTTATAGCATCCCCAGCTCCAGGGATGACCATCTTCTTGTGGCCATGTAAGCATTTTACATTTTTAAGGTTTTCTTGCTGTGGAAGAAATAGATTCATGTTGTGCTTTAAAATTAAGCTGGCAGAATTACTTATTTTAACTAAAAACTAACATACACAGGTAAGTCTTTCATGTAGTTTTCAAAATGGAAAAAACTTAAAATCTTTTAAGTGATGGAATAAATTATGATACATTGAATGAAATCAATAATATATTAATTTCAACAATACATTGAATTAAATAATCAGCATTTAATCACCATAAGATTAGTGAGATTTCAGCTTCCTAAAACAAACGATTACAAAATTAAGTGAAAGAACACAATTCTCTCTAATAAACATCATAATAAATAAAGTTTCCTATAACAAACATTTATGTTTCCAGCATTATAGTTTGTGGCTAAGCCCCCATGTCTGTGTACAAAGGCTCCTGGAACTGCTACCCTTGCTAGTCCAGATACATTGAATCTGGACTGACCTCATGAACGCTATAGAATGCAGCAAAAATGATGCTTCAGAACTTCCAAGTCTAGGTCATAAGAAGCCTTACAGCATCTGCCTTGTTTTCTTGAAACACATGTGCTAAGAGAGGCCAATCACAAAGTAAGAAGTCTAACTACCAGGAGACCCTCTCTTCCTCTTATGTGAGGAAGCCCTTACCTGGCCATGTGTAAGGACCAGTGGAGCAAGACAGCTGATCTTGGATCTCAGCTGAGGTGCCAGGCTTGTAAGTCACGGTGGACATCCAGCCCCAGCCATCTTCTGACTGCAACCACATGAGAAATGTGAGGCAAGAACTGCCCAACTGAGCCCAGTCAATGCAAAGAATCAGGACGAATAATATAAACCGCTTCAGGCCCCTGGGTTTCGAGGTGGTTTTGTTACACAGAATACAGGATGATGGTTCTCTTAAATTATGAAAGCAAACTTACCAATATAACACAGTTCTTTACCTCTTTCAGTACATGCTAGTGTATGTATTCCTTCTCTCTACGTGAGTTCAGAATAAATTGGAAAAAGAAAAAATAAAGCAGCAAATGGAGGCCAGTATATCACCATCAATATTCACAAAGCCAAAGTTGGAGGTTCTGTGGGAGCCAAACGAATTTCATGACGCTTAACAGCTAAATAGTTAGAACTATGTACCCTTCCATGGGCAACTGGACCCGGGCAACTATCTCCACCTGGAGGGGAATTCCTGGGTAAGATTCACAGCACAGAAAACAAGCTAACTTGTGGGTAGGTTCACTTCCAAGAAGAGCAAAAGGCATTTGTTCTTCCCAAATTACCAGTCAGATAAATCACTTAGCTCATCTAGGGTGAGGTCAGTAAAAGGGCAAAGAGCATCCAAGAGTTGCACCAATTTACTCACCTCCACATGGGAAGGTATACTAGGAGGGGGGAAAATGTTTCCCTTGATCAGAAGACAGATTTGACAAAAACGGCTATGAAATAAGCATAGATATAACGGAAATTTTTGACATCAAAGTATGTGAATACTTTCTCATTGTCTCTATTTTCCCTTTAAGCAGAATAACAGCTAAATCAGTGCTTTACGCTCTCAAAATCACCTATGACAATTTCTTCATTGAAATTTTCTAGTTAAATACCTTTGAAACTTGTGCCTATGATTTTATTTATAATTTTATCCAATGCAACACCCAAGATCTGGGGCTCATCAATTTTGCTTGGAAAATTAGATTTTCCTAGGGCAAGGAGAATGTAAATTTTAACTAGGTGGTCCCTGGAATGGCATGAGTACAGATGATTTACTAGATAGAGTCTTGTAAGAAATTGAGACTCGGTATATATTTGTTCCCTAGATCGTAAGCTTCAAAAAATTATGTGAAAATTAAAATTTTGTGTCATTGACAGCTGATTCAAATACAAATTAAACATTACCCAACAGTAAGTACACATCAATCTTTGTGGAGGAAGAAAGATAAGAATGATAAAAGCTTTTCAAGGATACCCATAGCCTTGAAGACAGAACTAGGGCAGTTTCCATCTTACATATGCCCATGATTAATATGCATTTAAAGGAAGGGTACTCTCTCTGCTCTCGAACCCTTTGCGTGGTAAATTTGTCCTTGATTTTCATCCTTATCACAGCTTTGATCAGCTCTTTACATTAACTAGCAAACTTCTTTCAAGCTGTAGTTTTATTTAACACACTGTAGGTTTATTTAACTTCCCATAGCTGTCTTTTACTCAACAATATAGTTATATTTCATCACATAAATGACTGCTCTGATAGATCTCTCATTCCCTTACAGCATACAGGAAATGTAACATTACTGACATGGATTGAAGTTAGAAAGGATAGTTAAGGACCAACTACTTACAGCTTGAGTTTAACTTTTACTGCCCCCAGGCTAAGCATAAAAACGGATCAGTGAAAGCTTCTTCAGTGGTAGTTAAAAGAAAAAGACTGAGTCGTGATGCCTGAACAACTCTGGGATCTGGGAACAGGGATGAGAATGACCTTCTAGACCCTGGTACCACCATGGGCCAGATTATATGGTGATAAATGTCTTAGAAACGGTGAGATGGACAAATCAAACTACTGCCATGTGCAGACACGTTGAACAGTAACCCAAGTCTTTGGGCAATGAACCCTGGAGGAGACACAGAGTTATCGTAAAAAGTCCATGAATTCTCACATGTACTAAACACTTTCTGTATGCTAAATAGTTAGAAAGACATGCATGCATTTAACTTAAAAAAAATGTAGCTCCCTACTTGGTTAATAAATACATTTATACTTTTTACAGTTTTTAAAATGTATACTACCTTTTATATTATACTTTTTCTCAATCAAGGAATTCTAGAATCCAGCTGTGACAGGTAAGAATCTAGGAAACCATTTAATGTGAGGCAGGAAAAACAGTCTTCATACTTAAAAGTATTTACATTTTTCTTCCTAACTTTTAGCGTACTGTTTATCCCCAACTCTTTCACATCCATAGAACAGGTTAACACTCTGTGCAGCAAAAGCACATTTTTCTTCAGAGGGAGAATTGTGTGACTCAGTACCATTAAACTAGAAATGAAGGCTTTAAGGTGAAAAAGTTATCTTTACAATTCCAGGCCAACCAGGAACCAACCTGTGTGATTTCACTTGAGTCTGCAGGAAGGAGGTGTGTCTATTTGGGACAATCTGTAGGTAGAGGAAAAAAAAAATTCATTAAGACTTCCAAGAGACCCTCAAGAATTGATTCGCACTCTTGGCTGTATCTTAGAATCACCTGGGGAGTTTTTAAAACTCTGGACACTCAGGCTGCACAGGGGGTCAATTACATAGGAAGCCAGGGGTGGGGGGCTGAGAGAGGACAGAGAACCAGGCGTCAGTCATTTTTACAGCTTCTGAGTGATTTCAGTGTGCTCCCAGGGCTGGCGTTGGCAGCTCTGAGGGTCCTGCAGAGATTTCATCAGCTCCTCACATTACGTGGTGCCTGACAGGCTCCTCAAACAAAAGCCAAGCTTAAAGATTTCACAACTGCAGCCTGTTACTCAACCATCTAGTCTCTCAAGAGACAGGATAACAGGATTTGTTGATTTGGCAAGAGGAGTTGTTAGGGTCTCTGAGGACATATTAAGCACCTCTCACCATGTTTCCATAATCACTCTGCCTAGGCTTGATTTCAAACACGTTCCATTGTTTTACCTTGAATCAGATATGGTGCCCCTGATCTAAATCAGATCTAGAGCCCGATCTAAACCTGCTGCTACATGGACTATGGTTTTATTTTTAAGCCTTCTCTAACAAACTCATTGAACTGTTTCATGACAATTGCCTGGAATTACCTCATTGTGTGTGTCTGGGGGAATTGTTTTTCTCCTGTTTCCAGCAATTATTTCATTGGAGTACCACCCAATTGCCTGGAAATGGGGTAGAATCAAATTTCAATAAGTATTTAATGAGTACTCACTGTATGCAAGGCGTACTGTTATATGCACAGGAGAAAATGCATACTGTTATATGCATTGAATTACGATGACAGGACTCTTCCTCTTAAGGAAGTCCCACTGTAATCAGGGTGACCAAAGAGCAAAATGTATTTAAGTCAGATAAAGTAAAATACATTGAAATGCGTTCTCATTCGTTTTTGTTTTTTTTTAAATTATCATTTATTTATTTATTTTTGGCTGTATTGGTTCTTCGTTGCTGCACGCGAGCTTTCTCTAGTTGCCGCGAGCGAGGGCTACTCTTTATTGTGATGCGCCATCTTCTCATTGCGGTGGCTTCTTTTGCTGAGGAGCACGGGCTCTAGGCACGTGGGTTTCAGTAGTTGTGGCGCACGGGCTTAGTTGCTCTGCAGCATGTAGGACCTTCCGGCACCAGGACTTGAACCCATTTCCCCTGCATTGGCAGGCGGATTCTTAACCACTGCAGCCACCAGGGAAGCCCCTCTCATTCGTTTAATAAAGACATTTTGTGAAAAGAAAAGGGTAACTTCTGTGGAAAGGAGGAAGAAACAGGACACGAGTTATGGTGAAAACTGAACTTAGTCATTTAAACACTGTAAGGTCTGATTTATGAATACACATTGGAAAAAGTTGGAAATATAGAAGGTATAAAGAAGAGAAATAAAATATTACTAGTAATCCCACAATCCAGATAAAACAGATATATTTAATTTATATACATGAATATGTGTACATGTGTGAGTGTACATTATGTTATATATATGTTTACATATCATACATGCAGGTATACATACATCACACATTGGTATATGTTTATATATATACATATGTGCATATATATAGTATATTTGAATGCATACTTTTTGTGTGATATATATAGTCATTTATATATGTACCTGAATATTGATGCATTGCATATTCATATACACTACAGCCGTATTTGAGAGGAGCTGAATAATGACACCCCTCTTCCTTGCCCAGGCTCTTAAATCAGTTGAGAAATAAAGAATAGAAGGTGAGGGCTATAATAATTCTACTGCTGATAAAGGCTAAGTCGGAGAACATAGCTTTGCGTGAAAAACCAAAGGGCCAGCTAATTGAAGTCCAAAATTATGCACTTACCCACTCGACCACAGGAAATTCTGGACCTGGGGAGACCAAGTTCCACTAGTGGATGCCTTGGCCCTTGAGGAGCAGAGTAGAATTTAAATCCCTGTAAGCAGGCTGGCTCTCCAAAAGGAGAAAAGTATGAGCCAAGTTTAGTCTTTATAAACGTACAGATATATGTAATTATTATGAAATATATATGTAATGACATTACATATACTATTCTGTAACATATGTGTAATTACAACTGTATATGATGCAGAGATTCAACCTAGTACAAAATACATTCTCAAGAAGTTAGCCATTATTATTCTAATTTTCAAGCCAAATTATGTCTAGCTATGTTGTCCTATACGGGTTATCAGAAGTTTTGCAATGAGATTAGATGGTAACAATAATAAATAATAAAATGCATAAAACCTATTCATAAAATTCCAACAATAAAGATGTCTTAACTTTACCCCTAAGCCCTCTGCCAATATTAAATTACTAGGGAGAAATTAAATTCAAAGAATAAATATTCTTGCAAGTTAAATCCAAAGGAAATAAGGCTCAAAATCAAATCCTTTTGACTTAAAAAAATAAAAAGTCCAAAAATCATCCTTCCCAATTTGTAATTCTGCTCAGTTCTGTCCGAGGAGTTGACCACAGATGAACAGAGCTGGGTTTTGTTTTGTTTTATTTTGTTTTTCTCATCAGCTACAACCTGGGAAGGGTGTGGATCTTTTAGGGCCTCAGATATTCTTAGCTCAATGTCAAGACACATCATTCTCACTCTAATAGGACCCTTTAAAATAAGACTCAAAAAGTAACCCTAATCCTACACCCACTAAATTTACAATATAAGCCAAACTCTCACCCCTAGAGCAGTGATCCATGGTAACAGTCCTGTTCCCTAAACTCAGTACATAGTGTTGTCAAAGAGGAAAAAAAAATAATAATAACTAAAAGAAATAGCTGAAAGAATTAAACATGGTTGCCTGTATATAGCCAAACTGGAGGCTGGGGAAGAGCCTGTACCCTTTCATCAAGCTTTACCATATGATTTGGTGTTTTCACCACGTTCATGGGGTATTGTGATCTAAACTATTTTGCTTTTTTTCAGTGAAATAATGATATTAAGAGAGATTTTTTAAAGTACTTTTGATGTCTGAACACAGAGTACATAATTCTCTATATAGTATGATCTCAATTTTGTAAAATAAATACCTGATATATATATATGTATTTTAAATATATATCAGATATTTGTTTTATTTATTAAAATATTGAGTTAAACATATATGGATTGTATGTATTTTACTAAATTGGGTATTATATATATTCAATTTAATAAAGTTTAATAAATAAAATACAAGACATATAAAAGGAAAACATATATATATCAGATATTTCTTTTATTTTATTTATGTTACTAATTGTAGCTCATACTGTGAGAAATGTATATTCTGTGATATAGGTATATATTTAAACTTTATATATGTTTATTTGAACCCCATATTTGATGACTTTCTTCTGAGGAAGAAAGGCCGATGGTAGATGGTAACCATCTTGGCTTCAGCTTGCCTGCATTGCTGGCAAGTCTACTTTTCTGGAATCCACACCCTGTGAATGTAATTGGTAGGAATCACCCAGCAAATGATGAATTCTGTCACTATGAATTTATCATATGTGGGGCGGGGGACGTTCCAGAAGCCTAACATCTCCTTAGGAGGGTGGCCTTGAGACGATGCTGCCATCTTTGTTTGCAATGGCAGCAGCCCTCCGCACAAACGAGGTATTATCTGAGAATCCTTTCTTTCTCATCCAACCTATTCAAACCCTCTTAACTTCCTTTTCTCTTTAAGCATTTCAGTCCTGAGGATGAGCCTTATTGTTAGTACTGACTCCTAGGTCTTCTGTGAGGAATTTTGTGCCTGTGTATAGTGGCACCCTTCCTTTGCCCCTTTTTTTCTTTAATAATAAATGTGAATCATTTATTCATTCAACAAACATTTACTGAGAACCCACTGAGTACCTTTGCCTCTTGGAATGGAATTAATTTGGCTTAAAAAGAAACCCTGCCTCTTAGAAAAGGATTTCACCTTAGAGCCACATTTGTTTCAGCTGAAAAAGCACCCTTAAAATTTCTCAACTGAAGCTGCTATTGAGTCTGTTGTGAGGCAGGTGCCCTGAGGTCCCAGTGGGGGCAGGTGTCCCAGCCATATGGTCCTCTGATGTCCAGACAATCTCCTTCTTCTTTTCCATCCCATAAATCCCCTGGCTGCTGTGATACCCACATGCTCAGCTGCTATAATTATTTTGAAACTTGCCCAAACGTCCTTTTCTATTTTCATTTTCTATATTGAGCTTTTGGACAAGACACACAATTAAAGGTCAAGGGCTCCGCAGTCTCAACCTGTACCGTGAAGGCAGAATGGAGCACTACCTCCTGCCACTTAAGCCTCAACCATGTGATATTTTAATGTTTTCTAGCTAGAAGCTCCCTAGTGTTCTTTGTCTCACGTGTAACTTTGCTGACTGGCCATGTATATGCAGGTAACGGTCCACTTGAGCCTGGCCAGTGACGGCAGGCCAAGCTGTGTCTGCACCACCATCAGCTACAGCCGCCTGCAGTTTGAGGCCTTAGCACCTGCCGAAGGCATAGCTTTTGAGGTCCTCACGTTGCACTACAAGTTTAAGGTCAAACTGCAGCAACCTGTACTCTGAGGCCATCTGTGCTGGCTAAAGGCCCATGCCTTTGGCCCTATCTCCACAGAAATTCTTTTAGAGTCAGAACCACAACAATTTGCAGGCACCTGGCAAAGCCCAAAATACCTAGTGACTAATGCTTCTGGACTCTTAGCTGCTGTCAGCAGTTCAAAGTTAACTTTGCAAGGTAAAAACCTACTTCTGGCCTAGTATAAACTCTACCAATGAGCAATGTCAAAATTCCTTGCTTCCTAGACATTAAAGACTAAGGTTGCATCAGAAGTTTCTTCCACAGGAAATTTGCTTTCCAAACTCTTCTTATCTGCTTTCTTAATGTTCTCAGTCATCAAATATGGGGTTCAAATAAACATATACAAAGTTTAAATATATACTTATATTTAAATATATACCTATGTCACAGAATACATATTTCTCAGTATGAGCTACAATTAGTAACATAAATAAAATAAAAGAAATATCTGATATATATGTTTTCCTTTTATATGTCTTGTATTTTATTTATTAAACTTTATTAAATTGAATATATATAATACCCAATTTAGTAAAATACATACAATCCATATATGTTTAACTCAATATTTTAATAAATAAAACAAATATATATATTTAAAATACATATATATATATCAGGTATTTATTTTACAAAATTGAGATCATACTATATAGAGAATTATGTACTCTGTGTTCAGACATCAAAAGTACTTTAAAAAATCTCTCTTAATATCATTATTTCACTGAAAAAAAGCAAAATAGTTTAGATCACAATACCCCATGAACGTGGTGAAAACACCAAATCATATGGTAAAGCTTGATGAAAGGGTACAGGCTCTTCCCCAGCCTCCAGTTTGGCTATATACAGGCAACCATGTTTAATTCTTTCAGCTATTTCTTTTAGTTATTATTATTTTTTTTTTTTGCGGTACGCGGTCCTCTCACCGCTGCGGCCTCTCCTGCCGCGGAGCACAGGTCCCAGACGCGCAGGCCCAGCGGCCATGGCCCACGGGCCCAGCCGCTCCGCGGCACGCGGGATCCCCCCCGACCGGGGCACGAACCCACGTCCCCTGCATCGGCAGGCGGACCCCCAACCACTGCGCCACCAGGGAAGCCCTCTTTTAGTTATTTTTAATTGAGATATACTTGATATATAATATTATATTAGTTTTAGCTATACATGATTGGCTATTATATATATTGTGAAATGATCACCACAATAAGTCTAGTTAACATCTGTCACCTCACATAGTTACAATTTTTTATTTTCTTATGATAAGAAGCTTTAATTAGCAATTTAATTAAATTGCTACTCTCTTAGCAATTTTCAAATATACAATACAGTATTATTAACTATAGTCACCATGCTATACATTACATCCAGGACTTATTTGTTTTATAACTGGAAGTCTGTGACTTTTGATTCCTAGCTGATTCTTCCTGTTTTTTTCCATATCTCTGAATGCTGTCTTGTACTGCTATTATTCAATTATTCAATTTTAGAAATTATGTATTTACTTTTTTGTCTCTTAAACCACCAACTTCCTAGCATAGTTAAATCACTATATTTAATTAAATCAATAAACTATGTAAATGTAGCTTACTTGAAAACCAAATAGTTTATTCTTTGGCAGGTTTTTCATTTATCAAGAGTTTCTAATTTCCTTTTTGTCCACTATGTCTCTTTATGCAAACATTGTATTTAAACTGTTTAGCTTATCAGACATTTTACAGAGTGTTTGTTTTACTGACTTTCCCCTGGGACACTCTTTCCCTTACCTATCATCTGGACAAGTCACTTTTTAGGATGGCTTTGAGGTGGTCATCCTGGGATTTCATCTTTGGAAGAAGATCTTTCCTGGAACTTATCTTTGCCTTTCTTGAATTACTTAGTTGTCTTGCTAGAGCAAAGAGTGTGTGGGAAGTGATATTTCTGAAAACTTGTGTCTAAAACTGTGCTTATTCCAAACATTTGACTGAATATTTGTCTAGACATAGAATTCTCATCCTGCATCTGCCTCTTTCAGATCTCTGAAAGCTTTGCTCCATGACTATCTTGCATCAGTGTTATTGCTGAGAAATCTGGTACCAATTTGATCACTCCCCTGTCGATGACATATCTATTTCCCTCTGGAAGTTATTAGGACCTTGTCTTTTTTTCTTCCTTTGGTACCAAAATTACACAAATACTTGTCTAGGAAACAGACTTCTTCATACATTTATTTGGCATTTAGAAGGTGGTTTCAATCTGAAGACTTATGTCCTTCAACTCCAGCAAATTCTCTTGAATTGATTCTGTGATATTCTATAACCTTCTCTTTTCTTCTCTCATTATTAATTGCTGTCAATCAAATCAATATTGACTCTTTGTTATTTAATAAACAATTTAAAAAATGAGGTACAGTTGCTTGGTTTCGATTCTCAATCACCTTGGGTCTCCTAAAAATAAACTCCTAACTGTTCCTTGAGGGTTGAATTTTCAGACCTTCTCTTAGGCAAGATCACAGAACCAGCAGCTGGATTTCTCCGAGAGATCATGTGGAGACCAACCCCTTTATTTTGTGGGTGTAGACATCTGGATAAATAGGTACGTTTTCCAAGATCTTACAGCCAGTTAGCGGCAGAGCCTGGATTAGACCGAATGCTTCTCATTTCCTAGCTGGGTTCTTTTTTCACTGCATAATATTTTTCTTGACTGTCACAACTCAGTGGCTTGAAGCAGAAATTCACATATCTTAAGTTCAACCATGATGTGTATGGTTTCCAAAGGAAATTCTAGGGATTGTAATAAAAACTTACAAACAAAAAGGGGAGAAGGGCTACTGAGATGGCAAAAACTGAAGATATCCCTCAGAGAAGTGAGTTTTCACCTACCCTCCTGCCATTGGTTACTGCTGACCAGACCTGCAACTGCTGATGAAGCCATTTGCTAAGATACACAGTGGTCATGGTATGTATTTAATATTTAAACATAACACTGCTTTCTTGGAAATGATTATCAAAGAAGTATTTAAATTATGTAAAATTTTTTTTTTTTTTTTTTTTTTTTTTTTTTTTGTTTGTTTTTTTTTTTTGCGGTACGTGGGCCTCTCACTGTCGTGGCCTCTCCCGCCGCGGAGCACAGGCCCCGGACGCACAGGCCCAGCAGCCATGGCCCACGGGCCCAGCCGCTCCGCGGCATGCGGGATCCTCCCGGACCGGGGCACGAACCCGCGTCCCCTGCATCGGCAGGCGGACTCCCAACCACTGCGCCACCAGGGAAGCCCATAAATTATGTAAAATTTTTAATGCATGTCAAAAATTTGTAGTAGAACAAGGGCCTTAGAATAAGCATGAAGACTGAATTGTGGTGTTAAAGAAAACCCCAAATGGAGCCACAGTCTGAGTATCCAACCACCCACTGCCTTGTAACCCAAACTTAAACTGTCCTGATTTCCCTGAAATGCTGACTCTGATCTCGACCAAAACTCAAGCTTTCTTTCAAGCAGCTTCCTAGACAATCAGCTACAAACAAGCTTATGCAGTGCTACTACCCTAAAAGGAATGTAAGTTTCTAGTAACCAATCACAATAGAAAACAATGTACTTCCCTATTCACGCTTTGTAAACTGAGCTGTAACGGCTGAGAGCATAGCACTTTTGGTTTTGAAGTCTCCCTGTTTGCAAACAGTTTGTTTCTTGTTCAATAAAATATTCATATCAACTAAAGCTCTCCAAATTTTCTTTTGACAGTTTCTACTCTACCCACTAGGTATGCCACTATGGACAAGTCAGTTAAACTCTGCGAGTTTCCTCATTAGTAAAACGTGGAATTGATGATAAGATTTATTAGAACATTCTAAACATTGGGCGAAATTATGCATAAAAATGAACTAGCATAGTGACTGGTACATGGAACACACTCATAAAAATTTGTTAAATCAATGAATGTTAGCTTATGTTGTTTGTCATACGAACTTCCCATAAGATTTCTTGTGCATATAATTATTTGATAAATATGTCCAGTAAATGTTAAAGGGTCTGGGGAACTTTGTTTTCATGCAAAGTTGCTGACAAGTAGTATTACTTCAGTTGACTTGCTTATAAGCTAGTAAGAAAAAAAGTTGCAAATGACTAATTCAAACTGAGAGAATAATTTAGGATATATGTCATCTTTGATATTGTAAGGTTAGAACATTTTGCACTAAGCTAGAGTGGTGTCTTCACTGAATAAAAATGATTTTTTCTCCAATTATATATTCACAAGATTGTGGAATGTATATATACTCAAAACATACTGTAATGAATGTTCATCAGTGATAAAGACAAATGTTTAAATGTATGATGTATGTGCTGCTCGATATTCATTCCAAAAATGCATTCAACTGATCATTCATTCAACTCATTTGTTCATTTACTGATTGTATTTTATTGAGTTTCAAATCAGTAATACTGAGACTCTGAAGAGAAAGTCATTGCCCCGATACTAGCAGTCTTACCTCCATTACCTAATTCATTTGGAAAAATAGGGAAGAGTACAGGAAATTAGAACAGAAGGAGGTGAATGTTCTTTGCTCTTGCTGTGTACTTAGATTAGTCCCTCCGCTTCTAAGAACTATAGCAAGGATATAAACCAGCACTATCCAACAGAAATAAAATACAGACCATGTGTGTAATTTCAAATGCTCTAGTAGCCACATTAAAACAAGTAAAAAGAAATAGGTGAAATTAATTTTAATAATATATTTTAACCTCATCTTTTCAAAATATTACCATTTCAACATGTCACTGATGCTACGGTTATTAATGAGGTTATTTATATTCTTTTTTTTAAACCAAGTCTTTGATATCTGACGTGTGTTTTGCACTTATGATGCACCTCAATTTGGAATAGCCATATTTCAAGTGCTCAGCAGGTTCATGTGAGTAGTGGCTACCATATTAGTGCAGATCATAGACGGGGTTTGGGATGTGGACATATCATCTTGGAGGTCATCATTTCAACCCACTACATTGCCTTAGAGCCTCTAGAAGGAATGCAGCTCCACTAACACCTTGATTTTAACCCAGTGATACCCATTTTGAACTTCTGACCTCCAATATTGATACTGTAAGATAATAAATTTGTCTTATTTTAAGTAAGTCTGTGGTAATGTGTGGTAACGTGGTAATATGTGTAGCCATGTGAAACTACTAGAATTTATCTCAAATCCTGTTTCCTCCAGCCAGTTGTCTTTTATTGAAACCACTGAGTGAGAAGCACATTAATAATCTACTAGTAGGAAAGACGTGAAGATATCCTCCTGATGAATGAAATTCTGGTTTGCAGCTAGAGAACAAAGTGAGAGTTCTAAAATCAAGTCATTGGTTCAGGAATGATAATAATCCCAGACACTTGCAGTAAAAGTTGCAGCATAGTCTGGACTAAAGGTCGGTTAGTCAGTATATCGTGTCTTCTGATAGATTTCCGTATCCAGCCATTATTGTGCTAGGGCAGAAAATAGCCCAAGACTGAGGCTTTCTGAAGAATGGCACCAATGAATTTGATTAATTAGGGGAATTACATGGGAAAGAAAGGAAGGGAGAAAAGGAGGAAGGGAGGAAGGGAGGAAGGGAGGAAGGAAGGAAGGAAGGAAGGAAGGAAAGAAGGAAGAGAAGCTGGATCTGTGAAAATTCAGAATTCATCAGAATGGTAACCCAAAGATCAAGTAGCTATGTCACATGACCCCAAGCCTGCTAAATAGTGAGAAGCAATGTGGACCTGGGATCATATGATATCAAACTTTTAAGCCTATAAAACAGCATTAAAATAAAGAACATGTAGGTGGTACTTTCTAGAAAAGTAAGCTAGGCCTCATTTGTAGTGTTTTTAATATCAGTATCAGATGGGTTGCTTAATTCATTTTTGTTGAAAATAGTGTAACAAAACTCCTTGGGATACACATTTTCTTGCTTTCTGTGTTGATAAATTTCCTAGTGTCAACTGCTACAGAAACTATATTAAAATAATAGAGTTTAAGGTATAATTAAGAATTTGCAATAGGAATCTAAGACAATTAATAAGACCCTAGAACTCATTATTAAACAAAATATCTACTCTTTTGCAGATTGTGGGGAACATTAGGTTAGAGACAACAGATAAGAAAGAACTTGGTGTTCCTATTGTCACTTGGTAATTGTTGAGAGTTACGAAGCAAGAGAGCAGAAAGGACATCATCAGATGGGGCAAGCCAATGGGCCACTCTAAGGGGAGGCCAAATAAACAGAAAGAGATTCAAAGGAATCTATTGTCAATACATCTCTAATAATCCATAAAATGATAAGCAAAGAAACAAAATTGTGGACAGAATTACCATTAATATATATAGTAATTGTTTTGAGGGAATAAAATTTTTTAAGGTAGAATAAAATTTATTTGTGCATCTTGAAAATACCATTTTTACTATATAAAACATAAAGAAATGAACATAAGTTTTCTCTAATAAGCTTCTTTCTAAAGTGGAAAAAAAATTGGATTAAGATTTTTACCTTATGAAATGTTTAAAGACAAAGTGTTTACATATTGATATTCATTGGCTACTCCCCAAAATACTTTTTAAACACTTCCTAAAATAAAGATTAGAATGTCCAACTCCGCCTTTCCTGACTTTGATTACCAAAGATATATGAGCTTGCTATATAGCAGTGACAATTTTTACAACCTAAGTATATTTCAATCAGAAGCACAGAGTGTAAAATGAAGAAAACTTTAGTCCCATTTATTGTGATGCAAATAAACCATTGGATACAAGCAAGGTTTATAAGAAGATGTTGTAATAGCACATATTTTCTGGTTTGTTTTGTTGCACAAGTATCAGTATTCTTCAGATGTGATTTGGGGAGATGTTTTCAAATTTGTCAGAGCATCCTAAATTTGTCTCTTGGTAAGACTGATCCAACAATAGTCTATTTCTGCCACAACTCAGCTCTTTATTGCAAAGACAAATCCATTCAATTTATTTACGCAAGTGTCAGCATGGGCACATAGAAGGCAGAAACGGAAAATTTCATCTCTCATTCATTGTAGCAACAAAAGCTGTGGACTATTCACCTTTCTTTTTATATCAAGGTAAATACATATTTTTCTGTTTTTATTTCTTCCAGTATTCTTAGAATTTTACCACATTTTCCACTTCTAAAGCCAGAAATTTATTTTAAGTCTTGGTATTTCCCTAATTGAACTATTTATGCCAACATATGCATAGTTTCTTCATTTCTTCTATAAATATCAGTTCATTAATTTTCAGCTGATTGACTGAGGTGGATAGAATAATGGCTACTGACACAGGTTTAGACAGAGATAAGTAAATTGCCTGAAATAGTAGGCAGGAATTGCAGGATTTAAATCTGTATCTGGCTAACTCCAAAGCCATCTACTTTCTATTAAATGACGATGAGTTTACCTCCATTGCAATTGTCCTTTGTCTCTTACAATCATTGAAGTTTAGATGAAAATCTTTGTTTATTGAAGAAATTTACTTTCACCTCAAATATTTCAAAATTCCTGAGTGTAATATACCCTACAGTTATATTTTATAGTTCTTATAGTCTTGTGTAGTGCCTACAATTAAACTCAACACGTTATCTTTTTCTTCTAGCCAGTGGGAACTGAGAATGGCCATAACATTGAGAAAAAGAGTATTTAAACTGTTGTAAGAATGGACTATATTTTCATCATTTTGTAACTTTCATTAAATCAGAAATATGGAAATGCTTGCATACGATATCATGTCTACTGAAGCCAATTATCTTGGTCTTCAAAATAAGTTATGACAATGTCAATACTTAAGGCATTTTCAAAATTATTATTATTTGTTTATTCATCTCCTTCCCTCTTTTTTTGTCCATAAATTGTGACAGGCTGCCTTCTCAACCCTTTTGATTTAAATGCTCACTAACTTATGTGGGAAAATTAAAATGGTTCCAATAAGGAAGCCAGTTTATTAGGTAAAGCATGCCATCTTGTTTTTGAAATTCCACAAAAATGGAAACACTAATTACAACTTAATCCATTTTGGCCTTAACGGAAGAGAGTATTTTCTGTCAAAGAAAACTGTTTCCCAGTCACTATAGGAATTCAGTTTTCTACCCTAAATTTGTCTCTACTATTTAATGTTTTGCCCTCTAAGCAATGTGTTGGAACAAATAGCAGAAGAGGTGATTTTTGTTCAAATATTTTCAGGAAAATGATTAAGCATAATTTGGAAAGGAAAGAAACGAATCTATGCTGTTGAAAAGGCCGAGGTTGCTTTTGCACAGCTATATAGTCTGAGCAATTTAAATGGAGAGACCATTTGTCAAAAAGTCAACATTCGGCATGCTTAAACATTTCCTATTAAGTCTGGTTAACCCTATTAACTACTTCAATGGAAATAAAAACCACCTATGTTCACATGAAGCCAAGAAAAGTGTGAGTCATTCTACATAAAAGGTCCTTTGAATGCATTGGTTCCTTAAACCTTTTGCATAATTGAAAATAATTAGGCCTGCCTAAGAAGTCATTGTCATAATACAAATTTGGCTGGAAACTAATGAAATCAGCTGTGCATTGTATAACTATTTAACTTATTTTTTATTTGATTAATTGACAAATCAAACAAATTACAGAGACGAGAAAATTGACTTTAAAATTTTACATTAATATATGCCCTGAAGTCTTTCTTAAAAGTCCATTATGGTATAAAATATATCTATTGAAATGAAAGATATTAGGTAGACAACTTATCCTTCACAGTGGGTGCTGCTTGTCTAAGAAACAAAAACAGAAATGTGTGACTTAGAACTGAATGTCCGATCCACAAATCCAGAGGGATTATCAGGTGAGAGGCATTCCCGATTTTAAAGATGGTATTATTATAAGTAAGTCACAAGCCTATATTTTAGCAAATAAATTATCTCACACACTAAATGGCAACCCCATTTAAGGTGCTGAGGATAAGGGTGAAGTCCTCTATAGCATGAGCTCTATAACGCTGCTTAATAAAAACAATCAGTGAATTGGAATCGAGACCTGCTGTAATACGTGGATTGATTAAACTGGGCTGCAGGTTAATCAATGCAACTGAAAACATCCTGGAGTGATTATCTGAATATATGTACAACAAAGAAAGCTGGTCGAATGTCAATAGGTACATAGGCAGTATGGTGCTGTTTTAAAAGCAAGCAAAGTAATAGGCTGGATGTCACGGGATACAGCCCATTGATAATTTACCTGGCTTGGGAAAGGAGTAACACAGAAGATGGCCAGCTAATAAGGTAGAAGAAATTATAGGGTTACATAATTGTCATTTTGCAAACCCTAATGATACTACTGATCCAGGTAAGGATGGTCACCTAAAACAATGAGGTGAGTGGTTGATGGGGAACATGAAAAATTGCAGATATAACCCTTTTGTGAATATCTCTGGCTTGCGAAGGGGGAAAATTACTTTACCACAAAACAACCAGTCTGTCAGTCCCTCAGTCCAATGTTTAATCTTAGCAACACCCATGGCTGCTCAACCAGAAAATAAGTTTTCTGCTGTGATACAATGTAGTATTCAGCATCACTTATTATGTATACGTACCCCCCCCCCCAATAGTTCTAATTTCTGGTTTGTAGGAATCACAGGGGATGGAGAAAGAAGCTAGACAATGAGAGAGTTTAGAAAACTCTCATTGTGAAAGTCTGGGCAGGATACGGCAGTGCTTACATCTTTGCTTCTGGAAAATTTTCAGAAAAAACAGTGAGGTTTTGAAGATATTGACATTACAGAACCATTTAATCTGAAGTAAAGAGTTTCTTCGAGACCTATCTAACCTAACTCTCTCATTTTACAGATAAGCAAAGCTAAGTTCAAAGGTCACCGAAGCTAGTAATAACCAATCAGCATTAGCATTATACCTAAGCCTAGTGCTCTTTGCACAGCCTCATGTGATTCTCCAGGGGGCGTGGTGGTACGTCACCAAGTACTATGTTCCCCAGCACTACAGAGGTTGCAGAGAAAGCTGAAGGAAAATTTGCAGATAATGCTACAGAGAAAATTAAGCAGCAAACTTGTGCCTGCATTAGGTGAACATCTTTAAGGTCTTCTCTGAGAGTGCATAGTTTTATGAGTAATTCACAGTTGGATCTAGCAAAGTTTAGAAGAGTAATTTAGGAATCCCATCCCCATGTGTACTCTTACTCTTAGGAGTAATTTTTGCACAGGGAGTAATTTTAAGAAATGGCTGACCACCATGGACAATTTCATGAAATGGGGAACTTCTTTTAGCTCCTTGGGAATGGTTAAAGAAAGCATTACTATTGTTTATTTTTCATTATCTTCTGATAATAGTCACATAGAAAAATGCATTTCTATTCTGCTGTCAAATTCAACTATGTAATCACTTCACCTGTACTTTTTTATGAACAAAAAGAAATATCACATTCAAAATATTTGCAATTAATCTATAACACAGCAGCTACACATCGTGCTTAGGTAAAACGGCAAAACAGATATTAGTAATCATTGCACTCACTTCTGCAATGACCTTTGTAACTGCTTTGTACTAATGCATGCTGGGTAGCTCTCGTTCCCAAATGGAGTTAAAACAAAAGGTCTCAGGTCAACATATTCCTCATCAGGCTAATGAGAATCAGTAGCAAAGCTGTGTCGTGTGTGGTTTTAAAATGTTAAAAATGGTTTTAACAGATTAGGTCTTGAGTTTCCTTATGAGAAGATTATAGCCTTTTAAAGCAAACTGTTGTAAGACATGGCCTTTTAAACCATGCTGATAAATCAATAGCCCAACAATTTTATTCTCTGTCTTTCACTCCAAGTGTATTGAAGATCTGTCCTCAAGAAAGGACTCTGAGAAGTGGTTCTTATACCCATGGAGTAGAGGAGTGTAGTATTGATCTGTTTATTAAGAGAAGGAATAGAGCCTAAGAAATTTGGATATAGGCCTACATTTCATTTTCTGCACCCAGCAAAATGGAACAGAATAAGCTAAATAAAACCACAAACCACAACCACAATAAAAACTTATTTTCGACATTAACTATATTCCTCTCATTTTATGTTATGCTATAATTGTGATATAGTTCCCATAGGTGAAATGCTATTAAACAATAACATTTTTCTAAAAAAGGCAACCAGGGCAGGAAAAAAGAAAGCCAAAAACATGAGTATTCTACAGTCAGAGACTGAATAGATTTCTGCCCTACTTCCCTTTACAAACCCAGTAGAGTAACGCGCCACACTCAGAACAAAGAACAATATTGGAGGTTAAGCCTTTTGAATTGTAGATCCTACTCTGCCACATCTAAAATGAGACTACTAGCAATTTGTTGTTTTTGTTTTCAAAGTCATCCTGATCATACATATAATGATAATTCCTATTTAATGTCTATCTCTCATGTGCCAAGAACATGTTGTTTGTTATTCCATTTAATCCTCACTACTACTCCATGACGTAGAAATTATCTTCATTTAACAGATGAGGAATCTGAGATTTTGCTTTGGCAAAGTATCCTTGTTCACACAGCGGGAAAGTGGAAAATCGGGATTTGACTTCAAGACATCTGACTCGAAAGTTTATGTTATTTTTTCTATACCACAGTCTTATTTCCTTAAGAAATTAGATGAGGAGTAGTAAATAAATGGGCTAGATTCTACTTAATTTTAACTCTTAAGAAAGTGTCAATATTGTTTACTTTGAATTTTAAGGTCTTAGTATTATATAAATTAATACCTCAGACTATATTTGAAATACAGTGAGAAAGAACTTACTAAATAGGTTGTATGGAATTTTAAATAAACAAAACATCTTCTCCAAATCTTTGATATTCATTTATACTATAAAAATATTCTTCCATCACAGTAATGTTAGCTTACGTCTATACCCTAGGTGTAGTCAAGTGCTCTAATCAGTACTCACTCCAGGGAAGGTTAACTAGTATTTCATCAAAAGCATGTATTCCAGATGTGGCCAACACAAGGTTCAGCTCTATTTATGAATGTTCAATATTGCAGTTTTCTTAAGTTGTGGAACAGGTGTTAGAGATTATGTTTCTTTGGTGAAATGAATGGTGTTGAAGAACTGTGGATAGGCAGAGGAAGGTGCGTGGATAAGATACAAGAATCTAGACTAGCCTTCATCCCTGACCCAGAGAATTGACTACCTTGATCTCACTCCTTAATGGTCCTGTGTTTAGCCAGTAGATTTTTGATCACATGACTCAGATTAATACGGTTAGCTGGAATATGGTCACATTTGCCTTGAGGTAAACTTTTTATGTCAAGTTTTTGTCAGGACCCCCAAGGGACTCTTTAGGCATACAAAAGGGCTCGTGCCCTTGTTTCATACCTGCTGGCAACTAAATATCTGTATGTGTAACAGAAGTCAGTCTGAGACTTGCTTTTATTTTAATGATGCAGGGGAAGGAAAGATAATATTTTCTCACCCACCTCTAACTATTAGAAGTCACTTTTATCAAAAGGATTCTAATAGTTGTAGGTGGACAACTTGGCTTAGATCAGTTCAAGACAAATATTATTCATCTTCATGTATTATATGAACATCAACTCTCCCATTACCTGGAATGATTGTTATTCCTTTACCGTTATCACCTTCCTACCGCCAAAAGGGAATGCTAGAGGTCAGGCAGGGTGCTCTTGTATCATTTCAAAACTTGTTTTTGGGTGCACTTGGACTTTGCACAGGTCTCTGGAGAGATTGAAAAGTTAATTGGCTGCCTGAAGACATTTCCATCTACATAACATAGAACCAGGCCTCCAAATGGTCCAACCAATTCTTATTCTCTTAAAACAAGGGCTCAATCCAGAACCAAAGACCAGAATAAATAAATACAAATAAATATCCTAAGATTCAGGAGCTACTCCTTCAAAGTATTCAAGGCTGGTGGCAATATCTCATAAAAATTGGCAGGTATGTTCTCTCAATAATCCTTGAACATGGCTTTCTAAGACATTGTGTGGTCATTAGATCCAGAAAAAATTACCCTCCCCATTTCCTACCTCATGGTGGTAGAGAAAAGAAGAAAATCACCGTGGCCTCTTGTGATAGGAAATTTAGTTCGGTTGATAGATAGGCCTGGTATTGAGATGGGGATTCTGAGCTCCATGGAAAGAAATAATATGAGCAGTTTTACCATAACAAGGCTTACAGCAGATGAACTCTAACATGATAGAAAATAGTATTTAGTAAGTGTGTACTTAAACCACTATTTTACAGATAGGATTCCTACCTAAAATTTCTGATCTGGATGACATTTGACAAAAGAATGAATCTAGGACACATTCTTTATTTGGAATGATATACATTTTTATTATTTTTTATTTTCAAATCTCTAAATTTAAATGACTTCCCTCCTAAAGGCAGGTATTTCCCTGGTGGTACAGGGGCCAAACCGTATATCAGTTCTTAAGTCACAGTGAGTTAAGCAGCTTTTAGTAATGAATCCCAATTCATGTGCAGAGAGAAGGTTTGTAAAAGGTTGTTTAAACGGAAAATCTCTGTAACTTTTCAGTTTCTCTCTCACATATCCTGTCTGAGATGGACTACTCACTTCTGAGGTTGCTCATAACTTGGTTACTTCCAACGTGTAAGGAAATTTGGGAGGAGGCTGTAGAGTAGTTGGGAACAAGACACGTTCTGGACTCAGACTTGGGGGCAACTCTCATATTTATCTCTCACTGATATAATAACAATATCTACCTCATACTCTTACCAACCAGGGTTCTTGGCCTCCTTAATCAATAGAAATTGATCAGAGGTCAGACAAGAAATTCAGGCAAGGCTTTATGGGGGCCCCTGCTGCAGCAGGGTGGGGAGCGAGAACAAACAACAGGTTTCCTTACTTGCTCCCTCGCTGGGGCCGAGGGGAGGTTGTTCTTTATACAGGGTGAGGGTAGGAGTGTGTCCGGGATCAGGGTGGAGTGGTGGCTTAGGTGTTTTGCCCACCCCTTAGGTGTATTGTGTTCAGGGGGCACACACAGTACCCTGCTTTTGCTCCTGGCTCTTCAAAAGTGGTAGTTAGGTTTTTGGTCTCTTTGTATCTTTTGTCCAGAATTTGTCCCAACTGAGCATGCAGGAAGTTATATTTAGTCCCATATAGTTTCTTTGTATTTTGTTGCTTGAGGAGAGGTGTGTCCCGGTGCAAGCACTACAGCACTGCAGCAAAGGGTCCCAGGTCCCAGCCTGTCTCAATACAGTTTGAGGATTGATGATCATCGCCACAGAGCATGTAGTTCAATGCCTGGCACGTAGTAGGCAATCTGTGTTTACAATAAACTGATATCCAGATTTCTTAGTCAAATTCCTTTAAAAATAAATATCTCCTAGTTCTTCTATCTCATCAACTTGGATTTTCACAATTTTTTTTTTTTTTTTTTTTTTTTTTTTTTGTGGTCACTGCTAAATCACATTATGGTCACTAACCCTCCATGGTGTGTGATTTTGTTGAAAGCCTCAGTGAGGCAGGTGGTGTACAAAGAGCATTGGCTTGGAGTCAGAAATCCTGGTTTGAATTCTAGCTATGTGACTGGCAACAGACTGCTTCACTTTTCTGAGCTTTATTTCCTCACCTTACAGTGTTGTTCTGAAAGTTAAATGAAGTAAAGTATAACAAAGTGCCTATCACGGAGCCAGCATATAACAGATGCTCAACAAATAAGAATTGATTCTCCCCATCTAAGGTATAGATTCCGGAGCAGTAAGAAATATGATGTGGACTTCTCCTTATCCATATGTAGCTCAGGGATCGGCACATCGTTGGTGTCTACCTAATTATTAAATATTCCCAGATTTCATGAGTAAAATGTATATCCAACCATATTCCACTGTGTGATAAAAGACTTGAGTACGTAAATTTGATTGTTTTCTCACTGAAATGTCTGAAATGCTCTTCTGTACCTTAGGAGGATGCTATTCTCTTTGTTAATGATGTCCAAACAAATACAATGTTAAAAATAAATTGCAGGTGCCCGGGTCTGGGAAGATCCCACATGCCGCGGAGCCCCTGGGCCCGTGAGCCGTGGACGCTGAGCCTGCGCGTCCGGAGCCTGTGCTCCGCAACGGGAGAGGCCACAACAGTGTGAGGCCCGCATACCACAAAAAAATAAATAAATAAAAAATAAAAAATAAATTGCAGGGAAGCACAGTGGGAAATGAAATTTACCAGGTGGACGATCAAGAGGAATTAAGTGCCAAAGCTCTAGCCTATATGTCTGTAAAATTGATTTGACTTAATAAATTTAATGCAAATAGAGCTGTATTCTTTGGGATGTGTCAACACACACACACACACACACACACACACACACACATTTTTTAACTGTATGAGCCCATCTTGCTGCTGTCCATTTGGAATTCTCATGAATAAATAAATATAAATAGGTTGTTTTCATTTTTAAAAATCAGCTTTTTATCTGAAATTTAAAACTGAGCGTAAATGAATATATGAACACATAGACTTTAAAGAACATGATAAATTGGGGCATGCCCAAAGACAGCTCATGGTTGCCATATTCTTCTTGGTAAAAGAAGTACAGTATCTCTTATCTCATCTTTTTGATTAAACCTGTTTATTTTTTACCATTCCTGTAAATCATTTTGTTGCAACCACTGCTAGATTTAAAGCATGGAGCTGCTAGTAATCACGCCAATTTTTCACTCCAAAGCTTTGCTGGCTGATTTGGTGTAAAATGTTTTAGTCTGTTCTCCTAGCTAACCCTGTATATATTTCAGGATTCAACTTCGGTATCCTCCAGCAAGCTTTCCTTTATTTTTTCTTCCTCTCCAGGACAAACCAAATGTCCTTCCCTTGTACTCTTAAATCACTCCGTATAGTTTAAAAATTGTAGCTTTCTTGTCTGTCTTATCCACTACATTGTGAAACCTTGTTTATTCTTCAATCCAATCCCCTGCCACGATGCCCAGCACATAAGAAATTCTCAGTAGATACTTGTTCAACTGAAGTGAATCAATTAATGGACCGGTTTGTGTAAATAAGTTTAATCCAAAGTGATTGCCAAGTGTCCACTAGTCTGAGAAGAATGCTTCTTCATGTACAGTTTCCTGGAGGAAGCATTGGTATTAAGAAAGTAAATTCTGACTTGCGTTGCAGTGGTAGTTTCCCATTTTCTCACTCTGATATCTGGGAGAACGATACGTTTACTTAACTCATGAAAATTGTAACATGCAACTCCCAGAGGGTTGAGTTCAGGGATGCGAGCTCTTTAGGCACATGATGAGTTCCACTCAGTGTTTCTGGTTTTCTGCTTTGCAAAACAAAAATAATGATTATGCTTTCCTTCCTCACAGAAGGGACCAGGATACTTGCCCTGTCCAATCAGACAAATAAAAGATGATTTCTAAATTGATTATAGCTCATCCTCTCTGAGAGGGTCTTTTACTTACCTGATAGTCCCAATTATCAATATGGTAAATCTATAAAACAAAGGTGGAAATAACAGATGATTTTAGAACTATGATTTGGTAATAATGTATAAAACGTGGTTAAGAGGAAAGAAGAATGCTAGCACAGGTAAAAATAAAACTCCTAGTTAGTAGAAGTTCAATATACAATAGGATTTCGTTCATTTAGGATAGCAGACATCTTAAGGACATTTGTAGTTATCTTGTAGAGCTAAAATAAGAGGATATGTTTTTATTCTTTTTTAGGACACTGAAAAATCAGAAAACAATTTTACTTGCTCAAATTAACATAGATTACATCTTTTAAAAACAGCATGCAATGGACATATATACACTAACAAACGTAAGGTAGATAGCTAGTGGGAAGCAGCCGCATGGCACAGGGATATCGGCTCGGTGCTTTGTGACCGCCTGGAGGGGTGGGATAGGGAGGGTGGGAGGGAGGGAGACGCAAGAGGGAAGAGATATGGGAACATATGTGTATGTATAACTGATTCACTTTGTTATAAAGCAGAAACTAACACACCATTGTAAAGCAATTATACCCCAATAAAGATCTTAAAAAAAAAAAACAGCATGCGAAAAGGAATTCACCATGCAACTAATAATATCTTATTCATAAATGATACCCCAAATCCAAGGGATCCAGATCTTTTAAAATACTATATTCTTTCAAGAAAACAAATCATTCCTTTCTGTGTGTTTTGGATTAAAAAAGGAGGGAACTAAGCAAGAGACAGAACATTTTCTGACATAAGAACACTAGTAAGCCAATAGGAGAATTAACCTATTTCATAGTTTTACTACTTTTATATCTGAGAGTCACTCTCTAAAATGTTTATTTTAAAATTACACTCAGAACGAAGAGCAGTTAAAGCAAGAATGGATTCCATTTTTGATGGACCATTATCTTTTCAGATACAACAATACACACATCATTTTAGGCAGATGGCTCTCTGTCCAAGACCAAACAAACAAGCAGACCAAAAAACACCCCAAAACTAGGAAAAATATTCTATCAACCCCTATATTGAAAATAACTTTACAGAGAGGCAGTACTATAAGCAGTACTCAGCAGAAAAAGATGTAGCAATGTTAAAAACAATATGAAAGTCCCCAGTGGAGTCACTTATGCTAAGCCCCACATCGCTAAACCGGGATTTAACTTAATCAGTTTGGGCTCCCCCAGAAGTGAAATCTTACACCAATTAATCAGGAATCGTCTGATCAGTCCTAGTGAGGTAATTTGCCTGATAGACTCCAGTCAACTCCGAAAGGAAAGTAACCTTGCAACAAGCAACACACTTTTTCCCTAGAGTAACTTCCTTGTTTCCGCACCTGTCTGCCTATAAGTCTTTCATTTTGTACAGCTCCTTTCTATCTGCTAGGTTGGATGCTGCCCGATTCATAAATCACTGAACAAAGCTAATGAGATCTTTAAAATTTACTCAGTTGAATTTTGTCTTTTAATAGTTTTTTTGTTTTCTTTATCTCGTTTAAGAAGAAATATATTTTATTTGATACCTTAGCACCGACGCAGCCTTCTCTGATCAAAGGTCAACTCAACTTATTAAGCAGTTATTGAATGCCTATAATGTGTTAAAATTGATATCCAAGTCCGTGTTGAGCTTCCTAGGTAGTTAAAATTGTATTATGTGAGTGAATAACCTCTCTTTGCTAATCTCACTGACTCTGTATTTAATGGCGCAGCAGCAGGTGCTTTTTAGCTTTCTTGATGATTTAATCTATTGTCTTCCAATCTTTTTTCTAGTGCACCATCTGTGAGCAAAATCAATTGCACATTCCAGGCAGTTTTCTTTTTTTCTCTTCTTTAGCATTCATTACACGTCTTAATATATTAAAAAAGTTTTTTTGGTAGTCTCTTATTGGTTTCTGGTTCCAAGGTATTAAGAGTCAGATAATGTGTTCACTTGCTTACATTTATCTATGTGCTTTTCCGCCTTGCCCAGAACATTTTTAGCATTTGGTCTAAGCTGATCTAAAGATTTTAAACTATTATATATGTAACATGGGTGAAATTTGAGTTAATTTATACAGAAGAGCTTTTTACGGTCCTCTCAGTTGTAAATGTTAGATGCTTATATTCTTTAAATGGAAAAAAAATTCATGCTAAAAAAGATATTAGTGTAGAAACAATGTAAAGACAGAAAAACCGAATGTGTGCTTTTCTTAAACACATAGAGTTAAAGTCTAATTTCTACTGTCATCCTTCAGGTATAGAACAAAACATTTAATATCCTTTCAGTTTTTCTCCCTCAGAAGAATATTCTAGGAAGTAATAATTTCAAGAAATGCCTCAAAATATTTTCTTTTATTATTTTTATGAGAAGGTGAATTGTTCTCATAAGCCATATTTTTACATTAAGAATTTGAAAAAGCATATTTAAACTATTTGTTTTCTCTCAGGCATTTGTATCTGATCTCTTGCATCAGCCTCTCCCTAAAATATTTTGAAAATATATTTACTAAAAAGATTTACTGAAGAGAGAAACAATTCAAATAAAATTCTCGCACATAATCTTCTTTGATGTTCTGTTTTAAAAAACGTGAGTGATAAAGGTTGTGCTAGAAAACAAAATCACTTAATCTATTACCCATTATCACATTACACAGTTTTAAACTAATAATTCCAATATTTTTAAAGGAGATTTTTGGGAATTAATATAGTATCTCCTTCTCCTGTCCACGTTCTGAACAAATTAGGAGGTAGACAATGAGTAAGGTATCAGAGATAAAGAGAGAAGCATTGATTTTTTATTTCTAAATTTTGAGGTCATTTTAGACTTACAGAAGAGTTGTTAAGATAGTACAGAATTCCCATACAACCTCCACTTAACTCCTCCTACTGTTAACATCTTATACAACCAAGTTTAGTTAATCTTATTAACTAAACTTGGACTTTATTTACATTTCCCAGTTTCTGTTCCAGCATCCAATCCAGGATCCCACACTGCATTTAGTTGTCATGTCTAGTCACCTCCTCTGTCAGAGTCCTCAGTGTTTCTTTGTAACTCATGACTTTGGCAGTTTGAAAAGTACTGGCTGGGTATTTTGTGATTATCCATTAATTGGGGTCTACCTGATAGTTTTTCATTATTTGACTGAGTTTATGGATTTGGGGAGTACCAGAGAGGCAATGTGCCCATACAACAGATTGTACATGATATTGATATATTTTATTACTAGTGACCGTGAGAGTAACTGTTAATGGTGACTTTCTACTACTCCCTTCTACATCCATCAACTGGAATTCTCTGTAAGGCTAAGTTGCCTCTTCTCCCTCATTTATTTATTGATGCAATCATTTATTTTTATCTCATACTTATTTTATTCTGTGGCTTATAATCCAATATTATCATTATTTATTTTGTGTTTCTAATTGTTCCAACTGTGGCCATTGGGGGTTTGTTCAGGCTGGCCTTTGTGTTCTTTTGATATCTTCCCATTGTGTTTTGTTTTGACTTTTGTTCTTTTTTTTTTTTTAATTTATTTTGTCTTTACTTTTTGACACCTCAAGATGATCTAGATTCAGCTGTACTTTCTCTGCCCTTACCCTGGAATAAACCATCTATTCAAGTAATCTTGGTTCCTTTTATTGGAAAATGGAATTTTGAAACCAATATCTTGGTGCTAGGTGTGCTCATTGCTACTGCTGTGTGACTTCTTGTAGGTCCTCTTAGTGCATAGAGCTAAGAAATGTACGTATGCATACCTTTCCAGGTATATACACAAATCTGTATTTCTGTATCCACCTATCTCTGTGTGTGTATATGTGTTTATATGCATATGTGTATATGTTGATAAAGATATATACATAAAACATGAATTTATACTGATATTTCTGATTCCAATCTACCACCACAGGGGGATTTATTTTATCCTTCCTCTTTCCTTATTTGTCACTATCTTCTCAGGGAGAAACCTGGCTCTCACCATCTACAAAATATTTATTTGTTCAACCACAGTTTTGTGGATACTTTGGGGATGGCTTTATTGCCACCAGAGGGTTCTTAAATGAGTCAGAATGGAATATTAAATAACTCCAAGCTGTCTATATTTCACTCCCAATTTTATTTTCCAAGTTAGATCCATCCATATTGCCCAAAATGGCATGAGATTCTGTAATAAGAATAAAAAACAATGTAAAAGTGAGCCAATATAAAATGGCGACAAACAAAGATGCCAACATTTATTTCCATGATTAAATCCCAGGGGAGATTTAAAATCTGCACACTAAATCCTCTTGTAAGTTACAATACGAAGACGTCAAAATCTAGAGGAATTTTAAGGTGAAAATTCAAATTATCTTGTCCCTATGAGTTACAAATACAGGGCAAGTCAGGACTTCACCAATTCATTATATTCTCAGTTTCAGCCTGAGAGGTTTTCGCATCTGGGAGGAATTGCAGTTTCTTCAGCAGCTGCAGTCTAAACTGTTCTGGCACCGGCATATTTCTTTCATAGCTCCAGAAGTTGTATTAGTTTAATGCCAAATCTCTTGGAGCCTCGATTTTAAAGCATCCAAAGAACTAATAGCAGATACATATACAGTTGTCAGTGGCCTGCCCTTGATTGAAAAGCAAGCTAACTCCCTGGCCCTAAGTCAGAATTCAGTACTCAGTGTTGCCAAAGACCATACAGAAACTCAAATGGCATTTAAAGAAGCAAAGATAGGTGGTGAAAATCTAGATTTGAGTCCAACCAGCCTGACCATCTGGAGTTCATGATCTACAAAGTTAAACTCAATTAGAGGTATTCTTCTTTTAAAGAGTAGTTAACCAGATCTGAATACAAAATGACTACATCTGGGCAAAGATTTACTGCTGTATCCTTTCTCCTCTTTCAGAGAATAACGTTTGAGACATTGCTTTACTTTCGCAATTGTATTTACTTTTAAATAGACTTTATGTTTTAGAGCAGTTCATGGCAACATTGAGGGGTGGTTACAGAGATTTCCCAGATACCTCCTGGCCCCCGCACACGCACAGCCTTTCCCACTATAGACATCCTTCGCCATAGTGGTCCATTTGGTACACTGACACATCATTAGCACTCCAAGACCATGATTCACGTTAACGTTCACCCTTGGTGTTGTACATTTTGAGCATTGTGACGTATGTACAGTGGCATGTATCCATCATTACTCTATCACTCAGAATAGTTTCAGTGCCCCCAAATCCTCTGTGCTCTCAACTTCCTCCCTAATTCCTGGCAGCCACTTATCTTTTAACTATATCCATAGTTTTGCGTTTTACAGAATATCATATAGCTGACAGCATACAGCATGTACCCTTTTCAGATTGGCTTCTTTCACTTAGTAATACGCATTATTCCAAGTTTTTATTTGGCTTGAGGGCTCATTTCTCTTTAGTGTTACAAATTTTAAAAATAATTATAATGTTTTCTCCATTTTATATAGATTATGGATTTTGACAAATGCATACTCATATGTTACCGCAATCAAGATGTAGTATAGTTCAATCACCTCCAAAAATTTCCTCATGCTATCTTTTGCAGTCAAGCCCTCTTCTCACACACAATTCTTGGCAACCACTGACCTGTTCTCTCTTCCTGTACTTTGCCAAAATGCCTTGAGCCGTAAAGGATGTGGTCTTTTGGGTCTGACTCTTTTTTACTTAGCACAATGAATTTGAGATTCATCAATATTGCTGTGCAGGGAAATAGTGCAGTTTTTTTGTGTTGTTGAGTCGTGGTACAATGTATGGATGTGCCACAGTTTCTTTATTGGTTCAGTGGTTGAAGGACATTTGAATTGTATCCAGGTTTTACAATTATAAAGTTTCTATAAACTTTGTGTACAGGTTTCTATGTGAACATACATTTTATTTACCTTGGGTAAATGCCTAAGAATGAGATAGTTGGATTATGTAAACTTATGTTAACCTTATGGGAAACCGTCAAACTGTTTTCCAAAGAGGTCATACCATTTTGTATTCCCACCAGCAGCAATATGAGAGCATTCCAGTTACTCCACATACTCAAGTATCTCATGGTGGTTTTAATTTGCATTTCTCTAGTGATTAATAATGTTGAGCATCTTTTTGTGTGATTATATGCCATCATGTATCTCCTTGGTAAGTTGCTTATTCAAATCTTTTGCTCATGATTTTTTAAATTGAGTAGTTTGTTTTCTTATTGTTGCATATTAAGAGTAACTTATATTTTTAGGTACCAATCCTTTGTTAGATATATGATGTACACATATTTTCCCTCAGTCTGTGTCTAGGCTTTTCCTTCTCTTAACAATGTTAAGTGCAGAGCAAAATTTTCTAATCAATAAAATTCAATTTATCAATTCTTTTAATTCAATGATTTGTTTTTGTGGTGTAATATATGAGAACTCTTTGCCTAACCCAAAGTCAAAAATATTTTCCCCTATATTTTATCTAGAAGTTTAATAATATTATGTGTTACATTTACATTTTGAGTGAATTGTTGTATAAAGTTTAAGGTATTCATGAAAGTTTACTTTTTGTCTGAACATCCAATTGTTCCAATACCATTTGTTGAAAAAAATCTTGTATTAATTGACTTAACTTTGTACCTTTGTAAATGGTACTTTTATTGCATTTAAATTGATTGTTAGAAACACAATTAATTTGTGTACGTTGACCCTGTGTTCTGCAACCTTGTTAAACTCATTTTTTACTTCTAGTTTTTATATAGATTCCACTGGATTTTCTACATAGTTGATCACGTTGCTTGCAAATAAAGATGGTTTAACATCTTCTTTCATAATTGGGTGACTTTATTTTTCTTGCCTTATTCATCTGCTAGAAACTTCAGTAAAATTTTCAGAAGTGGGGAGAGCAGACATCTTTGCCTTGTTCCTGATCTCAGAGGAAAAGAATTCAACCTTTTACCATTAAGTAAAGTGTTCACTGTAGATTTTGCGTAGATGCTCTCTTTATCAGTTGAGGAGTTTCCCTTGTACTCCTAGTTTTCCAATAGTTTTATTTTTTAGGGATGAATTATGGATTCTGTCAAATGATATATGAGATGATCATATAGTTTTTCTTTTCTAAGTTTGTTAATGTTCATTTTTGAATGTTAAACCAGGTTATTCCTGTGATAAATCCCACTTGTTGAATTTGGTTTGCTAAAATTCTGTTTAGAACTTTTCTATCACTTTACAAGTGATATTGGTCAGCAGTTGTTTTTCTTTGTAATGTTGTTGTCTGGTTTTGATTATCAGAATAATATTGGCCTCATGAAATGTGTTGGGAAATACTCCCTCTTATTCCATTTTCTAAAAGAAAATGTCATATCTAAAGGTATGTAAATATCAGAAAAGAAGAAAGATAGAGGCTAACCTATGCATATCCACACACATCGATTAAAAAAGTCACTGTGTGAATAACAATTTGTGCAATGTGTAATGAAAGACCACAGATATTTTCCTAGAGGATGTTGCTCACTGGAAAACATGAAACAAAAGTGAAAAGAGGTTTAGCCCTCTACTTTATTTCTCTTTAAAAGCAAATCAGCTCAAGCCCATACTTCTCTTTAGGAGTAAGTCAGGGACCTCTGAAATAAAAACATATTCCAGAGGCAATGGGTTCACTTTGCTTTCAGGTGGGTGTTCTCCTTGTTCATGAAGCTAACAAGGGAAATGCACAGAGAGAGTTACGCTATCTTCTGTTTACATGGGGGGAAATGGAAAATAACCATGAACTGATTCACTCAGGGTTAATGGCAAATCCAGACCCCATTAGACTTCTTGCCTCTCACCTTAGTGTTATAGTTGTTTCTTCAGTTTTATTTATTTCAGTGAAATTGCTTTTCATTTTTATCTTACTAGTGACCTTAGAATCTATCTCCAAAATAAAATGCAATTTTACAGTAAAGTAATTCTTATCAAAAGCAGGCTGCTTTTACTATATAACCCAACCTCTTAATGTTAAAACTCTTGAAGGCTTGGTCTCAGGCTTTTTTCTCACCACACTCACTCCCCAGACGAAATGGAGGTCCATTTCCCCCATCTCTTTTCCTCTTGGGAACTGACCTTTCCCGATGCCATATAAAGGGGTGGAGCTGCCATTCAAGGTGCCATAGAGGTGGAGAGGGGTCCAGACGAGTCCCTCAGAGTCTCCACCCAGGACACAGTGACTGGGGAGAGTCCTTTTGGGAACTGATATGATTGCTGAGAGACAAAGGATCTCTGTGAGACATAAGCTGAAAATACCACATAAGCCTGAACCGGCAGGGACTTTCTGGAAAATTAAGACAGAGGAAAGAACAGTCATAAAAAGAAAAATCCGTGGTTGGGGGTGGGGAGAGAGAGAGAGAGAGAGATCGAGATGAGAAAGAGAGAAAGAGAGAGAGATTGAGAGAGCATTGAAATCATCACTTAAAGATTTAAACATCAGACAGCAGATGTGCCTATAACTCAACTCCTGTTCTTTTTCAGTTTGAGTCAAGAAATTGCCTTTTCGTTTAAGCTAGCTTTTTGTCACTTTCAGCCAACAAGTGCTGACTACTATTCTGAGTGTTTCTCTTCACTTACTCATGCTGACAGCTTACACTGCTCTTCTAGTCCCACTTCAGACTCTTCTCTGAACCCTAGATTCACCTCCATGAATTCCATACTTGAATTTTGGCTCTGATTGGAGGATTTCGGTGGCTGAACTTACCACGTGCAAAGCCAAACAGTTGGTTTCCCTCAATCCTACTCTCGTCTCCTTCTTCTGCCTTCTTGCCTCTCAGTGTGTTACTACCACTTTTCAGTGGCTCAAGTAAGAAATGAAACTTACCTTAATTACTTGATCCTCCCACTTCCCCCCACTGCCAACCCTTCAGCAAGACCTGCCATTCTTACTCCCTAAATGCTACAGAAGTCACTCTCTCTACTTTTAATTTTTACTCTCTCATCCCAGTCCAACACCATCTCTCAATGTATTGCAGTATCCTTCCAACTATCTCACACGTTCAGCTTTGATTTCCTATAGTCCAGCCTCTGCACAGCACCTGGAGTGAGCCTTTAAAAATATAAACTAAGTCACTTTGATCCCCTGTATGGAACCTTGTAATTGCTTCTAATTACACATAAAATAAAATGTAAATCCTTTCTCCTGGTCTAAAAATCTTTTGATAACTTTAATGTCGTCTCTCGCCAAGCCCCATACTCTGTGTTCCTGGCACTGGCTTCACACACACTGTCCCTGTTTGTCCCTTACCTTGTTTTGGTTGGACGATTATCTTCCTTTACAGCTTGACCACCTTGTCTAAATCACCATGATTCTCTGCCAAAACCCTTAGATCGTTTACTTCATACCATACTGGATAACTAATAATTAGTTATTTGTTATTTAGTTGGCTTTATTTTTGTCTGTCTCCACAACCAGCCTGGACTGTGAACTTCATGAATTTAAGAACCATGCCTCTTGTCTACCACTAAACACCTGGTATCTAACTGCCTGCCAGTTACACAGACACTCAAAGTATCTTTTGAATGAATGAAAGAATAAAAGAAATATACAAATGAATGAATGAATGACACAGGGTATACTACGGAAGAATTAGAATAGTGGAGACTAATTTCATTTAGAGTTATATGGGAAGATTGCTTTGGAATAAGAAGCAAATGAGCTCAACTTTGAGCAATAAATTTGGGAGTGGTGGGAAGAAAGGAAATAGCCTCAGAGAAAACTTGGAAGAAAATCTGGGTGTCTGAGTGTGTGTGTGTGTGTGTGTGTGTGTGTGTGTGTGTGTGTTTAAGGGACATACACGTATGCAAACTCCTAGTGTGTGTATGTATGGAGGATAGAACTAGAGGAGATAGAAGAAAATAACCTTGAAAGAGAAGATAAGGCCAAATGGTGGATTTCATTTAGTTTAGAACCATAGTTATGAGGGTAATAAAGGATGCATGTGAAGAAAACAGCTGTGGCAATGAAAGGGCAAAGTAACAGATCTGAGGGATAGGAAGGTAATATTGACAGACCTTAGTGACAAATGGAATATTGTATGTCGACAGAGATAGGAGAGTTAAGCTGATTCAATCTTGTGAACCTGTGTGACTAGCGCATGGATTCTGCTAGCAGAGAGAGGAATCCTAGGAGGGATGTGTGTAAATTGGGAGGAGGGCAATGAAATTATGAATATCTGAAAACATATAGAGAAATAGCCAGCAGATACTTGGAAAGGTGGTGCTGGGTCCCAGCTGAAAAAGTCAAAGATAAATAAGTTAATCAGCAACAACTACCACAAAGAAATAGATTGAATATGTCCTATAGGCTGAGGGTATCAGCCAGAGTTCAGTGCAGGAAATGGAACCCAGTCATTTTTAGCAGAAAATCATTTAGTACATCTAATATGGGAATTTGGTGTTCATACAAGCATTAGAAAGGATAGAGGAACTTCATGTCAGAAATGGACTCTTACCAGGCTTCTGACCTCAAGCCCCTCCGATCCAGTTTTCAGGAACTACTACTGCTGCCCCCAGGTTAAGAAAATGCTGCTGCTACGGCTTCCACCGTGCCGAAGTCGCAGCCACCACCCCTAGCAAGCTGCAGAACTGACAATGAGCATGGAAATCCAGCTGCTGCTTACCCTCTACTTGGATTATACCTGTGTGCCCACTTGGGTGCACAAGGGGTAAACACTTCCTGCCCCCCTGCCTTCCAAATATGGCGTAGGTGGGTCTCATTGGCAGAACCTATAGGATATCCTGAACTCTCGTGGCAAGAGTGCTGAGGAAATGTAGTTTTTAGTCATCCAGCCCTTATGTGCCAGGGGGTGGGACTTCAGGAGCCTTAACCACAGTGGGAACGCAGGCTGAGGGCCAACAGAGAAGAACCAGCATGGTGAGCATGGGGCAAAGGGCTGAACATACATTTTCTCACTCCCTTTTATCAAGAAATATTGTCATATTATTACCCTCATTTTACAGATAAGAATGTGAGGACATGGAAACACTGAGTAACTTGACATATGTCCGCATCTAATGGAGTGGGGGAATCAGATTTGCATTCAGGCATTCTGACTCAAAAGCCCACATTCTTTGGCCCTGGAGTTTTCTCCTTAGACAGTTGAAGACCTCAAAAGACAGTGTATCGAATGAGAAAAGTAGAATACTGATTTGGGTAATTCCTACATGTAAGAAGCAAGCAAAGGAAGCAGAAACAGCAGTTAAGTGCAGCACACTCAAATTCAAAAGAGGTCAATTAGCACCAAGGAGGTGGTGGTTTATGGCCAATTGGTTTGAAAACTGAGAAGTCATCACCCTAGGCAAGAAGCAGATCCTCCTCCTCATTGCTATTGTTTAATTCTGAAATGAAGGGCGATAGTCATACACTCATATGGCTTAGGATAGAAGGGAGCTTTTAGTAGCTGAGTATCACATGCTTGGTATTCTACCCAAGTGTGCTTTCCTCTCTCATTTTACCTTTTAGGTACAAGTTATTTAAAAATCTGTTCTTGGGTCACTCTTATTCATCAGGATCATTGAGAGAACAGAGAACTCAGTTTCTGCTGTTATAGTCGCAGAATCACGCCCATGTGGTGGCTACTTTGGCTTGACATGCTCCAACTATATCCACCCACCCTCTCGATTCCCCTCTCTGGAGAGATCAAACTATAGCTCTGGAACAAATTTTCTGAGTCCCTTGTACTCTGACTTTGTGTTCGTATGTCACTTACGACACTCGAGAAACTTTTGCATGGATGTTTAAGACAGAAGAGTACTCTTACCTCACTCAGGCTACTATACTGCTTAATGGCAGGCAGCATTTTGCTATAATTCACTATGCATTGTTTCCCCGTGGGGTTAGCTCCAGCACTGTTCCTGCTCAGATGTAGAAAGACACATTAGTATGAACATATACTGATGATGACGTGACAGAAGACGTTCTTGCTACAGGATCAGATATGTTCTTGAAATTCTCCAGATGGCAAAACTTCTTTCTTTCTTTCCATGCAATCAAGAGCCTCATTTTTTTTTTTTTTTTTTTTTTTTGCTACAAGATCAAATTAAAACTCCTTGGGATTTACCTTCTACTATCAACTACTATAATGAATTATAATTGATCAGATCCAAAGAGCCAATAAGGAAAAGTTATCTCATGTGCTCAAATGACTAATATAATCAGGATTACGAAGATTAGTGATTTGCCCAGAGTTGAAGCATTGACATCTGGTTCTTGCATCTTTTAAAATTATGGTGGATTTTGGTCCCACAGAATAGCAACCCTGAAAGATGCATTCTGCTAGTAAATATGAGACTGATCTACCATCAATGTAAAATTTGCACTGTAATTGTAGTTCATTGGAAAATTAGTCTATTCTCTTTGAGATATTGTTTAGGTTATCCTGTTATTTTAATGAATTTTTAGATATTGCTACATTGACAAAAATGACAAAAATGTATAATTTGACATTTGAAATGAAAAAGACAGAAACATAAAAAATAAAAATCACATTTATTTAAACAAAAATATACACACAGTGTACAATGAATATGGTTTACACAGAACAATAAAACAAAATGATATTTCTTCAAATACCAATAGAAAATGATCTAACCTATTTGTGCCTCATTTCCTGGGACTATACATTATTGGTTGATCTGGAATATACATTTAACATTAAAGCAAATGCCAATGTTTCAGATAAGTACCGCAAGAATCTGAAAATCAGATATTAGGTTAAATAAAATAATAAAATCTTCATATGAGTATATGTGTACAAAGGATTGCACATGTGCCATAAAATGGGAGTGTCTATACATTTACAAACACTTGGAGCCTGCCTTTTAAAAGTTGGAAAGCCCTTTGACATGAAATGGTTTTTAATATTGATAGCGATATAAAAGCATCAGAAGAACTATAAAGATAATAGAGCAATTTTGCCAATATTTGAGTCAATATTGCCTGCTAGTCAATAAAACCGCACCAAGTCATCATTAAAGATGTACTGCTGAGTTGTGACCTTTTATGGCCTTGGAGTAATTTTGATGATTTTAGGAAGATTGTGAATGTATTCATACTGTGTGTGCAAGTGCAACATCTTAAAAGAATGGTTTATCAAGCAACATCACTTGTATTAGGTCTTCTCTCCTTTAATGTTCAGTCTCTCTGGGTATTATACTTAACTGTGAGTCTTGTTTTCCTTTTCAAATTTAAAATTCTAAATATTCATGCAATCTATAAAAGTTCAAACTCAGCAGAGTTAATGGCATGTACATTTTTAAAGTTAATATGACTTTACAATTTTTTCCTACCTCCTTGTTACTAACAGCCTGATATGATTTCTTTGACATCAGAAATGTTTTAGATTCCCCTTACTTGCTTAGAAATAAAATTAAAAGAGTGATTAATGTACACTATGACTCAGGAAGG
Source organism: Globicephala melas (assembly GCF_963455315.2). Classification (NCBI taxonomy): domain Eukaryota; kingdom Metazoa; phylum Chordata; class Mammalia; order Artiodactyla; family Delphinidae; genus Globicephala; species Globicephala melas. The sequence goes on along the minus strand of NC_083318.1, from coordinate 117,533,826 downwards.
AAAAATCCAAATTTCCATACCTTACCTTTATACCTAATTGGCCTGCCATATTTTATCTAAAACATTAACTGTATTTTTCTGTTCTTAAAGACAGTCTTTGCTAGAGATAGCATCTGTTTGGAAAAGTTCTAACTTAAATCTTCCAAAGAAACAAAAGCTCTAATACATCAGTACTTTGTTTATAAAGCAATGAAACATAAATATGGGGGGGAAAGGGCATAGCTCTTGCCGATTACAGCTGGGCTAAATGAATGTGAATCTGTGAATTCACCTGAAATTGTCAATCCACTATACAACTCTCAGCAAATCATTCTCTTCAGCAGCACATAATTTGTGAAGCCTCCAGCTACTTGGGATGCCTTGTGTTCAATATGTTTGCTTCCCTCTGCAACTGATGATCAGTTTTTTTCTCAGACCAGTTTCTTAAATGGTGATAAGAGTTAATTTATTTCTCAAAAGATTACAAAAGGTGCCCTGTCTATTGAACTAAATCATGGATAGACCATCCTGTTTGGAAATCAAACACCTAAAACATCTGTGTGAATTAGTATGCTGCCAGAGTTTCACTTGTTTAATCTAACAGTTGGGCTTTCAATTGAGCTATATTTATTAGAATCTGGGCATGGTAATATGTTACTGTTTTTCTTCTTTTAGCTAATGCTAAACTGATAAACTTAAAAATTGATACTGAAGCACATTTTTAGTGATACACTAATTAGGCTACCATTTCCCTGAATTTAGCCTGAAGTTATTACGTACACTAAAGCTGCATTGCTGAGGTTCCTCTTGCAGAACATCATAGAGAGAGACGTTTTTAAAACACATCGTTATGATTAAATGATTTAATTATGAATAAAATATAAACATCAAATATTACTTATAGTCTAATAGGAGTCTTTAAAGAGGGTAAAAACCAAATCAAAATTGTAGCCATCTGAAGATGAGTGATTGCATTTTATATCATTCTAGTAATTTAATACTGCTTCCCATTATTGGTTATTTTCTGGAGAAAAAGTGATGGCGGCATTCAGTTATGTGCTGGTAATTGTTTGACAACTGGCTTTCCAGGAGTTAAAAGTATGGGTTGGTAGCATTTGGAAGTTTCTGTGGTGTAACTCTCACTGTAGTCAATTTCAAGCTAGGGATGTGATGTTACTGAATGTGGGGTCAGGAAGAGAGAGAGGCACAGTTAGCATATTATAATATTGTGTTTCCACTGGACAGATACAATTGACATAAACAACCTCGAGGGCAGAGGTCAATAGTAAAATGTACTAAAACAATTAGGAATCGGTAAGTTTTGATTATTACCTTTGTTTTTAATAAAATCTATTCAACTGTATTTTATAGTTTAATATTTAATGATGGCTGTGTTTTCACAACTGGCTTACAGAATTTAGTGATAGCTATCATAAGTCAGCATGAGCCACTTTCCAGCACACCACTGTTATCCTCCTCTTGGCACGTATCTAACTTGACATAGGAGGGGGTTTGATTTGCTTGGGAAGAAAAGCATGGCTCTACACAAATCTTTTTCTTTTCCACCATCTTATTCTGTGCAAAATACTATAGTTAGCTGAGAGAAAGAAAAAGGGAAGTATCCTTCAACCAGATGCTAGCTTTTAAGACTTCACAGTTCCTCAGAAGAAGAGGTGTTAGTCTTATAAAGTAAGGACTAGAGGTTAGTTACCTGGGCTCCTGCTCTAACTGGGCAGTTGGTCATTTCAGTACCATTTGTAAGCAGGATCAGATGGTTGCTCTGACTCACTGGGTTATTGGATTGACCAAACTATTTACATCAAAGGATTGTTTGGGCAGAGTGTAGACAAAACCCAAGGCAATATTTACAAGAAAGAAACAACCACACAAGAAATAAATGAATGGGTGCATCTAAAATGTGGGTCTGATTCAATAAAATATTTCAAACTTTAATGTTCAGCTGTTTTGTAGGACATTTTCAGGCTCTGGATCTTTGGTCACTGGGCCAAACATAATTAGGATTCCACCTTCCCTTGTTTTTAAATATGTTTTCTATAGGACTTTGTAAATAGCAAATACAGAATTTTTATCTACATTTAAGGATATCAGAGGGCAAACATGTTTTTGAACCAAAAAAATTGTCTTGTTTGGAAATGTTACTTTCTTGGTTCAGTTTCTGACTCAACGTGATCCTTTAAAATAGAATGATTGGTGCATGTTTTAAACGAAAATGAAGATAGAAAAGCATGACTGAGCCTGTGTTTGTACAAAAGAGATTTTAAAACTTTTTGTTTCATATTTTTCCTTTGATTTAGAAAGCGTTCATAATTTAAGAAATAATGAAGTAGTTTTCCAAGGATACTTGGAATACCTCTCAGGAAAGGAGCAACATTGTTGTCAATAAGAAACAAAAATTTTCTGGATGAAATCCACTTTTAGAAGTGTGCACAAATATAAGCTTCCAGTAGGGAAATGCAGATGATTATGCTAATAATAAATGAGAACTTACATGCATTTGTATTACAGTCAGCTCTACTCTTTTAGAATTTTTATATGAGTACTTAATAAAGAAGCAAAAGGTCTTTGAAATGTCTTCCCAAAACTCTACTGTTGGCTTTGTAGTTAATATTTTTTTCCATATTTGAGTCAAGAGGTTTCATTCTTAAAAATACAAACAAAAAGCTATTGTTTATAAGAATATTTACAAGATGGTAAATCAGCTAAGTTATCTTGGAACTCAGACTACCATTTGATATACTGAATGAGGCTTCACAGTTATTCAGGGAAACCTCTGTCATCCCAACCTCTGTACCTTAAATCCAGTGGGATAATGAAAATAATCACAAATGCTACCATTTTCAAATGAAATTGAACAATTCAAAGATTATATTTACTCAGTGAAATGAAGAACGAGGCATAAAGGAGAACACCAAGATAACCTGTCCATGAATAGATCCACGGTACACAGCATCTTCTTATGAAAAAGGCTGTAAATAGTTTTGACACCTGCCTCAAGTATAATGCCCACAAGTCCTTAACTAAAATAATAGATTAATAATACTGGCATTAAAAGCCCCAAAGCGTTATCTAAAACGCAGTAATTTGAAAAACCTAATATGAGCCTAGAGATATGTTTGGAATTCTCATTTCAACAGGCATCTTCGTGGAGGAGCTATTACATCAGCTATGGAAAGCCCCTAAGATCATCCATTGAATGTGGTCACAGCTAAGAAGTGTCAGTGGAACAGGCCTCTGGCATTTCCAAGGGAGATTTATGCTCTGGATGGCATGCTCCTCTGATGAGAAAGGAAAAAGAATAGATTCTTAAAATTTGGAGAAAAAGAATCTCATTTGTTCAGACCCTTATACTCCAAGCTTCAATTCCAGCAGTAAATGCCAATTTCTATTTAACTAACTAGCATTCTTCCCAAATCTGCATGTATATATTTAGTGCGGCAATTTAGAGAACAGACAAGCCACAAGCTAAGAAGGTAAGAAGCGATTGTAACCAGGGTTCTAAAATTATCTAGCTGGGTAACTGGGGGTATATCTTCCTTGTGCTTTAATTTAGCCATTTATAATGGTGTTATACATGATGATCTCTAAGGCAACTTCTGATTTGGAGTTTTGGAAAACTTTCAGTGTTATTTTACTAAGTAAGGGCAAATGTGAAATTCTATTTAAGAGAAATAATTGTTTTGGTTTATCATTAGTTATGGTGGCCTATGTTTTAAAAGGTTTATTCACGTATACTAATCTATGCTAGACAATGCATACTTACACCATCTACGTTCTATACCAAGATGACTGCTAGAAAACACCTCAAAGATATTTTACAGTTTTTCATGAACTTGACTACATAAAGTTAAGGCTGATGGGGCCATCGAACCTAAGTCAGAGTTTTGAGAAGATACTATACTTTTGAAAAGTATTTTTACTGCTTTACTAACACTGTCCATCTACGTGTTTAGGAGGACCTGTCACACCTCCACTGGATGACACAAGTCCTTACAAGCACACATAAACTGCTTCTGTAGTCAAAATCATGAGTTAACTCTCCCTAGTCTCAAGTAACTAGAAAAATATTTTCTAAAGCCCAGAAATGGGCTCTCAGGTTATTTGTGAGAAAGGCTATGGAATAATATCTCAAAGTCTCTCTTCCCTTTACACTCTATCATAGCTTTGGAGTGGAGAAGGCCACTCTCTGAATCACCCCCAGGTCCCCTGTAGCGACCTAGCTTTTCTCAGAATGTCTTTCATTAAAATACCCCATGAATGAAATGTACACTTTCTGAGCTGATCTCAACCAGCGAGAATCAATACAAGCTTAGACCTAGAAACGCGATATGATTTAAGGTTTGTTTAATGGATTTCTTTCAGAGTCATATGCTGATAACTAATTCAAGTAATTCCTAGATTTGGGCAAATATCCCTGATCACCTCCCTCCACAAATTCATGACAATGAAAACGTAAAAAAGGTAGAGATTATCCAGCGGAAGCGTATTTGTGTTCCTGTTTATTTACATGTTGGTAAACTTAGGTGTCAGCTTTTCCATAAGTCCCCTCTGGAGGTCTGTAGTACTTGGGGAAAGCCATCAGCTGTAGCATGTTGAAAGCATACTTCCTGCATTTGATATTCTTCAGTACATTTTCTATGCGGCAGCCTTCTCTGGTGAAAGGGGAAAAAGGACAACTTCATGAAACACAGAATAAATAAATATGCTTTATTTGTCCAATGCAGAGTTGCAGCAACAGTCCAAGTAAAAATAACAAAGATTCAACTCTACATTTTTTTTTTTTTCACAAATGATGATACATCTTACAAAATTAAATCCTAGGCCAGGCCCAATACCATTATTGCCCTCAGAAAAAAGATGAGTAGAGTCCCTTTGCTCTTAACATATATTTAAGGTTTAATAAACTCTTTAAATATAATTTGTTCCACAATACAGCTTCATTTTCGTTTCATAAATATATCTGCCTTTTTATAACTTTTCCACAAATGAATTTCTCAGTCTCTTTAAAACACATGAACATCTACACATAGCCCTAAGGATGTAGGTTCTAGGAATAAGGCATTTAATTTATTAAGTCTGGCCATATAGATTTTTAAAGGAAAGTTTCATCTCTATTTGACTGCATTATTTTAGCTGTGCAACGAAGAGGAAAATGGCTTTCCAGACAGCCTGGTCCAAGTCTCAGCTTTATCAAGAGGAGTGCTTGTGTACAGACAGTACAAAAGTCACAGGTGCTGAAAATGGGGCATCGAGACACAAACAAGACTTTGTTAAAAAGAATAGAAAAGTACTCTGAGAGCCAAATCAACCCAAACCATGGTTACAAACGGGTTCATTTAATTACAAAACATAAATAGCCATTCTCTCCAGAAAGTTACTTGACAGAAAAGGGTTAATTGCAGGAAAGAAATCACAGAACTAACAGGTTAAGATACCAAACAGAAGATTCTATCAGCTGATGGCGACAATGAGATCGGCACAGTGGAAACCAAGTCTGGAACCTCCCACATCTCTAGGACTTGTCTCAGGGTCTCAGGGTTTGTGCAAATTCAGTCTTAATTTCTTTAAATAAATTTAATGGGAAGAGGAAGAGAAGAGGCAGAACGTCAAGCTTTCAGGATTCTGTTCTTTGTCTTATGCCAAAGACAGGAATTTAAAATTTCTTCTTGAGCTAGTTAACAGAGGGAAACACTTCTCCATGAACAAAAGAGCAAAATAATTCACTTAATGCATAGTACTTCTTTTTCTTTTTTTAGATTTTAGGAAAAACACATAAAACACTTACAATTCAAACATTTGTTGTTTTTTTTTAAATTCTGTGACTCTGAAAATGTAGAAATTACAGCATTGTCCCCATAATTTAAAGTCCATTGTCAGTTGTAGAAAAGAAAGGAGTACAACATAAAACTTATTGGTATTTGGCTAATAGTAACGCAAGACTTAAAATAAGCCACACAACTAGCAGGTGTGAGCTGACAAGCAGCAAGGCGACGGGATAGAAGTGTCGAGAAGTTGCCTTGTTATCAGTTAGACAGCCTGTTTCAGGATCATCAGATTCATTCAGTGCTCCCTGGGTTTGTCTGCTGTTAAATGGGGGGTGGGGGGGGTGGGGAGTTAGGGGAGAAAAGAAAATAGTATAGCGTTCACACAGTAAAGAAACTCAACCTTAAATATCCTGAAATACAACACATTATCCTATATAATACAGCAGTTTCAGATGAAGTTTTTATGCTAAATAGCCCCAAATGCATCCTGCGTATTTTTTCCAACTGGGCTTTTGTGCAAAAAGGAAGAGAGAAATGCTATGATGATATTCACGTGGGTTGAATATGTATATGCACAAGGAAGAGTCAGAGAAGCATAACGGGGCCAATAGACAAGGCTACATGAATAAAACTAAAATACGGATCAGCCCATAAAAATAATCTGGTAAGTACATCTTTGGAAAATGAAATGAGAAACACAGTATGTAGTGAAGGAAATGGACATGTCTGGCACATTTAAACACACTGTCTATTGTTACTGTACCTATATAATGTATTTAAAGTTATAAAAATGATTAATGGAAATGGCTTGGTATTTAAAATGAATGAAATATCTGACATGTCATCCTTGCCAGCCATAAGACTAGTTGAACCAAACCCGACTCAGCACCCTTTCATCGGTTCAGCTCATAAATTATGTTGTTCTGCTCATCTTCCTAAAATGAAGCCAAATCTATCTCCTATGGACTCTCCAGAACTGAAAAGAGATCCATATTTACAGAGTACATGTTGAAAAATAAAAGATTCTAAATTTCCAGGTTGTGTATTTTCTGTAAAAGTGAAAAATAGGCATTTGTAATTGGGCTTAAAAACAGTTCCAATTACGGCACATCTGAAATCTGCCATACTGATGTAAGTTGAAAATACAAATGCTTTTCTACGGTATAGTTCATCAGTATTCAGAGTATTCAGAATTTCAGTCACTCTCAGTTGTCAAGGAGTTTTTGATCTCTGTCGGCTCCTCCAGGTTTTGAGGCAGAAAGCCAGCTGTTGCTTGGTCTATGAACAGGGCTGTATATGCAAAGGTACCTTCTACACGAGCCCCTTAGCATCCGTGACCCCCTTTCAACCAGTTGCAGCTTCTGAAAACCTCCTACACAGAGATTTTTTTGACCTGGTGTCGACCACATCCAGTGGCCACATGTGGACAAACAGCAGTGGTAATTATTTCAAACAGCGACCTCAGTTTAAAACACCAAATCAACCACGCTGGGCTGGGCTCTGGTGCTTCCTTGTTGTCCGGTTAAGACCTAAGGACTATGGCGCCAGTGTCAAAGTGAAATAGAATATTATCTGGAAAATGAGTGGTTTATTGAGTGAAAGGGAGGGCTGCATAATTCCTATTGTCAGTTGTGCTTGGTTACTTGTTTAACTTTCTACTGCTCACTAGGTAGGAAACATGCAGTAGATTTTAAAGTATGGATACCTTTGAATGTGACTAAGAAAAGCTTCCTTGTCCAATATTATTTCTCTAATATCATCTTCACTAACGCTCCCTCCTGTCCATTATTAAGATGAAGGTTATCTGTAGCAAATCTTAAGCTTGTTAAAACCTTCGTTTCTTTCCTTGTTAAGAGAGAAGTACAGAGTCTCCTATATCATTTATCTATCTATCTATCTATCATAATATAAATATTAAATTCTGATTACAAATTTAGGTTAAATATTAACCACAATCTATCAATAATAGTATAGAAATACTCTTTCTTTCCCAGTGGGACCACCTGTAGACAGGCTCTGGCTGAGGAACAGACAACTGGCCGACCAGTAAGTTGAAAGGATCTTGTAACCGTCCTTACTCCAAATACAGGGGACTCATTCATACCAGATGGCTTTTTTGCCCTACAACTGCCAGAGCACATTTAATATTTTCCAAGTCTGCTTGTTGAATATGCCTGCCAAGTAAAAAGTGCTACATGAAAAGATTTTTTTTTGAGGGGCAGTTTTATAATTGAATTAATTTGTTGCTTACTAACTGCAATCTCTGGAGATTAGAATAATATATTAAAAATGCCTCTGACATAGTCATTCTATTATTCAGCTGAAATTTGAAAGCAACGTAGCCTACAAGCCTGCCACAGCACATAGAGCTTGAGGCCCTGACTATATCACCGAGGGGACACAGGTGCTCTTGGGGCTGCTTCCTTGCTTCCTGCTAAGAACAGCACAAATGGTTATTACTTCAGGGCCACAAATGAATTTTTCAGCACTCTGCTAGCGTAAATGCAAAGGATGTACTAAGTAATAACATTAGTAATTTCCTCCCTGGGAGATTGTGACAAATAATTAATTAGTGGCTGCCTTGCACGGTACCCCGATAATCCAAGGTCATTAGTTTTAGCCATCACTGACTGGTAGATCACCATGGAAGCAAAGCACAATGTTGTCTCCACTGAAAATGTGACATGATCTGACATTTAAGGGCAGTTACTGAATCTGCAGGATAGAAAATGATTTTCTTTTCCTTCAAAGACCTGTCAAAGCAATCCCTTAAAATAGAAACAAGTAAAAGGAAATGTCTCACTCTTAAACACATCACTGCCTACACAAGGAGACATTTCCTTAAATAAAACCCAACGTGCGTGCCTTGATGATATTTGCTTATTTTCCCCTCTTTTCTGTCGGCAACTACTGCTGTATCCTAGATCACAAGTCCCCCACTATAGGTATCCTCTCAAATCAGTCAGACCGCTAAAGATAAAAGTTAGAATCCTCCTATCTCCCCCTGCTGGGTAATTATTCATGAATAGTGTCGTTATTTGATAGTTTATTCCTTTAACCACTACAGCTCTTCAAGCTCCCTCAAAGGAAAATTACCAGTTAAAACTGAATTGAAAAATCTTTCCTTCTGACGAGAAAGCTGATTTCCTTCCATGCTAAAATGAGACTGTTTCACGTTTCATTACATCCAAGTTCGGAGCTATAGGCATACCATCTTGAAATGCTGAGCCAAGATTTTAGAGCCAGTATCTTACAGAACTTTATTTGAGTCTACGTTCATCTGATAAATCGATCTTAAGAGAGCATCATGTTTCAGGCTCTAGAATGTTGGATTGTGTCAGATTTTAAACTGGCAGATCTGTGTGAAAATGAATATAATGTAGGTCTTTATCAAGAAGAGCTTTGAGAGTGGTACCTACATCATAAAATCAGAGATTCTTCAGATGTAGAGTGACTTTAAAAAGTCTTCAAGTTGAATTACACATTTCATAGATGAGAAAACAAATTTAAAGGCCTTGCCTGGGCTTCTACGACAGCAAGTTGCAAAAAAGGATCCTGAATATGTAGTTTGCCTGGTTCACAGTTTGCTTAAATGATAAAAAATAAGAGAAGAAGTTTTTGTTTTCAGTTTAGATCAAGGTCCAGTGTGAAATTTAATGACTCAAAATACTCTTAGATGCCAAATTACCTACCAAAACTTTCCAAAAATTTAATTTATAATTAGAATATTGAAAGTATATTTGCAGGACTTTTGAAAAAACGGTGCAGCTGTTTAAACAGAGGGGACGTTTTAATAAAAGAATATCAAGGTTGGGATAATTTCCACTGGCTTAGAATCAAGATTAGCCTTGGTGGCTACTGAATCACCAGCAACATTTAAAATGATATCTTCATTTTAACTGAATTTCAGGATCTAATTCAAAATACATTAGGTCAACCACAGGAAAAGCCCCTAAATTAAGAAATTACTTAGAAGACATAGACTATGTCACTGCTTGTAATGTCCAGGTCATAGAGTGCTTCCAATAATCATAGACAAGTTTGCTACAAAAGAAAGAGCAGTATTAGGAAAATCGCACTCAGAGGAAGGAGTCCTCCCCATAGGGCACTGCATGCACTTCTGGACATGACAGTCTAAGGGGAGGGCTACTGTGAACTAGATACCAGAGCATGGTCACCAGGAACATGACAGTGGGCTTGGGAACCTGGCAAGTCAGAAAAGACTGAAGGCTACGGGAATGAGAAGAATTCCAGTGGCTTAGAGAACAGGAACATTTATAGTTAAGTGGTTGTTGATTTCAGATAGTCAAAGATTCAGTAGTTTAAAGTCTGGGCAACTTGCAAATCAATGGAAGTGTTTGAAATAAAGAAAGAGATCTCTCATGTATCATATCCAATCATGTGATAGCTGCTTTATAGATATTATCTATTCATTCCTTACAAACAGTCAAACTGGTTAGAATTATTATCTCCACAGGTGAAAAAAGGATTATAAAACCTGCGCAAGTAGCGGACAGGGAATTTTCATCTTCGTCTGTCAAATGGAAAAACCACATGCCTTCTACTTTATGATTGTGATCCTTTGAGCACAGACTTCTCGCTACCTCTCAGAAACTGGCAGGTGTGATTTCTTGCTAGTTGCTAGATTAGATTAAGCAACTTCTAAAATTACTTTCGTCTCTACCTTCCTGTGATTCTTTGATTCTGTTAAAACATAACTGACTCTAGAGATGCATATTTTTTCTACTAATAGAATAGGTGACAGTTCAATAAGAAATAGGGTACAGGGCAAAAATCAAAGAAGGCAAAGCATGTTGACACTGTATTTAATCTCGACAGTGGTTCTCGCTCATTCTTATCTATTTTCAGAATTTAAAAAAAAAAGTGACATATTTCATTGTTTAATTCTCCCCGGTATCACTTTTTACATTCTTCTTCCAATTTCACTCTTTTAGTTTTACAAACTGCCTGGAAAATAGGAATATCTTCTTGTCAGAAGAAGCAAGGCTCCAAGTAGTGACACTTTCAGATACTATTTAACATTGCTTTGAAAAGAAAGTGCAGATGCCCCCCAAAAAAACTCAAGACTGAAAGTGTTTTATAAAAAACTTTAAAAAGGAAAAAAAGAGAGAGAAAGAGAGAATGAATGAATTTGAAGTATAATTGCTTCCATCAGACCATTTTCAGAGAATTGATTCCAGTTTTGATCTTTGAATTTTAACAAGGTGAATACTTGGATGAGGTCCAGAAAGAAATATCATAAATGATTAAAGGGCTAAAGAAAAATGCTTATGAGGAAGTGTTTAAGGTTAATTTTGTTTTGATAAAAGAAGGCTAAATGAGATGTGACTGCTATATTTAAATGTATGTAAGCCAGTGGTAAAATGATTTTTGAGGTATTAAATTGTGTTTTCCTCTCTTATATTTTAGGCTGTAGCATAAAGCATGTGCCTCAGGGATTCCAGCAATGCTGAAAGCAAGCGCTGTCTGAACTAAATAGATTTGTTGTTCTTTAATCTTACGACAGAGAATATGAGGTGTCCATTGAGGGGGCAAAAGGATCTTTGAGGGTTGAAAGAGAAAAGAGCGGGAAAGGGAGAAGGAAAGGAAGGGAGGGAGGGAGGGACAGAGAGGGAGACGGGGAGGGGGAGAGAGAGAGAGAGAGAGAGAGAGAGAGAGAGAGAGAGAGAAACAGTGGGGAGAAGACAAAGGGACAAAAGTTGGTGCCCGGAGGGTGAATCCCTGTGCATTGTTCTGTGTCTGTGCGTGGTGGGGGGGGGAGTGGCGTAGTATGGAGGGCCACACGGTGCATCTAGGGAGGCTCTCCCTAAGTCACTGGTCCACCTTGCCAAAGGTTCCCTTGTCTTGAGCTTGGCTTGGATGTAAGGAAATGAAGGGGCTTAAAGATACCGTAATGAATAGGAAATGGGCACATCAGCAGCTGATGACAGATACCGACAAGCCTTCCAGAAGTTTCAGTGCAAGATAAGACCCATGGCAAGAGGAAAAGCTCAAAATAATAGAGACTGACTTTCCACCAGCCTGGCTGGACAGGAGCTGAAATGTGGAATGAAGTTTGTTTAAGGAAATTATTTTAAAAGTAAACAAAACCAAACCATATACCTTAGTTCGTAAACAGGTAAATAGGGTGCTTCTACAAAGAAACAGGTACTTAGATGCGGATGTATACCTATGACTCATTTTCTATTTCCCATGCAGTGTTATTCGCCTATACAAGAGCTCCTACAGGATGACTTAGTTTTAATGGCTTCAAAATAACAGTCAGAGAGAAGAAACCAGACTAGTCACTAAAACATTCTGTAACTGTGTTTGTGGCTAAAGTACTTAAAAATATAAACAACCCTTGTCTCGCTGCTCTAGTTTGGCACTCTCCTGGATTGGGGAGAACTTTTATACCCCAGTGAAGAGGAAAGTAACAAGCAGAAATGTAAGACTTCTGATTCCATTCTTGATAAGTACAGGCAGAGAATAATGAGGTAAATCCGCTGAGAGCCAGATTTCCTGGCGGGGCTGTCCTCAGCTCCCAAATAAAAATAAAAGTCCATATATGCTCATGTTATTATGAAAGTAGCTCGGGAAAGTAGCAGGTGTCAGTAACAACAGATACCCATTAGGAACGTGTAACAGGAAAAAACATCAGCCCAGCTTCCCAACATCTATTTGATTAAGTTTCAATCTTCCCTTTTAAAGGGAGAATGTTAAGATCTACCCAATAGGATTATTGAGAGATAATGTAAAGGCACCTGCACCTACCACATTCCCAACGATAGGTATAAGTAAATAGGTAAATAAAAAAGTTCCCTCTCTAGCCCTCCTTTTGTTAAATCTCAGTTTCCGTGTGGACAAGAAATACCTTGACAAGATGTGCAGCTGCTCAGTCCCAGCTCTTTCTCCTCTAGCTCTCTCTAATACTGAAGTGCTCCCGGGATTTAGGACAGCACACTTTACCTTCCTGTACTATATATACTGCCCTAAGGCAGTATAGAAGTCAACCAGTCCCATGACTTAACTATCACTGTATGATGATGAATCTTAAATTTCTCTCTCTACCGTACACCTCTTCTCTGAATTACAGACACATATATTGCATCTTCACTTGGATGCCTAATAGACATTTTAAGGTAATGAAGCATGGCAGAATATGCCACCCCCAAATATGCCACATTAGCATGAGGATTATTTTGAGCTAAAGGCACTTGAAAAAACAGCAGGTGCAGGAGGAGTGCTCTGACCTCCCCTTTTCTTCCTGAAAGCAGGAGATAAAATTCCCGCGTGAAAGATGCCCTCTCTCTACCAGCAGGAAAGAAACATTCTTATCACTAGATGTGGGGAGTCAATGCTGAGAGAATTCTATACAGCAGAGCTAGATGAAAGAATTCTTATCTTCCTTTAGCACCACACCCCGTGTCCCCATATATTTCAGTTATTTTTCCACAATTGCTTTTCTTTGATCAACCTAGTATAAAAGTATTGAGGTTTCGACACTTCTTTGGGTCTTCATTTTCTGGTGAGAATTGCCATGTATATGTAAAATGTGTATGCTTTTCTCCCATTACTCTGTCTTAGGGCAGTTTAATTCTCAGGCCCAGCCAGAGACCCTAAGGGGGCAGAGGAAAAGTCTTACTTTCAGTCCAGTTTCAAGGTCACATCTTAACTTGAGTCCACCTCCTCTGCCACCATTCCACATCAGCTCCTCCCTTCTTTCGCATCACAGAAAATGACACCATTCTCAGACATTCATGTTAAGCACCTCAGTTCTCCCTGATTCTTCTGCCCTCTTTACACCCCACAGCCATCCATCCATCCATCCATCCACCAATCGGACCACTTGGCAGCATCTCTACCGCTGCGACCTGCCTGTGACCCTCCGTCATCTTGCTTGTACTAACAGAAACCGTTTTCCTACCTTCACCACTCTTGCTGCTCTATTAAGTTTCAGTAAATCCTGATGTACCCATTTAGACAAATAGCAAAGCAACGAATGCACTCTTCTGGTCGTATCCTGAAACCACTTCCCAAAGAGCTTTTACAGAATGGAAATCCAGCTGCATCTCCGTCTCCCATAGGGAGCCAGGCTTGTCAAAATAGCAGTGGTGCTTATCCATCTGCAAGGAGATGGAAATATTTTCAACTGCTCAGCACTGAGACGAAGCTCCCGAACCAGAAAGAAGTTGTTCAGCTATATCTTCTTTCGCCACGATCTCTTGGGTTTCTCACGTTTTTCAATCCCCTCCCAGCCCTGCCATTTCTATGGGATTCCAGTCAGCGAGGTAAATCCTGCCAACCTTTTTCAGTGGTGAACTCCTGTTTTGGGTTATCCTTGTTGCATCTGAAATGGATGGAGTTGAGTATGGACCAGTATCAATATCACCACCGCAGAATCAACATTATTACACATTCATTTCCACCCCATCTTGGAATTGGACACACCAAAAGAATCAGTTTAGAGTTTTTGCCCCTGGAATTGGCATTGTCTTCTCTAGGAGGATAGGGTCTCTCTGTTTCTCCCCCTTTCAACTTTTCCCATTTCCATCCCCAGCTCTCCCTTTATTCCCACCATCCCAAGCAAATAGCACATTGCTACAATTTATTTTATCAACTTCTGGAAGTCAAGGCTTATGAAAATCGTTGTGAAAGAGAATAAAAGGCATTCAAGAATCTTAGAGTGTAGTTTTTGGATACAACAAGTGCATGGCTTAAAAACAACAGTTACACAACTGTTACACAATGACAGACTATAAAATATAAAATCCACCAAGGAGGAAGAACCCCAAGGTGTAACTCAAAGTGCTTTTTACATATATTATCACTAATATCTGCTGCAAGGATTCAAAGATCAGGGAAGGCATCTTAGAGAAATAGACTTTTGTGATGGATGATGAAGGCCGAATAGAATTTCAATAGTTAGAAACTGGATGGGGTTGGGGGGATGTAAATAACATGGAAAGGCATGGAAACAGAAGAATGTCAGATGCACTTGGGAATGACCCACACTCTGCTTTGGTTGTAATGGGGCAGCAGGAAATAGCAAAAGCAGGAATATTAAAATTAGGATACTTTCTATTTTTGTAGCTTATCTATTTTAGACATTTTCTAAAATAAACACATATTTTGTGATAAGAAATTCAACTACATTGTTTTAAAATGATATGGGGCTATGTGGCAAATGTTTGTGTCGTCGGTAAAAACTTAGAATTCTCGGGGCTTCCCTGGTGGCGCAGTGGTTGAGAGTCCGCCTGCCGATGCAGGGGACATGGGTTCGTGCCCCGGTCCGGGAAGATCCCACATGCCGCGGAGCGGCTGGGCCCGTGAGCCATGGCCGCTGAGCCTGCGCTCCGCAACGGGAGAGGCCACAACAGTGAGAGGTCCGCGTACCACACACACACACACACAAAGACATCCAGCTATCTTCTACTGATACAGATGGATGCTTCCTCTTGTTTTTCTGTTCAATTCTGGGTATTTCTTTTCCTTTTTAAAATTGGTTTGGTACTAATCTAAGTTATAAGCAATTGGCCATGGGTCTTGATTAATTTCCGTTTGTGACCTAAACCTCTCAAGCGCCTCTAAGGATATAGAATACAATGCCATGAGAATAATATTTCCTAAGATATTTGTGATGAAATGAGTTGGGAAAATGCTGAGTTAAAAACTCAAACAGGACTGTTTATTTAGATATTTATCCAGGGAATATTTTTTGAGTACCAGCTTTGTGCCTTGAATAGTTTGAACTGTCCACAATCTAAGAATAAAAAGAAAGAGGAAGGGGCAGTGATATAGAAAAAGTTGATGGATCCTGAAATGACAGAGGCCCCAAAACTCCTGGCTAAAGAAATTGAACATTACTCTCTACGTAGTGGGAGTCACATGACTGAAGTTGAACTCCAGGAAAAACTCCTTGGGAGGAATGTGTAAAATAGATTAGAAGGTGAGGGACTAGAGAAAAGAGCAATTAAGAGCCTACTGCAGTGGTCCAGGTAAAAAGTAATAAAGGTCTGGAGTAAAGCAAAATAAATACAAATGAATGAGAGGCTATGTATATGATAGATGGGGAGGTGGGGTGAATCAGCATCTTGAACTTGCCCTATAAGAGTGATAGACAGAGGCAGCAATTATAAATCATAAGACCCAGGAGAGAGTATTTTATCTCAGATACATTTCTTCCCTTCTCTGTCTGCTTTTGTAACTACACTGATGCAGATAATCAAATTGAGTCTAACAGAGCCATTATTTCTGTCACTTGCAACCATTTTCTGCGATAATTCTTGAAATGGCTGTGCTGTTTGCCAAACAGATGGCTATCGGGGAGAGTACAAAATATCACTCCGAGCCAACCATAGTAATGGCTTCGAGTCAAATTTCTGATTAAAATAAAAAATGTGTCAGTAGTTTCATTCCAGGAGAACCAAAAGAATTCTAAGGGCACCACAATTTCCTTTTCCGTCCATTTGGTTGGTGCTTTTTTCCACATCCGTCAGAAATCATATTCTGTATCGACCCTCTTCTGTTCAATTGAGTAAGACACGGAGACCCAGAGCTTAGAAAAAAGGGCCTTTTTTCCTACTTTCCCCTTGTTTAGGCTCCCTCTGAATTGCTTAAAGCTTTTCTTCAACTCAGATCGTTGGAGCTAGAAGGGAACCTTAAAGATCACCTTGTCCAACCCGTTCATTTTTCAGATGAGGAAGCAGAGGCCTCCAGAGGAGGACCAAGAACTCATAAGTAGTCCACAGGGTGCAGAGCTGGGATTGTGTGCAGAACAATTAGATTCATGATATTCTTCAGTCCTCACACAATGAAACAGAACCTCCTCTCACGCCCCATCCCTAACAGAGAGGAAGGAGCCCTTTTCTCATTCCTCAGGCTTTATACACCGTGAGGACAAGGTGTCCGGCACCTTGTTTTGGGGAAATGCCCCTGGGCTTGGGAGGGAGCAGAGCTGGAGACTGTCCATATATGACTCACTGTGATCTCACTGTTCCTCAGAAATCCCTGTGGTACTTTGGTTCCTTTTTCTAGATAATTATGGCATAAAACTAGCCTTTCTGTCACTGTGGCAGCTGCTGTTCCAACTCACAAACCACTGAGAATTCCAGGAAGGAAGAAAACTAATGGATGGGTTCCTGTAACACTCATTCATAAAACATCAACTAAGCTCATAGAAAGTTAATAATAAAGGTGACCACTTATTGAGTGCTATTTCACGAATGCCAATCACTTAACCCTAATGATCTCCTTTAACCTTTACACCACTTCTGTGAGGTACGTACACAGATTCATTTTGCAAATGGGACAACTTAGAGACACTAGGTAGAATATCCAAACTTACACTGGTGATAGAGGTAGAGCTAGAATGTGAATCTGGTTCCTTCTGACTCCTGAGTCTGTGCTCTTAACAACTGTGATATACTTTCCTTTTCTACATTCTGCATTGTGCCAGAAACCATGTAGATTATAGTACCTGTATACATGGCCTTACAGTCTACCCAGGGCAGCCCAACATATCCAGAATTATTAGAGAAAAACATGTAGGATTGCCATACATGAAATAAAGGTTTTTAAAAAAATTTTACCAGTTTATTAAATAAAATGATAACATAATATAGGATATTTCACATGCTACAATATGAATGAAATATATGATACTGAAGATGATAATTCGATGAAGAGGTAATAGGGTGAGGTCCAGAGGGTCCCCAGCACAGGAGTTTTTGTCCCTCTTGGAACTGGGGTGTGTCACCTTCCCAGCATTTGGATGTGTTCGCCAATCTGGAAGATGATCAAATCTCTTTGTTCGAGAGTTTTCACAGAGCTTAATTTCCAGCCCCTCCCCCTTCCAATCCTCTATTCTGTTGGTCTTTCTGATGACCAACCCCATCTTGATGCTCTTCAGGGGCTCCGGTCTCAGAAATCTCATTAGCATAAACACCTATGTGCTCAAAAGGGATTTCTTTTTCTCTTTTTAAACTTTTTATTTTATAGTATATAGAATTTGAAAAAGAATAGATACATGTATATGTATAACTGAATCACTTTGTTGTACACCTGAAACTAATACAACATTGCTAGTCGACTATACTCCAATATAAAATGAAATAAAGGTTTTGAATCTAAAGAGTTCTCAGTGTGGGCTTGGGCTTAGGGTGACCACACATCCCAGTGTGCCTGGGATAGCCCTAGGGTATGCCGTGTGAGTGAGATGGAGGGAAGGAGAGAGGACTTCCAGGCATTAACAAAGAAAAACAAGAAAAAAGATAGAGGCAAGGATTTGTGGCGTTTGTTATGTTTGTTACATGTTTGCTGAATGAGAGTGTAGGGGCATGTATTTATGTAAAAACATGGTGAAAAGATGAGGGAGAGAAACAGGGCATGGTCCAACAAAGAGATAAGGACATGAAATGACACTACAAGATTATATGTTTCTACACGCTATACCTGGGTTTTAGAAAAATTAGTTTGAAAATACTATGCAGGGTAGATTGAAGTAGAGAGATTGGAAGCAGAAAAACCAAGAAAGAGTGTATTGAAATAATCAAGGTGTGAGGCAAATAAGAAAAGACCAGGGTGGCAGACAGAACCTGTCAAAGCCAAAGACATGTCAAAGGGAAGAAATGGCAGAATTTCAGTCAACAAACAAGTAATTAAGCCTTACATCACTGTTTATGATTATATTGGTCCCAGCTTCTACATGCCATCATCATGGGCAGTGAGAGAACAATGCAGGATTGCCTAGCGCACTCATGATGCTTTGGGTCTAAGCGGCAGCAAGTTGAAATAATGGCACACGCTACCCAAAGTTTTTATACTCGTTTAAAAAAATAAGTGATGGGAGAATTGTATCATATAGCACAGAAAATATAGGCAAACTGAACGGCTTTCACATGCAGTTTAACTTCAGCAAAACAGTATCATGTCACAGGAAAGGAATTATGCTAACTCAAATTTTGTTGGTTTTGTTCTGTGTAATTTGTATATTTGTTTTGGCTTTATAGTTGTATATGTGCTAAAGGCATGAGGAGTTCACACCTGGTTTTATGTTTGGCTATATGTTAGGAACATACTAAAAATAGTTTATGTCAGAAAGGAAAGTATACAATAATTCTCTCTTCTTAAAGAGGTCAACACATGACTCATGTTTGAGACATAGATCTAATATGAATATGATTGTTATTTACATCTCTGGCTTTGACAAGGAAGTAGTTATCAGTGATGTTCAACTGAACTGTTTAAGTGGCCTGATGGATGGGAGTCAAATGACAATGGGCTAGGAAGAAAATATGGGATTAAAAAGCAACAGCAGCAGTTGAGACCATATCAAGAAGTGTATATTATGTATGACAGGTTCTGAAGGAAAACCATAAACTAAAGCAATACAAGCAGTAAAACCAGCTATATAAGCTATGATTGATACTCAAGACTTAGTACGGTGTTGCACTTAGCTAAAAGATGAGTTTTGTGGTGAACATTAAATATATTTCTTTCCAGAAAGGTGAATATATCAATAGGCAGGAATTAATTTTATGGTCAAATTAATAAATGACAATTTGAAAGATTCATTAAAAGGTAAAGTCTTCAGAAATATGGAAGACAATCCAGGTGACATATCTAATTACCTCAAATCACAAATCAGTTAACAAAATGTCCATGGATCATATCCTTGTGCCATTGATTTAGGAGCTGATTTTATGACTTTTAGTCAGGTTGTTGAGCTCCAGAGCCACATGGTTAAAATACTGACTTTCATTCTTTTAATTCCTTCCTCTAAATAAAAGCAAATAATTCACTGAAAGGCAGTTGCCAAGAAATTGGTTAGGGGATCATGGACACCTGACTTTGTATAAATAAAATCCCAAAGTTAATCTAGGTATGAACTAAGATTCTTATAGGGAAACAAGAAGCTAAAATTTATCAGGACGCTTATCCTTCGGTTTTAGATAATTGTATCCTAATGGATTACATTTTAGTAAAACAGGAATTAGCTGTCGCTCTCATTACTTCCCATTGGAGAAAGATTAATAAAAAGTAAACAGCTGATTGAAAGCCAGAATACAGATTATTAGCCTATGGATTCCTATTTCTATAAATTATTAGGTTTTTAAAAAAATTCCCAGTAGATAGCACCGTACATATTATATAGTGATTCTATATTTCTTTATAGTACTCTGCTCATATACTGGTAAGACAATCCTGGGTTTGAATCTGTCTTTGCCTCTTGCTACCTGTGTTACTTGGACAAGCTACTTAATTTTGCTAAACTTTAGTTCTGTCATCTTTAAAACGAAGATGATAATAATATTGTCACATACAGGTTAATATGAAAGTTAAATACACACATATACATAAACAAACACGTACACGTATAGTATATTTAGCATACCAAACATATATTATGTGCTCAATAAATGGTAGATATAATTATTGGTGTCATTATATATATTGCTAATTATTTATTGAATAAATGGCAATGAAATAATCTACAAGATCTTTTACTAATGGCTAATGAAAAACATACAATGTAACAAAGAATCATCTCTATGAAAGTTGCAGTGCACAGTAATGATTTTAAGAAAAGAGTATTTAAGAATTATTTCAAATAATACTTTGTTCTAATGATTTATACATTCTAACAATGCATATTGTATTACTCTCTCTAAATATTTTTCTAAACTTTACAAGTACAAATTTGATGGGCTGTTGGACAGTTTGATTCTTTTGAACCAAAAGATATTTTATTTGTAGAATACTGCTTGCTTGCTTTTATTATTACACATGTTATGGTGTTTATTTCTCTTACATTTCTAGTCCGTGTTTAATTTAACCATATGTAACAAAAGAACTGAGCTGCTCAATCTTATAATTCATTGTAGTCTACCTGAAATAACCATTTAATTCTGATGATGTTTTTTTTTTAACATCTTTATTGGAGTATAATTGCTTTACAATGGTGTGTTAGTTTCTGCTTTATAACAAAGTGAATCAGCTCTTCGTTTTCCTCTTTCTGACTTACTTCACTCTGTATGACTAGGTCCACCTCACTACAAATAATGTTTTGCTATAATACTTTCAATCAAAAATCATTAATATATATTTGGATTTTTGTTCAAATATTTATACCTTGAATAATTATAAGTATTCAATTTAGATAACGATAATTAAGAGGTTGGATGCATGCTAAGTTATTAAAATGCATAATAGTTTCTAAAGAGAAACTCTTTTATTATTAAACTAGTTCATTTATTCCCTAGGAATTACTTATTTAAAATTTGTTTCTCCAGAAATTGCTACCTGATCACTTAAGTATAACCCATGTTCTTCTATGTTAATAAATACAAACTAAAGCACTCGCATATAGGTATAAATTAAACACAGAGGTTTCTTTTTCTTCTCTCTACTTCTCCTTTAAAAGGTACATATTTATAAAATAACACTAATTCTCTGAAAACTCCTACAGTCAAAGAATACATTGAATGCTTTCATTAAATATCATTTTGAAAATAATGCCTTTATCTTATCTACTGGCCAAAATTTACAGTGCTTAAATTGCCTAGTTTCCTAAGACAGAATTTCCCATAGTGTGTCCCATGAGTTTCAATGGATGTGTAGCACTGGGTTAACAAAAGTCAAGCTTCTTTATAGTGGAGTTTTCCTAGGACTTCAATATATAAATGTGTTGGGGGCTTTGGGGAGCCAGAAACATGCTAGTTCTTGGACTTGAGCAGGTGTTTCTCAGGAGGTCACTTCGTAGATTTTTGTTAAAGTGCGTGCAAAGGACAGAGTGCTTCAAGGACCCAGGGGTTGGGAAGAAAAGGGCTGTGGAGAAGGAAAAGGCCGGGAAATGAGTGATCACATGACGGGTCACTGACATGTTCTTAAGCACACAGGAGGGGACTGATCGGATGTGTGTTTCAACATGAATATGAATTCTACACAGAGGATGAGTTTCTAGTAGGCATTCTGGGGAGGGAGTTTTGTGAGAAATGGTAATGCCTGATCCAAAGCAGATGCTAAGTAGATGGCAACATTCTGTGTTATTAACAGAAAGGAAAACTGTGTGTTTCTAGACACTGGTGATAGTAGTGCCAACCTTGGTATCTGATTAAGAAACATGAGAGATCCTGACTCGTATTCTTTGTCCCAGCGGCGGGCCACCACATTCTCACCTCAAGAAAAGTTAAAGTTGTACCTTTAGTCATGGGCCAGCTTCTCAAAAAATACTTTAGATATGCTTGAATGTTTAACTCAGAATCTACCCACATCTTTCTATCTCTAAGAAATCATGGAGAAGATAACCTACATGTAGAAAATTGTGGGATGACAGTGAGTTACTAATTAGCAATCTCTCTACCAGAGAGTAAAAATGATACAATAAGAACCCCAACTCAGGTCTTTCTTGTGTCGATTTTTTTTTTACCCGGTGACATAAACTCCAGCAACCATTCCCTCATCTAGTGGAGGCTTAACTTATTCCTACTTGAATTCTGGCTTATTAAATGCATAAGTAGGCACAATCATTCATCCATGTTCACAAAATGTAATTCAGTGCTTTAGTAATAAAATACTAAATGATGCCTGTGACAGCCAAAGGAATGAATGTGTCTTCCTAAAAGCCTAAATGGTGTTAGGGAACTATTTAGACACTGAGGAGATCTGTTCTTTTTTTTAAGAAATATTTTATAATTCTAATCAACGTATTGCTAAATGCACTTAGTGATATACATCATCAACCTTTGCCTTCATGTGTTTTCTTCAGATAACATTTGCTGACATTTTATGCATTAATTTAGAAACTTCTGAGGGAAATGTAGCTCTACAGGTCATTTAAAAAAATACTCTGATCATGCTATCATGCTGTTCTGTCATCCTGTTATATAGAAAGTAAAATAGAACAAAACCTGCTGGCTGCCCTGTGGTCAGTGTAATAATTTGGGGAGCCCGACACTCCATTTTTCATCTGTTTCTGCAAAAGTGAATGCCTTCAGTGTAGTATCTGGAAACACTGCTACTGTATCTGAACACTTTTATATGCACGTATGAGATAATCACTGCTGCAAGTTCAAGTTCATTGCAGTCTCATTTCAAGTTCCAGCTGGGAATTAAACTAAAATTGAGACTGAAATGGGTTTTGTTATCCTTATTGTGCCGCTTAGAGGAAGATGGTTCAAGATGATAGAGAGAGTGATTGCCTCTGGGTCTGAAAATACAGAGTTTGACATTGTTCACTATATACACACACACAGTAAACTAAAAATCAGATTATTCCACTGATAGTCCAGAGTCCCTTTTTTTTTCTTTTATTGAGAACTAACTTAATTGTGGGTGTCTGCTTGCCTGTATTAAGGATCTGCAACATTTATTTTAATATTTTTCCCATCTATTACTAAAACTAGTGCTGTGATTATAGGAGGCTGGGTAGTCACAAAGGATTCCTAAATCATGCTTAAATATATCCATAGACAGATAATGACATTGTCGAGTATTAAGTATTTAGGAAATGGAGATAACAACATACATAAGTGACAATCTTTATTACGCACTGTCTGTAAAATAGGAATAGACGAAGGTCTTTACATCTGTGTTACTTTATTCAGAATGATCTGCTATACTGAATTTGCATGCATGCTTCACAATCATCTAATTTTAACTATAATCACTAGCTGAAGATTGCTTACTAAGCATTTTGTGACATAAGAGTGACCAAGTATATACCTGTGTGTATAAGACTCTATTCACTAGTTTGAGGTTTTTAGATTCTTGACTTGGTCTCATTATTTCAATTAATATTGCTTGTGGACCCACTCTGTGCATCTGTAATTCCAAAGTCACAGGAACCATGGAGCTAATATTATGTATCCATTTTCAACAGCACAGTGCATTAACATTGGACTGATAGTTAAATAGACCACTATTAATACTGACAATCACAGATTTCTAAGAAGCACCTAAAAAAAGATTTAAACTCTGCATTCCTTCTTGTCATTTATAATGATACACACAACTTTGAGGTACAAATGAACTCTGGACTTTTCATATGGAAGAGGCTATGGTAAATACAACCATCAACCCCAAATTCATAAAGTAAAGCAGGTCTTTGTCAAATAGGGAAGTTATTTTCTATCTTTTATCTGATTCTCATATATACTTTAAAGCTGATGAGATAATGCCTATTAAATTCTTGAAAATAGTACAAGTAAATAGCAGAAAGGAGGCAATTAATCTACCCACCTGTGTCCCATTCACAAACGATTTTTAAAATAAACATTACTCTATCACTGGGCTATTATTTCCCAGATCGTGCTTTTTAATTTTTTTTCCTTAGAACATCTTTGAGGAAGCTATTTTAGGTCCATTTTGCTCTCTATTCCAACAGCCTACAATAGTTCAAGAGACTAGCTACTTTCTAGTCCAATATTATGTTTAAAGCACTGCAGAATTCATATACCACTTTCGTCTAACAATTATGAATGAGATACTCAAGAGCAAGAAGGGTTTGAGATTTTAAAAAAGAGAACAGAAAAAGTACAATGAAATTCTATTTTGCAGAAGTAATATTTTTAATAAAATTGAAAACACTTAGTCTAGTGTTACAACAAATGGGGAGGGTTCTTGCACAAAAATTCAATTATGATTATCTATTGCAAGCTGTCTGGCTCTAACACAAGCTTCTCCTCATTCTTTTTTTTTTTTTTTAATGCGGTACGCGGGCCTCTCACTGTTGGTGGCCTCTCCCACTGTGGAGTGCAGGCTCCGGACGCGCAGGCTCAGCAGCCATGGCTCACGGGCCCAGCCGCTCCACGGCATGTGGGAATCTTCCCGGACTGGGGCACGAACCCGTGTCCCCTGCATTGGCAGGCGGACTCTCAACCACTGTGCCACCAGGGAAGCCCTCTCCTCATTCTTGGAATAAAGGATGGAGGTGAATTTGAGTAGTAATGATGTTTACAAGAATTGAAAGGAGGTCATCTAAAACTGAATCTAATGGGAGAAATTAGGTTTTGGTTTGTATCACAGATTTCTAGCCCAGATATACTGTCTTGGCTGCTTCAATCTCATGAAGTCACTTATAAAGGGGGAAGGTGCAGGTGGGTTAAAAATCATGGAGAAAACCTATGTATTTGCAGAGGGACAGGGGCTCCTAAACCTGGATACTTATAAAACTCATATTTCTAGTTTTTCTAAGGTCATTGCTTTCTCAGAAGTCATAGCTTGATAAAGTAATCTACTTTTATATTTACTGTCAATACATGCCAATCTTAGGTCTCTAGTAAAACATGCTGAAAATTCGAGAGTAATCAATAGCTTTTCTTCTTAAGAAACATCAATGTCTCTTGTGGGTGAAATATGTTCTTTCTTAATTTACTTGTCTCCTAATAATACCAAGGTCACCTTCTCTCTGAAGCCCCGACAGTATCCCACACTCCCCTCCCCTCACCTCTCTGGGAATTAACTGCTCCCTTAACTATGTTTCCAAAAGCAGTTTATATACAATATCATAAAAACCTAATCCACCATTATTTATTTGCATGTGATTCTCTCCCAAAAGGCTTTGAAGATTTTTGAGGACAAGAAGCACATCATATTCATATATCTATATCTATATCTATATATATCTATATATATCTATCTTTAACATGAAGCATTATGCTCAGTAAATAATATGCAAAAATTGCTTCCTTCTTTGATATAAGATAGTACTCAGAACCATCAATTCCTTAGAGTTAATGGCTTCTGCCATAGTGGAATAATGACCTGGAATAAAATGAAATACTTTGGGAGGAACAATGACTAGGGTTCTGGTCAACCAAGAACAGCCTATGTAGGCCCTGTGCTGCAGAAAGAAACAGAGCAAAGAGGTAGGTCATCATCAGGCTGTAAATTTGCCTTTTGTGGTGGTAAACAGACCTTGAGGGAGACGTGGCTCCAGCCCACCAACGGCACACAATTGAGCTAGCTCAGGGGTCTGACTGTCCACTTCACTTTCCCCGCTTTGTACTTTGGGTGGGCTTTTATGAGAAAAAGGAACAATGCAGGTCCCTTGTAACTGCAACTCCTCACTGATATCCTGTTCTCTTTGACATCATTGCCCTTCTTGTTCAGTGGGGAACTGAAGTGAACTTGAACCAAGTCCAAATTGTCTATTTCACTACCTTGCAAGCTTGGTTAAGACTTTGTGGTCTGGTTAGACAAACAATCAACCACAAATGGGTTCCAGAGTCATTACATGCTATGTACACATGACAAAGTTTTGGTTTTGTACCTTGCACGATTTTTCAATGTAGGTGTTTCACTGTGCCCAAAAAGACTGTCTCCATGAAATTTCTCTTTTAAATATTCATTTGTTTACTTATTTACATAGATGTTTGGTTAAAGAGCCCTTAAATTACCTATTAATTAGATATCATTGTTTAGAAATATGTTCTATTATAAAACTCAGCCCCATTTCTTAAAGCATAGGAAATATATAATGTGGCTACCGTACTTATTTGGGCCACCATACTTACCTCACGGGTAAGGTTGACAAGAATAAAAATATATACATTTAAATTTCATCACAAAATATCAATTATCCCAGTAGAGCTTGGGAGAAAGCTTGTTAGACAGCAGTGTATATTACAAAGGACTATATGTTTCAATTTATTACGCAGTAAGACAAAATTCGTTTATAAAGGTCATGAAGTTTACGGATCCAGGAACAAAGAGCTAAATATAGATCAAGAGAGACAGCCTGGGCTCTTAGAAGCATGGCCCTGGAGTCAGATGGCCTCATACCGCTTGCTAGCTGTGAGGCATTGAACAAGTCACTGAGCCCCTCTGGCGCTGTTTCCTCATTTTAAGACTTAATCCTTAGGTTTAAAATAAAGTTTGGGGAAGTCAGTATTTGCCAAGTGCTTAGAAAAGTGCCTGGTACACAGTCAGCATTATATAAAGGAAGGAAGAAAGAAGGAAGGAAGGGAAGGAGGGAGAGAGGGAGGGATATGCAGACCTTTGTCCTATTTTACTCTGTGTTCATATTCCATTTAGAACATGGTGTTTAATTCTGTTTGTAGTTATTTCTGAAGGCCATAAAAACAAAGAATGCATTGAGAGATGGTGGTAATCTATTTTAGGAAGGGCAGAAGGAGTGGCATGTAATTTTACATCTTAAAGGGATTTAAACAATTAAGCAGAACATGGCATCCATCTTCAAATACTTGAGGGTTGACAAAAGGAAGGAGATACTGACTTACTCTATGTTGATCTAGGCAGATGAGTGGATTAATGACCGGAAGTTCTAGAGTGACAGAGTTCAGCTTAACATGAAGGTAAATTTTATAAAATGTATAGCTGTCCGACTATGGAATGGGTTGATACACAAAGTGACAACCTCCCTCCTATTGGAAATGCACAAGTAAAGGTTAGCTGATAATTTGTCAGGGATGTTGTATAAAGAATTCCTGCCTTGGTTGGCAGGGTCACTAGGTAATCTCTAAATTCCTTTCCAAATGTTTCAGTGTTAAAATATCATTAATATGAAAAGTTACAAGTGCACAGAAATGGAGGTGGTTTGAAAACTGACTTTTAGGAGAATAACAATCAAGGCTTGAAAAATAACACTTTATTCTGTACCAAAAGCTTGTGGTCCTTCACCAACCCATGAAAGTAATGAGCAAAGTAAGTACTCCGGCATATTTGGGGGAAGTTGACGTGTCAACATATGGTTAGTTTCCGTTTCTCAATTTGTCTCATTTTGACAAGATAACACGATGGAATTTTGTTTTTGTTTTTTTACTTAATATTAAACATAGTTGTTGAAAGAGTAGTGTAAGAATGGGTATATCACAAGTCACAATGATTGGGTCATCTGAATCAAGGTGTAATTTACACACAAGATCAAATTAGGTCTAAGCGAAGCAAATATTAAATAATTTATATACATATATATACACTTATATATTGCTCAATATCTATATCTTTGGCCTCAAATCAAGTCAAAGAGTAATGTTAAAAAAGTTCATTGCAATTTACTTTTTCGTTTTAGTTATTTTATTTGGGTCATAAGTCTTACGAGGGTGCCAAATTCATTTTGAAAAAAAAAAAAAGTGGCTTTATTCTCTGAAGTGGATTTAGACTATTTCCTCAAACACAGGGATCTAACCTTGCCCCAGTCATTTCTGTTTAAATTCTCACTGTTGCTCAGAGAAGCACATCTTCTCACAGTGGAATCAGTTCAGGCTCAAGAAAGGAATGTCCTGTTTTACTCCAGCATGCCTGCTCTTGAAAACCATCACGTTACATTCAAGTAGAGAACCTTCCACTGAAGAACTTTCCACTGAAAAACCTTCCACCAAACTTAATTAAAGGGCTGGTATAGACTTAAGTACAATATCTAGATTAAGAAATAATTACTTTATTAGCCTATATTCACCTACCTAAGATTTTGCCAAGTTTTGGACTAGAAGATACCTAGCTTCCCTTTCCACATGGGTTCAACAGAAAAACATATTCTAGACCTCAGGTATATGTCTTGATATATGGAAAAAACAATGTTGATGATACTTGTTCAGATTCTTCAATAAAATTTCTTTCTTTTTTTTGCGGTACGCGGGCCTCTCACTGTTGTGGACTCTGCCGTTGCAGAGCACAGGCTCCGGACACGCAGGCTCAGTGGCCATGGTTCACGGGCCCAGCCACTCCACGGCATGTGGGATCTTCCTGGACCGGGGCATGAACCCGTGTCCCCTGCATTGGCAGGCGGACTCTCAACCACTGTGCCACCAGGGAAGCCTTCTTCAATAAAATTTTTGACCTAAGTTGAAATACTATATTTTGCTCTTAGATATCTTGGTACTAACAGAGATATAAGGCCACACGAGGATAATGGCACAAAAGGTTTCTTTTATATGTGAATAAGAATGCTGCCTCAGTAGTCATTTATTTATTTTGTGGAAGGGCATGGCAAGAATATCAGATTGCCAAGCATTTTCCTTTGGAGGAGAGGTCAACGTCTATGGGGAGTACAGACTAACTTCCTTGTAGCAACTTTTCTTTTAGCTGCCAAGGAAAATATTGAGTCCAGATGATCTAGCGAGCAGAAGGCCTGCCTCTGTAGGAGAGAGAAAGCTCTTCCTGCCTGGAAGACCCCTACCAACCACCCTGGCCGAGGGGTCCATGAGACATGAAAGCTGACATATGCCTTTACTTCATCGAACCTTACCTAAATCAGAAAGCTTCTTTTTTCCCCTATCTTCCACACACATAGGTCCAGATTCTTTCAAGATCTTTTAGTTTTGCTTTTTCTTGATTGTGATAAAATGAATTAAATCAAAATTTTGCTCCCATTACTAATCAAACTCTAGGAGGAAATTAGCAGAGTTCAGCAACATACTAGCAAAATGTGCTAATACCATTTTAATATTTAGCTGGAGATAAGGATATTCAAAGGGCAATTACTTATTTTTAAATTACACTCAAAATTTAAAAAATACACACACACAAATTCATTTTTCATTAGCACTAATATATCAACAGCCCCAAATTCTTAAAGCTTTTTAAAATATGGGATATTTCTCATTTTCCTTTCATCCCAGAGTCCACACCAAGATTGTTAGTGTTTCCTTCTTTTGTTATTCAAGCGATGTAAGCGAAGGTGGCAAAAGACACATAGACACATTTATCATAAAACTAATCAAGCAGATTGCAAAAAAAACCCATGACTTTCTTTTACCTTGCCGTAAATAGAAACAAAATAGTTTCCATTTTCCATTATGATCTGAAACCGTAACCTCAGTAACATAAGGTTTTAATTTATAAAGGAACGTTAAGTATTGCCCTTTGGGGAGGTTATAACAGACTACATGAATGTCAAATAGTATTACTTCCTAAAAATAGATTTATTTAGCCCCCAAATAAAGCTTCATGATTTAGAATTAATTTCCAATTACGTAGGGCATCTATACTCTTGTTCAGGAACCACACAATTTATTAGCAACTTTAAAATTATTAACATGGGCAATAAAATCATATTTATGTAATCCAACCCCAGAGGAAAAAGATTAAACTCAGCAAATGCTTGTTGGAATTTGGGCTTTCCACACATTTCTCATGTGGTCAAGCTGAACCCATGGCAAGTCTACACAGCTGCCTCAGTTGCCTTTTGACTTTATGACCATGTAATATTTGATCACATGGACCTTGCATATATGTACGTGAGATTTCTGTTTTCTTATAGAAAAAATGGTTTTCCTTTTTATATAGGGATTGGAGATCAGTAGGAGTTTTCAATAAATGTATCTATTTCAAGGGCAGCTGCTGTAAAATCAATTCATTCTTGTGAAGAGGAAGGCGCCCCCTCCTTTTCTGGCAAAAATAATATATCTTGACAGATATGCCAAGATATGCCTTTTTCTCACTTTTGTTCTAGTCTTTCCAAGAGAAAAAAAAATCTTTATCACAAAATCAAAAAAAACCCAACTATCTGTTACAAAGATTCCATCTCTGAATTTGTTATAAAATTAAATTAGGGAACAGAAACTGAACAACAGATGATATCTATTGTATTTCTATTTTCTAGAGCAAGACAGCAGTCAAGGTGATTTTCAAACTCTGAAGCACACAAAAATATCATGCCATTATTTTCTCAAATAGTTGAGAAGACAGACATCACTTTGAAAACACATAAATTCAGTTCTTATGTGTAAGAGACTAGATTTTTTTTTCTGCTGTTAGAAAAAACTCCAAATCAGTATTATTCAACTTGATTTGATGAGTGCTAAGAGCAGATTTAGGAAAAGCCTTAAGCCTAGCAGGTAGGGAATGCTTTATGTGATTTTATTCTTAAGTATTCACATCCCACCTTGTTGGGTTTTTTTTTTTGTGGTACGCGGGCCTCTCACTGTTGCGGCCTCTCCCGTTGCGGAGCACAGGCTCCAGACGCGCAGGCTCGGCGGCCATGGCTCACGGGCCCAGCCGCTCCGCGGCACGTGGGATCCTTCCGGACCGGGGCACGAACCCGTGTCCCCTGCATTGGCAGGCAGAGACTCTCAACCACTGCACCACCAGGGAAGCCCCCTACCTTGTTTTAAAAGGAATTTAAGACAGTCTAAATGGATACATAAAATTTAGTAAGATAACAAGAATGGATTGTGAGAAAGTTATATCAGGGCAAGGGTTATGTCATAAAACTGAACTAGGAATGAGGCCACTATATTAAAAAAGAAAAAGCTTATTAAAGGATGCTATACATTTGAAGTGTTCACAACACTTACGTTACTCATTTTCAGTTGAAAATACCATAAGTCAAAAATGCGTTTAATACATCTAACCTACAGATCATTATAGCTTAGTCTAGACTACCTTAAACACATTCAGAACACTTACATTAACCTACAGTTGCACAAAAATCATCTAACACAAAGCTTATTTTATACAGCCTTGAATATCTCATATCAGTTATTAAATACTGTACTGAAAAACAGAATGGCTCTAAGTGTGTCAGTGGTTTCCCCTCATGATCCCGTGGCTGAATGGCAGCTGTGGCTGCCCTGCCAGCATCACGAGAGATTATCTGTGCTGCGTATCACTAGCCCTGGGAAAAGAGTAAAATTCCAAGTACAGTTTCTACTCAATGCATATTCCTTTTGCACCATTGTAAAGTCCCCAAATCCTAAGACAAACAATCTTAAGCCAGGGACTGTCTGTACTTACTTCACCTGACATCCTGCTGTCCACTCAGCCGTCTCGATGGTTAGATTTTAGAGGATTCAGTGCAGTGAAATCCCCAAAACAACGCTGTGATACTTGAGAACTATCACATGCGACTTGTTACTACGAATCAGCTACCGATTTTGTAAACGATATGTTTTATAAATTACATCCTTGATCCTTATAAAGATGTCATTCACATTCACATAAATTCTGATGGGCTCAATGAATGGAAGAGAATGCGGTGTAATTGTGCATAATATATTTTGCCCATAGAACTTGAGATCATTACCCTCGGGTATAAATGTATCACACTGGGCATTTGAACTTCTTTGTCGTCTGTGATCTTCTGATCAGGAGAAAAGTTTACAGTATTTTGGCTGCTTTTTCATAAACTCTATTGCCTCTCAGTCCAGTTTTCATTAGACAGTAGCCTGTGAAGACTTTCAGTTTGTTACCCTGGGCTAGAGACTGGAGCACTACAACCAAAATTCAGGTTAGAAGGAGGATTGAAACCCTTTTAATGACAGTGTTTACCTGAGTACAGTAAGTTCTTTGATGAAGACAGGAATTTTTACGCGGTACACTGACAATGCACTGATTTTTAATAGCTTGGGATTTATTCTCACGTGCATTAGGACAAACAAAAACGTAACAACTGTATGAATTCATGAACATCCCTGCCCAGGTCAAGGCTAAAATAAATGATTGTTCATGCGACACTTGTGGAAAAAAACCTTTGGGTGGTTAAATGAATGACTGAGATTTGGGAAGCACTATTGTATGGGAACAGAATGCCCTAACAAACTTGTAAACTTTAAAAGCAAACAGAATCTGAGATAGAACTACGATATATGTTCCATATCCACATGTTTAATTCCAAGTTGTTTCTCCTTGAACATGGCTTTCAAGTTCAACGATATGAGGCTACACCACTAGCTTAAGCCTTGAGTTTTGTGTCTCAACCTTCTGGGAGCATAAATAAACTTGCTGGGTTTCGGCATAACTGCTCTGCACACATCATTCAGGCCCGGGCTGCCTGCATCTCTGGCTTCTGTAATGCGAACAAGCCCTTTCTAGGACTGGTTCCTGCTGTACCTCATTTCCCAAGTGCAAAGGCATCAATCGTCTCCCTAATCACCTGTTAGGTTTTTGTTGTGTCTCAGCTGGAAATTTCCTTCCCTTGTCTAAAGTGGAGTTCAAAAAAATCTCAGATCACATCACGGGCTCCTGTCAAAACACTGTGCATTTTTCTTTCCAAATCCAAGAGACCCTTCTGCCCTATTTCACTGCGCTTTCATTTTTAAAGAAAATAAACAAAACAAATAAAAATATTTTTTAAAAGCTACCACTCCTGAAACCCTCTTTTCTGAAACTTAAACACCATAAACCAGTGCCTTATAAAGTCACATTTTTAAAAGTCACAGTTATATGCAAACCCTCAGTATATGAAGCAATAAAGATGAGCTACCAAAAGTGAAAACCAAGATGGCCAAGATGTTTAGAAAGATGTTCAATATCACTTATTATTGGGAAAATACAAATTAAGCCAAAATAGCACTTTTTACCCGCTGGATTGGTAAAAATTCTTATCGTACAAATATTGGGGCTTGTGGAAACATGGGAGCATGTGTGCGTGGCTTGTGGGATATAAATTAGTATAGCTATTTTGAAGGGCAATCTGGTAGCATCTAGTAAAATTGAAAATATAAATACCACCCATTCCACTTATACGTTTATGTACCTTCATACTGTGTTCATAGTTATACATGTGACTATGTCTATTACACTGTTGCTTATAGTACCAAAACATCAGAAACAACCTAAAATTCAATAGGGGAATAGGTAAATTGTGTTCTATTCATACAAAGGAATACTATACAGCTATTAAAAGGGGAGAACTAGACCTTGTATATGAACATAGATCTCAAAAACATGATATCAGCTCAAGAATATGAGTCGTTGAAGGTGACACACACTACGAGACCAGTTATGGAAACGAAAACACCCAACGCATATGATGAATTAATAAATAATATTCTTAGCCTTAAGCACTTAGATATTCCTAGTCAAGACCTCCTAACTCTTCCTTGCTACTTACCTAAATTGTACTCATCCTCAAGACACAGTTCAAATCCTACCTCCCTCAGGACCACCCAACCCACAATGATTCCTTTTCTCCTCTGATCCACTCTAATAATAATAGTTTTAGGCATGTGACCTCATCTATCTCATATTCTCATTGTGGGGATTAATAAAGGTTCCTCACATAGGATGTTTCATGTAGTTCTTAGTGCATAGCAAGAACTCATTGACTCTTAGTTGCTATTATTATGACAAGTTTATGTCTCCCTTTGCTTAGTCTGGTACACTGCCATAGTAGATACTCAATAAATGTTTACATTTGACTACGAATATGATGGCGACATGTTTTTGCTAATGATTACATTTGCCCAGGTCATTTCCTGAGGTGGGGTCCTGGCTCATTATTTACTGGATATTCAGTAAAGTCTGTGGGCATTCAAGAATTGGACATTCCCAAGTTCCACTGGCTGAGTGCTGAGGCACTGCTCTCTGGGGACCACAGATGAGCGCTAACCTCCTATTCCAGGCTCAGCTGATCCTAGATTCCCCTGAAGTTATTAGTTGAGCTCTAGCAAAGCTTACAGACCTTCTAGCCCAAAGTCACTGAAAGAGTTTAAGCCTCTTAGAAAACAAGTATTAATCCTGGGATTTTTCTTCTAAGATCTTGAACACCAGGAAAATTCCTCAATTTCAGGAGTCTCAGAGGAGGCACTTTTAGACAAACACGGGACAGGAAAGGTTAAGTAGGGTAGGTAAAAATGGAGAAAGCATGGAGAACAGGGTAACACGTATTAAGCATAACACCTAATATCTGCCGGGCATAGAGAATTCAAATAGGTGACGTCATTTAACACAACACCTACAGGAGAGAGAGAGAGATAGTTACTCCTGGTTTACAGATGAGGAAACTGAGGCCTGGAGATTCATTAACTTAAAAGCGGCACAGAAAATAATTGCTGGAATAAGGATTTAATCCCAGGTCTTCTTGACTTTAAAAACCCGTGTTTGTGGCAGAAGTTAAATCTATTTAAATTAGATTCATTTACATGTTATTTCATTAAATTAAATGAAAAGCACATATTCCATACACTTATATGTCTAGGTCCTCAGTTAATAATTTGAGGAACTGAGAGAAGTGACTCATTTGGAAAGGTGTGTCTAAAGCCTGTAACGGCTCTGAATGATAAGCTCCATACTTACAGGGTCTCAAGTCACTAGTACTTGAAAACAAAATTAAATACCAAACAAATTAGAGAAAAGAAACAGACCTCAAAACTACTACTTTTTAGTAGGAAAGTAATCTGACACCCATAAATGTATGAAGAAGATAGCCTAAAATTAGCACAAACATTTTGTTCAGGAAGTTGAAAGTTTTTTTGTAGGTCATTCTTTGATTTCTCTAGTAAGAGCAGTTCTTTTGTGGTGGTTCATCTGTGGCTATCTTGTTAAGAGATATTTGCTCTAACATGATTTCTATAGAAGTGTACTCTCTGCAGCATCTTTCATCTTACCAGCAGCTGAAGCAACAACATCCTAAGTGGGGTAAGTTTTCACGTAATTATTAGCATGCCTAAGAAGACAGTGACTTCATCTGGGCTTATTACTGTTACTTGTCACAGATACGGACTGAAATAATGCAGCAAACACACCACTGAAACTCTCAAGGGAAGAGATAAGACTAAGTGATAATGGAGAAACTGCTCCGGCTCGGGCTGTTCTACATAAACACATCCCTTTCCAACAGTCAAGAGACAACTGAAAGCTTCAATTACCTATGTCTGCAATGCTTCTTATTCACTTCAATATTTGAAATAGGGGATAATATGAAATAATGGGAGCTCTTCTCCAACTAATACAATCAAAAGTAAAAAAAAAAAAAAAAGCCAAAGTGGAAACAAGACTAAGGAAAGAAGGAAGACATAAATGACCTTTGTGACTCAAAAACAAATCCCACAAAGGGAGTCATGAGAAATAAAACCTATACTGACCTCAGTTGATTAAGGTCACTTATTTATAAAGCAGAACATTTCATAAGTTACACTCCCCGACACATAAACTTCATGTTGAGAATACGACATTCAGCAGGATAATAAAAATAAGGCTGATGGGCCTCTTAATCCCTCTCTTGTGAATTAAATATTTACTAAAATAGAATGATTACAGCCCTGTATCTTAAGGGTAGTAAATAGGTTGTATGCCGAAGCATACCCTGATTAGTCTTGCTAATGGCATACCAACTATCTTAACTTTAAGGAGCCATTACAGAATGACAGATGGAAGAATAATGTAACATAAGGAAAATAAAAGACAACACAACTAAGCAACTAATAAAAGACAGACAACTAAGCAATATGGGTCACACTGCTACACTGTATATACACAAAATCCTAGAGTTCCTCTTAAGGGAAAATAACAGTGCACTGGCATTTTCATTTACTTTTTAGTGGCAATTAAATTTCCTGACACAATTATTTTTTGATAAAACATGACATTTTATAATCCAGTCAAATTTTATTATTTTCCAATCCAATCCCAATCACCTATTAATCAAATATAAGTTTGAAAGTCCCTACTACATATGCTTTTTGCAAACGCATTGTGACAAGATGGCTCTTAGCATTCAATGGTGATTCCATAAGAAACAACTGAGTGCTGATACTGAGAGCGGGGACGCATTCTCCCTTTCTTTTTAAAAATAAAAATCTGCCGATTATTCAGCCACCATTTCATAAATTCCTGCCACAGATGATCAAGGGAGAATTTGGCGATACACATACACTTCAAAACTCAAAGAAAGGATAGTTATACCAGGCTTATAGTCATACCACAAAGCCATTAAAATCAATTCCTGAATGGTGGCTGGTTTAAATTAGGCAGACGTTAGTCAAGCAGTCCTCAACCCCGGCTCTATCCCAGAACCTAGTCTGTGGTGGGACTCCTGTGAGAATCATTGTTTTGGTCTTATGACATAGGCAACCGCTAAGAGTTCCTTACAGAGTCAGACCTACCCACTCCTTGCCAACTTCCTAATCTGAAGAGGATCTTGTGCCATTTCAGTCAAACAGACTGTAAGTAGCAGCACGTGTCGGAAGTGTGAAGCTATAAGTAATACTGGATATGTAAGAAAAGAGAGAGTCTGAAATTTTAAAAAACTGTACAGAGGGTATAATGACAAGTTGAAATTATGATAGAGTAATCATGGTTCCGGCATACAAAAATGCAGTCGGGCGGCCACTGAGGATCTGGTCTCCGACAAGTCTCTGCACCACTGGGGATCTGAACTTCCTTTGAGCTGTACCAGACCCAAGGACACCCCTAGCCGTGTTCAGAACAATACCTGCCAGCTGCAACCTAGGGTCTCAAGGTCTTCCATTGTAACTATGCAACCATTGGGGATCCCAACCAATCCTCGCTTAACAAGCACCCTGCCTCTTGCCAGCTCCAATTATAATTCTTGATAAACAACTCATGTAACTAACTGTAACCTTGTGGGCTTTTGCCTTTATAAGTCTCCCCCATTTTGTAGTCTGGGAGAACACAATTCAGACGCCTGTGGAATCTGTGTCTCCCGGGCTGCAGCCCTAAATAAACACCTTTTTATTTCACGTCTGTCTCTAAAGTTTTCATTGACAGATTCAGACTGTGCGTTAAGGTGGATTGTTTGTGGCCTGTTTGTTTTTGAATTTGAGTTGAAACCTCTCCAAAACTTTCACTTTCATCTTCTGGAACTTTTGCTTATAAATATGTCACAGCTGAGCAATAATTTCATTTGCTTATTTCCAAATGCCCATGTATGCACAAAACTTCCCTATAGGACTTGAACATTTTAGAAACCTATGTTATTCATTCACTCACTCACTGAATATTTATTGAGAACCTACTCTAACTAGGCATTATTCTAGGTACTGATAATTAAAATATAGCAGTGAACAAGATAACAAAAGTCCCCACTCTCATGAACCTTACTCTGGTGAGGGGACTTCTGAACAAGCAGGTAGATGAAGCTTTATTTCTTTGTATCTATAACGTTTCTCTCATCCATAAATAATTTGAAAATTTAACAGATAGAAGCACTATACAGTAGAAAAATTTAATATAGATAAGGAAAAAACTAAAACTACAAAAACAGCATTGATATTATAACCCCGGTGAACTTTTAAAACTATCCAGAGTAAATAGCCTGAAAGGTGGTTAGAATAATTCAAACATAAAATAAACTGCAATTGATGTCAAATAAAATAAAAAACTTTAATACATTTAAAAACGTAAAAATCAAACTCCTTTAAAACACTAGCTTTTTTTTTTCTTTAATCCAGTGTGTGTCCTGGAACTTTTGTAAAGTTCTTAAAAATTCTGGATCCCTGGATCCACCTGAATGATAAACTGCACAGGGTCCAAATATACGTAGTTTTGTAATGTTCCAGAAGCAGCCACTGTCTGGAGGCTGGGACTGTCCATCAGACGGCAGAGCAAAGAGCTCTGCAAATCCTCTTCCTCCTCCCAAAACCATGACACTGAAAAATATTGTCAAAACCAACCATTTCAGGACCTAATAATAAGCCAAAGACAAGCAACAAGTGGAAAAGTTTCTTCTTGGAAAACTGCTGACTGGCAAGTAAGAAGAGGGCGAGTCTGTGGTCTTTCTACCTGGGGCAGCTCCCACCCCGCCCCTCTCAGCTAAACCTCTACCAGGGAGAGGCTGCCATGGAAACTGGCAACTTTGCTGCCCCAGGGTCTGAGTGCATTGGAAGTGAAGAGTAGAAAAGCCTACTCCCAGGCAGTCTGAAGCATTAGCTTCCTTGGAGGCAAACAAATGCTGACTGCCAACCTCACAGCTGGCATGAGCCTGCACTCCCACTTGGGCTACTCCCCAGACCAGTGGACTAGCCATGAATGTAATGGGCAATGAGATCCTGGACATGAGAGAACCATGGAGGGCTTTGATCAATTTCCACACATCCTGGGTTGACCAGTAGGACCTAATAGGGCCTGGTGGAAAGAAAAGGCAGGATGGATACGAAAACTCCTGAATTTGAACATGTTTCCCAGTCCATACACAGATATATCAGCAGAGGCTGAAAGCCTTACTGGATTGAACTGTTTGAGCACAACTTCTGGCTAATCACTGACTGACCACTGAACTACGGAGACCCAAGTGCAACCCTAGGAAACAAGGCTTAGACATAAAAGTAAGAACTGAACTACTATCTCAGAACATAACTGAAAATACAATTTTAAAAACGGATGAAAAAGTTGCTACACGGTTCTGAAAAACAGAAGGCAGCAGAATGAATTCCTATTTGGACTGTTCTTTGTTTATTCAACCACTATTTATATTTATTTCAATCTGGACCAGACACTGTGCTCAAATGCCCAGATACAATAGTGAACATGATAGATAAGGTAGAAATTAAAGAGTTAACATTTTAGAACTAGAGTTTGTTCTTCAAGGTCTCAGGATTTGGGCAGACCACTCTGGTCTTGCACACAGTCTCCAATTTCGAAAAGTACATGGTTCTTATGACTCATATGACTTACATAATGTTTCAACTAACAGATGTGAAGTAGTCAAATACATAACCAAATAATTATGGGATTGACATATATACACTAATATGTATAAAACAGATAACTAATAAGAAACTGTTGTATAAAAAATAAATAAATAAAATTTATAAAAAAAGAAAAGAACAACTAAGGAAAACAACAAGGTCCTACTGTATAGCACAGGATAAAAAATGTAACTAAGGCATCTGTGTTTTAGTGCTGGCTCTAGTATTTTCTGAGTAGTCTTTGCTGAAACACTCTGCAGAACTCAGTTTCATTATTCATAAGGTGAAGCAGGTTTGACTAAATTTTTAAGGTGACTCCTTGACCTCAAATTCGATGATTATTTGTAAGGGCATACAATAATACACATTAACATAAAAAATACTTATAAGAAACCTATCCAGGCTTACTTTAATGAATGCAATCCATCCATAATTAGCACAGCATTTGTAAACACACGCACAGTTTCAAAGTGGTATTTAAAGAGCTTATTTTCTTAAATAGATAAAACATTGCATTTGAAAGCTTATTTACAAGATTCTAATATATGGTATTGGAGTCAAACCGTATGTCATAATATATTCAGAAAAAATACGAGGCTCATAATTGCCTAGATTTGATTGTCTCAGGAAGATCATGACCTTTGATATTTATTTTCTTAACAAATATCGTAGAGTGATCCCTGTGTCTCAAACGTTGATCTAATCACTTTACACATATCAATTCGTTTAATCCTGGAGACACTCCTAAGAAGGGCTACTATTATTAGCATGTCTACTTTTACACAAGGGAAGACTGAGGCACCAACAGGTTGACTAACTTGCCTCAGGCACTAATAGGCAGGATGAGATTGACTTCCTCTTGGCTGCTAAGTGGCAGGGGCCTGGATTCAAACTCAGGTCAGCTGGCTCTGAAGCCGCATTCTCTCGTCTGCTCTGCCCTGTGGCCAGAGCTTACAAACCTATGGGCTTGTGATGTAAGACAGTACCCAAAGAGGGAAAGGACATCAGTTATTCAAGACAAT
The DNA here is from genome assembly GCF_963455315.2 of Globicephala melas. Taxonomy (NCBI): domain Eukaryota; kingdom Metazoa; phylum Chordata; class Mammalia; order Artiodactyla; family Delphinidae; genus Globicephala; species Globicephala melas. Next base: position 117,493,710 of record NC_083318.1, on the reverse strand, counting down.
AACACGTCTATTTCCCTTAAACACATGCACGCACGAACACACACACACACGCATACACACACACATGGACAAGCCCTCACACTCTCGTGCAGCCCTCACAGAGACACAAAACCAAAGGATAAATTTGACAGATTTGAATTTCACTAGAGTAGTGGGGATATGGACGTTAAGATCGTTAGTATTTTTGGATTAAATTTCTAGTGCCTTACTTTTATTTCACAATCCTAAACTAAATCCTCATAAATGTTATGTCATTAGCAAATGTGTTGTATATATAATGTCAGGTCCATACAACCTTTATGCTATTCCAAAATAGGTAGTTTTATAGTTCAACATATATATGACAGATAGGCCCTTTATTTACGGATTGGAAAAAATTACCTTTCTAATGTAAGGGTCCTCTCTCACCCCTACCTTAAATAAACAAGTAACAGTTTCACCTTCCAGATAATTTATGCTGGTTGAATCATTTTAGCCCTCTAGGGTTTCTGGCCTGTAACATCATGTGCTCTACCCTCCTCACCTGGCATCTTTGTTCCATCCATGGTGACATTTGTACTTTTTAAATGCACATTAGAAGATTTTATACTCAGATTCTGAACCTTCCCCTGTGAGTGTTGAGAGATTATTATTGAAAAAAGTCTTTTATGACAACCAAACATGTTTCGTATGGCTGAGATGCTCATGTCAGGCCTTGAAGATATCCTCATACATTTATCCAAAAATTATGGTAGAACTCCACTGAGCAACGAAAATGCCAAGAGACATGAAATGGGGTAAAAGAGAGGACTTCAGAACCCTCTCATTAGCCGGGAAAACATACAGCATAGAAGGAGCGCAGGCAAGCATCACCCTCTCCATGGAAAGAGTGTAGCAGTTAAAAGAAAAGTGGAGCTAATGACATGCCAGATAAGCAGCAGCCCTCTCAGAGCATCACATGACGTTCCTTTCTGGGATCAGGGAGCCTGTCCCATGTTTCCTGTTGTGCTCCTGAGTCGGTCTTTGTGGCAAAGAGACAAGTTTGCTAAAGTTTTTAATTAACGTATGTCCTTGCTGACAGCTGTTGTGAATGAGGCACTTTTTCTTTCCCATTATGGCTTAGACTTTAGATTTAATTACTGTGGAAATGAATCAAGAAACATGACTTCAGGCAGAATATTTTAAATGTCAGCAGAGTAACCATATTAATTCTCAATCTTAAAGGATCCGTGTAATCCCATCTTTATTATGAGTGATGTGAAAATAATTTTAGGAAGGAGGTTAAAGATAGGAAGACCCTGCAAGCTATGGGAAGATCACCTGTTAGTTGCCATTTTTTGGATAGCTGTTTTGTTTGCATAACGACTTTTTTTATTTCGTTTTATTTCGTGCATACACATAATGACTTGTATGAAAAGGGACTGTGCTCTTCAAGTGTTATATGTGAAAGGACCGGAGCCCTTCAACTTAGGTCTAAATGTATTCATGAAATATATCTTCCATTCAGATGATCAAACTCTGGCCACATTTTTTTTATTGCCTAAAATGAGTATTCACTTAAAATTATGTTATCTCTCATGTCATCAGCTCTAAGCCATGGAAATGCAGTGAAGTAACTAAATGTTTAGTCCTTCAGTAAAATACATATTTGGAAAAAAAAAACCCAAACCTTAAAATGACCTAAAAGAAACAATGAGGTCCTATTATATAGCACAGGGAACTATATGCAATATCTCGTGATAAACGATAATGAAAAGGAATATAAAAAAGAATATATATGTATAACTAAATCACTTTGCTGTACAGCAGAAATTAACAAATACTGTAAATCAACTATACTTCAATAAAATATTTTTTAAAAAAGAAAAAAAGTTGAAGACATATGGGGTACCTTCTCATACAATCCAGTGCTCGGATAAAGAAGTCCTTGTGTAACTGGTGTTCATCCCTCAAGATTGAGCATTGTTCAAGTGTCACTGACATCGACGTCCTGTCTTTGGCACTTTTACAACAGGTGAAACGGATGCCATTTAGTTTGCGACAAATCTGTAATAGACATATACACAGTTTATTGTTTACTCGCATTTAAAGTCTCAGAGTCCTCTAGACACTTCTAGTCTAAACCCACCAAATTTATGTTAATTTATGAAAACTAACTGGTTCAATCTGCCTATAGATTGGAAACATATTACCTTTTCATTTCAAAAGCTAGTGGAATAGATTTAATTTATTTAGCTCTTTGTACATGAGGTGTGGGGCTGTTGAAGGCATATAAGATGGTAAATATCCAGCAGAGGCAGCAAGGCTCTCTGAGAGGGCATCTAAGCTGCAGGGGATAATGATAATCACAGCTCAGAAGCAATATCTTAATAGTGAAGGGGAAAAAAATAATCTGTATTTCCTGGATCAGCCACTTGATTTGAATCTTACATAGCTGATACCTTCTTACTATATATTTAAAATAACCTTTACTAATCTCTGCTGGATGTTACGAGATTTCAAACATCCACGTGGTGCCAAGTGAAACTGATAAGAAAACCACTCATCAATGCAACTAATAAGAATAAGGACACCAAAAATGGCCACTGTAATTGCATATCTACTGTGCACCCGGTACAATGCTAATAAATTTCATATAGATTTTGCTCTTTTAATTTAACTGCACATGAACCCTGGAGGAAGGTATAGTAATCTCATTTTACAGATGAGGAAATTGAGGTGTAGATAGGTAAGGTGCCTTATGCACAGCAGAGCAGAGCCAGGATGCTGGTATAAGTCTACCTAACAAGGACCAAGTCTTTCACTTCTGTCCTGTTCTGTTTCTCTCTATAATTCTTTCTTGTTGTTATTCTGATGTAAGCCAGGAGAAGAATCTGTAAGTAGCAATAAGTTATGGTCTCATTGCTTTACGGTTAACAGGTGAATCACTCCATTCTTTTCTCTTCCCTAGTCCATGGTAAGGCATCAACAATGTTCGTCAACATGCACTTAAGATACATCTACTCTGATGAAATACAGGCCTGCTTTACTATCTGCCATTGAGGAGGCCTTAACAGTTGCCTGCTTTGAAGAGAGGATATAATAATACAGTTTATCAAGGGTTTTTATCATGAATTAATTGTGATTCTGATACTTAGCTTAGGAGTTACAAGTCCTTATTAGCCCTTAGGTACTTTCTCACTATCTCCAATGTTAAGTGACTAGAGAAACGTGACAGCATGATTTCAACATGTAATCTTTTTTTTTCTTGTAGAAAACGCTAACGCATGTAAATAAATAGTATTTCAAAAATTTTAATATAAAATAACAAAGGCTTGACTATATTTATAGTAACAAAATACAGACCTCAATGGTCACTTATGAGAGGTGAGTTTTAAAAAGAATGAATATTCTTTAAAATGCATTGTCACAATTGTATGCAACTATCCTACGAAGGATATTTCATGTTACAAATTTAAAATCAAGAGGAATCTGGGGCGGCCTTCCCTGATGGCGCAGTGGTCAGGAATCCGCCTGCCAATGCAGGGGACATGGGTTCAATCCCTGATCTGGGAAGATCCCACATGCCGTGGAGCAACTAAACCTGTGTGCCACAACTACTGAGCCTGTGCTCTAGAGCCCACGAGCCACAACTACTGAGCCCTGAGCCACAACTACTGAGCCCATGTGCCACAACTACTGAAGCCTATGCACCTAGAGCCTGTGCTCCGCAACAAGAGAAGCCACCATGATGAGAAGCCCGCACACTGCAACGGAGAGTAGTCCCCACTTGCCGCAACCAGAGAAAAGCCCACGCGCAGCAATGAAGACCCAACGTAGCCAAAAATAAAATAAAATAATAAAATAAATAAATTTATTAAAAAAAAAAGAAGCTGGGGCAATTCCATCAAAGCAGACAGGTTGGGTCTTGGTTTCTGTATTTCACAACTCTTTTGAACTATATGAGCTTAATTTAACATTAGCTTAATTTGGTATTTGGTCTTTTTAAATTTTCATTTTTTAAAATTCATTCAAGATAAAACCAAATAGCTTTACATTTTTCAATTAGAATGTAAAACATTAACAAAAGCAGGATTTCATTAATCGTTTTAAAGAAGAGAGGATAATAAAACAGAGACAGAAATAAAAACTTTTTGGAAAATGTAAAAGGGAATTTCTATATTTCTTTAAGAGTAATACCAAGGTCCCTAGTTTACAAAGAGGATATTGAAACTCATGTATCACCCTATAGACATGTTATTAATAATAAAGTCAATATTCCTACAGAATGCCAAATTTGCACACTATGGGTGCTGTATATTTATCAAGGCAAGTAATCACCCATTCATGAATTCAATGGTAAGTTGTGAGTAAGCCGTATTTGGTTGGTATATACATTTCAAAAAAAATTCAGAAACGTAGGATTTATGGGAATTTTTTTAATATATTCAAATGAGAAAACTACATGTACTAGAGAAAATATTCATTTGTGGTTCTACCTGTGCATCCTTCATTTGTCAATTTACGTGACTGCATGATATGTGCATAATGACATATGTATATGTTCCTAAGTTGTCAGATGGCCTTGGGCAATGATCAAAGTACTTTTATGCTATCATGTCATTAGTAATATAGCAAAAATAACTTACGACCTGTCTTTGTGAAATTTTCGTGAGAATTAGCAACCACAGTAGTCTTTGAAGGTATATAGAGCAGACACAGGAGAAAGAACTATTAAAAACAACCTTCATGTAATGTAGTATGATGCTAAATGGGACCAGTGTAAATGAGCTGCCTGAAAGCAACGTTTCATATTGTTACCTTTGATGTTCTTCCCTGGGGCTCCAAGAGGGCATGAAGGGAAACTAGAGCAGCTTTCCTCTGCCTTGCTTTTGGTAAATTATTTTATGTAGACTCATGGTAAATTATCCATTCCTTTTTCCCAGAAGAGAGTAAGTAATATTAGATTATAATTGAAGCGCTGGCAGTAGGGGGAAAGGCTTTGTCTCAAATGCTATTGATAGAGAATGAATAGCACATGTGAGAAGATCTATTACACTCAACTCCAAATTACACGAGCAATCCTGTGCAGTAAGTTCAAACATGGCGTTCATCAAAAAGATCTCCAATGTGTGCCTTTCCTGATGAAAAGATCCCTTCCTAGTGAAAGGATCTCTGGGTCTGAATGTTTAACAAAACTCATATGAGCTATACCTGAGCGGTTGCCAGATAAGAGCTTAAAAATTATAGGCATGATTTTCTCCCTCAACCTTGTAGAAACCTGGGGGGGTGGGGAAGCAGGCAGATCTTCTACCCTGAGGTTGCCATTAAATGAGAAGGAAGCATACAAAATATAGCTCATTACCCTAAGAGCAATACATCAGTAATAAATTCTATGCCGATATCTAAATTGACAAATGCATTTCCAAGCTCATTAACAAAACAATATGTCCAGAAGCCTCACTGAGGCTGTGAGTCAGAGATCTGATAACCACTTTCTGTTGAAACCATATGTCTCTAGAGCAGCACTTCAAAACCCTGACTGACATGGGCTATTGACATTGCAACATGCAGTATCAAGAAAATCACAGACACTTGATTTTAACCTCAAACACATCCCAAATTTATAAGAAAAGCCAATGAGTAAGATTTTTTCTCATTGAATACATCTTCTTCTATCTTGTGTTTTTGTGTATTGATAGACTAGATGCCTAATCTCCTGGATAATGGAGAATGACATCTGGTAGCCCAAAGTGCAGAGGCTGGACCCTACATAGCAGATACCCGATAACACTTGCTGATCATCACGGTGACAGGGAATACCATTTGACAGGAGAGTGCCTACCGTTGCAGCCAGCCACATGATTTCTACATTCTTTCTCTTTTTGGCTTGAATATTTTGCTGGAGATTTTCTAGTAATCCTTTTAAATCATTTTGTTCTTGAAAATGTGAAATGTCTGAAAAACAAAAAAGGAGGGGAAAAAAAAGGAAACCGTATTAGTATTAAGCTGCCCATGGAGTTTTCCTTAATATATTTGCAAATGTAATTTCCATAACAACAAATGCCACTTGGAGTAGAGAGTATCTGAGGATAATCATACTTATTAATCCTTCCGGTTTTATTCTTTACTTAGAAATATGCCTCAGTTTCCCTCATTCCCTATTGTGTGTAACTGGGGTAATGTCAATGGGTGATATAACACTCACCAAGAAGGGAACTGTTTTTAATAACAAAGGCTGCCTCACTTCAACCAAAGTAGAGGATATGGATGAAACATGAGATACAACCTTCCATTTTTGGCTACTGAGCAGCTAGTCTGAATCATGAGACTATATCAAACTGAACATCTCAGAGGTGGAATTGGAAAGTTCAACCAAAACCCATGAAGTCAGTTTCTACACAGAAAGATTCCTCAAACTAGGCAATACTGATATTCTGGACTGGCTAACACTTGGTTGTAGGGAGTGGGCCTATATTCTGCATTGTGGGATGTTAAGCAGCATCCCTGACCTCTACCTTTTAGGAGCCAGTAGTATCCTTCCCATTGTGACCATCAAAAATATCTCCAGGGCTTCCCTGGTGGCGCAGTGGTTGAGAGTCCGCCTGCCGATGCAGGGGACACGGGTTCGTGCCCCGGTCCAGGAAGATCCCACATGCCGCGGAGCGGCTGGGCCCGTGAGCCATGGCTGCTGAGCCTGTGCGGCCGGACCCTGTGCTCCGCAACGGGAGAGGCCGCAACAGTGAGAGGCCCGCGTACCGCAAAAAAAACCAGAAAAACAAAAAAAACAAAAACCTAAGGCAATGCACACTATGACACCAGTATTCCTGAGACTCAGTAAGATAGGATTCAAGGTTAGAATATAGAGATGGAAACAAAAAGTCTAAGAGAGTGGTTGGGTTAGTACCGTACGGTATGAAAATACACTCTACTGTGTAAGCCACAAACTGACGGATGAAGAACTCCCGAGAGCTTTAATTGAGGCTAAAAACAGGAGAAAATACATAAGAACAACATGGACTATACGTAGGCTATCCAGTTACACTGAAGAAACAGATGATCTGTTCCTGAGTCAGATCACACACACACACAAAAATGACACAAATAAGCTTTCATCATAATGAAGCTTGGCACTTTCCAAAACCGTACCAGATGTTTCATTTTATTAGAATAATATACCTGAGTAGCTCTTAACTTTAGCTCTAGAGAGTAGAGGAAATATCCTAATGAACTGTACTAGCAATCTATATCTACCAAAGAATGGAAGTGGTTGGTAAAATGGCACTGAGCATTGAAAACAATTATATATCATCTTGAATTTCCTGTCCACAGAATAGAGGAAGGTCAGGTACAATCCAGATTCATACCTTGTTTTAGGGAGATGAGATTCAAAATATTCATATAAATATATGCATGATTCTACTTTATTAGTTCCTAAATGGGAAAACTGTTAAATGTCAAATTTTTACCGTGTAACTAGAGACGATTTTTTTTTTTAAAAATTTTTTGGGGCTTCCCTGGTGGCGCAGTGGTTGAGAGTCCACCTGCCGATGCAGGGGACACGGGTTCGTGCCCTGGTCCAGGAAGATCCCACATGCCGCAAAGCGGCTAGGCCCATAAGCCATGGCCGCTGAGCCAGCATGTCCGGAGCCTGTGCTCCGCAACGAGAGAGGCCACGACAGTGAGAGGCCCACATAACGCAAAAAAAAAAAAAAAAAAAAAATTTTTTGGCCACACTGCACACCATGTAGGATCTTAGTCCCCCGACCAGGGATCGAACCCGTGCCCCCTCCATTGGAAGCGTGAAGCCTTAAGCACTTGACTACTAGGGAAGTCCCAATGATTCTCTTAAGAAAGAGAAGCTTTCCCTAAAGACATTGCCTCGCTAGGTAGGAGACTCTGATACACAGAGATTTTAACAGGACACAGCCCAAGGATAAGGGAAGGAGGCATAATGTAGAATGCCTTGAAGAGAGCTGCAAAGCCAGCTCAGGACTCTACAGCTAATTGAAGAAAGTAAGGACAATAACGGTGCCTTCTAACTGATACTTTTAGCACACAAGGAATAAGTCAGATCTGCCATCACTGCCCTTAACGTTGTTAAATGGCAACCAAAACAAAACCAAAAACAATCCATGACTTAGAATAACAAGCAGCTATTTAAAATTGTGTACAGGTATATCGTTGACAGAGAAAGTGTCCTTGACATTGTTGAAAGGAAAAACTGGTCATATTAATAAAGGAATTCATTGGTGTAACATTGCGTGTGTGTGCCTGCACTTGTGTGCATGCTTACCTCTCTCTCTATGTGAATGCAGGCAGAGCAAGACATCGGTTTAGATACTAACAGTGCTCCTCTTCGGGTTATGGGATTGAGGGTGATTTTTCAACTGCCTTTTAAATAATTTTTTATTTACTATTGGAGTATAGTTGATTAACAATGTCGTGTTGGTTTCAGGTATACAGCAAAGTAATGCAGCTATACATATATGTGTATCTCTTCTTTTTCAAATTCGTTCCCCATTTAGGTATTACAAAATACTGAGCAGAGTTCTCTGTGCTATACAGTAGGTCCTTGTTGGTTATCTATTTTAAATATAACAGTGTGTACATGTCAATCAAAAACTCCCAATCTATCCCTTCCTCAACTGCCTTTTTATGTCATTTGAGACACAATAAATATATGTTGTTTTAAAATAATACAGTTATTTTAAGAGCAAGGGAGAACAGAGTACATATGTATAAGAAAAGGAAAAAAAAAAAAAACCAAGTTCTTATGCATTTCTAAGAATTTGTCCATTTCTTCCAGATTGTCCATTTTATTGGCATAGAGTTGCTTGTAGTAATCTCTCATGATCTCTTTTATTTCTGCAGTGTCAGTTGTTACCTCTCCTTTTTCATTTCTAATTCTATTGATTTGAGTCTTCTCCCTTTTTTTCTTGATCAGTCTGGCTAGTGGTTTATCTATTTTGTTTATCTTCTCAAAGAACCAGCTTTTAGTTTTATTGATCTTTGCTATTGTTTCCTTCATTTCTTTTTCATTTATTTCTGATCTGATTTTTATGATTTCTTTCCTTCTGCTAGCTTTGGGGTTTTTTGTTCTTCTTTCTCTAATTGCTTGAGGTGCAAGGTTAGGTTGTTTATTCGAGATGTTTCCTGCTTCTTAAGGTGGGCTTGTATTGCTATAAACTTCCCCCTTAGAACTGCTTTTGCTGCATCCCACAGGTTTTGGGTCGTTGTGTCTCCATTGTCATTTGTTTCTAGGTATTTTTTGATTTCCTCTTTGATTTCTTCAGTGATCTCTTCATTATTAAGTAGTGTATTGTTTAGCCTCCATGTGTTTGTATTTTTTACAGATCTTTTCCTGTAATTGATATCTAGTCTCATGGCGTTGTGGTCAGAAAAGATACTTGATACAATTTCAATTTTCTTAAATTTACCAAGGCTTGATTTGTGACCTAAGATATGATCTATCCTGGAGAATGTTCCATGAGCACTTGAGAAAAATGTGTATTCTGTTGTTTTTGGATGGAGTGTCCTATAAATATACCAAGTTCTTATGATACAAAGACCTGACCTCCAAATTTCCATGGTCTGGTAGGGTGGGATAGATTTTTTACACCATTATTAACTGTGGTCAAGTGTACCGTGGGCTATGACGCAAGACAGTAAAAATGATAACAGGGACCTAAGAAAAGGAGTGGCCAATTCAATGAAGAATAGTTGAGTATGGAAAGGTTTCTAGTAAAGGTAATGCTTTGTGTCTACAGAGAGTATTTGAGGCCAAGAGAAAAATGTCAACAAAGGCATGGACATATGAGGCAGTACTATGGAAACAGGAAGCTTGTGGTTCACCAAGTCCTTGGAGGGCACAGTCCTAGAGGCAAGAATTATAAAGAGTCTATTCTGATATTTTGGGATATCTGGGCTTCCTCTTAAAAATGAGAGCACCTGGTGAATTTTAATTATGGACATAACCATATCTGAGAGGTCCCCGAGACTGTTTTTTAAATCACCTGGTAAAAATGACTTTCAAATAACTTTAAAAGCAATACAGAAGAAGAATTTTACTTTATACAATGTCCCATAGCAGTTATGCACACTCATCCCTTTGTAACAAAAATTTTATGAAATAATATTTACCCTTAGTGCGTTCACAGCACCCTGAATATATTTTGTTCTATTCCATGTTGCTTTCTTTTGAATGTTGGCCCCAACCCACTAAATTGATTAAACACCTGTATATGGTCAACATAAAAAACTTGCAAAGCACTGATCTAGGGCAACCTCATGTCCAAGATGCTTAGGTGACTTTTTCACAAGGTTCACAGTCAGACGGTCAAGTCAAAAATCCAGTCTCTTAAGGGGCTTCCCTGGTGGCGCAGTGGTTGAGAATCCGCCTGCTGATGCAGGGGACACGGGTTTGTGCCCTGGTCCAGGAAGATCCCACATGCCGCAGAGTGGCTGGGCCTGTGAGCCATGGCTGCTGAGCCTGCGCGTCCAGAGCCTGTGCTCTGCAACGGGAGAGGCTGCAACGGTGAGAGGCCCGCGTACCACAAAAAAAAAAAAAAAAAATCCAGTCTCCCAAGTCCTATGCCAGTAATTTCCCTCAAATCTGTATCAGTGTCTTCACGGTTGGCTGCTGATCCAAAAAATAATTCCAGTATTAACACAATGGACCAGCTTCTTCAGAATTCTGAGGATTCAGAACAAAGCATAATAATATTTCAAAATAATTTAGTTTCACAGTTGACATGGAGATTTTTAAATCAGCCATTTTAAACAGACTACAATGTTCCTAAAATAAGTCAAACAAATGGCCATCCTTTGCTCATTTTTATCTACATAAAGATAGTGCTTTCAGATCCACAGAAATGATGTCCCATAGAAATTTCACCCCTTCTCCCCATGGCATGCTTTTTAGAAGGAAGTCAATTGATGTTCTTAAAATTTTCAAGCCACTGTTTCTATTTCTGTAATGATAAAGCTTCGTTTATTCAGTCCATCACTATGACTGCTGCCATTTTTTTTCAGCCTGATAAAAGTCCTGCAGGCCACAGAAATTCAGGTCTGGATCTGGAAAGAAGTAGGATTAGTAATGACTAAATAGGTGAGATTTCAAGATATAACGATAGATCCTGATATAGCAACTGTAAATCATGGTATACACAGAACATGGATTGGTTTTGTTACTGAACCAAACTTGGGTCTGCCCACCCATGAGCAGTAAAGCTAATCTACTGACACCGGGCTGTAGTGAAGGAAAGTGCAGTGTTTACTGCAGGGTAACAAGCAAGGAGTCCTGGTTACCTAGTGCTCAAAAAGCCCAAACTCCCTGATGGACTTCAGCAAAGCATTTTTAAAGACAAGGTGAGGGAGTGGAGTCCCAGGGTATGTGATCAGCTCGTGCACAGTTCTCTGATTGGCTGATGGTGATGTAACAGGGCAGTGTCACAGGGGTTAACATTATCAACCCTTAGGTGCTGGTAGGTCTGGGGGCTACATGCTCATGGTCATCAAGTAGGTAACTTCTTCCATTTGGTGGTGGTTTTAGCATTTGTAAAACAACTCAGGAAATGTACATCAATACTGTTATCTGGGTACTTCAGAGGGGAGATAAAGCAGAAGATATGGGGGAGGAGTCTCCTGGGAAGGCCCCGTAAGGCTCTGCTCAGTAACTGTTTTAGATATAGAATGAGTTTCTTCAAATGTAAATATGGCAATAAGTCTTGCTTCTGGTACTCACTCCTGCATTACTCTAGAACTGAACTTAGAGCAATTGAATCTCTATGCTTATCTCCATAAAAGTATTCTTTTTTTCCAGTGGGGTTCATGAAAGTAATCAGAAGGTAAAAGGTATAAGAATATACAGTGCATTACTGCTTATGATATTAAACAGCAGCAAAAATCTAAATGATGATAATCTGTCATACATATGTATATATATTTATGACATGGAATATTATATAATAGGTAAAATGAATAAACATGCTAGACGTATGAGCATGGATATATACTAAAAACTATGTTGAGCAAAAAAAAAAATGATTCATACAAGATAACAGCAATAATATAAAGTTAAATGTGCAAACCTTTGCCATATTTTTTATGGATACACACATACAGAGGAAAAATATGTATGAGAACGCAAAATGCCAAATTCAGGATACTGATTTTCTCAGAGAAGGGAAGGTGAGGGGTGGGAACCAAAAAGCGTACAAAGGGGGTTTCCATTATGTCTACAAATATTTGTTTCTCACAACATTTCTGAGACTGGGTGATGGGTTCCAAAGTGCTTGTATTTTATGACCTGTTCTCTTTCTCCGTTTGGAACTTTCATAATTCTTTGTAAAGAAAGCACTGAGCCAAGATTCCAGGAAAATGATTACTAATGCCAACTCCGTCCCTGCTTCGACATGTGGTCATAGCAAGCTGCTTAACCCTCTGTCCCTATTTTCTCAACAGCAAAGTGAGGACAATAACCCTGTCATGCTGTAGTGGAAAACCATGAATAAAAGTCTTGGCAGAGGGCTTCCCTGGTGGCGCAGTGGTTGAGAGTCCGCCTGCCGATGCAGGGGACGCGGGGTCGTGCCCCGGTCCGGGAAGATCCCACATGCCGCGGAGCGGCTGGGCCCGTGAGCCATGGCCGCTGAGCCTGCGCCTCCGGAGCCTGTGCTCCGCAACGGGAGAGGCTACAACAGTGAGAGGCCCGCGTACCGCAAAAAAAAAAAAAAAAAAAAGTCTTGGCAGAAGAGTCTACATTATTCAGTTCTGTGTCACCTCTGAAAAACAGAGGAAGACATTCACAGTTCTTAAGAAGAGTTCATAGCCTCAGATAGAAAGCCTACTTTCTCAGGCAAAAGTCCGAATTTATCCAAAGTAAGAAATATTCTCTCATACAGACACAGGTGCACACACATGATCCCAAACATTCAGAAAGCCAGTGACTGTTCTCCCACCACTCCTTGCTGGGACAGAACAGCCAAGTTCAGAGTCACTTTGTAGTAGCTATTTTTTCCTTGTTTTGTCAAATGGGATTTCTTTAACAACGGCAGCTCTAAATATGACATTGGCTTGACTCGAAGGCAGGGTGCTGACCAGTGAACAGGAATGGGACCGTGAACTCTCGGCTCATTGAACTATGATGCTAATGAGGCCAAGGCAATAGCTCCGTCACTTCATGGTCAAATGATTTTATGTTGTCAGAGAATGTTCCAAGATGAAATAGAAATCACAGCCGCCTTCCCCTCACCTATTCCACCTATTTCCCAGTGGGGAACAGGCACAACATTTACAGGGATCAATCACACCCCCAGGATGAAGTCAAGTGGTATAATTCCACCCCCTTTGAAATCAGGAATAGTTCAGGGATGAGCAGGTAAATCTAAGCCAATCAGAACTTGACTTTGACCTCAGAAATTGTTTCAGGGTTATGTAAGTGACCTATGCTGTTCCAGCTGAGTGAGGCTCAGGACTCTGTAAAGTAGAAGGGGAGGAAAGCTCTCTTTATCTCTTTGCTTGAGCATACAGTTGAGCATGGGAATAACTGCTCACGCCAGCAAGACTTTCTTCAGGAAGGAACTAGATGTAGGATAAAGTCAACACTAAGAGTCATGAAATAAGGCAGAGAAGTGTCTTTTCAGTACTGCTAAGCCACTAAACCAACCCTCTCTTAACTGGTTGCCTGTCTTACTGCTGAAATTTTCAATTTTGTTAATTGATGCCAGTTTGAGTCAGGGTTTCTGTCACTTGCAATCAAAAGCATTCTAAGGTAAACACCTGGTTATACAGGCATTTTTAACACTGATCAGCAATATTGCAAATGTGTACTGTTGCTTTAGAGGTGAGGAATCACAAATAAGGAAGAGTACTTATGGAAAGCATCCCATTAATCACTTCTTTTTTATGATTTTTTTTACATCTTTATTGGATTATAATTGTTTTACAATGTTGTGTTAGCTTCTGCTGTACACCGAGTGAATCAACTATATGTATACATATATCCCCTCCCTCTAGAGCCTCCCTCTCACCCTCCCCGTCCCACGCCTCTAGGTCATCACAAAGCACCCTGTGCTATACGGTGGCTTCCCACTAACTATCTATTTTCCACATGGTAGTGTAGATGTGTCAGTGCTACTCTCTCAATTCGTCCCAGCCTCCCCTTCCCCTGCACCATGTCTACAAGTCCATTCTACAGTGATGGTTTTAAAACATAGCCCCACGTTCTTTGACGCTCCTTCTATAAAGAAGGTGGAGTCTTTGTACCTTCATCTGGAAGCTAGGTGGGCTTGTGACCATGTTGATTAATGGCAGACGTGATGCTACGTGACTTTGGATGCCAGGTCATAAATGACTATGAAGCTTCTGCCTTATTCTCTTGGAACTTTACTGTCTGTATTCCCTCTTTTGGGATATTCCCTATAAGAACCCATGTACTAGGCTCGGAGAAGCCCAAGTCACATGGAGGGTCCTATTTAGGTACTCCGGTCAACAGTTTTAGCTGAGCCCAGCCTTTGAGTCATCCTAGCCCAGTGGTCAGAATGTGAGTGCAGAAGCCGGCCGATGACTCCAGTTCCCAGTCACTTAAGGGATACCAGCCATTCTTCTTTCCAACTGAGGTCCCAGATATCTTGGAGTGGAGACAAACTTCCCCACCTTTCCTGTCTGAATAACTAACCCACAGAATCTGTGAGCATAAATAAAATGATTCTAATTTTATATCAGTAAACATGGGATAATTTGTTACCTAGCAATAAATTACCAGAACAACTACAGTAAAAAAAAAAAAGTGAAGGACCTGTTCTTCTAAGTATGATAAAATGAACATATGAAGAACAAAGTTTTCACAGTCCACTCTGGTTAGTACTACATTCTGTAATATCAAATCTTTTCTATAATTAATTCTGAAACAATTATAGTTAAATGCACTAACAAACAAACAAATGCAATTAGGTGAAAGCCATTGAGATGTCTTAAAATTGGAAATTATGCTCTTTCAGAGGCTGTAAAGTCTTGAAAATTATAAAAGAAAAAGCCCCACTGATACCAGCTTTACTTAAATCTGATTTACAATTTACAAAAAAGGCAGTATCAGAAATCAAATATCAAATTCCCAACCTGATCAGAGCTGAAAAATATTTTTGGCCTGTACATTTTCACTGTTTCCTCTTAAATAAATTTCAAGGTTGCATCACCCATAGCAAAGGAAAAGATGAACTTTAGAACTAACTGTCAAAATACATTAAAAGTAATGTGTTAACAATTTGTTTAGAATTTCCTCACTCACTATTGCACATTGAAGGCCATGGGACTTGGTGTGTAGGGAGAAGAGTAGAATTATAACCCATTAATATTTTTTCCTATTTTCATTTTTTCAAAGAAATCATTCATTATTTAATTTCAGAATCTCCAAACAATTTAGAGTATGTCAAAGGTTGGGAGATGGATTGCAGGCAGATGACTCTCAAAAATTTAAGTTCTGCTTCTCAAGATATTGAGATATTTTTATTAACAGAAAGTAGAAAATTTGAGTATGAAAGAGGCCTCATACAAATCCCCAGGTCAGTCTTCCTGTTAGCCTGGTTGTACTGCTTGGATTATTTTTTGCCTGAAGTGGCCTGGGTCCTTAGCACTGAGGGGAGTTGGATGGTCCCCTTTTTTCCTTCCAGCTCAATTTCTAAGCTCTTGCATTTTAGAGCAACAGCAAGAAAATACCTGTTGAGAGCACACACTACGCACAAAAGTCTGAGGACCAAAGCAAGAATAGATTTCTCAAAGTTTAGGACTGAGAGGGAAGCAGCTTTTGGGGGTAATTCCAGCACCTCACCTCCCTGCCCATGTAAGAGCCAGGCAGCCCGTGAAATATACCAAGGTCAAATGGCAGGCCAGAGAGGTAGACACATAATAAGGCCTTCTCCAAAGAAGAAGGGTTCACCTCTTCCATGGCCCTCCTTTTTTTGATAATGCAGAAGGAACTGACTCCAAAACTGCCAGAATAATGGCCAAAGAAAAGGGGAGACAGTTGAGAAGAATGGGCTTTTCTCCAATGGTCTCTGGATTACCTCTTTAGGCTCTTGGAGGCAAGTAAGAATGAGATCTTGAAACAGACTTACAGACTTAGAGAAAGAACTTCTGGCTACCGGGGACTTCCCTGGCAGTCCAGTGGTTAAGACTTCGCCTTCCAGTGCAGGGGGTGCGGGTTCAATCCCTGGTTGGGGAGCTAAGACCCCACATGCCTCGCGGCCAAAACTCCGAAATATAAAACAGAAGCAATATTGTAACAAATTCTATAAAAGACTGAAAAACAATGGTCCACATCAAAAAAGAATCTTAAAAAAAAAAAAAAGAACTTATGGTTACCAGCAGGGAAGGCTTGGGGGGTTGGGACAGATTGGGAGTTTGGGACTGATATGTACATACTGCTGTATTTAAAACAGATAACCAACATGTTGCTCAATATTCTGTAATAACCTAAATGGGAAAAGAATTTGAAAAAGAATAGATACATGTATATGTGTAACTGAATCACTCTGCCGTACACTAACAAACTTTGTTAATCAACTATGCTCCAATACAAAATAAAAATTAAAAAAAGAATGAGATCTTTAATGCTTCATACTATATAGAATAAAATAAATAACTCCTGAGGTATTTAAAAAGTTATAAATGAGGTAAAATAGAGGAAGATGATTATGGAACTAAAGCTGCTTTAGAAGACTCCAAAATGAAGAGAAAGGGGGTATTAAGATTATACGGCCTACCTTTTTTTCCATTCATATAGCTCCTTTTATTGGCTTTAAGTGACCTCCAGTTTGATCATCTAGGATTCTCAGACATTTATAATTTGTTGATAGCAACAAAATGTATTAATCTATGTGTGTTGCCATATTTCCCTTTTCTGATGTGTCTGATAAAGATAATTTTATCTTTGAGTCTTCAATTTTTCCCCCTTACCTGACTTCAGAGAAGAGTTGTGCTTTATCTGGAGTTTTGTTCTGCAGAAGTGGAAGCATGAAGAAAGAAAGGTGGATGGGGAGGTGGACTGGAATGAAACAGAAGGCCTTGCACTCATGGTTTTGGGAAAGGTGGAATGGTAAGTAAATAGTGACTGTCTGGGAGAGTGATGTGCTCAATCGATGAGTGACTTAAACATTTGGAAAAAAGGATTTAAAAAGTAAAATAATGAGTTGTCAGTTGTCTCCTCTTTGATGTTTAATTGAAAGTTGGAACTAATTTTTAGTTATTTTTAATTGTTGGGCTGTTTACTGGATGCGGTACTATCCTGAAACTGAATTCATAGGAGACTGGTATTAATTCAGGTCAAATTTAGATATTTATTTCCAAAAGGGAAGATGAGTCCTAAGATTTCTAATATCCACCTCATTCCTCACTGTGCGGCCAGTTCCAAAGAGTGATGACTTTGTTAGGCAGGAGGTAGATGGGCTCCAGGCTGGGAATTTACAACTAGCTTCCTGTTTACACTTCCTGAGGAAGGAAACAGGTGGGCTCTAGGCTAGATATTTACAACCTGTCTCCTGCTTGCACTTTGAGATAGAAATTACAACAGGAACAGCGAAAATGGCTGGACTTTGTTTCCTGTGGACACTTTAAGATAACAGTCATGGCAGGGACAGACAGGGGCTAAACCCTGTTTGAGTAAAAGATGAACAGGTCACGTTGGGGCAAAGGGAGACACTGCACCTTGGAGGCTTCTTGGGGGTCAGAAAGGAGGGGGCACCACCCCAAAATAGGTGATGCCCAGGCCCCCCATAGGCCTGTGGGCTGGAATCCATCTGTGAAAAAAGTTGTGCACACGTGTTGGGGAGGTCCTAGGGCAGGTCAGGTGTGGAAAAAGAAACCAGATAATTGGCCAAAGGTGAACAAAGACCCAGAAGAACTGCCCTATAGAAATGATTTAACCACCTCTTTACTGCATTCCTCCTCATTAGGGGGGATGCCCACAGCTTTTCTCTCCTGGTGTGTATCTCTGCCTCGCTTCTGTCTTAACTAAACAAACTTTCTCTGTGTGCTCTCCCATTTGTTGTACCATGTCTCTAATAATAAACTTTGTACCTGTTTCTACAGTTTTTGCTTCCTTGAGAAATGCATTTCTCAATGGGGGTAAGAGCCAGGGGAACCTTGTTCCTAGCCTCTAGCCCCTGGTGGACTAGTGGCTAGGATTGCTGGTTTCCATCCAGGTTACCCAGGTCCAATTCCTGGGCAGGGAACTAAGATCTCGCTTCACGCCACTGCTCTCTGCTGCCTATCCAATTTCAATTTCAGGAGCTCATCTCTATGTGGGTGTTCCAAAAAGAAAAATGTGCTTTTTTGGAAAGATTATCAGAGAAGCAGAGACTATGTTAAAAAAATCATTAAGATTAATATAGGTAGGTATTTGAAGGGTTACAGACAAGACTGAGAAGGAAAGAGGCTGTTGAATGGGGAAGAGAGGCAGGTTAGTTCAAACTACAGAAAGAGCTTTATAGGACTTCCCTGGTGGTCCAGTGGTTAAGACTTCACTTTCCAATGCAGGGGGTGCAGGTTTGATCCCTGGTTGGGGGAGCTAAGATCCCACATGCCTCGTGGGCAAAAAACCAAAACATAAAGCAGTAGCAATATTGTAACAAATTCAATAAAGACTTAAAAAAATAAAAGAAAGAGTTTTACAATCAAATTTAACTGGATCAATGTGTGTATACAGGAGAAGCAGAACTCTCTTGAGAGGCTCAAAGCACATACAACCATTATCTTATCCATCTCGCTAATGTTCGTAAGTGTGGTGTGACAACTTATCAGGAAACTGACACTGGAAATATTAACTTCCTTTCTCTAGTGAGATAATGGTAGATGAAGTACAGGTACATATGTAGTAATTATTCTCATTTAGCTGATAATGACATGGAGGCACTCAGAGCATCAAATGATTCACCTAAGTGAACTTTCAATTGAATTCATCTCTTTTGTTTTCATGCTATTCTGTGCATACTAACTAGACGGGTTTACTGGAAGTCCGGCCAATCTTCAGTGAGTGATGAAGTCTAAAGAAAGGAGAGCCCCAGTGAGAAGGAAAGAACATAGAAAAATGGAAGGATGACTAAAAGGCTGGAAATCTGAGTTTTTACCCTCATAAACTTGACAATAGGGTTGATACATCTAATTTGTGAGGGCAATGAAGTAACATAGAAGATGCAGAGATAAATGCTGAGTTGAACAGGGAGGTGGCCATTTGTATGTGTGTATGAGGGTATATGTGTCTACCTTTGTTACTTGTAGTGTTGTTTGTATTTGTTGCTGCGATTCAGAGTACAAGTTAATGGACACTAAAAGTCTATGTCTGTGGTTTAACGTGCACATAGAAAATTAAAATTCAGTATGGTTCAGTATCACTTTTCTTTTCAAAAAGACACAGGAGTGCTTCAAAAGACATACCAAATTAAAAAATTATCTTAATCTTCATCAACATTAAAAATTTCAACAGGTAAGTACATCGGAGTTTCTCTGCAATGAGTTGAAAAAAATTTTTAATTTAGAAGATCAGAGTCCTTAGACAGCAATGGAAGAGTTGTGGCATAAAAGTGAAAAGAACACTTAACTGGGAGTCAGAAAATAATAGGATATATCCCTGTTCTCCCACTAGCTGCATGTGTGAATTTAACAAAATCTATCCTGGATCCCAAACCCCTCATAACAAATTATAGGGTTAAACTAGATCAGTGTTTCTTAAACTATGACCTGAGGACCACTTATTTAACAAGATGCTAATGAATATTTTATAGGGTTTTTTTGGTGGTCCTATAATGTAATAAAAATGCTATTTTAAACAAAATTAAAGTATAGGCAGTGTAGATTAGGGTTGGGAAACTATGGCTTGCAAACTAAACCCAGTCAATTCTGTTTTTATAAATACAGTTTCATTAGAATTCAGCCAAGTTCATTAATTTACATATTGTTAATGGCTTATTTTGCACTTCAGTAGCAGAGTCCAGAAGTTGTGACAGATCACACGGCCTGCAAAATCTGAATTATTTACTTTCTGATTCTTTACATAAAACGATTGCTGGCTATGCTATAGATCTTCTCAAAACTTTCAGTGTGATAACGTGAATTCCAAAATCATTTGACTATAGAATTCTTTCATGGCCCAACAATTATTAGCAGAAAGAGTGTTCTTTGAAATACTTTAGATTAGATTATTTCCAAGATCCAATTGTTCTCTGATTCTTCAAAACATCCAACTAAACAAATGACCCAATCTATCCCATTCATTCAACAAATATTTATGGAGTATAAGCTATGTGCCAGACAATGCTTTTGTTTATTGGTAAATAAAGTCAACAAATAGACAGGAGACTTGTCCTCATGAAGCTTATGTTCTGATCAGGAGTTATAACCAAGCAAGGTGCATGATAGATGCTGTGGAGAAAAAATAAAGCGAGAAGGGGACCAGGGCACCAGAGACTGCAATTTTAAAGAGGGTGGTCAAGAAAGGCCTTACTGAGAAAGTGACATTTGGAGAACGACTTAAAGGAGGTAAGTGATCCTTATGGGGGGAAGCATTTAAGGCAGAGGAAACAGCCAATGGAAAAGTCCTAAGAAACAGCAAGAGGTCATTGTGGGACAGAGTGAAGCAAGGGAGGAAGGGAGGGACAAGGAGAGGGAGAGACACAGAGAGAGAGAGAGAGAAGAGAGTGGAGTCAAAATATCCAATTTTTTTTGCCAGATTATGGGGACGCTTAGAAGCCATTGTAACAATTTAGATTGTTATTCTGCAATAAAAAACAGGGGGTTATTGGAAGATTTTGAAGAGTGACATGATTCGATTTTCATTTTTAAAGGTCACTTTGGCTGTTGTGATCAAAAAAGACTACTGAATGAGGTTGAGAGAGGAAACAAAGAGACGGGGAGGTTTTGTCATAATCTGGAAGCAAGAATAACAAGGATTTGCACAGAGTGGTAGCAATACAGGTGGACAGAGCTGAACATACATTTCGAAAATACAGCCAATGAAATCTTCTGATGGGGTGTGAAAAAAAGAGAAGAGTCAAGGGTGACTCCCATTTTTTTCTGAAACAACAAAAAGTTAGAAATGATAAAAACTGAAATGGGGAAGATAGTGGGAAGAATAAATTTTTAGGGGCACATCAGGAACAGAGTTTGAGGTGTTGAGCAGGATATATAAATTTAGGGAAGAGAGATGGGCTGGTGATGCAGGTATGGAGGTGGATAATTAAAGGATGGTATTTAAAGCAATGAGGCCGTTCAACAAGGGAGCGGAGTAGACATCCATGGACTAAATCCTGGTACCCTCAGCATTTAGAGGTCAGAAAGATAATGTGGAATCAGTAATGGAGGTTGAAACGCAACAGCCAGGGGGGCAGGAGTGATCACAGAAGAGTAGGGTGATGGCCTGGAAGACCAGTGATGAAAGAGGGAAAAAATAACCATCTCAAACCTATTACTAGATCAAGTAGGATGAGGACAGAGAACTGAGCATTGGCTTTGACAGGTAGAAAACCTGACAAAACCAGTTTCAGTGAAGTTATGTGGCAAAGGCTGACTAGAGCAGCTGACTAGAAAAATGGGGGAAGAAAAATTAAAGACAGTAACCTTCAAATTCCACTTTTGTCTGCTTTTGGGGGAACATTTCCAACTTTCAGGAAGTCCTGCATGATAACATATTTTTCCTGTGTACTGACAATCCTCTTTACTCATCTTTTTATATGTCTATGCAAAGCCAAACATATGGGTAACATGTGAAAAATTCCTCAGCCATCTGAATGTTTCCAAATACACATAGTTTGAAACAAACTAAGCAAAATATTTGGATGATTAACAGGATTTTTCATTTGTCTATCTGGATGTCTACATAGTATCAAAGTTGAGATGTCCATAAAACAGAAATTATTACTAAATAAATTATGTCATAGTAATTTATAGTTCTATTGGAAGGATTGGCATGTGTTAAGAAAATTCTTATATCTTCTGTCATTTTATATCCTTAAGATTGTTAAAAATACCAAAATAATCTATAGTATTCAGATTATTCTTTGTGCTTAGGAAACTTAGACACATGGATTTAGCTTGACATAATAAATCAAGGTAATCTCACATTGAACAGAATCATGATTACAGCTAGTTGCTTTATATACACATTCCGCTCAGGTCAATAAATGTTTGTTAAACAACAAATAAATAAAAGATGTACAGTTTTACTATTCTGAAAAATGTTCGCTTCCTTTTACATTCATGTCTAGAGTACTAATGAAATGCAAAACACAGATTTACAATTTGATAGCTAAATCTACATCGTACAAATCTAAGCTAGTGGTTCTCAAATCTTATCATGCAGCGAACTCCCTGGGAAGGGGCTTGTCAAAACACAGGCTGCTGACCCCACAGCCAGAGACGGATTTCTCTGAAATGACTCGTATGGATAAAAAATGAGGAGAGGTGCTGAGCGGCAAAGGGGTAAATTGTGCTGGTCAATGCTGATTTGCTCTCATATCTACCTGAACCCTTCCCCATTCTGCTCTTGATCACAGGTAGCCTCATTTCCCAAGCTACTTGCTGCCCTCTGATCTACAATTACGTTTGGGCAATGAGGATTAAGAGGGAGATTAAATGCAAGGAAGAAGCCAGAAGCTAGTATATTTCTCTCTCAATCTGTTTCTTCCGCTGTCTCTGGAATTGGTTGTAGGGCAACTTCTCTGTCCATGGTCCCAGCTTCTGCTGGACAGTCCCCACCAAGAACCTAGATGGGGGTGGGGGAAGGACAGCTTTTGTGCTCTGGTGCCACTATATCCAACTCAGGTCTCTTCCGAACCTGGGTTAGCTACTGCTAGTTTCATGCTACTTATTGCTAAGCGCTGGGTGGCTACAATGCCCTGGTTAATTTCTCCCAAATTTCTTCATGTTTATCGCCAATACTCTGCAGGAAATTCCTAGAATGCTCATTTGCATGACTGGGTTCTGACTACTATGGCTGCTAAGAATTTGGCATTATTTTTCAATTTACCACAGGACAGTCTAGGCTAGCATATCCTTTCTAATTCAGACACCTTGTCTTTACCCGATCCTATTGCAGGTTAATCATAGCCTGACCTCACCCCCAAAGTTTACAGACAGTAGAAAGGCAGCAGAGATAAAAGAGATATTGGGAAAAGGGAGACAAGTGATGGGGGAAGGGTCTAACAGTGCCTTTTGTCACCCACAGCTGAACCTCAGTTGACAGAATAAAACCGTAGCCTCTGATGTCACCATTCTGTGAATGTTGAGAGGCTGGCCTCATGTTAAGAAAGGGTCTCTCTATGTGAATGTGAACCTTTCAGAGGAAATCTAGTATTATCACGTGTGGGTAGAAAGGTAATAATTTAGAAATTTACTTTGAAACCTGGGAAACAGTTACCCTGTATCAGAAAGTCCCTATGCTAATCAGAAACACTCAGATTGTCGACTTTTAGTAAGTTGTGCCTGCGCGCGTGTGTGTGTGTGTCTGTCTGTGTGTGTGTGTGCAATCATATGTCTGCGCATGTGTTTATGTCTTTTGAGATATTTGCCTTACCTCATTTCCTTACTTTATAAATTCAAGTCATTTCCAGAGCCTACTAAGGACTGGGGAGCCAGGCTCAGTTTAGGTGGTAGTGTTAAGGACAGAGGGCTCTGAAAAGCAGGGACAAGAAACACCCACCATAACTTATTCTACGAAGTGAAAGCAACATGTTCAAACTCATGGTGGCAGCGAGCCACGCTGTGAGTGTCAACACACGTGGACTCCAACTGTAGGTAAATAAGCAGTAAGTGATTGAATATTCAGAGGCAGCGTTCTTTGTTTATGGAGCATTGCCCATCTATGCGGCACATGGAGCTGATGCTGTCAGTATTGATTTCATCGCACACTTTCTAGTCTGCAACAGAGCTCATAAAATAACCACTAACTGAAGAGAATATCCATTTAAGTAGTCTTAATTTTCATTGATAAACAGAGCAAATGTGGTGCAATTCTTTTCTCTGATATATGCTCAATATTCCAAGAACTAATTTACTAAACTAAATTAAGTTCGGTAAATTAAAAATCACCGAACTAAAATCGGTGATTTTATCCATTTGTAACACAAGATACCTGTTAGCATGTGACAGTGACTGCACTCCCACACTCCCTGGCATCGAACAGTGTGGAAAGTCCAACAGTGTGATAGGTTAAAGATGTTTGCCAGGACCTAGGGCTGATTTCTTCCAGAGCACAATATGTGTTATAAACGTTGTAACTAGTTCTTTCTCAGCAATAGTCTGATGTGTATCAATTTGTCAATTCATTTCACATGAAGTACAATTATGAATGATATCTTGGTAGTTCCAGTCTTTTCATTCCTTCTAGAAACAAAATCCAATAACTTCATTCAGGGAAGTATTACCACACACTTGTTCTAGAAAGATTATCTTGATTTACTAGAGAGCTCTCTTAAGTTTGAAAAACTGGTTAAACTTTCAACGGCAGTATTTTAAAAAGACAAAGTATTAGATATAAGGAATGAGTTGATCCATTCTCTGATCTAACAAAAGCCCGTTTTAGATACTCAACATTGTATTCATAGTCAAGCTTTTCTTTTTCATCTATTTCTGGGAAATCCTCTCATTTGAAGGTTTTCCTTATCCCAGTGGAGTCCTGTTAACTTTTTTTATATTTCACATTATTTTGAGTTTTAATATTTATTATAATTTTCTTTCTAATTTTATCTTTAACTGCACCAGCTTTGCTCCTTTGGTCTATTTTTAAATGAGAGATCAGATAAATCAAAATACTAAAAATAAAAAATATTAACTGAAAATATAAATTCAAAGGGCACAAAAATAAACTGCATCCTGTTAACTAAATCTTACCTCAGCAAAAGTGTGCATCAGAGTGTATGGCAAGCGTGCAAAGATTTTG
Organism: Globicephala melas; assembly: GCF_963455315.2. NCBI lineage: Eukaryota > Metazoa > Chordata > Mammalia > Artiodactyla > Delphinidae > Globicephala > Globicephala melas. The sequence goes on along the minus strand of NC_083318.1, from coordinate 117,468,827 downwards.
TGAATTATAGTTAATTACATTAAAAGAATTTGATAAGATATCAAGGAAAACCATGATTGATCTGATTTTGAAAGTTAGTACGGTGGATGTGAACAAAATCTTTCTTCAAGGTTTTTTCCTCTGAAGCCATCAAAGGACCATGGGAGACCTGACGACATTGGTGGACCAGAAGGGGTATGAAGACCAAGGCAGAACTACTCTTTGGACTCTTTTCAAACTTTTTATGCTCAGAACATCAATCTTAAAGAATCAACTGTGACCTTTGGTTGGAATTCTTCAGGTGTTAAAGGGCTTCAGCCAGGCAGGGCAGATTTCTTTTTCTAAAAGCCAGAATACTACCCTTTCCCTTTCAGCTAAGGTTCTGGCTCTGCATCATACGGGAGGCCTGTCCTCTGCTCTCTCTCGGGGCCTCTCACAGGCTTTCTGGCTAGTTCCAGGGGCCTCATCATTGTACTCCTCTCCAGAACCTCTTGGCAGGGTCAAGGGTACGTGCTTAGCCCCTAGCCACCATCTGGCAATTTCAATCTGTCTTTATAATTTCGCTCTCTCTTTGGAAACTAAACTAAAGAAAAACAAAGGGGAAAAACCTTCGTACCTGATACTTGCTTTTAGCCTACTTTTCCACTTCTCTGCTTGTATTCACTTTAACTTTCTTAAGGGGTGGCTTTCACTCTGTTCCTCTACTTGTACAACACGAGTTCTCTCCTTGAATGCCTTTGATGTGGTTTCATCCCATGCTTTTATTAAAACTACTCCATCGAATGTCATCAAATACTCTTAAACACCGAATCTAACAGCTTCTCTTTAATTCTCGTGCTTCTTTCTTCATCAACACATTTGTTATTCTTGGTCACCTTCTCGTGGTTGATATTCTTCTCATTTAGCTATAGTGATGTTCGATGACCCTCAATCTCTAATCATGTCTCCATTTTTTTGTGGGTTCCTTAGTCCTCCTTTCCCTATACTTATGGATAATCTCCCCCTATCATGTATTTTTTCTCATTTCCTATGTGGAATACATGGAAAATTATTTAAACAATTCCTCTAAAATTAATTATCTATAAAATATTAGCTTCTTATCCTGTTCTCTTATTTCTAAGAATGGAAAGAATGCATAGAAACTTTTCTTTTCCCCGTGCAGAAGTGAAATCTGTGGCAATGCATCACCACACAATGAATGTCAAAAATGATCAAGGAGAAACTAACACTTTTTGAACAACAAAAGCAACAGAAACAAAACCAAATTATTCACAGAAAGGATCAATACTACGGAACAGCAACTAGTATTCTGGAAAGAGATTTAGAGTTAAGGTAGATTATTCCTTGATCACACTGAGTCATTAAAGTGTAAGCTATTAGAAGCAGAGACTGTATCTTATTCATCTTCCATCATTCATAGCGATGGGTACAAAGTTTTACACATAATACGATCTCTACCAATGTCTGCTAAATTGAATGGGAGCCTAAGATTTTTTCTAAAAAATATTTTGTGTGAGATTGTTATGCTATAGTTGATGAAATATTATATGTAAGACAGGGATATCAAATATTGTGGAGATAGTTGATAACAGCTCACAAAAGGCTGCCTGATTTTCCTTCCTAGCTCACATGCTAGACAGCCCACCCTTATAGTACTCACATAGGAGCCAATAAACGGTAGCATTCCAATAGAACCGTATGAAAATATCCTTCTCCTTTGTTTTGGAAAAAGGACAAGAGAAGGACATTATTATCACAAAGAGAAATGAGAGATTGGAGAGTATAAATTGACCCTTGGTCAGTTAAAGGGGAAAGAAAGAAGCATTTTATCCACCAAAGTCAGGAGCCTCGAATTATGGATCAGATGCGATGCTGACTCTAAACTGCAGAGCAGTTTGCACTAGTGATTTACAGCAGTACTTTATTTGACTTTATTTTGCTAACCCAACATTGAAGTGTCTTAATGCTTTAGGTGGGTACAAAAGGGGCCTTGAAAGGTTTCTGAGATCATCAAACCCATCTGGAAGATCAGAGCCAGAAGAGAGAGAAACACTCACACCTGCCCCACGGGAGTTTTGCTGGTTGATCAAAGGGGCCAGTGAATATCACCAGCAGGGCCTGAGGGGAAGTAGCTCCTGATGATTTATTGTGCCTTGCAGTCTGGGCAGCCAGAACTACTGTCTGAAAGCTGCATCACTAGGCCAAGATGTGAAGGGAGAAATCCACAACACACGGTACTCAGACGCAAACAGACCTCCCAGTCATCAATAGCTCTGTTTGATACCAACTTCAGACATTATATATTTCTTGCTTCAGAATTTTCAGCAAAGATTTACAGGAAAGGGATCACCCATTCTTGGGTTCCTCCTCTGTAACAGGTACTTCTCAGCTCTAGATTCCATGAATCCTCCACGAAAGGGAGAGAGGGAGAGAGAGAGAGAGAGGCCATTCCAACCTACCAAGCCTTCCACTAATGACCTTTCTGCAGATACAAGGAAAATGGGGTTGGAGGATAGTAATACTTGAATTTGACTGAATATTTCTTCCAAATGAACTTGAGATTTTCAAATACATTAATCTACAAATCACCAGACTATGTTGAACACACTGAAAGGAAATGAGGTACTGTTGTTTAGCAACTTTTAAGTTTACTGCCCTCCCCATTACTAACTCCTAAGGGGTGAATGCCCAGTAAAGCCGACAGAGGTATTAGATAAAAGGAGTCCACGTGTGTAGACTGCTGAATTGAGACTATCAATTGAATCTACTACATATTTAACAGAATTAGAGAATATTTGGGGAAGAATAAATGTTGTAGACCATAAAAGCTATGTATAAGAAGAATAAACAGAAAGATGATAACTATTTGATTGGGAGTGAATATATAGGCTAAAATGATTTATTCATTATATCCTGGTATTGTAAAAGTAGGGGACATCCCTAATTTAAAAAAAAAATTTGGGGAAGAATGGAAAATTTTTTATTTAAAACATGTAGAATTTGACTAGATCATAAATCATAAAAAAAAACAGGGTGAGTAAATTAATGGACAGGACATCCAAAATGGATGAATAAGTGAAAGGAATATATTTAGAGGGTTAACTTAGCCTTTTAACACTGCTACAAATTATCCCTTGATTTCACTGTGAAAGAAAAATAGTAGATTATATGGATTATAAGTATGATCCCACATAGTAGTTTTTCCCTCCTTAACAAAGAGCCTAACCCTTATTCCTACTCTTAATAAAGCTTTTAGGTACCTCCTTAAATGGAGTGCAACCCGGTGATGCTTTAGGTTACAATATTTCTGCATGAGGAAAAACCCTACATATGTTGGTATAATTTCATAGATACGGTTTGGACTTTTGTTATGGAAAATAACCACAGTCACATCATACCTTCATTCTGTGCCAAATCTATGATAGTGTTGTCTCAAAACTATGTTGACATAACAGGAAACAAAATATCAGGAAGAATTCAGTCTGTTAAGACAACTCATTTCAACTAATGAAATAAAATTGATTTGATGCAAAAGTACATCCTGTTTTCAAGCATGAGATATATTTATATATTTCTAAAACAGCTATATTTAATTAGCAATAATTTATATGAGGTCTCATGTTCTTCCAATTTTTAAAACTTACATTCCCATGAAGAGTTTCAATGACTTGAATGTAGGGATTACTTTGTATTTCATATATCAGAAATACTTCAACAATTACTTATACATATTTCTTTTTAGGTGTATAATTGTTTATGTGTAGCATTGATATCTTTCATAGACTTTGCCAACAAACTATTTTTTAATATAATGTATGTTTTGAGTAAGGATGACACAGCATTGGTTCTCAAACATTAGTATGGATCAGAAATGACTTGGAAGGCTTACTAAAACAGATTACAGGGCAAGTTCAATAGACCTGTGGAGGGCCCTGAGAATGTGCATTACTAACAGATTTCCAGGTGACACGGATGCTGCTGGTCCAGGGACCTCACTTGGAAAGGACCCATATAAAGAGAAATCAAGTTGTTTATAAAAATTATGGGAATTACTTCCAAATTACAAGTAACTGTAAGAAAATTATCCACCAACAAGTCACTGAGAGAGCCTTTCCCAGAAGCATGGAGTGACACTTTGTCTTCAGGAACAGGTGTAATTTTATTTTATTTTTTCTTGCCATGGCTTGTGGGATCACAGTTCCCTGACCGGGGATCAATGCTGTGCCCTTGGCAGTGAAAGCTCGGAGTCCTAACCACTGGACCACAGGGAATTCCCAGGAAAAGAAGGATGGTGGGAAGCCTGGGTGAAGAAAAGAAGATGAACACAAGAACCAGATTCAAATTACCTGTACTCTTTGAACCCTATTAGGTGAAGCCAGAGTGAGGCCTTCACATAATGACATTGAACTGCTTGTTTTCTAAAAGGAAGACCAATAGAAAGATTAAAGAAAAAATTTCTGTTCTCTACAGGTTCTTGGTGCTCTGGCCGGCTGTAAGGCCTGTGCCTCTGAGGTGGGAGAGCTGAGTTCAGGACATTGGTCCACCAGAGACCTCCGGACTCCATGTAATATAAAACAGCGAAAGCTCTCCCAGAGATCTCCATCTCAACACTAAGGCACAGCTCCACTCAACGACCAGCAAGCTACAGTGCTGGACACCCTATACCAAACAACTAGCAAGACAGGAACACAACCCCACCCAGTAGCAAAGAGGCTGCCTAAAATCATAATAAGGTCACAGACACCCCAAAACACACCACCGGATGTGGTCCTGCCCACCAGAAAGAAAAGTATCAGCCTCATCCACCAGAATACAAGCAATAATACCCTCCACCAGGAAGCCTACACAACACACTGAACCAACCTTAGCCACTGGGGGCAGACACCAAAAGCAACTGTAACTACGAACCTGCAGCCTGTGAAAAGGAGACCCCAAACACAGTAAGTTAAGCAAAATGAGAGGACAGAGAAACACAGCAGATGGAGGAGCAAAGTAAAAACCCACCAGACCAAACAAATGAAGAGGAAATAGGCAGTCTACCTGAAAAAGAATTCAGAATAATGATAGTAAAGATGATTCAAAATCTTGGAAACAGAATGGAGAAAATGCAAGAATCGTTTGACAAGGACCTAGAAGAACTGAACAACAAACGAACAATGATGAACAACACAATAAATGAAATTAAAAATTCTCTAGAAGGAATCAATAGCAGAATAACTGAGGCAGAAGAACGGATAAGTGACCTGGAAGATAAAATAGTGGAAATAACTACCACAGAGCAGAATAAAGAAAAAACAATGAAAAGAATTGAGGACAGCCTCAGAGTCCTCTGGGACAACATTAAATGCACCAACATTCGAATAATACGGGTCCCAGAAGAAAAAGAGAAAAAGAAAGGGACTGAGAAAATATTTGCAGAGATTATAGTTGAAAACTTCCTTAATATGGGAAAGGAAATAAGTCCAGGAAGTGCAGGGAGTCCCATACAGGATAAATCCAAGGAGAAACATGCCAAGACACATATTAATCAAACAATCAAAAATTAAATACAAAGAAAAAATATTCAAAGCAGCAAGGGAAAAACAACAAGTAACATACAAGGGAATCCCCATAAGGTTAACAGCTGATCTTTCAGCAGAAACTCTGCAAGCCAGAAGGGAGTGGCAGGACATATTTAAAGTGACGAAAGGGAAACTCTACAACCAAGATTATTCTGCCCAGCAAGGATCTCATTCAGATTCAACGGAGAAATTAAAATCTTTACAGACAAGCAAAAGTTAAGAGAATTCAACACCACAAAACCAGCTTTACAACAAATGCTAAAGAAACTTCTCTAGGCAGGAAACACAAGAGAAGGAAAAGACCTACAATAACAATCCCAAAACAATTAAGAAAATGGTAATAGGAACGTACATATCGATAATTACCCTAAATGTAAATGGATTGAATGCTCCAACCAAAAGACAGAGACTGGCTGAATGGACACAAAAAAGACATAGACTGGCTGAAGGGATACAAAAATAAAACCCGTATATATACTGTCAATTAGAGACCCACTTTAGACCTAGGGACACATACAGACTGAAAGTGATGGGATGGAAAAAGATATTCCATACATATGGAAATCAAAAGAAAGCTGGAGTAGTAATTCTCATATAAGACAAAATCGACCTAAAAATAAAGACTATTACAAGAAACAAAGAAGGACACTACATAATGATCAAGGGATCAAACTACGAAGAAGATATAACAATTGTAAATATTTATGCACCCAACATAGGAATACCTCAATACATAAGGCAAATGCTAACAGCAATAAAAGGGGAAATTGACAGTAACACAATCATAGTAGGGGACTTTAACACCCCACTTTCACCAATAGACAGATAATCCAAAATGAAAATAAAAAACGAAACACAAGCTTTAGATGACACATTAAACAAGATGGACTTAATTGATATTTATAGGACGTTCCATCTAAAAACAACAGAATACACTTTCTTCTCAAGTGCTCATAGAACATTCTCCAGGATAGATCATATCTTGGGTCACAAATCAAGCCTTGGTAAATTTAAGAAAATTGAAATCATATCAAGTATCTTTTCCAACCACAACGCTATGAGACTACATATCAATTACAGGAATATACATGGAGGCTAAACAATACACTACTTAACAACCAAGAGATCACTGAAGAAGTCAAAGAAGAAATAAAAAAATAACTAGATACAAATGACAATGAAAACACGATGGCCCAAAACCAATGGGAGGCAGCAAAAGCAGTTCTAAGAGGGAAGTTTAGAGCAATACAATCCTACCTCAAGAAACAAGAAACATCTCAAATAAACAACCTAAACTTACACCTAAAGCAATTACAGAAAGAAGGACCAAAAAACCCCAAAGTTGAGCTGAAGGAAAGAAATCATAAAGATCAGATCAGGAATAAATGAAAAAGAAATGAAGAAACAATAGCAAAGATCAATAAATTAAAAGCTGGTTCTTTGAGAAGATAAGCAAAATTGATAAACCATTAGCTAGACTCATGAAGAAAGAAAGGGAGAAGACTCAAATCAGTAGAATTAGAAATGAAACAGAGGAAGTAACAACTGACACTGCAGAAATACAAAAGATCATGAGAGACTACTACAAGCAGCTATATGCCAATGAAATGGACAACCTGGAGGAAGTGGACACATTCTTAGAAAAACACAACTTTCCGAGACTGAACCAGGAAGAAATAGAAAATATGAACAGACCAATCACAAGCACTCAAATTGAGACTGTGATTTAAAATCTTCCAACAAACAAAAGCCCAGGACCAGATGGCTTCACAGGCAAATTCTATCAAACATATAGAGAAGAGCTAACACCTATCCTTCTCAAACTCTTCCAAAAAATAGCAGAGTGAGGAACACTCCCAAACTCATTCTACGAGGCCACCATCACCCTGATACCAAAACCAGACAAAGATGTCCCAAAAATGAAACCTACAGGCTAATATCACTGATGAACATAGATCCAAAAATCCTCAACAAAATACTAGCAACTAAATACTAGAATCCAACAGCACATTAAAAGGATCATAAACCCCATGATCAAGTGGGGTTTATCTCAGGAATGCAAGGATTCTTCAACAAACGCAAATCAATCAATGTGATACACCATATTAACAAACTGAAGGAGAAAAACCATATGGTTATCTCAATAGATGCAGAGAAAGCTTTCGACAAAATTCAACACCCATTTATGATAAAAGCTCTCCAGAAGGTAGGCATAGAGGGAACTTACCTCAACATAATAAAGGCCATATATAACAAACCCACAGCCAACATCGTTCTCAATGGTGAAAAACTGAAAGCATTTCCACTAAGATCAGGAACAAGACAAGGTTGCCCACTCTCACCACTCTTATTCAACATAGTTTTGGAAGTTTTAGCCACAGCAATCAGAGAAGAAAAAGAAAAAACAGGAATCCAAATCAGAAAAGAAGAAGTAAAACTGTCACTGTCTGCAGATGACATGATACTATACATAGAGAATCCTAAAGATGCTACCAGAAAACTACTAGAACTAATCAATGAATTTGCTAAAATAGTAGGATATAAAATTATTGCACAGAAATCGCTTTCATTTCTATACACTAATGATGAAAAATCTGAAAGAGAAATTAAGGAAACACTCCCATTTACCATTGCAACAAAAAGAATAAAATACCTAGGAATAAACCTACCTAAGGAGACAAAAGACCCGTATGCAGAAAACTATAAGACACTGATGAAAGAAATCAAAAATGATACAAAAAGATGGAGAGATATACCATGTTCTTGGGTTGGAAGAATCAACATTGCAAAAATGACTCTACTACCCAAAGCAATCTACAGATTCAGTGCAATCCCTATCAAACTACCAATGGCATTTTTCACAGAACTAGAACAAAAAATTTCACAATTTGTATGGAAACAGAAAAGACCCAGAATAGCCAAAGCAATCTTGAGAAAGAAAAAAGGAGCTGGAGGAATCAGGCTCCCTGACTTCAGACTATACAACAAAGGTACAGTAATCCAGACAGTATGGTATGGGCACAAAAACAGAAATACAGATCAATGGAACAGGATAGAAAGTTCAGAGATAAACCCATGCACATATGGTCACCTTATTTTTGATAAAGGAGCCAAGAATATACAATGGAAAAAGACAGCCACTTCAATAAGTGGTCCTGGGAAAACTGGACAGCTACATGTAAAAGAATGAAATAAGAACACTCCCTAACACGATCCCCCAAAATAAACTCAAAATGGATTAAAGACATAAATATAAGGCCAGACACTATCAAACTCTTAGAGGAAAACATAGGCAGCATACTCTATGACATAAATCACACCAAGATCCTTTTCGACCCACCTCCTAGAGAAATGGAAATTAAAACAAAAATAAACAAATGGGACCTAATGAAACTTAAAACCCTTTGCACAGTAAAGGAAACCATAAACAAGACAAAAAGATGACCCTCAGAATGGGAGAAAATATTTGCAAATGAAGCAACTGACAAAGGATTAATCTCCAAAATTTACAAAGAGCTCATGCAGCTCAATATCAAAAAAACAAACAACCCAATCCAAAAATGGGCAGAAGACCTAAAAAGACACTTCTCCAAAGAAGATATACACATTACCAACAAACACATGAAAGGATGCTCAACATCACCAATCATTAGAGAAATGCAAATCAAAATTACAATGAGGTATCACTTCACAACCAGTCAGAATGGCCATCATTAAATATCTACAAACAATAAATATTGGTGAGGCTGTGGAGAAAAGGGAACCCTCTTGCACTGTTGGTGGGAATGTAAATTCATACAGCCACTATGGAGAACAGTATGGAGGTTCCTTAAAAAAACAAAAATAGAACTACCATATGACCCAGCATTCCCACTACTGGGCATATACACTTAGAGAACCATATTTCAAAAAGAGTCATGTACCCCAATGTTCATTGCAGCTCTTTTTACAATAGCCAGGACATGAAAGCAACCTAAGTGTCCATCCACAGATGAATGGATAAAGAAGATATGGCACATATACACAATGGAATATTACTCAGCCATATAAAGAAATGAAATTGAGTTATTTGCAGTGAGGTGGATGGACCTAGAATCTGTTATACAGAGTGAAGTAAGTCAGAAAGAGAAAAACAAATACCGTATGCTAACACATATATATGGAATCTAAAAAAAAAAAACAAAAAACCTGGTCATGAAGAACCTAGGGGAAGGACAGGAATAAAGATACAGACGTAGAGAATGGACTTGAGGACACAGGGAGGGGGAAGGGTAAGCTGGGACGATGTGAGAGAGTGGCATGGCCATATATACACTGCTAAATGTAAAGTAGATAGCTAGTGGGAAGCAGCCACAAAGCACAGGGAGATCAGCTCCGCGTTTTGTGATCACCTAGAGGGGTGGGATAGTGAGGGTGGAAGGGAGATGCAAGAGGTAGGAGATATGGGGATATATGTATATGTATAGCTGATTCACTTTGTTATAAAGCAGAAACTAACACACCATTGTAAAGCAACTGTACTCCAATAAAGATGTTTAAAAAAATAATGAAAAAAAATGATCCACCAACGTCCACGTTATAATGAACTTTCCCCATAATTACTAATGCAAAGTAGTTTTGTTTATATTATTAACCTTCTGAGTAATTAACAAACTGAAAATTCATAAGTATTCTGGCTGCCAAAGAATCTCTCTGTACTTAATTTCATTTTGGCTTTAAAAGTATTTTATTTGAAATAAAATATAAAAGCAGCAGTAAAATTTTCTAACTATAAAATCACATGGACGTGTGCTTATGCCACTGTAATATTTTGAAGCAAGATAACTGTGTAATAAAAAGACCTAAGTACGCTGCTACCTAAGATATTTCAAACTAAGTATCAGAATACAGTTCAGTGAACAAATTGCTAGTGAATAGATGACAGGTAGAGTTTTATTACAGCTTTTGGTAACAAATATTAAGATATTTCCTGCTTTATTAAAACCTAGTTTCTTATTGTGAATAACTAAGTATCTCAACTTATTTCTTTATAGTACTTATGGATGAGCTCCAAATACATTCTTTATTCTCTAATTTTGCACTGCTCAAATATGTGCTTAATTTTGTGGGAAAAAGGACGGCAGAACTGAACAATGGCACAAAACAAAACAAAAAACAAAACGTAAAACACAGTTCTATAGGCTTATGCCCCAACATTTTCACATAAATATTGCAATAACTATATTCAATAATTTGCTCCTTAATTTATATCACTTTTTATTACCTGTAAAATTTATATTCTATCAGACATATATATATGCATAAATATAAAATATATAAATATATACACACACACATATATATGTGAGAGATATATCTGATGTAGCTTATAAGTCAGAAAACTAAATCTTTATTAAAGTCTTTTACATGGTTAAGAATTCTACAAAATTTCTGTTGGACTCAATTCAGATTTCTAATTATAAGTTCCTTATTTTTGACTTTTGATATTTTCTAGTGGCACTGAAATTAATGTCCTAGCATAAGCAGCAGGACACACTTGAGTGCAATAAGGGCAGCGAGGCAGGTGTCGGCCAGGCCACCTTGGCAATCAGTTTTCTTGGCGCAGACAATCTCAAAATCACTCTCACGTTCCCACACTGTGCTTTATTCTTCCATTGACCTCTATGTCTGACCTCTCCTGAAGAATTATAATCAACAAATTATTATTGTTGCTTTTCTTTGTAACTTGCATACTTACAATCGGGAGGCATCTTTTCCATAAATACCGTGTAATATTCTTTCAGAAGTTCAAAATTTTCCTGATTAATACTTTCTTGCAAAGAGACATCTCCAAACCTAAACACAGAACAAAGAGAATAGTTATGGGTTATAAAATAGCACCCGAAAGTTACTTTTTTTAATCTTTCTTTGTTAAATAGGTGGCAGTAGTTTTGTAAAGAAGGAGTCTCTGTTTTCTAAGCAACATTGTGCAAAGGTGATTTCAACTATATTCCAGTCTCCACTGGCCCTGACTCCACCAATCCCTATTGACACACCAAAATATTCTCACAGTCATCAAATGTGAACCTGAATGAAATATGAAATCTAAAACACCAACCCCGTGCCTCTGCATAATTGATACTCAGTTAATGTTAGTCTCCCTACCTCTGCAGGGCTATATCTCTAAAGACCTAAAAACTCTTCCTTCTCTCTTTTTATTCCTCCTATATTCCTCTTCACCAATGACAGCTTGCGGAGAGGTCCAGAGGACCAGGACTGAACATTGGGCTGCATACAGTCTTAAACACACTGTCAACTGCTGTAGGCACATGTAGAGTACTCCACTCTCCCAGGGACTGGTTCACTTCTGTGGCCCTTTCTTTCTGCCCACACCATGAAGGATGCCAGCCTCTGTACTGGTGCTCTTCTGCCACCTTCTTCAGGCAAAACTTTCTACCTGTATATCACTGACCTTGTGTTTTCTTTAAGCCCTTCTCAGGTTTAAACTTAAAATCCTCTTGTCTCTCTATAAAAGGATGCCATGCAAATGGCTTCCAATATGTATCCTCATCCAAACGGCTTCCAACATGTATCCTCATCCAAATATCTCCATTCAAATCTGTATTTCTAGATGTCAACTGAAAATTTCAAAGTGAATTAACCCACACCACTTCAAATGCAACCTAACCAAAAACTGAAACCACCTCCTCCTTTTGTTTAGAAATAGGCGTGTTTCTAATAATCTGACATTAATTCAGGTTCAAAATCTAGGCACCCTTTTGGATTTCCTTGGTTTTCCGCACTCCATCCACTATTCACTGATATATTCACATCTCCGGTGTCCTTTCCTTCTTTTTCTTTACCACTGTCATTTTAGGTATTTAGTAATATTCAGTCTCGACTGGATATAAAGCCTCCCAAATATGAGAAGTGCTATGCCTCCAGGTTCCCTCCCTTCCAATCTATCCCTTACATCATGGTCAGATCATTCATTCATTCAACAAATATTTATTTAACCTCAGCCATGTGCCAGATGCTGCATAGGCAATGAATGAAATGTTGGAGAAGTTAGTCTACCACCCATTTCATATCTGCTCACTAAACTTCACTGCACCTCCTCTCTGTGTAAGAACAAAGTCCAGTCTCTTTAGTTTAGCATCTAATGTCTCCACAAAGGCCTCCGAAACCCTTTGTTTGTGGGAATGGAATTACACCCTTCTACTTTACCAGCAGGATTTTGATGCCTTTGGGACTTTTCACATGCTATTCCTCCTCTGACTAGGAAGCCTTACTTTCCTTATCAGCTTGATTAATTCTGATTTGTCCTTCAAAGCCCTGTGGAAGGTGTATATATACTATGAAACCTTCCTGATGAAATGTTCTCCCATCTGTGAATCACTTTCTTTCCTCCATGAATCCTGTCCCTCCTACATCTCTGCTTACTGTATGAGTCAAACTGTGGTGTATCATTTGTTGAACTGTCTTCCTTACTGGATGGTGGGTCCTTTCAGGATGGGGATCATGTCAGTTCTTCTTGTTACACTGCCTGCTCCCTGTGTCCCACAGCTTGGCAGAGTAATGCCTGGTGCAGAGTCAATGTTCAAAAACGTTACTGAGTTAAACTTGGAGGACAGGAATACGAACCCAGGAAAATCTACAGGAGAGTTAGCCTGAACTCTGAAATACACTCTTCTACCTTTTTCAGACATTATAAACACCTGGTATTTAAAAAATGTTATCCTTGTTGGAGTAATACTAGTGTTACAGACTAAATGTTGTGTCCCCCCAAAGATCATATGTTGAAGCCCTAACCCCCAGTGTGGATGTGTTTGAAGATGGAACCTCTGAAGAAGTCATTAAGATTATGAGGGTGGGGTCCTGAACCAGTGGGATTAGTGTCCTTGTGAAAAGAGTCATCAAAGAGCTGGTTCTCTCTCTCTACACACACAAAGAAGAGGTCATGTGAGCACACAGCAAGAAAGCTGAAGACAATTCTCACCAGAAACCAAATTGGCCAGAACCTGGGACTTCTCAGCCTCTAAAACTGAGAAATAAATTTCTGTTGTTTAAGCCACACAACCTGTGGTAGTTTGTTATGGTAGCCCAAGCAGATTAATTAGTACTTACTTATTTAAAAATGGATATACATTACATAAGTTTTGGCTATGGGTACATATATAGTAACATATTATACCTGGATTACATAGCATACCTAACATGTGAATGTTGATGGAAAAAGCTCAAAATTCAGAATCAGAAAAATAAAGCTCAGAGAACAAAGTGATTTGCTCAAAGTAGTAGTTGGTTGATATCCGAGGGCCAGCCTTCCTGCTTCCCTTTGTGTTTCTATTTTGCAGTTGTGTCTCTTTTTCAAATCCTATGTATCTTAAACAGCATCCAGGTATGAAAAAATACATTTTTTTTTTTGCGGTACGCGGGCCTCTCACTGTTGTGGCCTCTCCCGTTGTGGAGCACAGGCTCCAGACGCACAGGCTCAGTGGCCATGGCTCATGGGCCCAGCCGCTCCGTGGCATGTGGGATCTTCCTGGACCAGGGCACGAACCCATGTCCCCTGCATCGGCAGGCAGACTCTCAACCACTGCGCCACCAGGGAAGCCAGAAAAAATACATTTTTAAAGGCAAGACAGATGAGAGAGAAGGGGAGGGGCATTTAAAAAAAAATAAAGTGACTAACATCTAAAATAGTAACAATGACATGTAAATTAACCTAATCTAGAAGGCTTGAAAATACAATGCTAAGTATTCCTTGAAAAGTCTGTAAATGGAGAGTCTCACATGTCTCTCAAGACTGCACTCACAGGTCTTAACTTAGTAATTTAAACTCCAAACACTCTGTACTCTAGTGTACCAAAGAAGAGACAATTAATTTAGAGTGCTGTTTTCCCCCCCAATTGTTCATTAATATCATTTACCTCCCAAATTGTATAATTTATGTTCATAAATATCATTCTCCTCAACCTGTGAATTTGCTGTGAGACAACATATAAAGATGACTGGAATATAATCTGATCTTACATAATTATTTGCAAAAGTGCTTAATTATTGAAGAATCAACTTTTTGTACAATACAGTGAAAAAAATTATATTCTGATTTAAGCATACTATAAGACAAGAGACTAATAGCTTCCACACAGTTTGAGATTAAACATGTAATACAAAACTGGCATGGAACTTTGTAACTGGCAAGTGAGAATTATGAAAATCTATGTTGTCCAGAAAACCTTTTGGATGAAAGGGAGAGACGGAGAAATCGCTGAAAATAGTAGCTAAAAACAGGCACCTTCACCATCACTGAAATTCAAGACGGCTATAAATGTAGTGGTAGTCTTAGTTTAGTAAAAAACATTAATAAAGGATTAAAACATACATAACAAGTCATGGCAAAGAATATGCCAGCTACCTATGGGGGAAGGAAACATTTAGAGAGTGAATTATTGACAAGGAAGCATTTTAAAATACTCTTCAAAAGTTTTGCTTTGGGGGAAATTTTCCAGTTAGGCTTTACAGCAAGACACTAACTTCTGGGCTTCCCTGGTGGTGCAGTGGTTGAGAGTCCATCTGCTGATGCAGGGGACACGGGCTCGTGCCCTGGTCTGGGAAGATCTCACATGCCGCAGAGCGGCTGGGCCCGTGAGCCATGGCCGCTGAGCCTGCGCGTCCGGAGCCTGTGCTCCGCAACGGGAGAGGCCACAGCGGTGAGGGGCCTGCGTACCGCAAAAAAAAAAAAAAAAAAAAAAAAAGACACTAACTTCTTTCTCTGAGAAGTTTTAGAGAATCTTTTAAAAATCTGTTCTGTGAATCTTAACTCTTACCCACGTTTTCGATAATCTCTACATGGGAATCATGTAAGATGCAAAAGTAATTCCTTTGTCTGCTCAAAGCGTTTTTGACAGTTGCTTATGCGATCACATACAATCATCTGTCATCTAACTGAGAAAATTATTATGAAAAGATGTGTTGTCATCCTCCAATAACAATTATTTTAGTAAATAAAATTTTAAAATTATTTAAATAAATAAATTTTAAAAATTAAAAAGTTTTTTGAATAAATTAAAAAAAATATTTTAGTAAATAAAATAAAAGGAAAAAATAGCGTGTTTTATTAGGTCCAGAAAATTTGGACACAACTAGCAGAGTTTACAATGTTGAAATATATGTAAGCACAAAAAAATTCTAAAATTTGATACACACATGTAGGTATTTGGAAACATGAAGAAAGTTAATCCATGTGAATATTTTGGTATTGACACCAATATTTTCCTTGTTATTTTGCCATATTTAAATTTGATGTGGGCCAGGAATCCTTAAATATGAATAATTCTGCTTGCCATATCAAATAACTTTGTACTGACGAAAAGGAAAATGTTACCCATGAATCTAATTTCTATGTACAGGAACGCGTGGAATTATTTAGCATATCCATAACAATTATACAAAAAAATCAAGTACCGACCTTATATCTGAAGCTTACCTCTCAGCAAGAGTTTGCTGTTCATTGATTCCAACATTAAAAAGTACTGGATACACATGAAGCAATTGTCCTTCTTTAATCTGTAGAGGCAGGGACTCAAACATTCTGCCTGGAAGCTTCACCTCCACCACATAATGTTCACTGGAGAAAGAGGAGGGCAAAGAGAAGCAGCCTTGCTTTTTTTCATTCAATGTTACTTTAGATTCATATGAAAGAAACAATAAAACAGTTGGAATATAGCAGTGATTTAGGTTTTTGGCTTCTATCTGCTTATTTTCTTTTATTAATTCATTTGATAATCATTTCATTCACTTCACTGTTAAATTACTTGGCATAAAGAGTCATTTACATTTATCTCCATTACTCTGAGGTTTTATAGGAAAGGAAGAATATTTAGTGCATCTTTGTATAAAAGGGCCATGCGCATAAGAGCTTCAATATTTGTTTTCTTGATTTAATTATTTAAAAACCCAGTCTCAAGAATAAGAAAAGCAATTTAATGATGGATTTTTTAATATAGTGAAACTAATGAACCAAATCATTTATACATTTTTTAGCATGGCCTAATTGTTATTATAGATGAACCTCCGTTTGTGATGACCTGATGGAAATGTAATGGTTTCATTATTTAAGATGTAACCTTTCGGCTTTCCTGATCATTTTGCAACATTAACATATCACCAGAGCATTTTTTCTTTGGAAATTTCCATTAAAAATTACCCCTAATGTTTAGTGTTGAAAATTCAAATTAGGATCCACAAAATAGGGTCAATAAGAATAGCTGCTTGTAGATTATGAAACTTGATATCTTCTGATCCAGTGTGAATTGATTAAAGAAATGTCAAGTTTCATCTGGAATTTAGGAAAATCCATGTGCTTCCTGAACTATATAGAGTGCTGGTGTTGTAATATGTGTATGGGGTAATGAAGAACAGGACAATTAGAGAGTCTCTGTGAAAATCTTTTCAGTTTCTCTAGTATGATAATACTGCTACGTACTCTGGATACTTGACAGTGAGACTTGTTTCTTACCTCAGCTTTGAACTAGAGAATCTGGAAATACCATCAATCCAGCAAGCAGGGATGTTAGCACTACCCTCAGAGGATGGACACTTTATTTTTCTTTCCTAAATTGCTCTCAGTGTCCTTTACAATAGCCTGGCTAACAGAAGGCTGATGTTTATTTCAAAATTTTCAGGAATATGAGAAGATTCAATGAGCCAAGCCTGCATTTAAAGATTTCTCTGAAGGTAAAACATTATACACATTCTTTATGATAACTTTTTTTTAATTGAAGTATAGCTGATATACAATGTTGTGTTTCAGGTGTACAGCAAAGTGATTATTCTTTTTCAGATTTTTTCCATTATAGGTTATTACAAGATACTGAATAGTTCCCTGTGCTATACAGTAGGTCAATGTTATTTATATAGTAGTGTGTATCTGTTAATTCCATACTCCCAATTTACCCCCCACCCCTTTCCCGTTTGGTAATCGTAAGGCTGTTTTCTATGTCTGTGAGTCTATTTCTGTTTTGTAAATAAGTTCATTTGTATCATTTTTTTTTGATTCCACATATAAGTGATATTATGTGATATTTGTCTTTGTCTGACTTACTTCACTTAGTATGATCATTTCTACGTCCATCCATGTTGCTGCAAATAGCATTATTTCATTCTTTTTTATGGCTAATATTCCATTGTATATATGTATCACATCTTCCTTATTCATTCATCTGTCAATGGGCATTTAGGTTGCTTCCATGTCTTGGTTGTTGTAAATAGTGCTGCTGTGAACATTGGGGTACATGTATTTTTTTGAATTAGGGGTTTCATTTTTTTCCAGAGATATGCTCAGGAGTGGGCTTGCTGGATCATATGATAACTCTACTTTCAGTTTTTTAAGGAACCTCCATACTGTTCTCCATAGTGGCTGCACCAATTTATATTCCCACCAACAGTGTAGGAGGGTTCCCTTTTCTCCACACCCTCTCTAGCATTTATTATTTGTAGACTTTTTGATGAAGGCCATTCTGACTGGTTGTGAGGTGATACCTCATTGCAGTTTTGATCTACATCTCTCTAATAATTAGCAATGCTGAGCATCTTTTCATGTACCTGTTGGCCATCTGTATGTCTTCTCTGGAGAAATGTCTATTTAGGTCTACTGCCCATTTTTTGATTGTTTTTTTTTTTGATATTGAGCTGTACGAACTGTATATTTTGGAAATTAATCCCTTCTCAGTTTCATCATTTGCAAATATTTTCTCCCATTCTGTTTGTTGTCTTTTTGTTTTGTTTATGGTTTCCTTTGCTGTGCAAAAGCCTTTAAGTTTAATTAGGTCCCATTTGTTTATTTTTGCTTTTGTTTTCATTACTCTAAGGGACGGATCCAAAAATATATTGCAATTTATGTCAACAGTGTTCTGCCCTATGTTTTCCTCTAGGAGTTTTATAGTATCCAGTCTTACATTTAGGTCTTTAATCCATTTTGAGTTTATTTTTGTAAACTCAACGAATGTTCTAATTTCATTCGTTTACATGCAGCTGCCCAATTTTCCCAGCACCACTTATTAAACAGACTATCTTTTCTCCATTCTATATTCTTACCTCCTTTGTAGTAGTTGTAATGACCATAAGTCTGTAGGTTTATTTCTGGACTTTCTATATAACATTTTGTCATCTCTATTAAAATATAATTGACATAGGGCTTCCCTGGTGGCGCAGTGGTTGAGAGTCCGCTGGCCGATGCAGGGGACACGGGTTCGTGCCCCGGTCCGGGAAGATCCCACGTGCCGCGGAGCGGCTGGGCCCGTGAGCCATGGCCGCCGAGCCTGAGCATCCGGAGCCTGTGCTCCGCAACGGGAGGGGCCACAACAGTGAGAGGCCGGCGTACCGCAAAATAAATAAATAAATAAATTAATTAATAATAATAATTAAGAAAAATGGTGGTATGTGCCCCTGACATAGCAATATACCTTTTCTAAAATGTTGCTGCTTTTAATACCAGGAATTTAATACCAAGTCATCTCAAGAATTATGACACTATTAACCAAATGATTCCAGCAAAAGTAAAAACATCCAGACCTTTAGATTAGATAGTAATAAACAGAAAATTTTTTTCTCATGCCTGCTATTATTTTGAATTTCTCATATTTCATAGGGGAGCCTTACCCTACTTACCTCATTTTAGTACAATTTACGAACATTCATGAGACTTTTATGAGTTTTTCAAGATCTTCCCCTGTCATGTCACCTACATTTATTTTTCACCAAAAAGGCAAAGAGAACAAAAGAAACATTTCCAAACCAAACCTTAATTCTCCTTGACTCCTTTGTCAGGGGTTAATTAAAAATATCTAACAAAGCTTGGTCTTAGGAAATGAACACCACTTACCGCCTTCCTGTTATAACTGGCAAGACATCATTGGATGTGGCTTCAGTTATTTTAAAAGCGACTTTCTTCAAATCTGAAATACCAACGGCCATGTCCTCCAGCATTCCAATTTCCTCACCTAAACAAGGGCAAAGGAGCTTAGTTACAAACATACTATTTGAAGAAAGTCACTTTGTACTCCACCTTCCTGCTGGAATTTGTTCTAACAGTTTAGTGAATGAGTTTCTGAAGGCAGCGAATCCATTCTCAATACGTTTTCCTGAGTCTGAAGGTTTTCATCAGTGAAACAAGAACCATTTAAATAGACTCCAGCTGTCCACATACCCTTTGAGGGAAGGAAAGAGGAATGCCTTTGTTGGAAGGTTAGAGAGAAGTTTTAATCCTTCTATGGCACGAAGTATCATGCAGATCTCTTTCCCTTGGCAGGACTGACATTTGATTTCTAGAAATAATGGAGATGGCTGAAATGAAGGTCACTGACCCAAGCTCATGCTAGTTTTATATCTTAATACACTGACAAATAAAACCTAAGAAGGAGGTAATTAAATAAGATTCTAGATCAGTCCTGCACAACAGAAATATAACGTGAGCCACATATATAATTTTAAATTTCCTGGTAATCATCTTTTTAAAGAGTAAAATTTTAAACGGTGAAATTAACTTTAATAATCTGTTTTCCTTTAGGCTGATAGTTCCAAAATAACATTTCAGCTGTAAATCAATATACTATGATTAATTATTCATTAATTATTAATATAAAACTCTTTTTTCACTAGTCTTTGAAACCTGATGTGCACGTTGAGTACTTATTGATTTGGACTAGATACATTTCAAGTGTTCAATTGCCACACCAACCTATGTATTGAACAGGGCAGCTCTAGACAGTACAGAGTTGGGACTTTAAAAATCCAGTCATTGAAACTAGGTTGGCAAAAGCCTTTATTTAAAAAGCCTCAGCCTGTGAAATAATCCATAATCCCATTTTCAAAACATAATGAGAAAAAAAAATGTCATGAAGAATGTAGGGGTAAGACAGGAATAAAGACAGAGACCTACTAGAGAACGGACTTGAGGATATGGGGAGGGGGAAGGGTGAGCTGTGACAAAGCACGAGAGAGGCATGGACATATGTACACTGCCAAACGTGGGGTAGATAGCTGGTGGGAAGCAGCCGCCTGGCACAGGGAGATCAGCTCGGTGCTTTGTGACCGCCTGGAGGGGTGGGATAGGGAGGGTGGGAGGGAGGGAGATGCAAGAGGGAAGAGATACGGGAACATATGTATATGTATGGCTGATTCACTTTGTTGTGAAGCAGAAGCTAACGCACCATTGTGAAGCAATTATACTCCAATAAAGATGTTAAAAAAATAAAATAAAATAAAATAAAATAAAATAAATCTTGAAGACTAAAAAAACAAAAAACATAATGAGAGTAGAAGCACAGTGACAGGGAAAATGAATACAAAGAACTAAAAATTACATTCTTTCTCTAATGCTTGATGCAAGAAAGGTTTACTACTCATTTTTATATTTAGCTGAAGAATCTATGGATCACATATCTTTATGAATAGCAATATTATTTTAACATGGACTAAAGCAATACTTACTATATGTACTTAGCAGTCCTTCATATTGTACTATCAATCCCACCGTGTGAAGCTGCTCAAGGAAGCCAGGGTCATACAAACTTGTGTGCAGTTTGATGATAAAACCACAGACCAATCCAGCAAGCTAAAAAAAAATCATTGAAGAGATTACTGGGGTCAGCAAACTTTAATTTAAAAATATATGTCTTTGAGACATCACAGACATAATTAGAAATTTTCAAGTATATGTAACAAAATTATAACTATTTCTATATCCATTTTGAAATGCGTTGACTGCATTTACTCTAGTATGGCTTGGGGAAGGCAGCATTGTGAAATGGGAACGACCACGGACTCGGAATCTGCAAATCCTGTCCCTCCCATTTCTAAGCAGCAAAACCATAAAAAGTTATTTAACACTTGCAAATCTTTCTGTTCTTATTTTTTTGCACACGGAAAATAGAGATAATAGTTCTCATTTTGCAGAGTTGTTGAAAGGACACAATGGAGAAACGTGTATAAGGCAGAGCATAATGCCTGACACTTAGCTCCGTTTGCTACTGGGTCATGCATGAAATAGGGGGGACAAGAGATATTTTGGGTAAAACATGCCCTTTGTCTGGAAGGTTTAGAAGGAGAGGCTTCTGTCTCTTTCCTTCCATGTGTCTGTCTATAAAACTCAATCATGGTGGTGGAGGCAGGAGGGGAGAAGGAACACAGCCATTGTGATGGAGGCCAACCTTGGTGTCATGGGCTAGGGTTGGGTGTAGGCAAAGGAGGTGGTCCTGTCAAACTTCCCATTCAAGATTATGGCCTGGTGAACTTATTTTATAAACACCAAAAAAGAGATCATTATGAAGTCCCGTCCTGGGACTCATGAGGGAGCTGTATAAATAAGGGCTTGCAAACAGATCCCTTTTGCCGGTCCTGGCTGCCATCCACACTGTGCACCGTGTGGAGAGCCCACGGCATAACATGAGGACAGGATGGGGGACCCTTTCCTTCACAGACTCTCTGCCCTGTGAAACAGCATGGACATTTCAGAGACGTGGCCACCTCTTTGCTGAAATAAATACTTCAGGTCTCAGACACTGTTTCCATTCGGCTTATATTTATTATGAGTAAGAAAAACTGGGTACTAAACTTAAAAAAAAGAATCCCTTTAAAAAGAAAACTGCCAAAGGACCTATGGTATAGCACAGGAAACTCTGCTCAAAATTATGTAACAACCTCAATGGGAAAAGAATTTGCAGAAGAATAGATATATGTGTATGTATAACTGAATCACTTTGCTGCACACCTGAAACTATCACAACATTGTTAATCAACTATATGTCAATATAAAACAAAAGGATTCAGGAAAAAAGAAAACTGTCAAAAAAAGATATCTATCTTCACCAAGGATACTATGTGACAGTCCATCACTGTGCTGGGCTCACAAGATCAAGAGGCACCTACTGCTTGGCTGAAGACGACGTCTCTTCTTAGCGTCAGCATCAAACATTGGGGAAGGCTGTAGGCCAGCTCCTGAAGGAGCACGAACGTCAGGGACTGCTTGGCTCGATTCACCACTTCTCCCATGCAGTCCTTCAGGGTGAGGATGAGGGGATACAACTGTTCATACCAGTCCTCTGTGGGGTGGATGGGGCATAAGAACAGTGGGATAGATGAAGGAAGGTCTTGGAAGATAGAACCAATTTGTTTATTTTTTCAGTGAAGTTCTACACATTATTAAGGAGTCACAAAGATTAGATTTAAAGATCTCCAATTCCAATCTCTCCTCTGAACTCCAGGTGTCTATTACCAGCCACCCACTTGGGTGTATCTAACTCATCTATGGTAGAAGTCTTCTCTTCTCTACTCATCTCTAATCTGTGCATTGCCTGTATCTTAGCGGATGGTACCACCAAACTCTTCCTATGCTGGAAACGATTTCTTGGACTTCTTCTACAGTCTCCACATTTACTGGGTCATTAAATCAGTTCTACCACCATAGTAAGCCATCAAACACTCATCTTCCCCCTTGCCCTCTCCCATCATCATTTATCCATCTCCTTCGGACCACTTTCTATTCCGCTCCATAACTGACCCCTCTTCCTCCAGTCATATTCTACTCGAATCCTTTCTCAACAGAGTTGCTAGAGGGGGCTTTCTAATCAGTTTGAATCCCATCACTCACTCTTTCACTTCCTTAACTTAAACTATTTTAAACACACCAAAACATTCAGAACAAAGTCCCAAAGCATGACAGACCCTGCATTATCTGACCTCTGCCTACATGTTCAGTCTCATCTCTCAGAACTTTTTCACTTGAAGCCTTGAGTCCCAGGTGAGCTGAACAACACGGATTTCCCCAAACCTGCTGTCTCTCATCTCAGTGTCTTTGCAAATCCTATCTCCAATCCTGGAGCACATACATATCTTCCTGACAAACACTTTGTCTTCTCTGCAGACTCAACAGGGTTTCTCTCTTCCAGGAAGTCTTCTTGATTTTCCCCTTAATCCCCTCCTCCCCCCATCCCTGTTTACTAAAAGTTTGCATCACAGCTCCTTGCTCTTACTGTTCTAGAGTGATCCATGCTGTTCTGCAAGAAAGGGAGCTCACTGAGGGTGAGAAATTTCTGCTTTAATCACTGAATCTCCAGAAGCTAGCATAGCAGATATTCAGTTTTTAATTGAATGAGTAAAGTTATAATAAATATAACAAAAGTCTTTTAAGATATAGACATGTAAGAGAAAATCAAGTTTTTGACAATATTTGGAATTCGAATAGCTTTCCTTCAAATCAGGATACAAAACTGAAACCATCTGTGCTTTTTGTATGTCTAGAAATTTAACATGTTTCAATTATATAATTATGACTTTGGCATGTGAAATAGAAACAAGTTATATCCTATTGCAGTTTATTTGGAAATCAAACCCCTGACAAATGTCAAACATTATAAATTCCAGACTGTGTGCTATTCCATTAATATATAAATAAATTAACAGTAGTGGGAAAAATACAAATATGATTTAAAAGAAACAAGCGAATGCTGAAAAATTAATTATGAATCAAGATCTAAAATGGTATGACCGGGCTTCCCTGGTGACGCAGTGGTTTAGAGTCCACCTGCCGATGCAGGGGACACGGGTTCGTACCCCGGTCCGGGAAGATCCCACATGCCACGGAGCGGCTGGGCCCGTGAGCCATGGCTGCTGAGCCTGCACGTCCGGAGCATGTGCTCCGCAACGGGAGAGGCCACAGTGAGAGGCCCGCGTACCGCAGAAAGAAAGAAAATAATAATAATAAATAAAAAAAATAAAATAAAATAAAATAAAATGGTATGACCTTCTCAGTTTACAAAAGTGAATGATGTGAAAGGTCAGTAATCAGTTAAAACCTTGGAAGAGTTATAGGTAGTGATGAAAAGAATCATAATCATTATTGTACCATATCTATTGTCACTTACTTATTTTATGTTGTGGTGAAATAGATTAGATGAAATAAACCAAAATGGGTGAAAGGATAATTAATGGCCCCAACTCAATAAAAAGATGTGTTCCTGTTAATACTCCATGTAAATGCTTATGTGATGCTATAATGCAAAATACATTAGGAATATTAGGAGTTCTTATTTTAAAATATTGTAGAATTAAGTGTTATGAGAGGAATAAAAAAAAACTAGAGAAAGGGGAATTCAATGAAGGCCTATTAAATCTGTAATCGTTTAATAAAGGAATCACTGTGGGCAGCCTAGGATGAAATACGAACCGTGGTTCAAATACAACAGGCATTCGGTGACTATTGATTTTTATGTCATTAGTAGCTGTAAAAAGGGCAAATGGAGGTACCTTAGACTTATTTTCAGAATAAAAGACACATCAGTAGACACCAAGAAGGAATATTCGATATTCCTATTGTTTTCATATTTACATTCTTTTATCTCCCATTCTCTCCTACTCTCTAATTATTGTTCTCAATATGAATGTGCACACACACACACACACACACACACACACACACACACACAGAGAAAACGAATATCTCAATAAATTGACCCAGATGTAGATCTTAAAAGATAACAGACTGAAAACCTATTTTGTTTTGTGCTGAGGTCTGCAGAGATCTACTGAAGAATTCTCCAACATAAGATAAAGCCTTGCGCAGTAGGTGGCGCTGTTTTACCAGGCTGAAGTAGAACTAACTTGGTCACTTACTCCATTCAGGTAACTGATTTATATACTCTTTTATATATTTGCACAGTTCCCAAACAGCAGGTACATGTTGTATGGGCACTTTGCATCCTACTCTCCTGTGTCAAGTGGTCAATAACCTGGCCAAAAGTGTAATAGGCTCTTTCTATTAGAAAATGGAAAATTAACTTAATTTTTTTCCCTTGGAAGATACTAAGTGACAGCTCAAATTAAATATAGCTGATGGTTTTCTTGAAGATCTTTAAAAGAGGAATCTTCACAGATTTCTTCATTAGCATCAGGATAATTTCTTTACTCACTTCTAAACCTATCTTCACACTTACCTAACCATTTGACTCAATCAGAAATTACAATGACATTAAAAAAGAGACAGAGAGATCACCTGATTTCTAGTCCTTCTAGAATAAAACTAAGGACCTGGAAAAATAAATAAATACACTGAAATTCTAAATCTAGGAGTGTTGTTAGGTATTTGTCTGACACTAGCAATATTTCAGTGTCTCTGTTTATTGTAATTATATATACTTTTTTATGGCTAAAAGTTAAGGAAAATGACAATATAAGAAAACATTAATGATGAATGAGAAAATTACAAGTTGGTGAGCAAGGTAGAATGGCTTAAAGATATTAATAAGCTTCCTATAAAGAAGCATACTTGAGAAAGCTAAAATTACATTTTTTTTTCTAGAAAAAAAGCAATTTAAGTTCAGCAGATAAAGGAAAACCTCACTGGCAAATGCAAATTGTGATGGCTTCAGGTTTTGTTCCCTGTTAATATTCACTCTGTAAATCTCAGGTTCTGAAATAAACACAACGGGGTGGGATAGGCCAAAGAAAGGCTAAAGTAGTCAGTTCATAAACAGCCTTTTTGCTCCAATGAGCATTCCAAATCACTCTCACAAAGGCAAAAGAAATGCTTTGGTTTTCTCTTTAAAAATATTTTTGGGGGCTTCCCTGGTGGCTCAGCAGTTAAGAATCTGCCTGCCAATGCAAGGGACACGGGTTCAAGCCCTGGTCCGGGAAGATCCCACATGCCGTGGAGCAACTAAGCCCGTGCACCACAACTACTGAGCCTGCACTCTAGAGCCCACGAGCCACATCTACTGAAGCCCGCATGTCTAGAGCCCGTGCTCCACAAGAAGAGAAGCCACCGCAGTGAGAAGCGCACACACCGCAACAAAGAGTAGCCCCCGCTCACTGCAACTAGAGAGAAAGCCCGCGCGCGGCAACGAAGTCCCAATGCAGCCAAAAATAAATAAATTAAAAAATATATATATATTGGGTAACAACAAAAAAAGCAGTAACTCCTGACGGTCCTGAGACCACTGTCATATCCCTCTCAGCTTCCTGTCTCTCCATACTTACAATCTACATGGGGTTTATTTTGCCCTGATGGGAAAACCATTTTCTGGGAGGGATAAAGATGGTGTTCATTCTGCATTTTCTAGTCCAAGGAAGAAATCTTGAAATGCACACATCCATTCTTCTGAGTTTAGTTTCCTCACGTTTCAACTGAGATTTTACTCACACACACACACACACACACACACACACACACACACACACACACTCCTGATATACCCAAGGACGCAGGGTAGCTCAGGGCTCACCACAATATAGTCACCTACACCTCTCACAGAAGCTAACTGGCCCAGCAGGCACATAAGTGCCCACATCGTTGATTCTATCCTCTGGGCTCCTTTTAGTGACAGAGGAAAATATGAAGAGAATGTTTTAGCGTCTCTATAAAAACTTGCTGAAACTCCTTAACCCTGAGACCAAGAAGCAGAGTCTTTCCTCAGGAAAGCATTAAAAAGCGTGTGGCTTTGCTGAGCTTATCCTGAGCTTTGTGAAGTGTGTTGGAAGGCATCCAAACAGAGCCTGTTTTCCAGCTTCTCTAACGTATTCAAGTGAATTCACTGAAGGATTCAAAGAACGACTGCCGGGCATCCCCCTCACCTCCTCCACACACCATCTATTTCCTGTACAGGTTGTCCACGTCCTCTGAGCTCAATGGCTCTTAGGTTGCTCAGGAGGAAAAAAAAAGAGCCGAATACCAACCAATGGTAGCAGAGCGTAATGCTTTCTTTCCAATTTCCGAGCCATTTTCTTCTCAGGTGCTTGGTCTCTTTCTCTCATTTAAGATAATGAACTTCACTTCAAGGAAGCTTGTAGCCATTGTTATTTTTGTTATCACCACTTTTTAGACATGGGGGTGGGGGGAAGAAAAGCTCACAGCTTGCATGCCCATTAAACTTTATGCAAGGAGATAAGAGAAGAAATGAGCCTGGCTCTTAGGATTCGCCTAAGTTAAGAAGATGATGAACTGTGAAGTCATTAGAATGGCCTTTAAGGAGGGTGATAAAATGTTCAAGGTTCTGAGAGGAACAGAGACCCATCCCACAGCTGACAGGGTTTTTATAGGATGCCCAAACCTCAGGTAGCACAGAACTGGCAGTGAGTTCAAGGCTGAGGGCTGGGAGTGGGTATATCATATCCCTGCCCATAGAGTCCTTGTTGGTTTTGAAGAGCTTATGTCCTCCGTCAACCCAGAGATGGCTACCTATGTGTCCCTCTGTCTTTTGGGTACAATTTTACAATGTGAACATCAGCACTGAGGGGTCAACTAATAATAAGTCTTCCTCTCCAGATACCTTCTAGCAGGACTCCTTTGTATACTACATATGGCCAACTTTGGTCATAGACTCTAGACACCCGGCCATAGGAGGCCACCAACTATCAGCCGTATCTCTGAGACAGAGGACACAGAAATGAGGCTGATCCAGACAACAGACGAGTAACCAGGGAAAGAAAAGCACCTGCTGAGGCTGCGCTGCCTAGAGTGACTTCTTGGCCACTCAGAATGATCTCCTCCAAGTCTTCCTAACTCCTTGCCCACCTTTACAATCTGGTCCAGGAATTTAAAAAAAACCTGTATTTATCTTTCTTTAAAAAATGCTAACCTGTCTTCCTTATATCAATTTCCCCTCTTTTTTCACTGCCATCGTGAGAAATACATTCGTCCTTCAGTATCCATGGAGGATTGGTTCCAGGAACTCTTGCAAATACCAAAAACCAAAGATGCTCAAGTCCCTTCTATAAAATGGCATAGTACCATCATCCCTCCGTATCCGCGGGGTCCACATCTGGGGATTCAACCAACTGTGGATGAGGAAACTGCAGATACAGAGGGCCGACTGTATCCGACAAATAGAGCCTCTTCAATGTGAGGTCCTATGGTTGATACTAATGTTAAAACTCATGGCCCCTACCATCACGGAGCTTAAAATACAGAACCCATAAACTAACGGGAGGAGGTCAGAAGTGGGACTGGAGGGGAGCGGGGAAGGGGCTGAGATGACTTTAAGCACGTGGAAAAGGCAGGAATAAAGGGGAAGTAAGTGTTGAGCCTGAAGCCGTAGGAAAAACCAATGGAAAACCAGGTGGGCAGTCACCATGGTAGACATAGGGAATGGAATAAGTAGGCGTGGGAGAGAAGAAGGAAAGTGCAGAGTATGGGTGAGCAGAGAGCCAAAAGCTAAGAAGCAAGGCCAAATCTAGAAATAATGGGTATCAGGTAGGGCAAGGTTAATGATAAGCCTGGAAGGAAGATCACATATAAATGTTGTACCTTCCTTCGCACCTAGTAGGAGCAGTTTTAAAGGCTCCAAGGGTATTCACACAAAAGACAAACGTGTATGTTCAAATGTTATCATCGTCGTGTCCAGTGAGCTATGATCCAAGGTAAGTGACTGACCTTGGCACCTTCCAGTTGTATGAGAAATGAGTGGACTGCTCAACTCGACACACTGCTAGGAGAAGAACAAAGGCAACTTTTCTCATGTCAAGGGAACATTATTTGTTTAAGTCCTGCCAGTCTGAGAACAATGTCATAAAACTTTCCAGTCTTGCTCTTAGAAAAACAGCAAAGGAAATGCATCAACTGATATCCTGCTTAAACTTCTCATTTCACAGCACAAAGTTGAAAGCCTTAAGTAAATTCTGCTAAGACAGTTTCCAGGAACTAAATCCATTAATCAAACAAGTTCTGCATTGGTTGCAGCACAGAAGTTTTGAATCAGAGTTTACAGTGGACCAGGAAGAGTCACATATTCACATTCCTTGAGCTTATTTTGCCTTTTGGCCTAAAAAAATCTGTAACCTCAGGACTCTGACCTACAAACACGCTGAGCTTTTAAGAATAAGTGCGTAGGTCATAGGTCATTGAGCAACCTAAAATCACCAATACATCTACATCAGACAGCTCTTGTCATTTAAATTTTGTCCAGTATCTAAGACTGAGAAAAGAGGGGTGGTGGATACTGAGTTGATGAAAGCCTGATTAGAGCACAGGCACCCAGAGGGGAAAGGGAAATACATTATCTACTCTGCAGCGAAGTAGGTGAGTGTAGCAGTTCAAGGCCAGTAAAGTTCAAGGCCAGTGGAATACAGTGCATCCTTTTAAAAATTATTTCTACAGGGGCTTCCCTGGTGGCGCAGTGGTTGAGAGTCCGTCTGCCGATGCAGGGGACACGGGTTCGTGCCCTGGTCTGGGAGGATCCCACATGCCGTGGAGCGGCTGGGCCCGTGAGCCATGGCCGCTGAGCCTGCGCGTCCGGAGCCTGTGCTCCACAACGGGAAAGGCCACAACAGTGAGAGGCCCGCGTTACGCAAAAAAAAAAAAAAAAAAAAAATATATATATATTGCTACAAATCCAACAAAGCTTCATGTAAACAGGTTCAACTTATAAGTGCTGAGTAAGTAGGCAAGTAACCAAACATAACATAAACAGTACCATTTCTCCCTCTATTCCATAATTATATGCCCCACAGTTCCCACATGGGATATATGAATCTTTTTTCTTTGACTATCTCAGTTTCTCTGTGGGAGTGAGTATCATCAGATTTATGAGAACGCTAAATAATATTTCAATTGTAATTATGAATACTTGGCAATTCTTAATTTCTGCATAAGGTACAATTCCATAGTAAACTTTTAAGAGATACCGATGGGATTGATTTTCATGAAGTTATCCCATAATACTGCTAATTTGTGTCTGATAAAACAACATTTTGTTCAAAGGGTGATAGCAAAAAATTATCTGTACAGAGTTAAGGTTAGAGATGCTTTTTCCTGGAAAGAACAGAAGCAGTGCGGCACCGTGGCTGAGGGGACAGGCTCTCAACTCAGAGCACCAGAGTTGGAATCCAGACGCTGCCACTACACTTGGTTCTACTCTTTCAATCTACAGTCAAATCTCAACATAACAGCCTGGATGTTAAAATCTAAGTCAAATCAGGTTAATCCTCTGCTCAAAATCCTCCAATTACCTCTTGATTTTCTCAGAGTAATACCCAAATTCAATACAAAGACCCTGCATAATCCTTCCCCCAACAAGTTACCTCTAAATTCATCTTCTACTCTCTCCTCTTCACTTTCTCTGTTCAAACCAAACCAGCTTCTTTGCTGTTTCCTGATCATGGAAGGCATACTTATGCCTCAAGGTTTTTGCATTAGTTGTGTTCAATGCCTCAAATATCCTTACCCCAGGTATCCACATGGCTCACTTCCTTACCTCGTGTCTTTGTTCAAACATCAACTTCTCAGTGAAGCTCGCACTGACTACAAAGCTTCAACAATATTCCGAAACCTTTTTACTTCACTCTATATTTTTCCACAGCATTTGCCACTGTTAACATATTAGGTGATGCCCTTATTTCTTATGTTACTTTTTTATGTCGAAAGATGTAAAAAGAATACAAACTTCAGGATGTCAGGTGTTTTGTATGTTTTGTTCATTATTGTATCCCCGTGTCTAGAATAGTGCCTGTATAGTAGATGCTCAACTAAAATATGTTGAATGACTGAAAGGAAAGAAAAAAAATCACTTTAAAAATAATGTGAGATGGATTAGAGGATGGGACCTTGAAGATGGCGGAAGAGTAAGACGCGGAGATCACCTTCCTCCCCACAGATACACCAGAAATACATCTACACGTGGAACAACTCCTACAGAACACCTACTGAAGGCTGGCAGAAGACCTCAGACCTCCCAAAAGGCAAGAAACTCCCAACGTACCTGGGTAGGGCAAAAGAAAAAAAGAAAAAACAGAGACAAAAGAATAGGGACGGCACCTGCACCAGTGGGAGGGAGCTGTGAAGGAGGAAAAGTTTCCACACACTAGGAAGCCCCTTCGCGGGCGGAGACTGCGGGAGGCGGAGCGGGGAGCTTAGAAGCCACGGAGGAAAGCGCAGCAACAGGGGTGCGGAGGGCAAAGTGGGTAGATTCCCGCACAGAGGATCAGGGCCGACCAGCACTCACCAGGCCGAGAGGCTTGTCTGCTCACCCGCCGGGGCGGGCGGGGCTGCGAGCTGAGGCTCGGGTTTCGGTTTCGGACGGATCCCAGGGAGAGGACTGGGGTTGGCGGCTTGAACACAGCCTGCAGGGGGTTAGTGCACCACTGCTAGCCGGGAGGGAGTCTGGCGAAAAGTCTGCACCTGCCGAAGAGGCAAGAGACTTTTTCTTCCCTCTTTGTTTCCTGGTGCGCGAGGAGAGGGGATTAAGAGCGCTGCTTAAAGGAGCTCCAGAGACGGGCGCGAGCCGCGGCTAAAAGCGGGGACCCCAGAGATGGGCGCGAGCCGCGGCTAAAAGCGCGGACCCCAGAGACGGGCGGGAGACGCTAAGGCTGCTGCTGCCGCCACCAAGGGGCCTGTGTGCGAGCACAGGTCACTCTCCACACCCCCTTCCGGGGAGCCTGTGCAGCCCGCCACTGCCAGGGTCCCGGGATCCAGGGACAACTTCCCCGGGAGAACGCACGGCGCGCCTCAGGCCGGTGCAACGTCACGCCAGCCTCTGCCGCCGCAGGCCTGCCCCGCATGCCGTGCCCCTCCCTTCCCCCGGCCTGGGTGAGCCAGAGCCCCCGAATCAGCGGCTCCTTTAACCCCGTCCTGTCTGAGCAAAAAACAGATGCACTCCAGCGACCTACACGCAGAGGCAGGGCCAAATCCAAAGCTGAGCCCCTGGGAGCTGTGAGAACAAAGAGAAAGGGAAATCTCTCCCAGCAGCCTCAGATGCAGCGGATTAAAGCTCCACAATCAACTTGATGTACCCTGCATCTGTGCAATACATGAATAGACGACGAGTCATCCCAAATTGAGGAGGTGGGCTTCGAGAGCAAGATCTATGATTTTTTTCCCTTTTCCTCTTTTTGTGAGGGTGTATGTGTATGCTTCTGTGTAAGATTTTGTCTGTATAGCTTTGCTTCCAACATTTATCCTAAGGTTCTATCCGTCCCCCCCTTTTTTTTTCTTTTCTAAATAAGTATTTTTTAATTCAATAACTTTATTATACTTTATTTTATTTTTACTGTATCTTCTTTCTTTCTGTCTTTTTTCCTTCTTTCCCTCCTTCCTTCCTCCCTCCCTCCCTCCCTCCTTTCTTTCCTTCTTGCCTTCTTTCCTTCTTTCTTTCTTCCTTCCCTCCTTCCTTCCTTCCCTCTTTTCCTTCTTTCTTTCCTCATACTTCTACTAATTCTCTCTACTTTTTCTCCCTTTTATTCTGAGCCGTGTGGATGAAAGGCTCTTGGTGCTCCAGCCAGGAGTCAGGGCTCTGCCTCTGAGGTAGGAGAGCCAACTTCAGGACACTGGTCAACAAGAGACCTCCCAGCTCCACATAATATCAAACGGCGAAAATCTCCCAGAGACCTCCATCTTAACACCGGCACCCAGCTTCACTCAACGACCAGCAAGCTACAGTGCTGGACAACCTATGCCAAACAACTAGCAAAACAGGAACACAACCCCACCCATTAGCAGAGAGGCTGCCTAAAATCATAATAAGGCCACAGACACCCCAAAACACACCACCAGACGTGAACCTGCCCACTAGAGAGACAAGATCCAGCCTCATCCACCACAACACAGGCACTAGGCCCCACCACCAGGAAGCCTACACAACCCACTGAACCAACCTTAGCCACTGGAGACAGCCATCAAAAACAGCAGGAACTACGAACCTGCAGTCTGCAAAAAGGAGACCCCAAACACAGTAAGATAAGCAAAATGAGAAGACAGAAAAACACACAGCAGATAAAGGAACAAGATAAAAATGCACCAGACCTAACAAATGAAGAGGAAATAGGCAGTCTACCTGAAAAAGAATTCAGAATAATGATAGTAAGGATGATCCGAAATCTTGGAAATAGAATGGACAAAATGCAAGAAACAGTTAACAAGGACCTAGAAGAAATAAAGATGAAACAAGCAACGATGAACAACACAATAAATGAAATTAAAAGTACTCTAGATGGGATCAATAGCAGAATAACTGAGGCAGAAGAACGGATAAGTGACTTGGAAGATAAAATAGTGGAAATAACTACTGCAGAGCAGAATAAAGAAAAAAGAATGAAAAGAACTGAGGACAGTCTCAGAGACCTCTGGGACAACATTAAATGCACCAACATTCGAATTATAGGGGTTACAGAAGAAGAAGAGAAAAAGAAAGGGACTGAGAAAATATTTGAAGAGATTATAGTTGAAAACTTCCCTAATATGGGAAAGGAAATAGTTAATCAAGTCCAGGAAGCACAGAGAGTCCCATACAGGATAAATGCAAGGAGAAATACGCCAAGACA
Source organism: Globicephala melas (assembly GCF_963455315.2). Taxonomy (NCBI): domain Eukaryota; kingdom Metazoa; phylum Chordata; class Mammalia; order Artiodactyla; family Delphinidae; genus Globicephala; species Globicephala melas. The sequence continues at coordinate 117,435,000 of NC_083318.1, read as the reverse complement.
CATATTAATCAAACTGTCAAAAATTAAATACAAAGAAAGCATATTAAAAGCAGCAAGGGAAAAACAACAAATAACACACAAGGGAATGCCCATAAGGTTAACAGCTGATCTCTCAGCAGAAACCCTACAAGCCAGAAGGGAGTGGCAGGACATACTGAAAGTGATGAAGGAGAAAAACCTGCAACCAAGACTACTCTACCCAGCAAGGATCTCATTCAGATTTGATGGAGAAATTAAAACCTTTACAGACAAGCAAAAGCTGAGGGAGTTCAGCACCACCAAACCAGCTTTACAACAACTGCTAAAGGAACTGCTCTAGGCAAGAAACACAAGAGAAGGAAAAGACCTATAATAACGAACCCAAAACAATTTAGAAAATGGGAATAGGAACATACATATCGATAATTACCCTAAATGTAAATGGACTAAATGCTCCCACCAAAAGACACAGATTGGCTGAATGGATACAAAAGCAAGACCCTTATATATGCTGTCTACAAGAGACCCACTTCAGACCTAGAGACGCATACAGACTGAAAGTAAGGGGATGGAAAAAGATATTCCATGCAAATGGAAACCAAAAGAAAGCTGGAGTAGCAATTCTCATATCAGACAAAATAGACTTTAAAATAAGGACTACTAAAAGAGACAAAGAAGGACACTACATAATGATCAAGGGATCGATCCAAGAAGAAGATATAACAATTGTAAATATTTATGCACCCAACTTAGGAGCACCTCAATACATAAGGCAAATACTAACAGCCATAAAAGGGGAAATTGACAGTAACACATTCATAGTAGGGGACTTTAACACCCCACTTTCACCCATGGACAGATCATCCAAAATGAAAATAAATAAGGAAACACAAGCTTTAAATGATACATTAAACAAGATGGACTTAATTGATATTTATAGGACACTCCATCCAAAAACAACAGAATACACATTTTTCTCAAGTGCTCATGGAACATTCTCCAGGATAGATCATATCTCTGGTCACAAATCAAGCCTTGGTAAATTTAAGAAAATTGAAATTGTATCAAGTATCTTTTCTGACCACAACGCCATGAGACTAGATATCAATTACAGGAAAAGATCTGTAAAAAATACAAACACATGGAGGCTAAACAATACACTACTTAATAATGAAGTGATCACTGAAGAAATCAAAGAGGAAATAAAAAAATACCTAGAAACAAATGACAATGGAGACACAACGACCCAAAACCTGTGGGATGCAGCAAAAGCTGTTCTAAGGGGGAAGTTTATAGCAATACAAGCCCACCTTAAGAAGCAGGAAACATCTCGAATAAACAACCTAACCTTGAACCTCAAGCAATTAGAGAAAGAAGAAAAAAAAACCCAAAGCTAGCAGAAGGAAAGAAATCATAAAAATCAGATCAGAAATAAATGAAAAAGAAATGAAGGAAACAATAGCAAAGATCAATAAAACTAAAAACTGGTTCTTTGAGAAGATAAACAAAATAGATAAACCACTAGCCAGACTCATCAAGAAAAAAAGGGAGAAGACTCAAATCAATAGAATCAGAAATGAAAAAGGAGAAGTAACAACTGACACTGCAGAAATAAAAAAGATCATGAGAAATTACTACAAGCAACTCTATGCCAATAAAATGGACAATCTGGAAGAAATGGACAAATTCTTAGAAATGCACAACCTGCCAAGACTGAATCAGGAAGAAATAGAAAATATGAACAGACCAATCACAAGCACTGAAATTGAAACTGTGATTAAAAATCTTACAACAAACAAAAGCCCACGACCAGATGGCTTCACAGGCGAATTCTATCAAACATTTAGAGAAGAGCTGACACCTATCCTTGTCAAACTCTTCCAAAATATAGCAGGAGGAACACTCCCAAATTCCTTCTACGAGGCCACCATCACCTTGATACCAAAACCAGACAAGGATGTCACAAAGAAAGAAAACTACAGGCCAATATCACTGATGAACATAGATGCAAAAATCCTCAACAAAATACTAGCAAACAGAATCCAACAGCACATTAAAAGGATCATACACCATGATCAAGTGGGGTTTATTCCAGGAATGCAAGGATTCTTCAATATATGCAAATCTATCAATGTGATAAACCATATTAACAAATTGAAGGAGAAAAACCATATGATCATCTCAATAGATGCAGAGAAAGCTTTCGACAAAATTCAACACCCATTTATGATAAAAACCATGCAGAAAGTAGACACAGAGGGAACTTTCCTCAACATAATAAAGGCCATATATGACAAGCCCACAGCAAACATCATCCTCAATGGTGAAAAACTGAAAGCATTTCCACTAAGATCAGGAACAAGACAAGGTTGCCCACTCTCACCACTCTTATTCAACATAGTTTTGGAAGTTTTAGCCACAGCAATCAGAGAAGAAAAGGAAATAAAAGGAATCCAAATCGGAAAAGAAGAAGTAAAGCTGTCACTGTTTGCAGATGACATGATACTATACATAGAGAATCCTAAAGATGCTACCAGAAAACTACTAGAGCTAATCAATGAATTTGGTAAAGTAGCAGGATACAAAATTAATGCACAGAAATCTCTGGCATTCCTATACACTAATGATGAAAAATCTGAAAGTGAAATCAAGAAAACACTCCCATTTACCATTGCAACGAAAAGAATAAAATATGTAGGAATAAACCTACCTAAGGAGACAAAAGACCTGTATGCAGAAAATTATAAGACACTGATGAAAGAAATTAAAGATGATACAAATAGATGGAGAGATATACCATGTTCTTGGATTGGAAGAATCAACATTGTGAAAATGACTCTACTACCCAAAGCAATCTATAGATTCAATGCAATCCCTATCAAACTACCACTGGCATTTTTCACAGAACTAGAACAAAAAATTTCGCAATTTGTATGGAAACACAAAACACCCCGAATAGCCAAAGCCATCTTGAGAACGAAAAAAGGAGCTGGAGGAATCAGGCTCCCTGACTTCAGACTATACTACAAAGTAATCAAGACAGTATGGTACTGGCACAAAAACAGAAACATAGATCAATGGAACAGGATAGAAAGCCCAGAGATAAACCCACGCACATATGGACAACTTATCTTTGATAACGGTGGCAGGAATGTACAGTGGAGAAAGGACAGCCTCTTCAATAAGTGGTGCTGGGAAAACCAGACAGGTACATTTAAAAGTATGAGATTAGATCACTCCCTACAACCATACACAAAAATAAGCTCAAAATGGATTAAAGGCCTAAATGTAAGGCCAGAAACTATCAAACTCTTAGAGGAAAACATAGGCAGAACACTCTATGACATAAATCATAGCAAGATCCTTTCTGACCCACCTCCTAGAGTAATGGAAATAAAAACAAAAATAAACAAATGGGACCCAATGAAACTTCAAAGCTTTTGCACAGCAAAGGAAACCATAAACAAGACAAAAAGACAACCCTCAGAATGGGAGAAAATATTTGCAAATGAAGCAACTGACAAAGGATTCATCTCCAAAATTTACAAGCAGCTCATGTAGCTCAATAACAAAAAAACAAACAACCCAATCCAAAAATGGGCCGAAGACCTAAATAGACATTTCTCCAAAGAAGATATACAGACTGCCAACAAACACATGAAAGAATGCTCAACATCATTAATCATTAGAGAAATGCAAATCAAAACTACAATGAGATATCATCTCGCACCGGTCAGAATGGCCATCATCAAAAAATCTAGAAACAATAAATGCTGGAGAGGGTGTGGAGAAAAGAGAACACTCTTGCACTGCTGGTGGCAATGTGAATTGGCTCAGCCACTATGGAGAACAGTATGGAGGTTCCTTAAAAAACTACAAATAGAACTACCATATGACCCAGCAATCCCACTACTGGGCATATACCCTGAGAAAACCAAAATTCAAAAAGAGTCATGTACCAAAATGTTCATTGCAGCTCTATTCACAATAGCCCGGAGATGGAAACAACCTAAGTGCCCATCATCGGATGAATGGATAAAGAAGATGTGGCACATATATACAATGGAATATTACTCAGCCATAAAAAGAAACGAAATTCAGCTATTTGTAATGAGGTGGTTAGACCTAGAGTCTGTCATACAGAGTGAAGTAAGTCAGAAAGAAAAAGACAAATACCATATGCTAACACATATATATGGAATTTAAGAAAAAAAAAATGTCATGAAGAACCTCGGGGTAAGACAGGAATAAAGACGCAGACCTACTGGAGAACAGACTTGAGGATATGGGGAGGGGGAAGGGTGAGCTGTGACAGGGCGAGAGAGAGTCATGGACATATACACACTAACAAACGTAAGGTAGATAGCTAGTGGGAAGCAGCCGCATGGCACAGGGATATTGGCTCGGTGCTTTGTGACAGCCTGGAGGGGTGGGATAGGAAGGGTGGGAGGGAGGGAGACGCAAGAGTGAAGACATATGGGAACATATGTATATGTATAACTGATTCACTTTGTTATAAAGCAGAAACACACCACTGTAAAGCAATTATGCCCCAATAAAGATGTTAAAAAAATAATAATGTGACATCTTTATAATCGTAAAACTTAAGAACTGGAAGAGAACTTTAAAATTTGCAGATGATCTGTATTTTACCAACAAAGAAAGTGAGGTCCAGAGAATTTAAGCAATGTGTCAAAGGTCATGCAGCCAAATTAGTAAACTGTGGACTTGCCAAGTATCTTGGCTCTGGGTCAAGTGTTGTTTTGTTACATTATAATTCACGGCACAATTTTTAAGGGAAACAACATTAATTTTCTGATAAGACTAAATGTTCAACAATGTCATAGGGTACAATTATTATTGGAGTTCTAAGTTTATAATAAAAATCTTTGTGTCATCTTGTATTTTTTACCAAGTTTTAATTTTAACTTGTAAGTGTATTTTAAAAGTTGTCTCACCTACTGACCTGTGAGTTTAAAAAAGCCTCATTCATTGATGTTTCTTTCCCAATGAAATTCTAAACATTCATGTGTAGAAATTCATGGACTCCAGGAATGTTAAGTGCAAGTTCGAGGATATAATGATTTTCAAGCATGTATGCATAAATATGCACGTACACTGAAGATAGTCAATAATACCAAGAAAACCTAAGCATTTCTTGTCTGGTAGCAGTTATAGATCAAGGTGACTATGCGTTGGACTCTACTTGCCAAGAATCATGTTAGGCTCTGGAGATTCAAGAGCAAATCAAAAATACTTGGCATATTTTCTCACAGAGCCAAGACTAGTAGGGGAAATAATATTTAAAACAGCATTACCAATAAATCAGAGATACAGAGGCTGCAAACTAGTGGCCCATGAACAGCTTCATTTGGCCCTCACATGTATTTTATTTGGCCTTCCTCACATTGTAATAATTTTTTAAAAATCTATTATCAACCTTTAAAAAATTGGGATTTTTATATAAAAATTCAGTCACTTGAAGAATCAGAAGATGTGGTAAATAACTTTAGGTCCAGATTCCCCCATGGGAATGATGGGCTAGAGCTGTAGCAGTGGCCCTCTTTGTAGGGACATTTACTTCCTAGTTTGCTCCAGTGTCCATCAATTTCACCTGACTCATTCATGTTAACCTGCACGATGACTGTGGGCCTTTGTACTTACAACTCTTGTAGAAAGCATGATTCCATCATGTGCAGAATCCAATGAAAAATAAAATTGTGAGACTTTGGTTCAAAAAGCAGTAAACAAGCTTTTTTTTTTTTTTCTTTCTTTCTTCCTCAGTGGTACCTCTCTCGGCCCATCATGGTGATTTCTATTTACTCTTTCAGGTCATAGTCCTTTGGGTATGGGGATCTTGCGTGAAGAGCTTCAAAGGCACCCAGACTGACCCTGACTCTCCAGCACTCACACCCAGGTCCCTTAGCAGGTGAGGGTGGGAATGGGAGATGGTCACTAGACTGGGACAAGGATGGGGAAGCTAGGGAGGCACTGGAGAACCAGGGAGACAGAACTGGAGATGAACCAAGTCTCCAAGTTCCAGGCATAGCCTTCTTTGCCCATTATTTACTTATAACACAAAGCTAACACTATTAAAAAAAAAAAGGCAAGATGGTGACCATAGAGCATTAAACCCAGAGCAAAGGGTCCTGCTGACTGAGGAATTCTGCGCACTTGCAAGTGGTCCCCCGCTTGTAACGCCAACTCTGGTCTGAAAGATCAGAAAAGGTGCCCCAGAAGATGTGCAGACTGAGCCTGTGGACAGTAGAGGTGGGCAAACATTTGAAAGCCTGGCATTGAAAAGCACAAGGTGAGCTCTCCAAAGAGTCCAGTGTGGCTGGATCAGGAAGGTTGAGGTAGGGTGACATGAAGAAGATGGCAAAGCACTTGAAGAGGCAAGTGGGAGTCTGGGAATTTAGGGCCTTGTAAGATAAGGAGAAAATGTAACCAACAAGTGAAGCATTAGCTATGACTGCCTGGGAAATCATTCATCAAGATATTAAGAGCAAACATAAAGGCAAGTAAACACACATGCAAAACTGCTCTTAAAATTGAAGCATTCCTTGTCCAACAGTTATTCTGCAGACCTAGTTCTTTCTGACAAATTCAATCAGGGATCACTGTGCCTGGAAGGGAGGCAGGGATGGAAAGCTTAGCAAAGTGCATGTCACAGAAAGGCGAGTGCGGTCAGTTTTAACTATTAAGGTGACTATTTCCTCTCTTTTCCCTCATTTGGTCTCCAAGTTGCATTTGATTTTCATCCCTTGGTGCTTCCTACTCCTCGGCCGAGGGCAATCTCCGCACCCCAAGGCTCTGTATTAGGGATTATGCTCATTTTTTCCTTTCTTTCTCTTTTCATTTTATCCAGTTTCATCTATCTATCTGCTGAAGACTCCCAAACGGATACGTCCTCTTCCACTTTCTTTATCTTGTAGATGCTGTCTTTGGAAAAATCTCTGTGTATCTCCTTTCAAATACAAGTTGCTCAGCCACCAGACTGCAAGAATACGACGATGACTGAGTGTATTTCTAGATACAGTGCCTGGCATAGAATAGATGCTCAAAAAATATCTATCAATTGAATGAAAGGATCTTCCTCTTTGTCTTCCAACTAACATGTATTTGGTATGTCTCTTCCATAAGGCTTAACGCCATGAACTGTTTTAGATATATTTAGATATAATTGTGTCAACTGATTAATTGTTCTATTCATTACTTATTTCAGGTGAATTAGGAAGATAGCTACTCTGGCCAACCAAAGGTAAAGAGAGGAAAAAAGATTTGCTAAAAAATGTGATTTGCTAAAACCTTGGATTTGTCCCTATTTGGAGTACGGGGAGGGGAATTTTTCAGACGACTGATCTCTGGCATTCGCTAGTCATGGATAATTGGTGATAAATTACTGATAAATTCTTGGTAGTTACCAGACAATTGTGTTAACTGGAGGCAGGCAGCGATAAACTAAAAGATGTGGGGGAAAAATAAATTCTCAGATCCCAAGCAAGGCATGTGCCTGCCAGTTAGAAGAAAATTATGAATTGGGGAAGAACGTGAGAATCAAGGAACATGAAAGTAACCAGTGGTACGTGAACTAATTCTGTGATCTCCAGGGATGTTTATCTCCTTTGTATGAGGAAGCAGTGATGACCTGAAGCCAGGATGGGCTCATCTGGGAAAATTATGGCACAGGAACTTCATCTCATTTCTGATAGGGCTTACAGCTAGGTAGATTAGAAAAACGTATTCAATGACATAGGGTATTTGGCCTTTCACAGGGCAGTTCATGACACCTGTGTGAAAAACAAAGAAATACAGGCCATGCAATAACACAAATGGGTCAATACATAGCCGGATCAACACACAACCCCAAAGAGTAGTGATTAACAAGTGTATTTCAATGCATACAATTCTTAGTAATATGCCTCAAGGATATGTATTTATCTCTGTTTTCCCATCATTTTTATCTGTTACTTCTGCGAGTGGACAGGAAATGTTTCCAAGATGTGAAGAAAATAAACCTGAGTAGGGTAGGGCAGTAGATATGATGGATGAAAGAAACGGGTATTTATTAGCATGTACTCAAAAGTGTACTATACTACTGTTGTGGGTTTAGACACCAGTCTCTTCAGGAGAATTGAAATAGACCGTGTCTTAATCTCCTTGTGCTCTTAATATTTCACAATGTCTAGCACAGAGTGGTGCTTAAATATTACTTGAATTTTGAGAAGCCTGAAGGATAGGTCCAATTTAGCAGGGTTTATGGATTTCAATGAAGTTAATAGTAAGATACGACTGTCAAAATAGCAAATGTAAACTTAGATATCAATAATAGAATAGTATCTAAAAGTAGAGAAGTGGTCCTCCTGTGTTACTCTGCACTTGATGCTAAACCTTTGAAAAATGACCAAAACAGTGGCAATTCAAAAAATAACATGATGGTTGCTTTCAGATATGTTAGGCTATAATGTGCAAAAAGGAAAGTAAATTTGTTCCGTTTGTTGTAAATGATTAGATCTGGGCTAGCGGGTAAAATTAAAGAAAACGTATTTAGATCAACATCTGGAGTGTGCCATTTTAGGACATAAAAAACGGTTTCTATCAGTGGAGATGTGTATCACAGGCTAGGGGGAAATTGGCAGATACTACAGATAAGCGTCTTAACATAATTTAGGAGGTTTAATTACATAATCCTTAAGGGCACATCAAAATCTAAGATTCTAAATTCACTGGTTTTATCGTTGAGTCCTCAATTTATTATGAAATTGAAAGCATGTGGTACTACACATACAGAAGATGCTTATAAGTATCTTATAAGGACTTATATAAGTATCTTTGTAAGTATCTTATAAAAGGACAATCTTGTTTATTAAGAAAATATAGGAATATATATAAGCCATGGGAATTTGGAACAGTTAATCTATTATTTGTGCTCAGAACAGTAGAGAAAGTTTTACTTCTCTCAGCACTGTTTGTAGTAAGTCCCAAATTTATGAAGTAAGATATACTGCCAAATCCTGGATCTAAAACAAAAATACCTTCAAAACTACAGGTTTAAAACATTATTAAATTGATACAGTATAAAAATAAAAATCTGCAACTTGAAAAGAGAAATATCTGCAGGTTATAGAGGAACATAAAAAAGTGAATAAATGTAGCAACAATTCAGAAGACCATCTGTTTAACCAACAAAGAAACACCAATTATAGTTATAATGTAAAAATAAAATGATGGTAAAGAAAGAAAAACTGACTGTCTAAAGGTTAATTATGAGATTTCAAAATGTATACCAGGGCTTCCCTGGTGATGCAGTGGTTGAGAATCCACTGCCAATGCAGGGGACACGGGTTCGAGCACTGGTCCGGGAAGATCCCACATGCCGTGGAGCAACCAAGCCCGTGCACCACAGTTACTGAGCCTGCGCTCTAGAGCCCACGACCCACAACTACTGAGCCTGTGTGCCACAACTACTGAAGCCCGCGCGCCTAGAGCCCCATGCCCCGCGACAAGAGAAGCCACTACAATGAGAAGCCTGCGCACTGCAATGAAGAGTAGCCCCCGCTCGTTGCAACTAGCGAAAGCCCGCGCGCAGCAGCAGAGACCCAATTCAGCAAAAAATAAATAAATAAATAAATTTAAAAAAATGTATCCCAATATAAAACACAATAGTCAAAAGCACATGAAAAAATTTGACTAAATCCACTGATTAATTGATCAGAAATTGATCAAAATTAGTGTATTGACTAAAATTGATTAAAAATATCTGCAGAACTTAATTATAAGGAAAAACTAATCAAATGTGAGGAAAATAATCACTAATAAATGATGTGACAGCAAATCTCTATCAGTATTTAGCACCTTATATAGAACAATGAACTCTAGATGACTCAAATCACTCACTGAGTCAATTTATTAATTAACTATAAAAGGAAAAGAATGTAATGATTTTCCACCCCAGCTATGGGCTGGGGATAAATTTGGTGCTATTGAAGAAATGGATTTAATTACCAAAATAATTTTTTGAAATATAGTATTAAGTTATATAATGTCAAGTCACAAATAATCAGATATTACAATATGATTTTTTCACCCCAAATGGCATGAAATCAGTGAAAATATTTAAGGCTGGGAAGTTAAAAGAGTGTTCACAGGTACTGCTGGTAAGAGTACCTATTGTTACAAAGAACCATCAAAATGTCCCAACCCACCCAGATGTTGGTTTCTAAACGCTATTCTCCAGTAAAAGAAACCAGGGTTCCTTGGAAAATAGCTGAACCTAGAGTTGGGGCAAATACAGATCAGACTAGAGTAAGTCCCTCATGATACCAGAGAATAAGGGAGTGAATAAAAACGTAAGAAAGTAAGTAAGAAAGTATGTAGCCTGTAGCAGCAGAAGCTGTCAAAAGGCCACTGAGAGCTCCCAAGAGCTAACTCTAGAACAATTGGAGCCCAAAATAAATAATAACACTATTGGTTTATAAACCAAAGAATAAAATTATTCACAAGTCCACACTGATATAAACAAGTAATTGTATAAATAACTACATTGGAGAGAAGGGGTAACTCTTCCTTACAAGATAATTCCACTTGTAGCAATCTAACTTAGGGGACAATTTCTGAGATGTAGTTAAAGATTTACATATTCAAAGATGCTTACATGTTAATTGTAGCATTATTATAATAATTAAATATCTAAAATAATGTTTTCTCTTTTGATGAATTAGTTTATAGTCATTATAATTTCATTATTTCTAGAGAATATTTATCAGGAAATACTCATAATATAATGACATGCAGGATATCAAGAAGTACATCTGTATTTATATTGTGCACTCCAGTTTGGTTACTCTGTGTGTGTGTGTGTGTGTGTGTGTGTGTGTGTGTGTGTGTGTAAACACAAGATATATTCAAATGTCTGATGGAAATAAAAATCGTATGCAATCCTATTTGTTTTCCTTCTCAAATTTTTAAAATTAATATTTCTAATAAAAATTTAAAATACAGGTAAATTGAGGCACATATCATTAGTGAAGGTATACCTCAAATATCTTTGTCTGAAATAGTTTGGGGGGAGTAGTATAGGTAAATATGTGACTTTAGCTTGTTTGCTTTATATTAGTTCAGAAAGCCACTATGTATTAATTTCTTAACTGCATTGTTTTATGGGTAGAAACTGAAAGTGATTTTTCCCTAACTTAAGAGGAAGAGTAAAATAAGAATAATAAGCATTATTATTTTTATTATTTAATAAAACGTTGTTATTAAATAACTGACTGAGCTAATCAATCCCACTCCAAATATGCAGTAACATCCATAATATATTTTAAGTATACTTGAGCACACACTCATTTGTAAGATGTCTATTTATCTTTGTTAAGCATCCTCTTTTATGTACCACTATCCTTGCTAAAATGTAAGTACTGTACACAATTGTCTAACACATAAAATGTTAACAAAAGATTTAACTTAGAATTATTTGATGATACTATATTGAATAATTTTGAGACCAAAGTATAGATTTTATTTTGCGCATTTAAATAGTGTCTTGTCTCCTAAAAATGTTTCTAACACAAAAAAGAACGGATGAAATAAACATGGATAATAAAATAGAAATAATAAAATCAGTTACAGGACACTGTGTTGTAATTTGACTCTAACCATCTACAAAGCTGATCAAGTTGTCAATTCTACTTTGGGAGCAAATTCCACCTGGTTTTAGACTATATCCAAACAATGCTTTACATTCAAATGAAGGCGATTCATCTAATTTTACAGATGATTTATCGACCAAATGTTTTTACTTTTTAACTGGAAACTTTGATCGCACAGATACAATCTTCTGATAAAATATAAGATATGAATAAATGCATAATTTCAAATACTTTGGAACTCCATTCTCATCAATGAGAAGTTTGGGGGAACATGAAAACAAAAAGATGAGGCAAAATTCAGTATCCCTTAATCTCTTAATCTTACTCACTAAAGATTATTCTGCCTTGAACACCCATCAATGGACAAAACAAGTCACTAATATGGATTCTGCTTCTTTACCTCATTTTCCAGAGCACAGCACAGTGTCTGGCTCATCACTGATGGTCAATAAATATTCAATTAAAGAACATTGAAGTATACTAGTTCCTTCTGACGTAAGTTATGGCAGGCTTTCATTTTGATTCATGTAAAGTTATGGACCTGGACTAGTTTCATTAATAAAACTGATATTATTTTTAAAATATTATAGAAAATCAGAAAAAAACTGATATTATTTTTTAAAAATCCCCATATACAGTTAGATCAAGTAGAACATAAAGAACACCAGTGTAAACTTCCCACCTACATAACCGTACTCTAGAGGATTAGGACCATCTACAGTAAGCAAACTTTAGAAAGCCATTGTTTACAAAAGTGATTTGGAAATGGTTCTACTGTTAACCAGGTGATGAAAGATTGATGTTTCCCATAATTAAACTCCTGATGAAAATGTGAGTAATGAAAAATCAGGAAAACAAATTGAGAAAACAAATTTAATTTGATAAGCATCCACATTTTATTATGACTAATTTTCCTTAAGGAAAAGGAAAAGCAGATTTTGGAAGAAGAGGATAGGGCAACACTTTTCCTTTCCAAACACTTAAGCATCTAGCTGGGACCACTCTAAGAGCAGTTCTTACCATCATAGAGAAATGCAGGTATCTGTCTTAGTTTTTGTTGTCAAAATTAATTAAATTAACGAAAAATTTTAACAAAAGAAGCCATTTATAGGGATGCAACTGTAGTGAAAATTTTAATTATCATGTTTGCTAGTCAATAAGCCATACATTTGAAAGTATCCCTCTCTCTATATATATATGTGTGCGTGTGCGCACATATGTGTGTGTGTTTGTCTATCTACAGAGACTAGACACCCATGTGTATGCATATGTATGCATCTGTGTGTGTGTGTGTACATATACATATGTCCATGAAAGTCTAGACCCTGTGAAAATATGTCTTTGGAATAACACACAAAAACATTCTTCTTATACAGAATTAAAACTTCTTATATGTTTTTTAAATAATTCACAAAATCACTCCTCAGAATAAGGCAAGGAACATTTTTATCATACCGACTTCTTTTCAGGAACCATTTTGAGATACTGTGTCCTGAGATCCCTCAAAGTTTCTAAGCGTTTTCAGATGCTTGTTTTTCTTCCTAATACAATTTGGAGGAATGTGTAAAAGTAGATTAAACTATGTCAGACTCTTTAAAAGAAAACACTGTTCTCCTTTCAAGAGGGCTTTTATGAAGCAAAAACAAAACAAAAACGAGCATTGCAAGCAGTTCTGAAAACACAACTGTGATGCAATTTGATAAATAGCCTTCCATCACCCCAGCCAGGGCAGTGGAAAAACACTCTATCAGCACTTTCATCTAAGGCACTGCTGACTCCTCTTTTTCGATCCCATTGTATCTTGGCTTCCTCATTTTGGTTACTCGTCAATGACCGGAAAAAAAATGATTCCTTACCCTGTGGATGAGTTATCACGGAGTCCCCTAGAGAATGGCCCTTTTCTCCATCTTTGCCGCTGCCATCGTCTCCTTCACTGCTGCCGTCTCTTTCAATCAGTTTATCCACCATAGCAATAATGCAGTTCAGGCTCTTGCCCACGTGGGCCCACACCCTATCCTGAAAAGAGCATGAGTATCACTACACATTTTTATTGCAAAACCGAGATCAGGCAAAATCAGATGAATCCACCTGAGAGCAGCAGGTAGAAGAACAAATCATAAGGATGCAGACTGAGCAGCTCTAATACCCCCATTAATTTGGCCAAATTATGGATAGACAAGAAATCTACTTTCTCCTAATAAAGAATAATTTAAGTGTTGTGAATCTTTTTATTTAGTCCATTATTTTTCCGCTGTCATAAAGCAATGATGAACTACCGAACGGCATGAATCCATAATTGAGCACCAGTTACGACATTTTACGCTGGAGATGTCTATTTTCTTTATCAATACTTAGTAAGAAAGCAGAGATACACCAATATTTTTAAAGAATGACCGCCGCTTGCATTCAAACTTCTTATTTTTCTTTTTATTGTGATAATATATACATAATGGCAAAGTTGACCATTTTAACCTTGTGGCCTCTCCCGTTGTGGAGCACAGGCTCCGGATGCGCAGGCTCACCGGCCATGGCTCACGGGTCCAGCCGCTCCGCGGCATGTGGGATCCTCCCGGACCGGGGCACGAACCCGTGTCCCCTGCATCGGCAGGCAGACTCTCAACCACTGCGCCACCAGGCAAGCCCCATTTTAACCATTTTTAAGGGTACAGTTCAGCGGCATTAAGTACATTCACATTGTTGTGCAGCCACCACCACCATCCATCTCCAGGAATTTTTCATCTTCCCAAACTGAAATTTTGTACCGTGTAAACATGAACTTCCCATTCTTCCTTCTCCCTATCCCTGGCAACCACCACTCTACTTTCTGTCTCTAAGGATTTGACTGTTCTAGGTATTAGAAGTTCTTAAACTGTGATCTTCAGATCACTTCTAACAGAATGACTTAGAGAATTAAAATGCAGTTCCCGGGATGCCACAAGTCACTCAGAACAGCTTGGGATTAACATATACACGCTACTATATATAAAATAGATAATCAACAAGGACCTACTGTATAGCACAGGGAACTCTACTCAATATTCTCTAATAACCTATATGGGAAAAGAATCTGAAAAAGAACAGATATATGTATATGTATAACTGAACCACTTCACTGTACGCCTGAAACTAACACAACATTGTAAATCAACTAGACTCCAATATAAAATAAAAGTTAAATTTAAAAAAAAGAACCATTGGGAACTCTAAGTTGAAATTTTGAGAAGCTCTTCAGGAGCTTCTGACCACACTAAGTATGAGAATTTCTACTCAATATTATGTGCTTCATCTGCATAATAAGTCACTTTGGCTGACGTAAGTCTAAGAAGCAGCCCCTACCACTAGGGAGCCTCTCGGTCACTGGTCACTAATCTTCCTAGTTCTGATTAGCAACCATTTCTGTCAAGGGCAACACATAACACTGAATTTTTTGAGTCATAAAAATTTCTATTTTTAAGAATAAAGGTTTTAATATAGTTATCATCGTGGTAGCCAATCATTCCTGGCTTCCCTTCTTGCTTCTCTTTCCACATCATTCAGATGGAGGCACTGACTCCCTATCTGTGATGTTAATTTTATGAATCCACCTGACTGGGTCACAGGATACCCAGATATTTGGCCAAACATTACTTTACGGGTGTGTCTGTGAGAGCATTTGCAGATAAAATTAGCATTTGAATTGGTGGACTCGATAAAGCGTTTTGCCCCCTTCCCCCAAATGAGGGTGTGCATCATCTAATCCACTGACAGCCAGAATAGAACAAAAAGGTAGAGGAAAGAGAAATTTGACCCTTTCTGCTTAATTGTTTGATCTGGGACATCAATCTTCTGCCCTCGGTGCTCTTTTTCTTTTTTTAATAACTAAAAAATTAACCTTTATTTTTTGATATCATTTATATCCAGTCAGTTTCCAAGTTTCTTCTACTTGTTTTTGTTTATAGCTGATTTGTTTAAATCCAGATCAAAATAAGATGTATGTGTTACATTTAGTTAGTAAATCTCGTCTCCTTTTTATTTTTTTTAATTTTATTTTTTTACATCTTTATTGGAGTATAATTACTTTACAATGGTGTGTTAGTTTCTGCTTTATAACAAAGTGAATCAGTTATACATATACATATGTTCCCATATGTCTTTCCTCTTGCGTCTCCCTCCCTCCCACTCTCCCTATCCCCCTATCCCACCCCCTCCAGGCGGTCACAAAGCACCCAGCTGATCTCCCTGTGCTATACGGCTGCTTCCCACTAGCTATCTACCTTACGTTTGGTAGTGTATATATGTCCATGCCACTCTCTCACTTTGTCACAGCTCACCCTTCCCCCTCCCATATCCTCGGTGCTCTTGATTCTCAGGCTTTTAAGCCCGGACTGGAATCTACACCATTGGCTCCCCTGGTTCTCAGGACCTCAGATTCAGACTGAACTACACCTTCAGCTTTCCTGGGTCTCTAGCTTGCAGATGGCAGATCGTGGGACTTCTCAGTCTCCAAAATTGTGTGAGTTAATTCCTTACAATAAATGTTAATAAAACTCTTCACATATATGTATATATATATACTTATGTACATATATATAAATAATTTCCTATTGGTTCTGTTTTTCTGGAGAACCCTCTCTAATACATCACTGCATATGAACCAAATGGAGTCTTAGTGCTTTTCCTGCATCTTGCCATAAAGGAATCTTTCAGTAGGTGTTTTCTCTGTAACAGAGCTATTTCAGGCATTTAGAATAGCGCTTAGTGCAAAGATAATATGCAATTACACTGCTTTCTTAGAGGTTTATATTTTTTTTACTGAAATGTATTTTTTTAGCTAAGTTAATTTTGTTAGTTTGTAAACATATAAACTACTTTTGGGTAGGAGTAATCTAGGAAGAAAGAATTACATTTGAATTTAGATTATGTGACGGTAGTCTTGTAAAGACTGAGCTAAGTTGAGTAATTCAACCACATTAAACCAAATATGCGGGTGTACAGATATGCATACTAAAGCTGAGGGGGAAAGAGGGTTTAGTAGAAAAACAGCACATCCAAAGTTAGAAAAGGTCCGCCTATGTGACACACTACCTATGATACCTTGGGAAAACCACCTCATTTCTGGGGACCTACAGTTGGTTCATCTACAGTTTAGAATGATGATTCTTGCCCTGCTTACCTCGCCATGCTGCAGTGAGAGGCAAATGACATGGTATCTATGAAAGTGCTTGGTAAAATTATTGCAGTTTGGCAAAATCACATCCTATCCTTGCTGGCTTTCCTAAATGAATCAAGCTTGCTTTTTATAACCCTGTAATCTTGAGTATAAAGTATACTATTAAACACAAGTAATCATAACAATTTTCCCCTAAAGGAAGATCTCCTTTCCGCCAAAGAATTAAAAGCACTTTTCCTCTGCTATTAATTAAAGCAATCGTATCCGTAAATCACATGATTCTCTGCCTATTGTCTGAGAAAATGAGGTAGAAACCTCTGACACCTAAAAAGCTCATTACTTCCGGGAGGAAATGCTGGAGAATGGCAAGCAAGCTGAGGACGTGACATCACTCATTGGAATTTGGTGAGGAGTCTATATTCCAGACCATATAACCAAACGAACTGGCTCCCATTCTGAATATGCCTTAATCACTACCATCACCTGCATCTTTCAGGCTCCTAAATTGAAAAATGAAGCAACTCTCTAGCTAATACTGGGAATAAACTCTACTACTGAGGGGAAAAAGGGGAGAAGTTTTCTCTTAATTTTCCAGATTAGCTTTGTATAGGAGATAGGTTTTCAACTCTCTTCCTGTTACCCACGTTGAAAGGAACTTATTTTGATCAAAGACGAGTAGTATTGCATGCTGTCTTTCTTGTGTAAAGGCATATAAGGGATGGATCACTGCTCTTAATCACATCTTTGAAGACTGTGAACATAACAGTATATAAGAAGATGATTTTACATTCTACTCTTATACATTGTTCTTCCTTCGTAGATACCTCGGGTCACAGGATTCCACTGGGAGAAAAAGTAACCTTTGCAGTCAGTAGACGCATCTTGATTGGCATGAGGAACAAAGTCAAGCATGTTCACTGACCAAAACCAACAATCATATAGTAAAGGGTTATGTGGTAAATGGTAGCAAAACATTTAAGTCACGAAAATGCTTGGAGGACACGTGAGCTGGGAGTATGTTTGTTGGGGGTGAGAAATAGAGCAGTTTCTCATGCAACACTAATACATGATTCATGCATAATCAAATACTCTATTGGAGGCACACGCAGCAGCAGACCCCAAGCAGACTCATGCTGTTCTTTGTGTTTTGGAGATCAGATCCTGCCGAGCTAGTGGTGAGAGAACACTGAGCTTTGCCAGACTGCTTCCTTCTCTTTTATGGCATCAACAAAGTCAAGTCACTGATTTACTTTGCTGTCTCTCACATTTGACTATGACTCATTTGAGAGCTGTGTCCTCACTACACTGCAGAAGGCCTGGAAGAAAGGCAGAGAGAGAGATAAAGAGGGAGCAAAGGATGGAGGAGGAGAGAGAGGACTCCAACCCAAAGGCAGATTGAGGGTTGCTATTTACATTCAACTGGTATATGAACATTAGCTAACTTAACTCTCAAAAACCATCACATAAGGTCAATGTTATTGACTTAGTTTTTAGAGATGAGGGAACTTCAGGTAAGAGATGTTGAATAATATTCAATATTAAAATGGTAGATTAGAAATTCCATTTTGATTCCAAAGACTTGATTCTTCCCCTATAGTTTCCCACAGCATTCTGGTACCCAGTAGGAATTGCTCTTCATGAAATTACTAGAACTTTGGGGACAAGCCAGACAGAGGAAGCCTGGGGAGAGGGAGCCCAGGAAGGACCAGGTATAGGTGTGTGTCACCTCACAGGAGTAAGATTAGGTTTTGGTTATCTGAGATTTGAAAATGAGCCCAATGGCAAATTCTGAACTAAGAGATTACTCTAGAAAAAGGACAGGCTGGTCCCATGTCCCCTTAAGTCTGAAAACAACAGTATCATGTAATCACGGATGGAGCAATCACTTGGCTAATGGATCAATCAGCTTGGGTCAAAGGACATAAGTGGCCAGTATTAATAGAGGACAGTGTTAGCATCAAGGCCCCAGATCCGTTCATCAGCCTGGGATATAAAACAGGGAGGAAAGGTGATAATTCACTTTGCAGGAGATAATTATGAATTATTATTAATTCCAAGCAAGATAATTATTTTGGAGCTAGGATGCTAAAAATGGGTAGGCAAAGATTCTTGAAGATGTACCTTGAATATCTGATTTCTATCCTAAACAAGCCACTTTCTATAGTATCTCTGTGAAAACATATGCACGGAGGAAAATAACCAGCGAAACTCCATTCTCATTCTGATGATTTTTTATTCATGAGGTCAGTGCATTTAGGAGATTCTTTTTGTTTAGATTGCTGGTATGGCTGGGACCTACTCAACTTTCTTCCCTACTAAAATCACGAAGAGGAAAGGCTGCCTACGGGGGAGAAGACAATCAAAGCGTAAGAATGTGGCCGCAGTCCATGGTGCATCCGACCCCTCCCCTTTTCAGGCCAGGGAAGAATGATCAGTCTCCAGATTCTGTTTAGCCCCTCAGCCACAGGAAAGGTTTAGAAACAAAAACAAAATAACAACCAAATAAAACAACACAACAACCACCTATCAGAAAAGAAGATTGCTGGTCCCCCCCCCCCCACAAATAGCAGTCATTAGCCTGCTATTGAAGGAAGTAATGGAAAATTGGTGGGTTAAAGTCTAACCTTTATTAAATGGAGCTTAATGTTGTCCTTGACCTTAATACAACCCAACTTCTCGAAGGTGAAGTGGCTGTCAACTTTGGCTCAGCCATGAAGACAAAAGTCAGTGGGGAATAAGCAGCAGTATTTATTCCATTCTGAGTCAGGTGCTGATCTTGGTTCTTATTTATTTCTGGGTTAGGACCTAAGCTAACATGCAGGTCAATCCCAGTGGCGGTAGAGGCACACATTTGATGGACGTAGCCAGGAGTAGCCAGGGGGCCATTGCACCTGGCAGAGTGAGCCACGAGGGCAGGGAATATGGTGCTTACTCAGCATGTCACACGTTTATGAGCTTGGTGGCATCGAGAGACATCCTGACTGCTTTGGATCAGCAGTTAACTTTAAAAAAGAAAAAAAAAAAGTTCAGCAATGCTTAGCTGATCAACTTTTCTAGGGACAAGTTTTGATCAGCAAGAATGTAAAAAGGCTAAACCAGAGCTGATATGAGGGCCCTGTTGTATCTTTATCTCCATGCACAATTCGTCACGTGTCATTACCAATTTCCGAACACTTTGATTAGAACCAGTTAGGAAATTAACAAGGCCGATCTCATCTTTAAAAAGAAGCTTCAGTCTATCTTTGAGTTGATTGAGAGCAATTTGCACTATACTGGCCTGGTTCCTCTACACTGCAAACCTCTGCTCTTTCCATAGCTTGATAGCTCTGCTCTCTGAATCCTAACCTTACCCAGACTTTTAGGTGAAAGGAGTTGTACATACAATACTTTATGGTCCAAATTGGCACACGTATGGCCCAAGCTGCATAAGACACACATACCTGCACACACACATATAAACATACACATACATCATGTCCACTAAATATAGCCAGGTATGTGGCATCCATCAGAATTAAGTGAGATTCCCCAACCTTTGCTTCTTATTGATCCTGCTGCTTAATTTCATCCACCTACTCATGTAAAAATCCCTGACCTTGGTTTCCCAATGAACACACCGCTGGCCTCACTCTGAAATTCAGTTCCTAGTGACACGAGTGGACACAGATGGTCAGCCACTGTTTCTCCAGCAGTGACCTCTCCACAGTCCCTGGTTTGGATCTTGCCCAGACCCATACGATTAGCTCTCACATGATCAGGTCTATATTTCATCTTCACTGATCGTCACGCTCATGCCATCACTCCTCTGATCAAAAGGAGGCTTAGTATTGCAGCAAGTATTCACTCTTCTCTCAGCCTAGAGGCACCTCTGTAGTTGGGTCGACCTAGATAATTCTACTTATTTCTCTTTAGTCTTCAAAATGAAAGCTTCATCCAGGTCAGTCTCCTTGCTGTCCTAGAAACATACTGCTGATTAGCTCAACATATATTTTCTGGGCATCTGCTACCTGCCTGCTGAGTGCTGAACATCAAAGATATGAAGGAAACCTTGGAGGAACTAATATTTCTAACGACATATACTGCTTTTTAGGCTTCAAGTGCCTTCTCCCTTACCTTCCATCAATCCAAATTCTCACCCTTTCCAAGAACTATTCATGCTACTCTCTCTTTGCTTAACTTTTATTTTCTTTCTACTAGACAGTGGGCTCTATGAGGGAAATGCCTATTATTTATTCATCCTTTTATCCTCAGGTCATAGTACTTACCAGGTGATAGTTAATAAAAGAATGAATAAAGGAAGGAAGGAAGGAAGAAAAATAAAGGAAGGAAGAAATGGTTTTTTCATCTTCTTCAACCTTCACATAACTTCTCTCTTAATACTTTTGACATTGTTAATGTGTATCACATACCCACCTCTGCTCTGGGAATACCTTTCAATAGTATCTCTGCTTGTTTTATGAGTGCTGGCCATTCACTTGAATTAGAGGATATGGCTGTTGAGGTCAGGATCCATTTTTGATGTTTAATTTGTTTTCCCCCAAGTACATATAGCACTGCTTCACATTATTGATGCTTAATTAACATTGGTTGATTGACTTAATAGCCTGCTACTTAGGAGGAGAAATAAATTAAGATACAACTATAAGAAGTATTAGCACATGTATCTTCAAATTGAAGTTAGAATTAAGCTCATATTCTGAATGGTTGAGTTCACCCTAATATGTGTCACATCAAGCTAAAGTTTTCAATTCAGTGAAAATATGAAATAAAGCTTTTGTTTAATAATAAATAAAAATAAATCACTGATTGACTAAAGATGTTAATTTTAGATTGGTAATTGCGTGTCAGCCACACACCATCAAATAGTCGTACAACTGGCTGAATTATATGACATCAGTGAGCGTGCTGCATGCAACCAATTTCCAGGACTGATTTTTTTTTTTCACTGAATGTACCCTGATATAGCAAGACAATAGTCTGCCTGTATAGACCTCGGCATTTCTTTTAAGTATTCATTAACTTTGGTGTATTCAAAAATGTCTACTTAGGAATAATATCTCACTATTCACATCAGAATGTATTAAAGTTTAAAGGCACTTGATTTAAATGTAATCATACATTTCTAAAGTGTGTGTATGCAAGTTTGCATAATCATTATATACAGGCATATCAAACTATCTGACACTGAACCAAGCATTGTAACAATCAGCAAAGTATCCAAGGGAGATGATACGATCCCTTATAAAACCACAGGAAAATCACCATTTCATGAATAAGAAGAAAATATCTCTGTTAAAAACACTAATTTGGGGCTTCCCTGGTGGCGCAGTGGTTGAGAGTCTGCCTGCCGATGCAGGGCACACGGGTTCGTGCCCCGGTCCAGGAAGATCCCACATGCCGGGGAGCGGCTGGGCCCGTGAGCCATAGCCGCTGAGCCTGCGCGTCCAGAGCCTGTGCTCCGCAACGGGAGAGGCCACAACAGTGAGAGGCCTGCGTACCGCAAAAACAAACAAACAAACAAACAAACAAAAAACCACTAATTTGAGTTGGAAGATGAATTGCTGATTCAGCAAATCCATCCATTCACTTATTCTGACTAATTCTGAAAAATACATTGAACTGGTATGTATAAAACACTGTATTAGGTACCATAAAACAGGGGGCTGAAGGTGAATGTATTAATTGCATGTGGGAAAATCTAGAAATTGGTAGGATTTCATGAATACGCATGCCCATAAAGGTCTCCTTTGGGGTTTCTTCTCTTTATTTATTAAAAAAAATTTTTTTTAACGTCTTTATTGGAATAGGACATTTGTACATTTTGACAGTAGTGAACTTTGCCTAATCACCTTTTGTGGACTTTAATACCAGAAAAGTATTCGGAGCTCATTTCTCCTGGGGGAAATGGACTGGAGAAGGTCAGGAGTGTTTCCCATCCATCAGGAAAACAGATGCCAGAACACTTGTCATTGCCATACAGAGAACAACTGGCCTAATTCTCCCTGTCCTTTCTGATGGGGAGAATAGATGCTTTCAAAGGCCCCTCCTCATAGCAAGATGAACAAAACCAGGCAACCCTATTAGGCATGACGTAGGAAGGAAAAAGAAAGAGCTGGGACAAGGGGAAGATAGTTGCTTCCAATTCATATTTGCAGGTAAACATCTGAAATTATTTCTGTGTAACCAGGCCCTTTGTAATTGGCACATGAATAATCAAATAAAATGAAAATCACCACCACTGGGTTTCTGGAAGCTGCTGGAGGCCTTAACTCATCATGTTCTTAACTTTGGTCATGTCTGATGATGTTTTGTGTCCATCCTGAATTTTCACCACTTTCTGTGTTTGAGGATAATTGTGAAGATGACTTGGAACAGTCACCTCAGGGTTGATTATGACCTGGGAAATATCCACTAAGGAGAGAGGGATTTAACTGGGTACTTTTGATTGGAAGAGAGAAAGAAAATCCTCCAAAAAACTCATGAATTCTAATGGAGGAAAAGGTACCTGACATGGTGCAGAGTTATATTAAATTTAATTGTTCCGTTTCCAGCCAAATAAGAAGGTAGACAAGAATAGTAACTTGAGGGGAAATTTCAAAGTCATTAATTTATTCTACAGATGAGTATTGGGTACCTTTTATGTGCAAGTGCTCTGCACATAAACACAAAAGTGAGCACAACACTGTCTTTGCCCTTTAGGAGTTTATAAAGTTGATGAGCACATGGAAGAAACAGATATATAAACAACTGATTATAATTCAGCGTCCACGAGGCTGTGTGATCATGGGGTGCAAGAATAATGCTTTATTATACAAAATGTTTTGGAGTTGAATACATACACATGTATGTATACATACGTCTCTATCTGTGTATCAATAACAGAAAATTTGGAAATAAGTGGCCCTATTTTAGTGGACATTTTACTGATTCACATAACTAAGTCATAGGTATTGCTTTAGAAAAGATAAATCACAGATTAGTATCCAGTTGTCTATAAGAATTCATTACTTTTAAACAATGAGAATGATTTATTTCCTTCTTATTAAGATCAGGTCAATGGTTTCACATAGCATAATTCTAGGCAGCCAGAGAACTGAACAGAATTGCTTTCGAATATGAATTTGCATAGGTACCTCTGCATTATGCATGACCTTAACTATCTTCCCTAGAGGTAAGGTCTAAGATGGAGACAGAATCTGGCAAGAGAAGTTGAGAATACAGATCACTGCAGATTGTTTGTGGAGGAGGAAACCGGCTAGATAAGTTTTGTCCTTAACAGTTAGTAATATTTTGCAGCCACGTATGCTCACTGCTACCAATGTTGACAATATAAATAGCTCTATCAATACTCCTGTCAAACTGAAACATTCATATTTGTTCTACACATCATTAGAGAAAGGTGTAGTAGAAAATGAACTGTGAGAAGTTGGTAAAGAACACACCAGAAAGATGTAAGTCTTATTCCAAAATTCAATCTTCGGGAATACTGAGTTACAGAGAAACCACAATTTTTTTCAGGTTGTACAGAGACTTTATTCAGAGGATGTCGGACATAAGTATTACTGAATTTGTGCCATTGTTTCTATAAACTACGAAATGACTGAAAACGTATATGGATTAATGCGAACCATCTATTGTGCTTATGTGACATAAACACATTTTGCCATAATAATACATAGCAAATTGTTCTCCTAGCTTAAGAATGGAAACTAATTTTAAATCTGATTTACATTTACAACATGAAGAAGGGAAACTAAGTGGCTAATCTGGATGCGGAATCGTTGCCTGATATACAAATGTAGTTCAACTGAAAAATGGGTTTGGGATATGGCTAAATAATAACAACAGTTTTCTTAGTCCTGCACTTTGCTGGAATGGATCAGAATATAAAAGATCAGAAGTGTATCTTTTTTCTTTAACAATTACTGAACGAGGGTAGGCAGATTTAGTCCCAAACCCGTCAGTGTAGTAATGTTGAAGTTAAATCACAGTGTTCTAGAGAACAGCATAATTACTGGAAGCCACAAAAACTGGGTCAACTTAATACTTTGGTTGGTTGACATGCCTTCACATTTTGGACAAACTAATCTTGGAATCCCAGCTGTTGAGAGCATCTGTTGTAGAGATATAGCGACAGAAAAGCAATATGTCATCTTTACCAGCTAAAAGATGAAGAATGCGATATTAGTCTATTTCTTTGCACAGATTGTCATAAAATCCCAATATTCCTCTGCGGGTTAATTGTTTACTAACTTTTCACGAAAATCAACCTTTAAAGCTCTCAATTATTTAATAAGTAAAATTCAGCAAATAACAGACTTTTTTTTGGTCAGTGATCATTTTAGTTTCAATCTCTTCCTTATTGACTAGATAATTATTATCCAGATTCATATGTCATCAACTTTGTCAACAAACAAGCTCAACAGAGAAAGAACCTTCTCACACTGATAGAGAGTTAACAGAGATTCTCCTGACCTCCAAAAGAAAGGTGTTTTATAGGCATCAGCTCAGTAGAACTCAAGAGTAATTTACTAACATGAACTCACTTTCCAAATATTTATTATTAGAAGCTAAATGCAGTTGTTCAAGTTAGGTAGTTGTTAAACCTACAGTCCCTGCCAGAAATTAAATAAAACAGATTTTGTAAAATGGAATTACTTTAATCTTATGTGCAAACCTAAATCAACCTACGTGATCAGAGAATATTTTTGTATGTCACAGAAACCCAATTAAATTGTTTAAAACATTGAATTATTTCAGGAAGTTGACTAGACTTGTAATCAGTGCTGAAACTTTTCTAACACTTAATTAACTAAGAAAAGTGGTACACAAAATTATGTTTCCAATTCATTTAATAGCACAGTCTCTAAAGGCATTTCTAATTAGCTACACTTTCTTTGGAGTTACTCAACTTTTCAAAGTTAGATAAAGATTTGAAAATAATGTTAAATGGTTATGACTTTGGTGAATTTTTTTAAATAAGGGATTTCCATCTCTTAACAAAGGGATATTTGTAATAGAAAGTGGTTGCTAAGGAACGTCAATAACAATTGTTATATAACAATCAAACTTGGTTATTGTTTGCAAATAGAGTAAAATTATATTAGGAGAAGAGAGTTAGAAGTAACTTTTCTGAGTGGGAAAGATTTTCCTTGTAATTGTGATAAATTTATCAGAGCATTTATATGCTTTCTAGAAATAGTGGGTTCTGGAAGAAACTCAGAAATTGTATGAAAGGAGGTAAAGAGGAAGATGCAGATCATTATTACCCTACCCTAACCAAAAAACCCTGGGAAACTGAGAAGGCATTCCTGCATCAACTGGAAAAAAAAATCAGGCAGACTTTTTCCTACCAAGGTATTCCCAAGTGAATGACTGAAGGTGAGCCAGCATCCATGCAGACTCCTACTGGAATACTGGCCGTCCCTCACAAGCACTGGAATTTCCTATTTCTTTCAAATGTTGATAATAAGCACTCTACCCACTTTCTTTGGTGCCTATTCGAAACTTTCACCGCTCTCCTCAGCCTGTCCTCTCTGCCCTCTTCTGAACATGGTTCTGCTTTTATGATAAAAGAAGTCATGCAGGTTAATATCTAAAATATAAAAAGAACTCATATAATTCAATAGCCAAAAACAAAACAGAACACATAATTAAAGATAGGCGGAGGAACCGAACAGACATTTTTCCAAAGAACACACAAAAAGGTGCTCAACATCATTAATCATCAGGGAAATGCAAATCAAAACCACAATGAGAGACACCCCACACCTGTTAGAACAGCTGTCATCAAACACATAGTAGATAACAAGTGCTGCCCAGGATGTGGAGAAAAGGGAACCCGTGTGCCCTGTTGGCGGGAATATAAATTGGTGCAGCCATTATGGAAAACAGGATGAGGGTTCCTCCAAAAATTAAAAATAGAACCACCTTAGAATCCAGAAATTCCACTCCTGGGTATATATTGGAAAGAAACAAAATCACTGTCTCAAAGAGATACCTGCACCCCCATGTTCATTGCAGCATTATTTATAATAGTTAAGATATGGAAACAACCTAAGTGTGCTTTGACAAATGCATGAATAAATAAAATGTGATGTATATATATATATACATATATATGTGTGTGTGTGTGTGTGTGTGTGTGTGTGTGTAT
The DNA here is from genome assembly GCF_963455315.2 of Globicephala melas. NCBI lineage: Eukaryota > Metazoa > Chordata > Mammalia > Artiodactyla > Delphinidae > Globicephala > Globicephala melas. Next base: position 117,408,068 of record NC_083318.1, on the reverse strand, counting down.
ATTATTCAGCCGTAAAAAAGAAGGAAATTCTGCTGTTTGCACCAATATGGATGGGTCTTGAGGGCATTATGCTAAGTGAAATAAGTCAGACAAAGAAAGACAGATACCATGATCTCACTTACACACAGAATAGAAAACATACAAACTCAGGGCTTCCCTGGTGGCGCAGTGGTTGAGAGTCCGCCTGCCGATGCAGGGGACGTGGGTTCGTGCCCCGGTCCGGGAAGATCCCACATGCCACGGAGCGGCTGGGCCCGTGAGCCATGGCCACTGAGCCTGCGCGTCCGGAGCCTGTGCTCCGCAATGGGAGAGGCCGCAACAGTGAGAGGCCCACGTAACGCAAAAAAAAAAAAAAAAAACAAACTCATAGAAACAGAGAATAGATCGGTTGTTGCCAGAGCTGAGGAGGGGGAGACAAAATGGGTGAAGGGGGTCAAAAGGTACAAACTTCCAGTTATGAGATAAGTAAGTCCTAGGGATGTAATGTAAAACATGGTGACTATAGTCAACAACACTGTACTGTATATTTGAAAGTTGCTAAGAGAATGGGTCTCAAAGTTTTCATCCTAAGAAAAGAAAATTGTAATCCTATGAGTTGATGGATGTTTAAATATATTGTGGTGATTATATATATGTATAAAATCATTTTGTTGTACACCTTACACTAATGCAGTGTTATATGTCAGTTATAGCTCAATAAACCTGGAGAAAAATATTTCAAGCAAAGAACAAAGAAGCCATCCAGGCCCACGCACCCTCACAAAAGTAAAATCCATTTTTACACCTTCCCTGTGGTCTCAGCTGAGGAGCACACTTCTGCCCAGGACTCGTCCTCCACCTGCCTGCTTGAATTGATCATCTTCTCTTCTTTGCAAGGACCTTGTTCTATCAGTAATAGCCTCTCAGTCTCTTAGCCTCTTACATGGCCTTTGGAGTGATAAACACAGTCAATTTCACGACCTTTAAAACAAAACAAGTAAGCAACTAACACACACACACACACACACACGACCTATGTCAGCTAAAGTGTTCCTGTCTAAAGGGTCACCTCATCTTCTTTCTCACATTGTTAACTTCTATTCACATTTATATCTCAGGAATTACTTCTGGAGATCCCATCCTGACCACCAGACTCCCACTTCATCCTGTGTATAATCCTAAATTGCACTGTCATTGCCACTGGTGTCTCCAGAGCCCTGAATAGGTCATGGAGCCCTCGCAGCCGTGGGCGGGTCACCTATGTTTCCCCAGCACGTGGCACAGTAACCCAGGCAGAACAAGGGCTCAGTAACATCCACTGCACCAAATGCTTCACCATAGACCTCAACTCACCATGTTTCCTACTCTCTCCCACTTTCCCATCATAAAAAGTTTCTGTATTTAAAATGTTGATCTGAAGTCACATTAGCAGAGTCAACCTTTTCCCACCTGTCTCTCTCCATCCCTATCACAACATTTTAACTATTTATTAACATATTTTTATCTACCACTAGACTCTGAGCTCTAGGACCTAATGATCTGACTTATCTTCCCTTCTGGAGCACCTGTGGATATAGAAGTTCTCACAAGTTATCTAAAAGGAGGGAGGGAAGGAGAGGGGCGATTGGAGCCACAGGAGGAGGGTGAGGTGTGGGAGTGTGTTTGCATAACACAATAAGGTGAAAATTATGAAAACAAAAGATACCCAGTTCCAAAACTCTCCCTCGACTGAATAAAAAATGGCAATCATTTGTCAAAAAGTTTACTGTATGTTTATTTAAATGAAATACAAGTTCTATATCTACCCAAACTCTTTCAAATTCACATTCTGAATTTATGATCTACCCCATTTCCCCATTTATCTCAAGGAGTAGTATTGATCCTCATAATAAGATTATATAATTTACATATCTTAAAAAAGAAAACATACAGCAATAATATTAAAGTAATACAATGCATTGGCCTGGACTTTTCCAGGTCATGGGGCATTGTCACACAGGTAAACCATTTATCTTAGGACCACACTAAGAGCTAAACAGAACAGGTGCTGTTATTTTCACTTTACAGTTGAAAAAAATTGAACTTCAGAGAGGTTAAGAGGTATGCACGCCTTGGAGCTATGAATAAATTGAAGAAGAAGGTGACAGTACAAGGAAGAAATATTAGATTTGCTCTTTTGAAAATGATGCAGTGGGAGAAATGCAATCTTAATCAGCAACAACAAATACTTATTCAGCATTTACCTCATGGAGCCCAGCTCTGTCTTTCCTGTGATAGAAATTTTATCAAAAGAAAGAGCAGGTATCACTTCACAGCGCTTCAGACAGCAATTTTTTTGAGAGGCCTGCGCCTTTCAAATAATTTACTACCCAAACACTTTTAAATTTAGGGTGGCAGGAAAAGTAATCGTTAACTATTTAACATCTAATACAGCTAGCATACTACAGCAGTTTCTTGGTTTAACATATGATTCAGTAAAGCGTTTCCTTCTGTGTGTGTGTGTGTGTGTGTGTGTGTGATGTGCATATACTTCAAAAGGTTCTTGGATAATGAATATGCATTGATTCAGGAAAAACACACTGTCCCCTCTCACCCAGAGAGAGAAACCTTGATTTTCTCCTGTCTTATTCTGCCCACCTACAGTTCCTATCACCATGTTGGCTTCTTTGGTTTATGTGTCTTTGCTAGTTATTTTTTCAGATGCTTTTATGTGGCCATTCTCCTGCCAATTTTAGAGCCACCTGGAGTAACATCTTTTTTTTTTTTTTTTTTTTTTTGCGGTACGCGGGCCTCTCACTGTTGTGGCCTCTCCTGTTGCGGAGCACAGGCTCCAGACGCGCAGGCTCAGCGGCCATGGTACACGGTCCCAGCCGCTCCGTGGCATGTGGGATCTTCCCGGACCGGGGCACGAACCTGTGTCCCTTGCATCGGCAGGCGGACTCTCAAGCACTGCGCCACCAGGGAAGCCCAGCGCTACATCTTTTTTTAAAAAATAATAGAACCCATGAACAAGAAGGATTTAAGAGATCTTTGTGTCCGCTGCCATATAAATGTTAACGCTTTTTCAAGTGTGTCCAGAACTTACACGCTGGGTTGCACCAATGAAGATACTTGTTGCATCTAAGGAGTAGATTATGGATGATTATTGACTTATTTTCTAAAAAATAATTTTAATGGTTTATATTACCTTGGCAATAAATAAGGAAAAGTATTGATATTATAGAGTCTTGCAATTGTGGCATCCTTGCTTTGATGACATTTCTTGGAGATATTTATTCTTTGACTGCATTATATATATATATATAATATATATAATGTATATGTTATATATAGAAACTATTTGAGAGCAAATAGGTTTTCACGTCAAGTAAATGTCATCAGGAATAAAATTTTCATTTTATCATTTGCCCCTGAGGAAAAATGTAACCTATTTATCCACAATCTGTATTATGACTGCTTTCCGACTTGTTTTCATAAAAAGCAGAGATTTTTTTTTTTTTTTAACATTCTTGCTTTACTTTTCAGGACTAGACACGGAGAGGCAGGCTATGTAAAAAAAAATTAAAAACTTACCCACTCTTCCTCATCGTAGTCCGAATGATGCGGTATGGAGTCCTGCCTTCTCATCGGCGGGGGTGGGTCCTGGGAACTGCTCTCCTCTGTGCTGTTCTTAGGAGAGGGCGGCTTCTTAAGGACACCTCCTGGCCTGGCAGTGTAAAGTGCTAAAAGGGCACTTCTGACCAGCTGATCCTTGAAGGCATGTACGAAAAGCTCTGTCTGGAAAGAAATTGACAGGGGTTCAGCACAGAGCCTTGAAAAGGTCAGTGGCAGATCTGCTGTCACTTAAGTGGTGTGGATGGTGGAAAAAGTGCAGGCAACAGAGAGAGAAAATGATGCTTACGTATCAATGGAAAATAGTTTGGTTTGGGTTTCCGCCAAGGCCTTGAGTTCTATTCTAAAGTTAATGCTGAGGTTCTATATGCATTGTAAACACCATCTGTCTCCTCATCCCACTCTCTTTTAGTTCCAGATCCTGTCTTTGGAGATGTATTTCCCTGGGGATTATCATTTGAACACCATCTCCCTGCTGTGCCTTTCAAGTAATTCCAAATACACCTTTAAAGAAAATGTGATCAGACTATGTTTATTTTGTATTTTAAACACAGTTAAAGGCTAAAGAATGACATATCTCTTCAAAAAAAAAAAAAAAAAAATAGAGGCAGGAGACCTTTTTTTCTTTTTAGCATCATGGACAGATTTCAGCAGTAGAGCTGACATAAGCAGTCTTCCCCATGAAAACATTCGGCTTTTATTCCCCATTACTACCCTCTAAACTGTCTCCTCCACCAAATGGTTTCGGTAGTGTTCAGTGTTAACGAGCTTAGTATGCAACTTGCCACGTAGGTTTTACAAGCTGGTGGTAAATACCTAGTAAGTACTATCATAATGATGGCTTTCCAACAATAAAGAACTTTACAGCTGTACTCTGCAATTTCCTGATGAAATGTTTAATGGCTTCACCCTGTTATACACTGCAGGGTGCAGTAATTGATTTTCTGTATTATAGTACACTTAACATACACGTGGCCTACCAATCTGTTTAGAGAAGTAACTCAAGCACTGACCTACATTGTTAACATATTTATGCTTTGTAATCTGTTGGGAAGGGGCCCTTTAACCCATAGCATTATTTTGAATCACAGATCACTTACTGAGACACTCCTGGATACAATGCTGTCTTCACCAATGCTGTAACTCAAGGTAAACATTTATTGTTGCTCTCTCAATATGTAGTCAGCAGTGCCATGCTCAATAATTGTTACTAAATTGTCTCTGAATCTCCCTGTTGTGAGTGTGGACAGTTACAGAAAACCAGTTAAACCAAGTTCAAAATAAGCAACTAATTAATAAGACCCTGTCATATCTGAATAGTTATATCTTTGCAGTGGATCGTGAAATTCTAGAGCTAGAAGGGAGTTGAGTGGACCTCTTCACTAACCAGATAAAAAAACTACGAAAAAAGTGTGATGATCTGTTCTAGGGCAGACTGCTGATTGGCAGCACAAAGGGAACAGAGTCAAAGTTTTCTAACAAATTCAGCAGTATTTCCCCTTACTCCACACCATCCACCATGACCCTCAGCCTCGGTCCTTCTGTCCTTCTTCCCCTGCTTCTCTAACTCTGGCTCCCCATGTGTTCTGAACATCTACCAGCTCTCATAGTTAATTGTGTCCACAATTGCTGATGTTAACTCTCTGCCCTGTGAAATTTTAATGGATGTTTTAAACACTCTTTTAATCTGTTAGTCATATTGAAGGCACTTTGAAGGTAAGTAGACAAGAAATATGGTAAAAAGAGGCTATATTAGAATAAGAGGTTGGAAAATAATTTTATAATAACTAAGAAAATAAAAATAAGGCAGAGCTCTTTTCATTAAAAGAACGGATGAAAAAGTTGGCTAGACAGTACAAGTCAGTACGGTTATAGCAAATGGGGAAACATGCTGTTTACATAATTTTCCAGACAGCACGGATGTGTCTGTCAATGTGAATTTAAATATTAAAAATGTGAATTTACTTCCACTCAGCTTGACCTAACTATTTCTTTCTTGATAGTTTCTTCTTGATAATTTCTTGATAAATTCTTTTGATTTATTTTTGGAGCAAAACAGATTGACTTCTTTGACTTCCTGCTACTACAGCTCCAGTCTCCATAACACTCACTAATTACTATGTAGCTGAATACTATTCAAACCCAATGAAATTTCCTATGGTTCTTGTAATCACCACTATTTCTTCCCATAGCATGCGCACACAGAGTTTCCTCTTAATTTACTCAAATCTCATTTGGGTTGATTTAGCACCAAAGACATGGGAGATAATACAGTAGATTCTTGCAGTTTTACAACCTAGAATTTTGGGGGAGGGTAGCTGAATATAATGCACAAAATATTAAACACAATAAAAGCTGATCTTCTACTTTGTGTGTATACTGAAACATGTATCTGACTCCTTGGAAACTCTCTGGATCACCCAGATCCTGTGCATAGAATCGTATTCTGTTAGAAAATAGCAAAATCTTCCATTGCAATTTCCATCATGACCTGGAAAAAATCTTAATTTTCTTGACTGGTATTACTTGGTAAAGGTAGACCAATATAGACCCAGGTGTTTTACCATCAAAATAAATCAGCTTGAAGAGATTAAGGTAGTCACACAATCCCAACACATGTGTATGTTGCTGTTCTTACAACTGAGATAATACCAGGGAAGTTACGTATCAGGGAAGGAGGTGACCATGTCTCTCTGAGCTGCCTATTGACTCAGAGTTCCGAAAGCCTTTTTCCTTTTCTTACTTAGCTCCAACTATAATAATGAAAGAAGAAAGGCTGACTAAATATTATTGTAAGGGTGGGCAAAGCAATTAATTTAAATTATCAGTGTAAGATTATAGTAAAAAAGCATAAACTCTGAACCCAAGGCAGATCTATTTCATTAGTTCTATATTTAAAAAAGAAAAAGAAAAGAAAATGTTTTCTTGCCTTTCTGCCATTTGTCCAATTCATACGCTCATACAAGTATCCTTCAAAGTAACACACAGAATTATCTGCAAGTACAAAACTACTAAAAATTACTTCTCCTGGGGATACATTTCCTAGTTTCCTGAATACTAATGCCAGGGGAATAGTTAGAATATGTTCATTTAAAAACACTCTTTTAAACTAGAGAACTCAACAAATTAAGCAAAGTCCCATTCTATTTAGAATTTCCTTAGAGTCACTGAAAAAATTCAAGGCCATGCCTAATCTCATCTGCAATACAAAATACCATAAACAACTAATTATCATTTTAGTAGTCATGTATATGGAAAAAAAAGAATCCTGCTTATTTTAAAGTTTGATATGCTTTAATTATTTCATAGTGTTATACTTGACATTAGTACCTTGATATGTGTTTAACATTCCCTAAAGCAAAGAACATTGAACTTTCAGCCAGGAGAGTTACCTGATATCTGGGCAGCTTATATAAATTATCCACTTGACCTTGGCTAAATCACATAACAACTTTTCCCCAGTATGTACAAAATTACAACGCCTATCTGTGAAACCCTTATGGGAGTTCATTGAAAACTGTACTCTTCTATTTATGCTTCTCTTTCTTGACTGACCTTTTCAGTTTCTGCTGTTGACTCATAATCCCCTGCTCACTCAAAATGTGGTAAGTGGACCCCAAGGGGCCTTAAACCACATTCTTAAAAGCATTTTTCCATTGGTGATGTAACCCCTCCTTCCATAACTTCAAGTATCATTTTTTATTATGCCAAGGTCTTCAAAATCCATTTCTGCTTACCTCCTGAATCAGCATGGTCAAGGGTTTCCATCTGCAAGCTTTTTGAGAAGTCCCAGCCCGATCTCAAGTTTTTCAAATAAATGTTTTCATCCCTGTTTTCCATCTGAGTGGTATCATTACTACTCAGCAACTCTGAGTCCAAACGTCTGGATCATTTTCAGTAATATTTATTTTCTGGGTTAGTGATCAATTTCTAGTAGTTAGATATTTTCAATAATTTCAAAGATTGACCCTTATGTTATATCCCCATAGCTAATCCTAGTTAATATCCTTTCTGCATTCCATGTTGATATTTCCATAGTCTTCTTACTGGTTGATTTACTTTTCTTTAGCTCTTCTTTTTTCAGGATGTTATCCAAGGTCACCAACACTAAAATGTTGACTTCTGGGTCCCATCTCAGAACTACTGAATCAGAATTTGTATTTTATCAAGCTCCCCCAAAGCATTACTGATATTGTGATGCTCAATAATGCAAATCTCTCTGTCCTTACTCAGCCTAGTTATGGCTCTGAGGATGATCTTCAGAAAGCAAGCCTCCAGGCCTTCCGCCCTTAACAACCTTCTCAGTACCTACAGAACAGACCTTCTCTTGGGTACATAACTAGGAGTGAGATGGATAGCTCATATATAAATCTTTTAACTTTATGAGACACTGATGAACTGCTTTTCAAACTGCCAACAATTGTGATTAGTGATAATCACATTTAGTGATAGATGAAAGTTCCAGTTATTCCATATCCTTCCTAACTTTTCCTATGCTCAGCCCTTTCGATTTTAGCTATTCCAGTGGGCGGTTAGTGGTACCTCATTTTAGTTTAAATTTGCATTTCCCTAATAACAAATAACGATGAGTATCTTTTCATGTGCTTATTTGCCATCTGTCTTTTTGATAAACTGTCTTTTCAATTCTTTTGCTCATTTTTAATTGTTTTATCATTCAGTTGTAAGAATATACATTCTGACACAAGTCCTTTGTCAGGTACCTATTGTACGCATATTTTCTTCTAGTCTATGACTTGCCTTTTCAATTTCTTAATAGTGACTTCTGAAAACTTTAACGAAAGTTTTTAATTTTGAAAGTTTTTAATTTTGAAGAAGTCTTACGTATCATTTATTTTTTGGTTCATGTTTTTTGTGTTCTAAGAAATCTTTGCCTAACCCAAGATGACAAAAATTTTCTCCTATATTGTATTCTAGATGTTTATTTATTTATCTGTTTGTTTTTTTCTTTTAGCTTGTATATTAAGGTCTATGATCCATTTTTAATCAATTTTATATAAGTGTAAGGTAAACATAAGGAAAGGTTTATTCTGCATATGGATATCCAATTGTTCCTGCACTATATGTTAAAAAGATATCCTTTCCCCAATGAATTTCTTTTGCACTTTTGTCTAAATTTATTAAACACATATGTATGGGTCTATTTCTAGATTCTGCATTCTATTCTGTTGATCTATATATCTGTGCTTACACTAATATGTTACAAACCATGCAATGAATATTATTTTTGTTTTAAAGAGTAAATATGTTTAAGTAAATTAAACTTTTGATTTTTAAAATTCTGTCCACATACATACCATTTCTGGCACTCTTTATTCTTTTGTGTAGATCCAAATTTTCCATGGTGTCATTTCCTTCTGTATAAAGGATCATTTCCTTTAAAATGTGTCATAGTACAAGTCTGGTATGAAATCTCACAGTTTTTGTCTAAAATGATCTTTATTTCACCTTTATTTTTGAGGGACATCTTCTCTAGATATGGAATTGTAACTTTTTATGTACGTCCGTATTTTGAAGATGTTACTCCATTATCTTCTGGTTTGCATAGTGTCTAATAAGAAGTCTTTTACAATTCTCATTTGTGTTCCTCTGCACATGTGCCTTTTTTTTCTTTCTATTTTCTGGTTGTTCACAATTTTCTCTTTACCTCTGTTTCTCAGCAATTTAATACCGGTGTTTCTTTCTTTTTTTAATATTTACTCTGCTGGAGTACATTTTGCTTCTTGGATCTGTAGTTTCATCAAATTTTGAAAATTTTGGTCATCATTTCTGCAAATATTTTTCTGTCCCCCTCTTCTTTTATTCTAGGACTCTAATTATATGTATGTTAGATATCTCGGTATTGTTCTGTAAGTCATTCATGCTCTGTTTTATCATTTTCAGTTATTTTTCTCTTTGTGCTTCATTTAATTATTTTCTAATACTATGTTTGCAAGTTCACTATCTATTCTTCTGAAGTGACCAATCTGCTAATCCCACCCAGTGCATATTTTTATTTCAGAAATTATATTTCGCTTTTCTTTGAGTTCTATGTGATTCTTTTTTTAATTTTCCTTTTTTTCTCCTCATCCTTTTTATATGTTTCTTTGCTTTCATAAGTATGTGAGCATATTTATAAGTGCCATGTTAAGGTTCTTATTTATCTACTAACTGCCTCACCTCTGTCATTTCGGGGTCTGCTTCTATTGCTTAATTTTTCTTCTAGTTACAGGTTATATTTTCCTGCTTCTTTGCATGCTTGGTATATGCTTGTTGAATGCCGGGGGCATTTTGAGTTTACATTCTTGTTGCTATATTTTATTGTATTCTTTTAAAAAATGTTGGGTTTTGTTTTGGTATGAAGTTAAGTTACTTCACACCAGAAGGACTCAGTAAGATCATTTCAAACCTTATTTTTAAGCCTTGTTAGAGTGAATCAAGAGCAGTCTTTAATCTAGGACTAAGTTAGCCCCACTACTAGGGCCATGCCCTTCTGAGGGCTCTATGCAGTGCTCTATGTGTGACAAAGTCTTCTCACTCTGCTGGTCAGGAGATAAACCATTCTGAGTCCTGTATGACCACCAGGACTTCTTTTGTATACTTATTTCTCGCACTTATTTCCCTGGATTTTGATAGTTTATTCACATGCGTATGCAAATCAGTACTCAGGTAAAGATTTTAAAGCACCCATTTACAGATGTCCAAGGCTCTTTCTGTATGCAGCTCCTTCCTTTTTGGTACTCTGCTCTGCAAATTTTAGCCATCTTGCCTTTTCCTGAACTCCACTTTCTGTCTCCTCAACTTGAGAAGTTGCTGTTTGGCTTCTCCCTCCTTGTGCTGCAGCTTGGAAACTGCCTCCAGGAAGAAACTAGGCAATTATAAGGTCACATAGTTTGTCATCTTCCTATGCTGCCTATTTTCCAATGCCTAAAAACCATGACTTTATACATTTTGTCTAGCTGTCTTTTTGTCATTTGAGAGGACACATATTCCCCTACCATGGCCAAAAAAAGAGGTTCTAATTCCATGTATTTTATGTATAAGTATCATTCTTAATATTATTTTACTTTCTTACCTTTATTTTCCTTGTTTTTAATATTCTAATAAACACAGTTTTGTTTTTATATAACAGTACTTATTTCACCAATTAAATATTTACCATATGAGGGAGACTATGAAAAGAAGAAACATAAGTTCTAATCCTGAAATTTCACCTTCATTAACACTAGTTACTTTCAAGTTCCCTTAGAATTTAGTATGTATGTATGTGTGTATATATAGACATATACTTTCACCAGCTATAAAAAACAAACGAAAACTCACTGAATTCTTCTACTCAATTTGGGATTGAGAGAGAGTAGTGGAAGTGAATAAACAATAAGAAATTCCTTCTCAGTACCTAAGTAATCAACATAATCAATGTACTGTAAATAATATATATCTTCAACTTCTTAGCATACTGACTTTCTGGCATTGTTATTAAGGAAAACGGAACATTTCTTAAGAAAATCCTGAGTTAAGTTTTAGAATGGAATACTTGTTTCTTTCTTTGAATACAGCAGAATGCTTTGGTATACTATGTTAAGGTTGAAAAGATACTAGGAATTGGAAGGTGTTGTGTTTTCTCAAATATATTGTGAGCAAAGCCTCTAATATTTGTGACCAAATCCTTTTTTGTTGTTGTTTACCATTTCACAATTGCCGTGTTGTGAAATAGTGCATGCTTTTAATTTCTTAGACTGTAAAATTAATACTGTGTAGTATTTGTCATACAGCATTGAGTACAATACCACACACAATTAGGTGCTCAATACTGCTTTGTGATGAGCATAATAATAATTACTTTCTAAACAAGGTCTACCAATCTCTATGGAGTGGAGACTATGATGGGCATTTGAAACTAATGTCACACATATATCTGAGTAATGAGATACATGCCTACATTTGTGTCCTTACGTTTTCATTTTGAATTTCTTTACGTTACTTTTCTCTTTCTCTCTCTCTCTCCTTTTGTTTTGGTCACAGTATTGTATAATTTTATCTAGAAAAAAGGAAAATGCATTTTTTTATCCCACTCTATTATTAACCTTTCATATCTTATGTTAAAAATTTGGCTTATGCTTTGTTTTCTCTGTTGGGATTAGTTACGTAAAGTCGGAGTTTGTCTTTTGCTATAAACCTACATCATAACATTAAATAATTCTTTAATATTTTCATAAACACATGCAGCAAACAAATCCAGTTATCCTTCACAAGATTCTTTTTTTAAGAACTATTTTTTTAAAAAATAGAACTTAATTGAGGTTGTGCACATTAGGATATGAAAAATTTATAGTAAATTTTATTGTGAAATTTCAGTTATGTCCTATGGATGAGTTCCTAAGAAAACAACTCAAGAACTTATTTTCCAAACATGTCAGTTCAGATTCATTAAAAGAAACAAGGGGACTATCAATGAAGAAAAGACCTATTCTCTAATCCAGTGTGCAAGTCCCTAGTCTTAAACATGAAATGTTTTTAAGTTAAATCTTGCTAATATTAAATTAAGCTAAAATTTAAGATGCCACTAAAATGATTTATCTTTTATGCTAGATTCATGGATCATAGTTTATTTTAAACCACGAGCTAGTAACTGTCTTCATACACTAGGCAAAACTCTGTTAACTTAGATACTTCTTTGAAATTCTGGGCATGAATTCTTAAAGAAATACATGGCTTGCAAATTTAACTTTAAAAAATCCTCGTGATTTCAAGTGTTGACAGATTTCCTAGTAGACGAAGCTTGTCTACTCAGTAACAAACAAACAAAAAAAAAAACATAGGGAAAAAAGTTGGAGCAATGCTGAATTAAAGGAGGAGAAAATACATGCCCTGCCACACTCCCAAATCACTGCAGCAAGATGTGAAGGATGTGTGAAATGACAAATCCCTGTCCAATGCACAGGAAGAATATAAATACTGCTCTGAAATCACCACAGTGATGTTCTATTTGCTAGAATTTTCTGTTTAGGTGAACCCAGGAAAACCTCACCTCACTTACAAATCCAAAAAAAAAATGAACCAAAAAGAAATTCTGTTGTTTTACTGTATGCGACACCCTCCTCTTGTTTTTCCTTTTTCTTAGCCATAACATATTCACTGACTATTAGACATATTCATTGACTATCAGAATAGTTAAGTATTGTTGAGAAGTTTGTCTAACAATTTTTTTTTAATTCTTAAAAAAGGAAATATCAAAACATATATTGCATGGAGGATACCAGAAAGGGTTTCCATTCTGGAGTCAACCAGACCTGGGTCTGAGCCCTAGTTTTGTTTGAATCCTGGGTTTGACTTTAGTTGCATGACCTTGCACATTTTTTAAACTTCTCTGAGCTTCAGTCTTTTGCTTTGTGAAATGGAGATAACATGGACCCACAGTTTGAAGGTTAAATGAAATAACCTAAGTCACTGAAGTCACTATCAAAATATTTGACAACGTAGGTAGTTGTAAAATTTGGGTCAATTTTCTCCTCCCTTTTCTTGATGGGGATACCTGTTCTGGCATGGAAGGAAGGTTGCATTTTGAACTGGAAGTCTTGGGTTTGATTTTTCACTTTTTAATTTATTAGACAATTCACTTGACCTTTCTGAATACATATTAGCTAATTTTTTCTGAAAATATATACTGGTTATATCCTATGAGAAAAATACATGAAAATGTAGACTTTAAAATGTTAAATAAGGGCAAGGTATTATTATTATTATAAATTAACATATCTGAGTCAAAAATATATACAGATATAGTATTCAGGTTTCTATGAATCTGTTCTTCAGGGACTCAAAGAACTACACTGTTATCTTATTCTAAAATGTTACCGTAAAAATTGTCTTTGGTCAGTTTCTTCAAGGCCATATTCATTGGAAGTATCTCATAATAAGTTTCAAGATGTCCTCAGAATGCAGAGGTTACGAATGAGTGTACTGGAATTGGACTCCAGGATACTTGACTTTGCATTTCTATTCAAGCTGCAATTTGACTTTTGCTATCTTGGTTCTCCATATCATTCAGATGCCTTAATTCATTATGGAAATTGATGCTGAGTGTTTACCCCATGCCAGACTACCATTCCTCTTTACATATACAAATGTAAGTCACCTTTGGAAAAATTAAGACCTAGGTCCTACTACATTTCAAACAATAACTAATACTTTAGAAATTTTTAGAACCTTCTCTCAGTTGATAATGTTACAGAAAGTAAACTGAGGCAGAGGAATTACCCCATGTCACTGATAAGAATCCTCATCAAAGTTCTGCTCTCAAATGAAGTGACATTCTGACTCAAATGTATAGCTTCATATGCATCAAAGTTAGGGGATCACCAGAGAAAATAATTTTCAAAATCTAATTTAATTCATTGAATACAACCAGGAACCAAAGAGAATGAAAGATGTCAAGGAAAAGAGAAAATATACCTCAACCAGTAATAGGTTTCGTTTCCTACTAGGAAAAAAAAATTAACGTTCAGTAAAATTTGAAAAGAGAATGAGGCCAATTCATTTTGATCCTGTGGCAATACTTTGAAGCTTACTTTTTAACCTAGTCTATTTTACATTTCCAGATGTTATGAAAGGCAATGTATACAGAAAGCAGTACCAACGGGGATTTGGGTATTTCATTTTCCCCACTGCAGTGACGATTTGGGTCTTACTTTTTCTGAAAGCATCTTTAAAGAATTCTTCAAGCTGTCTGGAGAATGCTGGCTTGCAGAATTAAGCAGTAGGTCTGCATGGGTTGCTATAAGAGGTTGTAGTTGATTGATGTTGCTGAGAACTTCTTTTGCTTTGGCTGTGTTTTCAGGTGAATAGTAAATAAACTGGTATCCAGTACTGCAACAACAAAGATAAAGGCAAGTTACACAACGAGCGGAAAGACTTTTCAGCACTTAGTACCAGATGGCGAATGATAAACAGAACTCCAAATAGCATTACTTCCTATTGAACAGATAAGAGCTATTCTAAGAGATTATGATATCCAAAGAGTGTTTAAAGTCAAATGACCAAGATATTTTGTAAGACTAGTTGAAATAAATCCAGTCCTCGCTCAATCACTAGGAAGATTCTTCATGATTACATATGTCAAGTATTAGTGTTCAAAACAAATTAGTATTAATATTATTAAAAATTATTAGTGAACTTGAGGTCACACAGTACAGAGAGAAAAGTATGAGCCTTTATATTTAGGCCAATATGAATATAGATCCTGGCTCTACCACTTACTAGCTGGGTGATCTTGGGTGGCCTTTACCTTCCTCATCAGGAAAGTGGGGATAATTATGCAAACAGTTCTAAGAGGTGGGTAAGATTGGTTATCATTCATGTGAAATGCCTGACACAGAGCAAGCATTTAATAATTACTGTGTATATTTTTCCCCATGATACTTAGGGCAGGGGGCATACATTTTAATAGCTGAGAAATGGGGAGAATATAAATTAATGCCAAGTGGGCATATGGAGAATTTTATTGGATAGAAAAGAGACATGACGGCATAAAAATTCCCTTATGCTATCTTTTTCATCACCTTTTTTGTTCCCCTTGTGGTTTCTCATTTGACTTGTAAAAATACCTAAAATTGATTACAAATGAAAGAATGACTGACTTTTATAGTCATCATTTAGGAGTTGGTCAAGCATGTTACAGATGTAAGAATTCGTGGAATGAAGGAGTCTTTGGCCAGTTTTATTAGGAAAAACAAAGGAGGCATTCCAGCAGGGAAAGAAGTGAAACAGCAAAACATCAGCCAAAGAAAAAGAAGAGAGTGGCCATGGATGGTGCATTTACACAGTGGGTGCAACATTTGGTCATATCCCTTTATATCCAATCATCAACGCTTTTTTCATAGCATCTTTGAAACCAAGTCCCCCCAAAACAAAGTTTCCTTACCGAGAACTTTGTTTATGATTAATTATTAATCAATTATAATTTATGATTAATGTCTCTACCCAAAACTTTATTCCCTTTCTTGTCTCCTCTGACCTCAGTCTTGTGCTCGTTGACCAGTCAGACGACTAAAACTGCTGTTGTCAATATCATCATTAACTTACAAACTCAGGTTGTTTCTCCAGGGCAGGATGAGCTAACAGGACCCCAAGCCATGGCCACCTGGTCTGAGAATCATAAACCAGTTATCCTGACTCCCCAGACTACGATTAAGGATTAAGGACTATCACAAGAGGATGATTAATCCCGACCCCCTTTTTTTACCCTTTAAAAAAAAATCTCCAACTCAAAGACCAAGTTGGAGTGGACCTGAGGCTTGCCTCCCCCTCCCTTGCTTGGTGACCTGCAATAAATCTTCACTTTGCTCTCAGAGTTTGGCTTTCTGAACCGTGGGCACATAAGCCCTTTGCTGGGTTTCACCTTGCAACCTGTGATGAGTATTTACTGAATATTTTCTTTACGTTTACCAGCTAAATTATTAACATTCCCATAATTCCATTTCTTATTTTGAAATATTAGCATCCAATAAGACACATTAACATCTAGAAAGCACTCTCCCCTTGCCTTGACACTAATGATTTTCAGGGCAAAGTATCGGTTTCTTCAGGAAGACAATATAATAAATATTTCTATTATTTAATTTATTTTTTCACAATTATTTTTAAAAACGACCTTGGTGCTTGGACTATTCAGGAGATAGGACAAGAAGTTGATGAATGAGGGATACAAGTGTCTAAAAGCTAAGAAACACATTGCTATCCTGTGACACTGATGAGAACTCACTCAATTCTGTACTTGTAGATTTTTTTAAATTTCAGAAGCAGGAGCTTACAAATAAAACATACCACTTATTTTAATGCAAACTGAAGCAGATGACAAGTAACAATGGCGAGGAGGAGAAGGAAAACAATAGTCCAGGCCAATTATCCCTGTCTCTTCCTGGCTCATCTGATCTGTGGGACTGTGCTGAAGCCTTTAACAAAAATCATGAACTGGGATGTCCCCCTAATCATCTGTACTCAGACTGGATACAAAATTCAATCCACTGCAGTCTTTAGTAAATCAAACAACTCCATGTTATTTCCGCAAAGAAAATGATTATCTAAAGATACTGACACATACACACTACTGTATACAAAATAGATAATCAACAAGGACCTACTGTATAGCACAGGGAACTATACTCAGTATTTTGTAATAACCTACAAGGGAAAAGAATATGAACAAAATATATATGTGTGTGTGTGTGTGTGTGTGTGTGTGATTGAATCACTTTGCTGTACACCTGAAACTAACACAACATTGTAAATCAATTATACTTCAATACAAAATAAATGAATAAAGATATTGATGTGTCACCAGGGTGGGGATGATATTTAATACCCAGCAGTTTTTACAGCTGAGAAT
The DNA here is from genome assembly GCF_963455315.2 of Globicephala melas. Classification (NCBI taxonomy): domain Eukaryota; kingdom Metazoa; phylum Chordata; class Mammalia; order Artiodactyla; family Delphinidae; genus Globicephala; species Globicephala melas. The sequence goes on along the minus strand of NC_083318.1, from coordinate 117,391,093 downwards.
AGGACTTACTAAGGACCAGACAGAGAAAGCAGCCTGTGAGGGCTGCTCTGTGGTCCCTCTTCACTGATCTGCTCTTCTGTTCTTATAATTTGCTTTCTGGTTTCATCATATGGGGATGGATAGGCCTCCCATGGCTTAGCTCTGGGAAAGCTAGAGCTCTCAAGGCCAGTGTGGTTCTCCCTCCTTCTCTCCACAGATCCGTCCTCTTTCTGAGTGTGTCATTCCTGGCCTCTCACCTGTTTACTCCTATGCCCTCTTTTTGACTCCTCTATACATATTTCCTACTCTGCAAATTCCCTGAGTCTCCTCTCCATTGGAGGAAATACACTGCCAAGATTTATTTCTTACATCTTCTTTCCTTACACCCTAGTTCAGTGGTGCTCAAATTTTAATAGGCGTAAGATTCACTCGGGGATGAGGTCAGGGCCTGGGTATTTTTAATAAAGACTGCAGGTGCCCTGGCGACACCAAGAGATTCTGCTGTAGTAGGTTGTAGTCTTCGTAACAAGCATCTCAGGAAATCCTGATGCAGGAGGACAGCTGAGCACTTTTAGAAATACCCTCTGCACTGTTTTGACTGTGAGTTGCCCTCTACACCTCTGATCACACTACACAGTGACTCCGATAAAAGTTCCTTATTCTAAGTTTCTTATCCTTAACTCATTCTCATTTTCATAATGCCTTCTATAAGGCTACTTTTGCACTCCATCTTTTTTTTTTTTTTTTACAATTCTGTTCATTATTAGTCATCTATTTATTTATTTAAATTGAAGTATAGTTGATCTACAACGTTGTGTTAATTTCCGCTGTACAGCAAAGTGATTCATTACACATATGTATATTCTTTTTCATACTCTTTTCCATTATGGTTTATTACAGGATATTGAAAATAGTTCCTGTGCTATACAGTAGGACCTTGTTTTTTACCCATTCTATATACACTAGTTTGCATCTGGTAACCCCAAACTCCCACTCCATCCCTCCCCCACCCCACTTCTGCCTTGGCAACTACAAGTCTGTTCTCTAGGTCTATGAGTCTGTTTCTGTTGTGCTTCATCTTTATATACAGCACAAAATGCTTTGGTTCACTTCTCATTACCAGTGTTGCCCCCATCATCCTTTCATCTTTTCCCTCCCAATATACTCTCCACCCTCTTCTTCTCCTTCCCCAATACATTCTTCAGTCACCATCATGGGACCGAACCATAACTCCTGGCCCCCTGTTCCTGAGTCAGTTTCTATTTGAGAAGAGTTACGTAGCAGGCATTGGTTCTCCTGGTTAAGCCTTTTCACGATGAGCATCTTACCTACAGAGGCTGAAAGATTCATTTTCCACAATAAGAGCCAATGTTGGTGTCCAGGATGAAACAGTATGGTATGGAAAAAAAAAACCCACCACCCACAAAATAATTTTAAGTATACATACATTTCATCTATGTATTCAGTGCCTTACTCTTTAAACATGTCATATATTTGAACAGTTAGAGCTTCTTAAATAGAAAGTTATGAGTATAATTTAATTATTGAGATAAAAAGAATATTGCTAAACTCTGTTTTATAGTGGTCTGAAATTTAAACTGAACCCAAACACTTGAATCAACTATCAATCAGGCAAAAGCAGAAGAAAGACAAAATATTTGCTTGAACAAAGAATATTTTATAGGAGATAAATAATATAGCAAATCACAGATAATAAAAATTGAAATTATTGTCATAATATTTTTATATTGATGAAACAGTGAATGAAAGTATATATGTATGTATGTCAATATATACACTTTAATATATATTTAAATTATTTAATATCCAGTTAATTAGCATATACACATAGCCATACTCATATGCTCATGTGCATATTGTTACTACTAGAGGTATCATTTTTGAGATATTTCACATAGTGAAATAATATTCATATTCACAAACTCTAGTTGATAACCGAAATATGATTAAAACAATGATATATGTTCTTGTGTGTATATCCCACCTCAGTCACTTCTTGCTGGTCCTCCTTATGTCTCCTCTAGTGTTCCTTTCTTTTATCTACATGTCCTTCCTAAGTACTCTCATTTAATCTTGTGGTTTAAAAACCTCAGTTACGCTAATGATTTTTGAATTTCTTCATCTCCAGCCTAGACTTTTCCCTGAACTCCATTAAAAGCAAAAGCTCTCCTCTTGACAGTTGCAACTTATCATGTTCCAAACTGAGCTCCTGATCTGCTCCCCATTCTCTACAACCAGCTCCTTCTACCCTCTTCCCCATCATAGTTCACACCAAGTTCATCTGATGTGGCCAATATCTCTTCTCTTCCTCTCCTAATTTTTGCCCAAGTTTTCAGAAAATTCTGCCTTTTTTTCCCAAACATGTGCAGAATCCAACCACGTATTTCCACACTCACTGCAACCATGCTGGTGCAAGCCACCGTCATCTACTGCCAGGATTATTACAGTAGCCTCAAACTGGTCTCCCACCTCTGTCCATACTCTGAGACATTGAAATCCTTGACGTGTGCTTAGCTGGATGTGGGTGGGAAGCAGGCAAGGAGAGAGAAATAAAGCAGTTCTTTCTTAGTCCCCTGCCCACACCCCAAATCCAAGGACTTGCTCCACCATTTATCTGTGCCTTCCTTCTCCCAGGCCACTCCTTAACCCATTTGCTCAACCAAGCTACTATTTTGGCAAATGGAGTCATGGAAAAATACAGATGAGAGATGATGGGGAGGAAGGAGGGGAAAGGGAAGGAAAACAGAGGGAGGTGGGGCATGGGCAGATTAGGGTTGATGAGCTCAGGAAAAAAATGCTATGGAGTGATGTGCCTCACTCCACAGCAGAAATAAATCTCCAGAGAAAAATCTAAGGACTATTTCCACTTCTATTTTTTTTCCTCTACTCAAGCACTACTTGTAAAAATAACGATTTCTTGAATCCAGAGGGAGGGACAGATGTGCTTTCAGTTCTGAGAAGAAAACCATGTGGATAATAAATGAAAATTTACAGCTTAGTGCACTTGAATATACCCTTCTGGCTTCACAGGGTTTAACAATATGCTTCATGAAACTGTAGAAGGTAAAAAAACATACAGCTCTGCTTAGAAAAAAAAACTTAAAGAAAACCAGTATTTGTTTTGTTTACCTCCTATGGATTTCACTTGTATAAACTGAGTTAATTAATTAGTTAATTAATCTAAACTTAAATTGATGTTTGTCTCAGAAACTACTCTTTCTAAAAATATTGGTTTCTTGGAAATTTTAGAATCAGCATTTTGAACAAAGCTTGACTCTCTTGTTTATTAGCTCTGTGACAGGTAATGCTAATTAAAGGGGAAAAACCTAAAATTCATTTCATTTCGGCTCAACTTGCCCTCAAAGGAAATTTCCCTATTGGCTCTGGTCACACTGCCTCCTATGATCACACCACTTTTCAGCTTGAAAGTTCTTACCTGCGATTTTTTTGACCATTAGAACTAATATATATATATATATATATATATATATATATATAAAATCCTTTCCTTCGTCCTATTCTTGCTCTAACAAAAGGTTCCCAGACACTATTATATGACAAAGTCCAATTAGTTTTCACTTCCTTCCATGGCCTATTCCCATTTATCCTTGGTTTCACTTGCCCTGATTTCCTCTGCCAACTTCCAAGAGTCTGGTAGATCTATTTCTGCCTAGCTTGGCTTCTGGTATTTTCAGGCTCACTTCTCTGTGCAGATGTGATGGAGTAACACCCAAACCAGGTCCCCTGATTCCCTCCCATCCAAAAAATTTCTCAACTCCATCCTGGACTTCATTCATTCATACATCTAATTAAAGTACAGAGTAAGATAAGGTCTAAGAATAGAAACCATTCCCAAATACACTGCAAGGTAAATGTTCCCCTGCTGCAAATGGGTCTGAGGGATATTTTTAGAGGTGATGGAAATGTCCTAAAATTGGCGTGTGATGAGGATCACATAACTCTATAAATTAACTAACATTCACTGAACCATACACTTAAAAAAATAGGTCAATTGCACATTATTCTACACAAGTAGAGAGTAGAATGCTGGTTCCCAGGGTCTGGGGGTGTGGGAAATGGGCAGATATTGGTCAAGAGGTACAAAGTTTCATTTACCCAAGATGTATATATTCTGGAGATCTAATGTACAGTCTGGTGACTAACAGTGAGGTATTAATGGTAACTATGTGAGATGATGGATAGGCTGATTACCTTGATTGTGATGTTGATTTCATAATGTATACATATATCAAAACATCAAGTTATACACCTTGAATATATAAAACTTTTATTTGTCAATTATACCTCAATAAAGCTGCAGGAAACAAGTAAGTGTTCCCAGCATATGATATTGTAGTGCTGGTGATTCTGATTCTGATAATCATGATTCTGGGATAAGAATACAGGGAAACAGAAGGTATATTTAGGACCCATTTCATTTTTTCCCTGTTAAATCTGATATTTTTTATGGAGGGTCTCTAAAAAAGCCAATAATTTATTATAAAGCCAATAATTTATTATAAATTATTATTATAAAGCCAATAATTTATTATAAATTTATTATAAAGCCAATAATATATTATAATACTTGGATTATTAATGTAGAATTTACATTAATAATCCAAGTATCTCTCTCTCTCTCTCTCTCTCATTTTAATAGCTAATAATTATTGGATCTATAATATGGGCCTAGAATTATGCTAATTTCTTTTCAGTGATTATTTTATTTAGTCATGAGAACAACTCTCTGAACAACAAATATTATTCCATTATATAGATTTAGGAATTGAAGACTCAGTAGGTTAAGTAACTTGATCTAGAACATACAACTACTATAAATGGTAGAACCAGGATTCAAATGCAGGTCTTTATTAATACACAGTTTGAACTCTTAATTGTGTTTTACTATTTTATGAACATGGTATAGATCCATCTGAGATTTGAAAAAATTACAATCCCATAACTAACACAGGAAACATCTTTTATTTAGTAAAATAATGGTAGGTACAGCATATAAATATTAAAACAAAATATAATTGAAGAAGTTCTCATCTTCTAATTAAAACACAGCTCATTAGAGAAGATGTATGATTCCATTTTACAACACAGATTAGACATAAGAAAGAATTTGAAAATCATCTCACCATAAATTGCTTGCAACAAATATTTAATGACTGCTATTCAGTCAATGCACTGAGAAAAGCAAAAGGCTGGAGTTAGCCAGCAAGATAATCACGGGATGAGTGTGATGACACTTGTCCTCTAAATGCTACAGCCAGGGCTGGTAGCAGAGAAGAAGAAAAAGGGGGATAAATAGCTGCTTCCCACAAGTCCTTGCGAATCTAAGGCTCTATATGGTTAATATATGCAAAAATCGCCCAGGTAGCCATAGTTTCAGGGTTTGTTTACTAACCACTCAGTACTATAGCTCTTTACGTTCCCGAGAGCTCAGACCTTCATTTAAAAGCAATGTAAAAGGATGTCACATTGCATCCAAATTTCCTAGGCATTTTGTTGTTGGAGATTTTTTTTCATGATACCTAGTTTTCCATATTTGCTGGAAGTAGAAGGGGCAAAAGGGTTTTACAAAGACATTTCTCTTATTCTACAACTAGGAGAGATAGAAAACAAAAAGGAAAGTCCTAAAGGAAATAGAACTCTGTATCTATCTCTACCACTCTAAGTTAACTTGTTACCCTTTCCAAAACGTTCACCAATACCTGTCCTCTGTGTATACATAATTTCTTTTCTTTTTTTTTTTTTTTTGCGGTACGCGGGCCTCTCACTGTTGTGGCCTCTCCCGTCGCGGAGCACAGGTTCCGGACGCGCAGGCTCAGCGGCCATGGCTCACGGGCCCAGCCGCTCCGCGGCATGTGGGATCCTCCCGGACCGGGGCACGAACCCGCGTCCCCTGCATCGGCAGGCGGACTCTCAACCACTGCGCCACCAGGGAAGCCCCATAATTGCTTGTTTTATTACAAGTACCTTTTTATATACACCTCTAGATAACCTCATAATCCACATACTAATTTAAATGACTACATAGTGTTCCACTTCAGTGATGCAGAATAAGCTTGCTTAATCATTCATTCAAGATGTTTCTAAAATTTTACCATTATGAATAGAATCTCTGAATACCTGAAATATTTTCTTTTTTAAAAATTATTTTTATTATATATAATTCCTAAATAAGTGGTTTTCCTGGGGTGTATTTAGGAAAGCTGTAGATAGAGAATAAGGCCGGAGTCTTAAAAATATTTTACTATTTTCTTTAGCAGATTAAAATAGTAACTGATCTGAGTGAAAATTACCACATCAATTCATTCATTCTTTTTTGTAGTACAGATAAAGTAATTTACTTTGAAAATTATATTCTCATAAAGGCCCAGAAAGGGTCAAATGCATCAACTTTTAAAAAATTTCTATCTGGTGGGTAGCAAAAATCAATTCTTAGGAAGGTTATCCGTAAACTAACATCATTCATTCATTAACAGCATACACATTTCGTGTTGAAAATCTATTGAATGTATGAGGATGAATGCATATAGAAGACCTTGAGACTGGGTACCGAAGTCTGATTTTCCAGCTCTGTTATTAGCTGTATGGGCGATTCAGTCTCTGCAACTCATTATTCTCATTGGTAAAATAAATAGGGGAATTTGTAATCTGAGATTCCCTGTAAGTTCTAAGATCTAAACGATTCTTTAATGCAAAAAAAGGCAGACTCAAATAACTTTCTTGTTTCCCCAAACTTCTTTTCATATTGAATATAGACAACTGATCTTATTAAGTAAACATGGTAAACACATGGTGTATTTCCTGTATTCCCTTTCCTCGTGAATTTTCCATTTACCCAGTTATATTAACCAGAAACCTGAGTCCTTCAACCCTGCTCAGTCCCTCGAGTCCTCATCCAATTGGATTTAAATCCTGTAAAAATTTCCTTAAATCTTCTTCAACTCCTTACTCACCCATCTCCTCTCACCAGCACTATTATGATAGCCTAATTGTGTGCCCTTAGTTCTCTCCACATAGTAACTCAAAATGCGCCTCTGATCATGTTAATACCCAGATAAGAACCTGTCAATGAGTCCTCTTAGCCTAACCTAGCCTATAGGATGAGAAGCCAGGACTTGACACAGCAAACAAGGGTCCTTCAGATTTGGTTCCCATCCTTTAAGCCTTCTCTCTCTCTCTCTCATTCTCTCTGTCTGTCTCTCTGCCTCTCTCTCTTTCTCCCGGCTGCTCTATGTTGCTGGAGTTCCTAAGCGAGGGTGCAGTGAATGGTACCACCCTGCCCAGGTGTGCTGCACAGAAGCCTGGGAGTCTTCCTAGACAGCCCTGGATTTTTACCTCCTACTCCAAACAGACAAAGTCCAAACAATTGCCAAGTCCTTTAAAATATCTCTGTAACTGATCCCCTTCTCTACATCTGTGCTTAAACCACCCTAAGCCAACCCACCTGTCTTCAGCAGAAGCACTGCAATAACTACTTACTTACGCAAGGCTCTTGACAGGGAAGAAGACGTTGGAATAGCTTAGGCAAGGTCCCATCTAATAAAGATTCTGCAATGACACTATTTTTTCTCACGTCACACAAGCTGATTGTGTGATTTTCCCATGACATAAATCCCATGTGTACATTTTTTTAAGTTAGTACTTTCACTGTAATCTTGCAAAGAATGAGATACTCTAGAGTTAGTTTCTAAAGCTCTGGAAAATACAGCACTTTTAAAATTTTCTGGCAGTATATTTGTAGATGACTATCCTTTCTGCTGTTTGCTGCCTCTAGAATGATGGATATTAAATATCTAAGCTCATAGAGAGCTTTAAAGAACATGCTGAAAATTACTCATCATTTAATCTGAGTACACAAGGTCTTCCTTGGATTAAAAGCATACTAGTTAAGATGACATAACTATGTCACGATTCCAAATATCTTTTTAGTTTATAGTGAAGAAGAAATGCAACTCCTGATTTACAGAAAATAAGTCCTCAAACCATATATTCTTTTCATATTTAGTTTTTTAAGCAGAAAACAATGTTTCTATAGTTCGCCATAGATTCCACATTTTTAACTCCTAATATTCCTATTGATTAACTTTTTCTTCTGAGCTAAAACCAGAAGTCATATCTTCATAATTGTGTGAAATTAAAACATTTAATTGTAAAGTCAAATTATCCAAATTATCTTCCTGAGAGTGATGATACACTTAATATGTCTTTCCTCAAAAATCTCAAGATTGTAACCATTCTTTCTAACAATCTAATGATTTCAACGGAAATCAGCCACATCCACAGTGCAGATAAGGAAACTAAAGGGTAAAAGCTCAGTGGTTTTCTGACATCACACAGTTAAGATTATGTGTTTTATCATTTTCAGACAATGTTCTCTTTACCGAATTTATTATCACTCTAAATTCTAGGATCATTTAGCAAACTTGTTTTCATTTACAATTAAAGTCATTTTCTTGAAAGGGAAGATTCAATTTTTTTTTTTTTTTTTTGCGTTACGCGGACCTCTCATTGTTGTGGCCTCTCCCATTGCGGAGCACAGGCTCCGGACGCGTAGGCTCAGCGGCCATGGCTCACGGGCCCAGCCGCTCCGCAGCACGTGGGATCTTCCCGGAACGGGGCACGAACCCGTGTGCCCTGCGTCGGCAGGCGGACTCTCAACCACTGCGCCACCAGGGAAGCCCGAAAGATTCAATTTTTAAGCAGTTTGAACTGTTACACTTGACACAGTGCTTCTTGCTTCAGATTATACTTTGCTTCACAAGCTTTTGGGTAGGTGATTGGAAGAATGTTGCCAACTTTTAAACGTTAAAGTCACCACTGCATTACTAATATTGAACCGGATTTTAGGTTGGCTGTTTTTATAAAAATCATCAGCTTTCCTCTTTCAGAACACATAAAAGAATATTTTCACTTCCTAGTGAGGTGCAAGCAAACACAAACATTCTAATAGCTGACAAATGGCTGTCTGAAAGCCTACAAGACATTTTCCGCAAATGCCCCTATGTTTCTGTCACCTAGTTACAACACAGTGATCTCTTTAGGCAGACCAATTTGTTCATCCTCTTACTCCTCTGACAGACAATGCTTTCACTTCTTTTATTTACTTCTTCATATACTTAGTCATTCAAGGAACACTTATCAAGTTAGTTCCTGACACAGTTAGTTACAGACACAGTCCATGCCCCCAGAGTACACAGTCTAGAGGCGAAGAGAGGCAATGAGGTATGTTTGTACATGGGAGGCGAAAAGCAGATGTGGCCTGGCCAAGGAGTCGGAGAAGACTTCAGGAAAAAAAAAAAACTTCAAAGCAGACCTGAAACTGAAGAACTTCGGTCTGGTTCACCGTGGAGGGTGGAATGAGAGGAGAAGATGATGGTGTGAGTGGAGAAAGATGAAGCTGGAGAAAAAGTCAGGGTCAGATGACACATGAATATCTTATGCACCTTGTGCTTTTATTCTCCAGGCAAGAGGCAGCTATGAACTGTTTAACATGATGAAATCACAAGATTGTATTTGCCTCTTAAGAGATATTATTCCAACCAAGATGAGGAAAACGGATGAGATGAGAGCCAGCCTGGAGGATGAAGACTGATTAAGAGATTTGGCAGTAGGATGTTTAAAAAATAGTGATTCTACGGGTTAGGATTATCCTAAACCAAACTGATTATTGAAATGAACGAATTCCTGAGATATAAGAAGGTAGAAGTGATGGAACTGATTTTTTTTTTTCTGGGAAGTGGAAGCAAGGGAAGAAAAGTAGTCAAGGATTTTCAAGCTTCAAAGTTGAACATCTAGATGGATGTGGTGTCTTAATTAAGAAAAACAATCCCCAAGAGAAGTTTGAGGATAAGGGGATGAGAGATGACTGAATGTGTCGACTTTGAGGTGTTTGGATGATACCATCAACGTGGAGCTGTCTACTAAATGGTGGTAACTACATGTCTGAATCTCAAGAACCATGCCTGGGCTTAGCACAGAGATGGTGTACGAAGCCTAGTACTTAAGAATATGCGGGCACAAGGACTTCCTGTATAGCACAGGGAACTATATTCAATATCTTGTAATAACCTATAATGGAAAAGAATCTGAGAAAGAATATATATGTCTATATATACATATATATGCGTATATATGTATAACTGAATCACTTTGCTGTATGCCTGAAACACTGTAAATCAGCTATACTTCAATAAAAAATTTTAAAAAGAATAAGTGGGCAATTATGCACATTAATAGAACTTTTTTGGAAGGCAGTATGACAGCATCTCTAAAGTGTAACCACTTCAACTAAGAAATTCCACTTTTAGGAATTTTATCAAAAAGAAACACAAATTTGCAAAAACAGAAGAATAAGGGTTTACCTTGCAAACACACAGTTATAACAAATAATAGGAATTAACTAAATGCCCATCAATATTGTATTGGTTAGATAATTCTGCTACATTCAATCAATAAAACCCTACTTAGCTTTTAGGAAAAAAAATGAGATCTAAATGTATTGCAGTTAAAGGTTGTCAGAACATTTTTTTGAGTAAAAAAATACTTGTTTACATATTTTATATAAGTAATAGCTAATATCTATTAAGCCCTCATTATGTGCCAGGTACCATTATAAATGTTTGGTGTATATGAAGTCACAAAATCTTCAGAACAATCTATGAGGTAAAGCAATAATATTTCTGTGTCACGAGTGAGGAAACTACGGTACAGAGGGGTGAGGTAATTTGGCTAATGTCACAATGCCAGTAAGTGCCTAAACCAGGATTCAAATCCATACAAGGTGTAGAATCTGAATTATCTGAGATGAGAGTTTCTGCCTTGCCCCAGAATGGAGGCCAGAAAAAGTAAACTGAATTATAGGAAAGTCAAGAACATGACATTCCTATAACCTGAGTTTCTGTCGACAAAGAGTCCTGATCACTGAAAACTCAAAGAGTTGGATAGCTAGAAAAAACTGCGTAGGGAAATGCATTAAGCTGTTCAGATTGCTTTACTCTGGGGAAGGAGAATGGAAAAGGCAGACTTTTCACTTTATGTGCTTCTTTATTCTTTGAATTTGTGTGCTAGAAGCAAATATTGGTTTTTTGTATAGTTAAAAAGAGAATGAAGCAGGAGAAGTTCTGCATTACAAATTCATTTAGGATCATATGCAACTTAGCGAGAATCCTTTCATTCTCTTATATTACATTTAGTTTAATGCTTTGCAAGTGTCATCATTTAGTTTGTAAAGTATGTCCAAGACTCAGCAGGGCTATTTAATGGAAGTATTTTATTCTCTCCTGACTCCACGCTATAGATGTTGTAAGAGCTAAAACCCACCTATTCTTGAAAATTTGTTGTGGTGCACAGGGGGCTGCACAGAGAAAAGTGCATATTGATGAGAAAAACCTGGTACACAGTTTTGGCAGACCTAGTGTTGTATTTGCTCAAACATGAACCGAGCTGAAGGCAGACCTAGTGTTGTATTTGCTCAAACATGAACCGAGCTGAAGGCAGACCTAGTGTTGTATTTGCTCAAACATGAACCGAGCTGAAGGCAGACCTAGTGTTGTATTTGCTCAAACATGAACCGAGCTGAAGGCAGACCTAGTGTTGTATTTGCTCAAACATGAACCGAGCTGAAGGCAGACCTAGTGTTGTATTTGCTCAAACATGAACCGAGCTGAAGGCAGACCTAGTGTTGTATTTGCTCAAACATGAACCGAGCTGAAGGCAGACCTAGTGTTGTATTTGCTCAAACATGAACCGAGCTGAAGGCAGACCTAGTGTTGTATTTGCTCAAACATGAACCGAGCTGAAGGCAGACCTAGTGTTGTATTTGCTCAAACATGAACCGAGCTGAAATCTAAGAGTGGCCAAGGAGAAACTGACTCACCGGAAGAAGAAAATATACCTCCAATGAATCAAGTTATAATCAACACAAAAATTAAATTGCTATCTCCTTGGAAATGATATGTTGTCAACTACTGGACACAGTTCAAAAGAAAAAAAAAGGAACGAACAGGGCTTTTATTCACACTTCTTATTTCTACAGCGTCTGTATGATTTTATTATACTTTTAAAATTTCTTTATTTTTTTGTGCTATAAAGTGTTTTTTCCAAAAAGGAAAAAAGTATTTGAAAGTGAACAGGAGATGAGTTTTAGCTATAACTTGTAAGACTGATTATTAAATATAGTAGCTTTGTTGCATTGGGCATGACTTCCAAAAACCAAAAACACATAAGGATTTTCAAATGGAGAGCACTCAATTTATATACTTTGAAGAATTAGTCATTTTAAGCCATTTTGAATTTTTAAATTTATAATAGAAAAAAACATAAGATGTAGATTACATGTGGAAAAACAAACTGGAAGAGACTGTACCAATATGATCCCAGTAACTGTCTTGTTGAGGAAGGACATTATGGGTGATTTTAACCTCCTACTTTTGACTTTTCTACATTTGCCAATAAACATATTTACAAAATTTGAAAACTGTCAATAGAAAGCAATATATTAAAAATATATATCACTAAAAGATAAAAAATATTTCTGTTTAAAAGATATATGACATGAGACATGGATTTATACAGAGTTATGATCTCAGATTCTAAACTGCTCTACCAGTGAGTGACAAGATAAATTTCTGAGAAAAACCCAGTGATCAAGGTAGAGACATGGAAAGACCTCCAAGCAGGGGAAAAGAATTGGCTCTCAAAAATCAAATCATGGATGCAGTCTTATTGCTTTCAATGAATACATTTGAATCACTCATTCCCTTTCATAAAAGAAATGAAAATCTTTGTCTTAAGCATGAAAGTGAAGGGTTTGAAAACAAATATACTTGTAACTGCTGCCTAGTCTGCTCATATGTTACTGGAGAAAGTACATAAAAAGAAGAGTTGGAAAACTCTGACCATTTTGCTTGGATATCTCAGCTTTATACCACTAATGAAAAATGTTAATTTATGTTTTAAACCCCGCCCCCCCCATTAAGCAGTAGTTAGTGATACTGTCTGATGAATATATTTCAGAGGTAGTGGTATGATTTTGCATCCAGTTCTCCCATTTCTGTTTTATTGGATTCTTGCTACACTATAGGCTACAGAGAACTTCCTTCCCTGATGCGGTATTTCTCCTTTTACTCAAGAAACTTCCTATTTATAATAGAGAATTGGGAAACTTCTATTCATATTTCTCCTTACAATAATAAGGAAAATTTTCCTTAGAAATTGTATAACCATTGTGACTGTATAACCCTTGATCTCATAAAAAAGTAAGGCTGGTTTGTTTAACTCTTTGTATTGCTTTACTTTCCTTCGGAAAATTCCCCCAAATTCTAGTACGACTCAAGTGTTGTAAGCTCAAGGACCACCTATAACACTTCTACTGGTAAATTTTAGTTTGTTTTCCTTATGATTTTTCCAAATGATTTTTTTCTCTTTTCCATTTGAAATTTTGGGGTAGTCAATCTTGATTATGGGACCAGATAGAGTGGGTGGGAGGTATGGAGGGAAAACCATGGTAGATACTCAAGGCAGGCATTTGACATTAGGATCTCTTGCAGGGAGTCAGCTCTGAGTTTGTCCCTAATGAACAGGTAGATCATAAGGAATTAATATTCTCCAGGAGTGAACACTGCCCCTCATTGGCTTTTCTTCTTTACAAAGACTCTTGGTTTTCATGAGGTGCCTCTCTATCTCAGTGAAAGGGCTGTGCTTTCAGGTCATAATCTTACTCAGTGAAAGTTCTGGCTTAATCTGAGGTTCCTGCTGAAATCACAAATGATCAAAGCCCACAAAGTATGTGTTGTTGTGGTAGATTTTCCCTTTCTTTTACGAAATACTGGAAGTAAAGAATTGATTCATACTTTGAGGGAGGAGTCCACAAGCTTTCAAATAGTGCCTAGGTAAATCACCAAATCCAGAAACACATAAGTGTTTGATAAACAAGTGAATACATGGGAAAACGTATATATATATATATATATATATATATATATATATATATATATATATATATGTGTGTGTGTAAAACTGAATCACTTTGCTGTACACCTGAAACTACTACAACATTGTAAATCAACTATACTCCAATAAAAAATTTTTAAATGATTAAAATGGTAAATTTATATGTTACATATATTTTACTACAACAAAAAAAGCTTAAAAAAATTTAAAAAACAAACAAAAAAACCCCCAAATAATGTATGAGTAATTAGGGTTTTGGTTCTCCTAGAAAAGTCTCATGTCTAAAGCATGAAAAGCTCTATAATATGCTCGGTTTTATTCATCCATGATTACTCAGGCCCAAGTTTTCCCAAATCAAAACTCTTACAGCTTTATCCCCATCTTTGGTTCCATTTTGTAATAATTTAATGAGTTGGGGATTCTTTAAAGAAAAATTTCCAATAGACAAGATGTAATGCTTTTCTTCTGTATTGCAACAAATATTCCTTAATGTAGATTTTCTTTCCTCCTGATAGATACTAATTGATGTTCTATACATTTTTCAAGTTTAACTCTTCTGTGTCACTATTCCCGTTTCTAGTCTCCACACCCTTCACCTGTCTTCTCCCAGCATTATTCACTCACATCTGTATCAGTGGTTCTCAACCCTGGCCACACATCAGTCTCACCTGGGAAGCTTTTAAAACTTACCAATGCCTGGGCTCCATTCCCAGAACTGACTTTATATGTCTGGGGTGATATCCTGGCATAGATAAAATATTTTAAAGCTCCAAAGGTGATTCTAAAGTGCAGCCAAGGTTGAGCCTGTATTCCACTCTTATTCTCATTTCAGTAAAGGGACGGCATCCCTCTCCCCATGCGGTCTGTCACTGAACTGATTTCCAACCTCCATGAATTACAAAGAAGGTGCCTCTCCCCTCAGAGTCCCTAGCTGGAACTCTGATGTCCACTCCCTGTTGAAATAATAAGGCAAAAGTACCACTTTCTGCAGCCAAAGGGTCTGGGGGAAGGATGTGACGATTAAAGGATAACCTGAGGGAGTTTCTATGTGGTAATGGGATAGTTATTTATGATGATTATGGCGATGCTTACTCTAATCTACACCTGTGATACAACCTCATAGAACTATATACCCTGCCCACCAAAAAACCAAAACCAAAACTAAACACAAAAAACTAGAGAAATCTTAATAAGGAGGTAGCTGAGTTAATAATATTGTATCAGTACATAGACAATTTCTTTAAAACAAGAAAGACATAAATATATATATATATGCATTGCTAGTTTATACGTTTATATAACAGGATATCAGTTACACAATTCTAACTTATTTTTAATGCTTTCTTCCTAAATAGGCTGGAGATGTCAAGAACTATTCATTGTGATGGACCAAGCTTCTTTATCCTAACCTGGTATACGAACTTCCCCAAAGAGAAGGTAAATATCATTAATGCATCCTGTCATCACTTACTTTCTTCTTTCCGTTTCAAATCTATGGAGTAGTTTCCGAAGACCACCATTCTTAAATCCCTGAAAATGCGCAGCTGGGGCTCCCACAGTGATGACATCGTAGAGAGCATCTGGAACAGGAATGGACAAGGAGATGAACACTTTGCAAACATTTATCTCCAACATGCTGTTTGCATTGAAGCCTACACACGGTGGGAAGTTTGAGAGATTATTCTGTTTGATTTTGCAGGAATAAAAATGAACTCACATCTCAAGGGGGCAAAGAGAAGCTAATCAATCTTTCTAAAAGCCACCTGTGCACCTAAAGAAGTTATAATATTTCCTTGACTTGTGACTACATCTTAATTATATGGTACTGAGTAGAACAGTATGTTATTCTATATACTTACTGAGGTAACATGTTAATTGGTCTTTTGTGTATTTTACTTTATTGAGTTTTGCATCATTTAATTTGCAATCATATTGAAATTCAACAGTAATGAACAATCTTTCAACCAAAAGTTGCCGAGAAAAGAACCAAAATATTATTGCATTTTGACTCAAGGGCAGAACAGTAATAGTGCATTTTAAAAATCTATACATAGTAGTTTCCTGCCTGTATATACTAAATCTTACACAATTTTGAATGCACGCAATTGAATTTTGCAATTTCCTTAGGTGACATAGAAAGAATACACAAAATGTCTCTTGATCTATTTTCCAGTGAGATACTTTGTTTTTTTTAAATAAAAAATCCATACATTTAAATTGAAACTCAATCCTTTGATCTTCAAAGCCATCAAGTTTGATACATATTAAATTTACCACTTCAAGACATGCCATCATTTTTACATTCTAATGAAAAGTACCCCCATAAGAAAGAAGAAAAAGTGAATGTCCTCTTGTTAAACTACATTTTATTTGAGAAACCTAATTTCATAGTAGATCCTTTTCAAATTGATTTTGGTATTGACACCTTGGCTGTTTTTCTGATCTCATTTACAGGGGAAACATAAATTATTTTATTAGCTTCAAGTAAACACCATAACTTCTTCACAGTGGTTCAATCCAAATGAACCTGAAATAGTTTTTTTTTTTTTTTTTTTTTTTTTTTTTTTGCGGTACGCGGGCCTCACCGCTGCGGAGCACAGGCTCCGGACGCGCAGGCTCCGGACGCACAGGCTCAGCGGCCATGGTTCATGGGCCCAGCCGCCCCGCGGCACGTGGGATCCTCCCGGACCGGGGCACGAATCCACGTCCCCCGCATCGGCAGGCGGACCCTCAACCACTGCGCCACCAGGGAAGCCCTTCTTTCTTTTTTTAAATAAAATATGTGTTAAATTGAAAAGACTTCAGCTGCACTCAGAGAACTCAAGGTCACAAAAAGAAATACAACCCAAACCAAATGGTTAGTAAAGATACTGAACAATCACTTAATGGATTGTTGGAGTGGTGAGCTCTTGTCCTTTTAAAAAGTCACTAATCAACTAGAAGTCATCTTTTCCTAAAATAGCAACACATTAGACTAGTGTGAAATTTTCAGATTTCTAGTCCAGGGGATTTTAGCCTAGGGCTAAGAAGAGGGTTTTAAGATGCCCAGGGATGGATGGTGAATTGTATTGGTGCATCTGTTCTACTTCATGGAAAGGGGTCACAGCTTTTTTGAACAGTCATGAGATCCCCCAAAAGGGGCCAACTAAAGACTTGTCTACCTGCATTTATCTGAGAAACCTGAGGATCTTGAGAAGTTACCTGCTTTGTCTGAAGTCCCAAAGACATTATACCCAGGACCTTCTAACTTCTAACCCAGGGATGGAGAACCAGTGATTTAAGTTATTGACTGGACCCTGAGTCCCTGGCTCCGGATCCCAGCTCTGCCATGTATAAGTTGTGCAGCATTGGGAAAACTACTAACCCTTTCTATGTCTCAGCTCCTCAGCTAGAAAATGGAGTGCAAAGTAGTAAAAAGAGGTTAGCATTCAGTAAGTATTGTTTATGATTATTTTCCCTATAGGAAGTAATCCTACCAATTAAGCAAAGAAAGCTGATATTTTAACTTTTGCTTATTTCTCCATAAAAATAAACTTTTCAGTCTGAAAAGGAAAGTGATTCTGAGGCTCAGTCTTCTGAATAAGATCAGTTCCTGTGTTAATCTAAACTAAATACAAAAAAAAATCAACATGATGTTGTAATGAAATACACTGCATTTCTGCTATAACCTGGGTGACCAGCAATACCAACAATATACCAAAGTGACTATAAACTGTATCCACATGTCCCACCAAGCCCAAATTAAATGCATTCCTAACTCAATTTTCAAAAAAAGTTGTCTATGGACTTTCACTGGATCCAAAAAAACTTGTAGCCTTTCCAACACCACCCAGCAAGAGGGGAAGGATGAGGGAAGTGGAAATCTGAGCGGAGAAAGCAGTCTTAATTGATGGAGATTAAAATGACTTGATTATGCAAAATTTGCAAAACCATTTGTCTTTCTCTGTCTGGCTTAGTTCACTTAGTATGATAATCTCTAGGTCTGTCTATATTGCTGCAAATGGCATTATTTCATTCTTTTTTATGGCTGGATAATATTCTATTGTGCTGACTTTTCCTGCTTTTCTTTTCTGGTTCCCTGTGACCCATGTAGACACTTTATTCCTTTAAGTCTTCCAGTAAAGTCTTCAAGACCTGAAGATCATTTCCAATTTCTCTCTTTCCCTCAGCATCATATCTGATCAGTTCTAACAACTCTGCTACCAAAATTTTATTCTCTCTTATACATGTTAAACATCTTTACCTTAATTTTTTTTTTTTTTTTTTTTTGTGGTACGCGGGCCTCTCACTGTTGTGGCCTCTCCCGTTGCGGAGCACAGGCTCCGGACGCGCAGGCTCAGCGGCCATGGCTCACGGGCCCAGCCACTCCGCGGCATGTGGGATCTTCCCGGACCAGGGCACGAACCGGTGTCCCCTGCATCGGCAGGTGGACTCTCAACCACTGCGCCACCAGGGAAGCCCTTTACCTTAATTTTGATCTTCCTCATGTCTTGTCAAGATTCCTACTGCCTCTTCAGTCCTAGCCTCTATGCATTCACAATGCAGTGGATTGTTTCTCCTATATGGGTGGCCATTCAATAACTCTGCCCAAAACACAGGCTTTGAGACTTATACCCCTCCACATATCTTTCAAATATAAATAGAAGAACATTCAAATGTCTCAGCATTATGCATGTTTTAAGTGCTCAATAAATGTCAACAAATAGATAAACTAATATTTTGAGGGAAAATTCAGTTTGTCATGTTTGCACTCAGATCATACATGGAATTACTATTCTTAGCTGAAGAATAAAAATTTTAGATACACTATCCAGAAACACATATATTAGAATCTGGAATATATGTATACATATTCTCCAGGGTATGGGAATGAATATATATCCATTCATGAATCACATTCTGTAGAATAACAGAGAGCTTATGATTATCACATGCAAAACAAAGAAATTAGACCCTTACAGCAAGCACAAAAGAATCAACTCAAAAAGGATTGAAGATTTAAACATAAGATGTAAAGCTGTGAAAGTCCTAGGGAAAAAACATAGGGAAAAGGTTTCATGAAATTGCTCTTAACAATGATTTCATAGAAATGACACAAAAAGCACAAGCAATGAAAACAGAAATAAACAAGTGGGACAACATCAAACTAAAAAGCTTCTGCATGGCCAAGGAAACAATCAGTAGAGTGAAATGGAAATACACAGAATTAGGAGAAAATATTTTCGAATCATATATCTGATGAGATTAATTTCCAAAATATATAAGGAACTCCCACAACTCAATAGTAAAAAAAAATTAATAACCTGCTTATAAAATGGGCTAATGACTTGAATAGACATTTTGCCAAGAAGACATAAAAATGGCGAACAGGTAAATGAAAAAATGGTAAATGTCATTAATCATCAGGAAAACACAAATCAAAACCACAATGACATATCACCTCACATTTATAAAATAGCTCTTATCAAAAAAAAAAAAAAGACAAGTGTTGGCCATGATGTGGAGAAATTGGAACCCTTGCACACTGTTGTTGGTGGGATGCAAAATGATGCAGCTGCATCAGTATGGAGGTTCCTCAAAACATTAAAAATACAACTATTATATGATCCAGCAGCCCCACGTCTGGGTGTTTATACAAAAGAATTGAAATCAAGATCTTGAAGAGATATTAGCACTCCTGTGTTCATTGCAGCACTAATTATAATAGCCAAGACATGGAAACAGCCTAAATGTCCATCAACAGGTAAATGAATAAAGGAAATGTGCTGTATACATACAATGGAATACTATTCAGCCTTAAAAAGGAAGGAAATTCTGCAATATGTGACAGCATATATAAACCTTGAGGATATTATGCTAAGAGAAATAAGCCAGGTACAGAAAGACAAATACTGCATGACTGCACTTATATGAGGTATCTAAAATGGTCAGTGCATGGTATCAGAAAGTATGTTAAGTTAATCTGTATTACTTGATGTTAACTGCGATTCATTGGTCAAGGTGATATCGGCCACTGCCTAGAGTTGATTCTTCACTGTAGAGCTACTAGGTATTTGAAGGGACATACTTTAAGATTATGCAAGTCTCCTGTTTCTGTTTAAACTGGTACCCATTACTTTTAGCATCCACTGATGAACCTTGCCTGTGGCAATTACTACTGTTCAAATGGTAATTTTCCATTTCCCTCATTCTTGCCAAATTTATTCATTGGAATTCTTCTGGAAGGAATAGATGACCCTTCTTCTTCCTTCATGTGTTTATTCAGTTATTTATTAAGATCAATATGAGTATTTTGTTCTTTGATTCATAATCCAACCCTAGCTTTATGTTTAACTTGTTCCAGCTTTGTCCACTGGGAGCCCCTTTGGAATGGCTCCTGTATCACTTTTTTTGCCCCTTCTGTTTTTTGTTTTGTCTTATTTTATTTTATTTTGCTTTTTGGTTTTTGGACACTTCCTTACTTTCTAGAGCCACAAGATACTCCAGACTCATATTTTCCCTGCCGCAGCCTTGGAATCAACCAGCTTTCCAAGGAACCCTAGTTCTTTTTATTGGAGAATGGTGTTCAGAAATTAATTACTATGAGCAATTACACTCATTTCTACTGCTTTCAATCCCTTTCAGTAGCTAGAGCTAGAAAATATATGTATGTGTACTAACTTGTGCACACACATCTATATTTATCCATCTAGCCACTGCTCTATCTATACTGTACTAACAACGACAACAAAAACCATGAGTCAATGCTGTTACCTCTGACTTCAATTCAGCCTCACAAGATTCCTTCTAGCCTTCCTTCCTTATTTCTACCTTCTCTCCCTGACATTGAGAAACTTGACTCTCCCTATCCACATATTTAAATATATGGTCAATCCTAGTGAAAAATAAAACAGCTTCAGAATTGTTAACCCTACCTCTGTAAGAAAAAAAAATTACTAACGAATGTACAGTGTTTGTAGTGTTTTTTAATTTAGCATTACAATATCTAGTCCTTTCCAAAGTTTACATAGGCCAGGTCCTTTCTTTCCCAATCTTTTCAGTAAATTATCATTTTTATAATTATCTTTACCATTAATTATCATTTTAAACAAGATAACAAAAGTAAGTTAATAAAAGCAGGTTGGAAATATGAAATTCTATGGAAAACTTACACAATAATTAGTAGCACAACAGTCACGATTTGAAAAAAATAAGAATAGAAAGGGAGCCAAGGTGCAGGTACCAAGAAGTAAATATAGAAGCATTCCCCAAATATTCTTCACTTTTGGACTTCACAGAACACATTTCAAATAAGCAAGTGGAAAATAGTACTACTGTGGTTCAGCAGAGCTAGAAGTGCAGTATCTTATCTATATTCCAGAAGCCATGTCTCCCATTTCCCAAGCCAACCATAATATCCCATTAGAATCAAGAGGTCTTCTCTGCAGGGACACTAGAGTTTCTGTCTGGATACTGAAAGAGCAAATAAGGTCTCTCTTTTGCCTCTCTCACTTTTCTCTGTTGCCTTTTGATTTTACCCATCTTGATTAGAACCATCTCTCAAAAAGCTGGGATCTTTATGTCCACATTTTACAGAGGTTCAAAGAGATTAGGCTTAAATAGTGTTTGCACATTTGAGTTTCAAAGAGTTGCTCTGAGGTATTAACTTTTAAACAGTGATTACTGTGATACTGTGATTTATAATATGAAATAAATATTTGGTCTTCGTCCCCTTTTCTGGCACAGAGTTCCCCAAACCCTGGGAATTTCCTAAGTGTTGAGAGCCACAAAGGTGTCTTCTGTTAGGTTAATGAGGTGACTTTTGGACTGCACCTAAGGATAGGGGCTGGTGGCCAGTGAAACCAACCATGAGATTAGAGGGTTGAAACTTTCAGTCCTTTCTCCTTTGACTCCCCTACGGAAGAGGGGCTGAAGGTGAGTTCAATCCCAATGGCCAATTATTTTATCAATATTGCCTGTGTAATGAAACCTCCATAAAACCCCAAGAGGACAGGGTTTGGAAAGCTTCCAGGTTGGTGAACACATGGAGGTGCTGGGGGAACTCAGAGAGCATGAAAGCTCCACGCCCTTTCTCCATACCTTGCCCTATGCATCTGTTGCACCTGACTCTTCCTAAGTTCTCTCCTTTTATAATAAACAGTAATCTAGCAAGTAGAATGTTTTTTCTGAGTTTTGTGAGTCTCTCTAGCGAATTAATCAAATCCAAGGAAGGGGTTGTGGGAACCCCTGATTTATAGCCAGTTGGTCAGAAGTATGGGTAACTACCTGGAATTTCAATTGGCATCTGAAGTAGAGGGCAGTCTTGTGGGGCTGAGCCTTTAACCTGTGGAATCTGATGCTGTCTCTGGGAAAATAATGTCAGAATTGAGTTGAATTGTAGGACACCTAGTTTGTGGCTCTGGAGAGTTGCACAAATGAGGGTGGGGGAAATCCCCTTCCCACAATCATAAATAACTAAAGAGTGGTTCTGAAGAAAACAATTAGAAAGTAGCTGCTCAACTCTATTCTCAGAATTTATATGATTTTAAGCAAAAGAAAACAGCTTTGTTCTTCAGCTATTAGGTATTTTTGGTTTATCATATAATCTGAAATAAGAACATACTGTGTACAGCTGTATAATATGTAATTTTAATTGAGACAGTTTCTGTCACAATTAACATTGATCACTAATATTTTTAAGTATCAGCATTCTTTATGGAAATCACAAAAATCACAAGACTCCAGGGAGTCTTAAAAGTTTGCAACTGTTATTTGATAATTATCAGTTACCAATACCACAGTACTGGAACAGCTAGGTTTATCTCTTTTAGCCCCTTCATCCTTGAATTTCACTTGCAATTACTACATAAATAGTAGATAGATCTATGTACACCAAGGGAATTATTTTTTGGCCTCTTAGTTTAGTTAATGAAGAATGGTATACACTTACCATACCATACTCATTCTTGGCTACAGCAGTCGTACTCCTTAAAATTTAGTTAGAATTAACTGTAATTGACTGTTTTCCTCTAGAAGAAGTCAGATATACAAAAAAAAAATCAATAAAAAATTAAAATTCTAAGACAACAATCTGATCAGTGATATTTGTCTCACTTTAAAATTTCCTCATTTTATCCTGCTGTTTAAGTTATGTATCTTTGTGACATGAATAGCCCTTAACTTTCAGATTTTTGGTACTCAATTATAAAAATCTAAGTGGGCATTTTATTTTAAAGAAAAGTCAAGCAAAATAAGTGTAAAGTCTTTTTCTCTTTTTTTTTAAAAAATATAATATGCCTCTCTTCTTTCTTTGATATTTTATGCTTCAACAATTCCTTGGCTTTGTGAAAATTTCATCATATACACCATATGAGGAAAGTGGAGTTCAAATCGTTGAGTCTTGTCAAACTAAAGATACAAGGTTGGTTTGAAATCTAATAGTAGGGCTGCCTCATAGCCTTTTAAAAGCCATTTAATAATAGAAATGAGATAGTAAGTCTATTTTTTCTCAGAAGATCTCTTTAAAATTCCTACAACTATAAAAAGAGTGCTGATGAAAAAAAAAATGTAGACATGCTGATCTCATTTCAAGGAAAAATTTAAGCATAATCCCTGACTTTAAAATGACCCACAAAATGACTTCGACATGAATCTCAAGACAAGAGGGAATTCTAAGGGAAATCTGTTTCAAAATAGTCCAAGCAAGTTGGCATGATGATTAAACATATCTAAAAGGTAATTGCACTTCACTGATGAGGTGATACACCTGAACTCTTGAGACACAGAAATCAGGGAGATCTAAATAGCTCCTCTTGTCTCCTCCTTCCTTCCGTGTAGAGATTAGAAGACTAAGGGGCAGAGAGGTTAGCTGACTCATCCATATTAAACAGTAAATCCTGGCCGATCTTGCATTTGATTATAGCCACAGCTTTATGATATAATATAGTAGGTTCTTTCTTTTTTTTTTCCTTTCTTTCTTTCCCTTTCCTTCCTCCCTCCCTCCTTCCCTCCCTCCCTCCCTTCCTTCCTTCCCTTTTCTCTCTCTTTTCTATGTACTATATGCTATTGTATATATATATATATATATGTATAAAACATACAAACTAACTTAAACATAGTATAATAACACAAGAATCCATACTGTATAATATTCACAACTGTTTTTCTATGAAAGTAAAATATACTGGAGAGGGAAACTGTCTTCTTAATTTCAGGGATTTGTGTTATTGTTGTCACTGCTGCTAAGATCTCTATTGTGGTGGGTATTCTATTTGTTGCATTTAAGTAATGCTCAAAGATGAAAAATTAACTTAATGGGTCTGGGGGCACCTGAAGTTAAAGGAAGGTTATTTCATTTGTCCGTATGAGACATGATATCATAGTTCTGCTGTTACTTGTTTCAAGAGCTGGACATTAGCCTTGTCTTTGGTGAACCTGCCTGCTCCTGTTTGCATAGCTACCTCTCCAAATATAAGAGACATATTAATCAAATGTGGATAGATGAAATTTACTAATGGTAAGAATTAAAATAGATGTAGACTACATCCAAATAACTCACCAGTGAAATACCAAGGCTTGGCCAATCTTACTTGCATCATTACCTGGAAGAATGTTGTCTGTAATTCAGCTAAACATTCAAATCAGTAACCATGGATCTTAAATACATTTAACTTGATTCATTTAATCTGCTAAATATATGTTATATAAGCAAGTAGAAAATCAGATTGACTACCATCTAACTTTTAACCATTTTATTTTTCAAGTAAAGAAAATCAAAGCTCAGAAAGGTTATCAACTTGGTCAAAATAAAAAAAAAAGTAAGGGGTAGAGTCCCCCAAATTCAGTCAAGATTTTAATTTCTATTATAATACATAGTTGGTGATATAGTCTGTAAACACCTACTTTAACTGAATTTCAATTTAAAATAACATTTAAACTTCTAAAAACTTAAATATTTTAAAAACATATATTTAATATTATACATAGGACATGCATATCATATATATATATGAGTAGCCTTGGGGAAAGAAACCAGCATGTAATAGAATTCAGTACTTTCGAATTAATTCTTGGCCGTTAGACTCTCTAGTCCTTTCCCCCATTTACTCCTTAAGTCTTCAAAGAAAGGAATCAGTCTTTCTGAAAACTATGTCAAAAACCCTCTAGTTGATGAGTTGTACCCTAGTTCCGTAACTTCAAAATATTGCTTTTCTCTTTACTGTTTGATATTTGTCATCACAAATAAGAAATTCTTTTATATATCCCATTATGGGTTGAACTGTGCCCCCACTCAAGAAAGATATCTTAGAATATGACCTTATTTGGAAATAAGGTTTTTACAGATGCAATCAAGTTGCAATAAGGTCATTAGTGCAGGTCCTAATCCCACATGACCTAATCCAAAATGTCCTTAATGGGGAACTTTGGACACAGAAACAGACACAGAGAAGATGGTGTAAAGGCATAAAGGGGAACGACATACAAAGACGGAGGATCTGTGGGATGTACCAACAAACCAAAGAAAACTAAAGACTGCAGGAATACCGTAAGAAGCCAGGTATGGAAGGAGGCAAGAAGGAATCCCCTGTCAGTTTCAGAGGACGCACTCCTCTGCCAACACCTTGATCTTTAGACTTCTAGCCTCCAGACTGTGAAGCATTGCATTTCTGTTGTTTATGACTCCCACTTGGTGATACTTTGTTATGGTGGCTCTAGGAAACTGATACATATCCCACTAAACTAATTAGAAGAAATTTTGTTTGCTTTTCTAAATATCTTTCTTTTAGTTGCCAGTTTCTTCCTTTTACACTGGAGCAACAAAAACTAACTGCCTTGTATCATCCCAGTTCACTCTAGTCTATTTTCAGAAATTACCTTAGAGAAAACAGCATAATGTAAATGGTTCTTTTGTTTTCAAGAAATAAGTATAAAGTAAAAGGCCACATAGATAATAATTTCTCTTTGTGTGGTGGATGTATTTTAAGGATTATCACCAAATATTTAAATGCACATTTAAAATATAAATTCCTATCAATTTGGCTTCAACAAACTATCTGGTTTGATGATACTGCTACCCATCCATGGCTGTAACCTGATTAGTCACAGTACTTGCATGTGATGATTTTTCTAAAATGCCTCTCTAAATCATCCTTTCTCTAAATCTCGCTACTTCTTTAGTTCAAGATTTCAACGTCTCTTAATAGGCTCTTAACTGATTACTTTCCTCCAATTTTAACAGTCCTGATAAAACTGACAGATCCGTTTTGTTCCAGTGATAGCAAATGCCACATGTATCATAAAAACTATTATTGTTCATTCTATGTGTTTTACGTGGTCTAGTTCACTTAATCAGGAAGGAAAAGACAGTGCTTAGAAAGATTAAATAACAGGCTTAAGGTCATATATAAAGTAGTAAAGCTGAAATTCTGTTCCCCTCCAAAATATATAAACTTTTTTACTATATCATAAAAGTCTCTTCATATAGGCCATTAGGGAAAAAAAAGTTATGCTGGTTGTCAGATAGCTTTTGAATGTTGCAGCTTCTTTATGACCTTGGTTTTGATGATTTTTTAAAAACCATTAGATATTGTTATGTTCAAACTATTAACAGACACTCAGTATTCAGGGAAGAATTCCTGAAAGCCTCAGGCCAATCCATCTCATTTTTAATTCAGTTGACATAATTTTTGGTGAACAGGATGCAAGTTAAAATTTCAGATAGTTGATAAGGGTTACCGAAGATAATACAATTATATATCAGAATGATTTTAACTACACTTGAACTTATACGTTAGCTAGTTGTGTATACACAATCAGTATGCACCAACTTGAAAAATTTAATTTTTCTGATTATAAAACTTCAGGTAATTTTAAAACAGACAGAGATTTTATTTTAATTTTTTAAAACTCTGACCTCTAACCTGTAGCCTCATCGTGACAATGGCTACAATATTGGGTGTTAGAATGCTTCTTTAGATGTATCTGTGTATGTGCATGTTTGTATGTATATGTTGATAGACTCAGCATAAAGGATTTGATGATCTAAAGTAACTTTTAGCTTCCTAGGAAGATGAGTACCCATAGGATGACCATAGCATTTATGATTCAGAGAGACCTTTGAGATGGAAAGGATGTGGAGGGCATCATTAACAAAGATGCTGGACAAACAGGCATAGTATGGGACTTCTGCTGATAAATAAGGGCAGGTGGCCACCCTAAATATGCACAAAATTGATACAGCAATAAGTTAAAGAAAAGGGAGATGAGAAGAGTATTTAAAATATATTTTACTGAGAAATGGCAAGGAATTACTTGAGTGGCAATGAATTCAACCCCATATCATTCACTCTAGAACTATTCAGGTATGTTATGAAAATCTATGTGTATTTTCTTGAAAAATGTCTCTCACAACCAAGTACATCAAAATACTGTAGCACCTTCGATCTGATAAACCCGCTTCTCATAGGGAAGTGGGTGATTCTGGTGATAGCCACCACTAAGTCGGAGAAATAGCACATGAGTCCATCTTTGGACTCTGGTTTCTCAGGATAGGCACAAAATGAATGAGTCTTGTTTTTCTTTTTCTCTAATTCAAACAGTAGCACAATGGGGAGTTATTAGGCATCGTTGATAATACTTAATAAAGCTAATACTCATTTGGCATAGTCACCTGTAACTCAATTCAGGTGGCATATTTACAAAGCATTGCCCAGAAACACAGCAACGAAAATGTAATGGTTTCTTTTGTAGTATCTAGGGTCATTATCAGCTTCAATTGTTTCATCTTCACCTTTATATAACTGCTAAAATTTCTAATTCTGCCAATAGTCAAGCCTTTTAAAGAAGTACACACTAATATAATTTGCCCATTTGAAAAAGAATACTATATACTACCTTTCAAGTGAGGGCTGTGTACGTGCATTCTTTGCAGATGTAGGTTTATCGGAACAAATTCTAATGTTTTCTCTCCTTTGCTGCTGCTTGATTTGAAAGAGGACCCTAGGTGGAAAAAAAAAATTAAACATCATTAGTAAATAAATAGTGTGTCTGTGTGTGTGTGTGTGTGTATGTGTGTGTGTGTTGAAAAGTATATTTGACATAGAAAAATGTTATAAGAATTTCAGAAAGAAAAACATATTCTGTATGAGTGGATTTTCTTCTCAGAAATTTAATTTAAAAAAATTCTCAGTTACCCCTATAATGATACCATGAGGTAAAATAGTGCAATTTTTTCTTCTTTGTTTTTCATGCCAAGATGGTAGAGTTGGAAATAAAAGTTTTCTGCTTTTTGTTTTTTGTTAAATCTTGACTTTTCTATGTCCAGAACAACAGTATTTATTATTGTTTTCACATAACATACATGAAATTCATTTCAGTTTGAATATGTAAAGTCATTGATTTCATACCTGTTTCCTTGCTGAGTTCTGTCAGAATGTCTTGGTACATATTCACCATTTGATCACAGTGAGTAAGGACATTTTTTCGTAGATTGTCCCAGTGTGGAGAAAGCTCACCAAGTTCTTTTAGCTCCTGGTTTCTGTTACAATGAAAAAGAAGAGAAAATATTTATTTTGATCTTAAACCCACAGACACAAAATGCTTAATCATGGTTGCCAAACTAACTGATTCACCATCCCTTTCAGGAAAGCTCTGTGCTTATTAGGAAAAAAAATCATTTTAACACAAAGGAAGAAGTGACTAGGTTAGGCCATACAAACATTAAAAGTCCTGTATGTCAAAGAGCAAAAAAAAAAAGGTTTAAATTTATTGATAAAAATTTCACAAAGATGGCAAAGACTTATTATCCTTAATATATATAGAGGCCATTCAGTTAAAACAAAACAAAACAAAACACTAAACCTCAATAGAGAGATAGCTAAGTTCTAGGCTTTGACGATCCCACATGAAATAATTTGGAAAGGGTTATCTGACTGTGAAGGAAACACAAGCTAATCACGGAATCTAGTTTATATATAATATAGCTGTAATCTTTCTAAAGCCCATAAATAGTATGATCAGGTATGATTTTACTGGTCTCAATTTCTCCTAAGGACAATTTAAGTAAATACTGTATGCCTATATTTTGTCCCCTCTTTATCAAAAGAAGAGCTAATCAAGATCTAGGTTTTAATTATTAACTTTAATTCTCTACCCTTTAGCCATGTTAATATAAGTCATCAGAATGCCTTTTTAAATTATAATGATAAATGGTTTAATATGCTTCTTGGTTAGATTTCTCATTCATTTCTATAACCTTTTACCAACAACATTTTCATGAGGCAGTTTAACCAGCAGTAATGAAACTTCTTTGCTATTTTGGCTGTGAAACATGCTAAATACCAAGCTAATAAATTCAGAAGATGTAGAAGCTTTAACATCCTGTTAAATTCAGGAATAACGGATGGTGTGCAAAAATGTGACTTGCTTCCAAATGCTTGTAGCTGCCTTTGTTTGATTTCAATGGGAATGCTATATAGTATTGCTGCATCTTCCATTTGAGGTCTTCACAATTTTTGTGAACATTAATCTCATTCTCAACTTTTCCACAGATTAACTTTCATCAGACAACATTCATGGAAGTAATTAATCAATGGACAATGGGAGTAAAGGAAATTCATGACCAAAGCGGGGTTAGGGGAGAAGGCTGAAGAGTGGGGAAGTCAAGTTCTCTGTGTGGACTCAGATGGTAGGGTATTGAAATTCAGGACAAAACAAACAGATAATTCCAAAAGCTGGAGATATCAAGTCTAGAAGAATCTGGACAATTAGGTCAAATCTGAGGTAGAGAGCAAATGTGATATGTCAACTTAATATGTAAGATTTTGGGTTTTACTTTCAATATATGGTTATAATAGAAATCTTAACTAGGTATTATTGTTTAACACTAATAAACGCACCATGGGTTTACAATTTATGTTGTCTCTGAATTCCTATCAGAAATAATAATTATAAGGGAGGTGGCGATGGAGGGGACGGTAAGAGTGAAGCCCCTGACTACGGTGTGGAATATTGGGGTGGAGTACACCTCCCTGCCCAAGAGGAGTCCGACAAAGTGTGATCAGAAAATCTTAGCGTTCTGTAGGGAGTGACTTGAAGGAAGCCGGGAGGAATCTACAAACTGGGGTTTAAAATTCATTACACTCCTCCAATATGTCAAAACTTACATATAGGAATAACTAGACGAAACCTGGCGTTCACTGCTTTTTTGTTCTAAGAGAGGACATTAAACAGATACACATTCTGAAAGGGACAGACAAACAACATAAGGTTTCTCTGCATTAAAAAAGTTCAGGGACTTCCCTCGTGGTTCAGTGATTAAGACTTTGCCTTCCAATGCAGGGGGTGCGGGTTTGATCCCTAGTCGGGGAGCTATGATCCCACATGCCTTGCGGCCAAAAAACCAAAGTATAAAACAGAAGGAATATTGTAACAAATTCAATAAAGACTTTAAAAATGGTCCACATCAAAAAAATCTTTTTTAAAAAAAGTTCAAATATAGGAGAACTATAGAATAAAGGTATAATAAACTAGAGTAATGAAAAAGGTGTAAAACAAAATGGGGCAGAGTAAGAAAGTAAGTTTTTAGAAAATGAAAGAAATTAATTACATTAATACATTAAAATAGAGAAGATAATTGGCTGCATGAAAATCAGTAAACTTTTCAATCAGGAAGGCTAGGGCTGTTTGTATTATATTTTGATTTGTCACTCAGTAAACAAAAACTTTAGCATCTAAGAGCCTTGTTTTATATCTCCATCCACGTTCTCTGGAAGGCAGGGCCTGAGATCAAGCAATCCCAGGTCAGTCAGAGGGAGGTAAGAAGGGAAGTGCTGAAGGGAAAAAGCGAAAACAGGCATAACGTCGTTCGTTATCAAGCTGGGCAGAACTTCACAAGAAAACACAGCTGGTTAGGTGGCCATGTGGAATGACTTCAGAGAAGTCATACGGAATCTCTGCACCTTGGAACAGATTGTTAGATGGAGGAAAATGCATTTATATGCCAGTTCCTTACCATCCACTCTATTTCACTGGTAAAGATTCATCTGATGGGACTTTAGCTCCTCTGTACTTCTAGTTATGCAATCTGTCTCCTCCAGGCAGCCACTGGGGGGGCAATATTCCAGTGGAGACAGAACTTTCCTGGGTCTGGTAACATATAGGTGCCAAGTCCACTCTGGATACTTCCACGGCAGATGGCATTGGGTGCATGATGATGGCTGGTCTTCACCTTGAGGGAGACTGATAAGCTGGTGGCATCAGGAGATAAGGTGACAATGGTGTCACCAGTTGGGGTTCTCCATTGAGCAAGTGGTCAAAACTTGAAGACACATTCCAGTTAAGCCAGCACAGAAAAGCACATAAACTGAGCCCAGGAGGGGCTCTCCATTGAGCAGGTGGTCAAAACCTGAAGACGTGTTGGTGGTGAGCGGGCATAGGAAAACACAAAAACGGGGCCCAGGACAGGCAACTTCTTGCACAATTCCGATCCATTTATGAAATCCAGATAGCATATAAGACAACGTTCTTCATCTTCTGCAAGAGGGAAGTTCAAGTACAATCCTTCAAAATGACGGCCAGTTGCAACTTCCCAAAGATTTAAAGAGAAGCAGCGAACCAAGCACAACAGTCAATACTCCAGCTGATTCTGGGGCCCTTAGCTCGTGGTATTCATCATTCTACCACTCATTTCAAATTTGCCTCATACTCCACTGGCATTTCTGGAGTGCTGCCTTGTGAGGTCACCTAGACCTTAATCTGAAGACATTAGGCTCTTCGTTTCCTTGCTGTTATGGAATTTTAGTTGTGGCAACTTCCCATGCACTTCTGGCCATGGAACACCTCTGAGTTCTAGATAAATTTCTCTTTGCTCAGCAGCCCTATTTCCCCATGGTGATGAGCACAGTATCTCTTACTATCTTTACTGGTCCACTTAGTTAGGAATGTACGGTAGTCAGATCACACATGAAATCAACCACAACTTCCAGTTAAGTGGGACTTTTAATGGGTCCCCTGACAGAACGCCTGTCCCCATACTCCAAGAACCAGGATTCTAACTGGCAAAGTCTAAGGCTGTAGGGAAAGAAAGCGCAGATCCCCAAAAGTGGGGCGCTGTGATTGATTATAAGGGCTAACCCTTTCTTCTAGAGGTGGTTATTTTAGCTATAGCGGGCACAACATCCTATACCAGCTGTTGGTTTAGCATATAAACTTCATCCTGGAGGATAGTACCCCAACCCTAAGTTTTTTTACCCAAGCTGGTACCTTAGCTGAGTCTTTCATGGTTAATATTATTCCACTGTTCTATCAGGTCTGTGGCTTTTGGGTGGAGGGGCATGCAGTGATTACAAACTCATGTCGCACCTCATTTTACGTAGCACTTGTCCTTTGGTTGGAGCAATGTTATGTGGGACACCAGATCATTCTGTAAGCCATCAGATGGGGGTGCCAGCAGTGGCACTGTGAGCAGAAAAGGGAAACACGTATTCAGACTGTGTTTCATGTCCCAGGATAAACTGCTGCCCTTTCCAAGGTCAAAGGGATGCAACGTAATTGACCTGCCACCAAAGAGCTGCTGGGTCTCCCCCAAGGAATGGTACCATATTCGTGTCCATTGCCAATCTATTTCTGGCATTTAACATTTAGCAGTGGCAGTAGCTATATCAGCCTTGGAGAGGGAGGCCACGCCTTTAGGTCCATGTATAACCCCTGTGTCTGCCACCAAGGCCATTCTCTTCATGGGTCTGTTTCACAAACTCTGGAGTGTCCAAGAAAGGAGTCTGGCTAATCCATGGGCAGGTGATAATGTTCTCTGGTCATAAAGAGTATTTGCTTTCTGATGGGCATGGCTCAGGCATACTTGTGCTCACTCCTATAAGCCCATCTACATACCCTTGCCCATACTCCTTGAATCCAATCTTCTAGTCTTATTTCTTCCAGGCCCGTGAAGCCATTCACTTTGCTAAACTTAATATATATCCATACCTCAGGCCATCTCTCCCTCTAAATGATTAACAGTCATACTGTTTCTCAGATCTCCCCACTGGATGGATTTTCTTCATTATTGACCTTAAGGTCCACCTAACACATCAGGCTGACCCATCTTTTTAAGAGTTTGAGTGTTTTCTTCCTCCATGAGTTAATCAGAATGCAAGACAAGCATCATAAGATAGAGGTACTAACATGAGATCAGTGACATGAGACTCTGGGACAGCTCTTTACGATATATGCTCATACCTCCTGGATCTGCTTAAGCCCAGTTCCGAATGTATCACTCCCACCACACAATACATTACTCCTACATCATACAATGGGATCACAGTAGTACCCAGTTCACAATGGGCAGCTCTAGGCCCAGAGTCATTCTGTGTCTAAATCATCAGGGGTTTAGTCTCTAACTAGGGCCCAGTATCACACTGGGATGATGCAGGAGCCACCAGTACATTTCAGAACCCTAAAGGTCTGCACTGAAACAATCCTACCTGAAGTTGCTGAAGCCTCCACAGGGCAGCATTATTTCTCACCATGGATACGTTCACACCCATTGTTCAATCTCATGTACCCAAGGGCTGGCAACACAGTTAGGAACTTTGGAAATGTTCCTCTTCCTTGGGCTCTATTTGACACACTCTGCTTCTCCAGTAATGGTTATATATATATATACACATATATATATACTATATTTTTGATAAATATGATATATATGACTTTCATACATATTTATGACATATATATGACTTTTATATACATAAAGTCTGAATGGTATATGCATCAGAAATATAGTTCAAATCACAGCAATTATTTATGTACATAGATGAAGAAGGTCCTTTTTGTGTATGTATATGTATGTGCTATATTCCTGATTTCCTCCATTATTTGTCATTGAACCAACATATGTTAGAGGTGGAGCAACCATATGTGCCAGTTTACACCTGTTACTCCATTGTAATTATCAGCACCTCTTTCATTTGCAAAATATCCCTTTAAATGACCCAAGTTTTAGGATATCAGAATTAACATATCCTTTTTGATATAGTAAAAGAAAACAACAGCTACAAACTCACAGAATGTCATGGCTGGAAGGAAATTTAGGAAACAATTTGAAACCTCTTGCTTCACAGATGGAGGCATCTAAATAAAGCTGCTTGTTAATCTCAGAGTCACTAGAAAAACATAAGCCTTTTAGACTATAATTCTATACCAACTCTTTTCTCACCCCATAAGATTCTCCACTGTACGAACAAAGAAATACAAAACAAATTAACAAAATTCCAAACAATAAACACAGTGCCTTGTTTATGAAGG
Organism: Globicephala melas; assembly: GCF_963455315.2. Lineage (NCBI taxonomy): Eukaryota > Metazoa > Chordata > Mammalia > Artiodactyla > Delphinidae > Globicephala > Globicephala melas. Next base: position 117,356,845 of record NC_083318.1, on the reverse strand, counting down.
TACTCAATGAACATATATGGAGTGAAGGGGTGTAGAACCTGGAGCTATTGACTTCTAGAATCACATTTATAAACTCTCATGTACTTTTAACATTAAACCTGAACAAAGGGTAAGTTGTAAGTTGAGATTTTTTTACTTCTGTATCTTTCAGTTCAAATGGCATGGCTACTAGGTATGCAGTAATAAATAATCTCTAAAATATGTTCAAGTGCAGAGTGGTGTCTAGTATTCTGAGACTCACAGATAATGGCCCCTGTGGTCCAGTCTGCATGTTGCCACCTTCATCTAAACAGAAATCTGGCATCAACATTATAATTAAACAGTTACACATCTTTACTAAACCTTTGGTGTGAATGGAAAAAGTGATAAGCTGTGTAAATGCATTTTTAATCCATTAAAAAATATATTTTTTAAAACACTCCGCTATCTATTAACATTATCATTTTACTCACAGTAACACCTTGTGCTTTCAAAAGCTGTCTCCTTTAATTGCTACCTTACAACAATGACAATGAATATTTCTTTCTGGAAAATCCACTGCCCTGCTAAACACACACAATCTCTTATGAATTCCCTACCTTACTCTCACTAAAGTTCTATTTTTAAAACAAATTTTCTAGCTTGTTTCTAATTCTTTCCAATTCTCCAAGACTCCAATAGGTAGGCACAGGAAGTTGAAAAGAAAAGACTGAATATTCAAATACTAATAAGCTTGGGCCGCTTACACATTAAAGTTCTCTTGGCACTTACTGCCATCCATCCACTTTCACTTTGCTACCTACAAAAATAAAAGGCAAATCATATAAAATATGTCTCCAAAGGAGACAGGTGATTGCTAAGGCCTACTTGAGAAATACCTAATGCTCTATGGTTCTTGACATTTCAACTGTAAAGACTGACATTCTTGAAACTTGATGAAATATTCATACAGATCTCTGGTATACTTTTTGCCTATATGGTTTGTTTCATCTTACCTTGTTTAAATATTTCAAAAATACATGCTTTTTCTCTTTAGGAAAATTGCAAGTTCCTGGAGGTTATTATGACCCTCTGAACCTTCCATAACGTGAAACACACTACTAAGTATAACATGTTTGAAACACAGACTATTAAATAACATGAAGAGAAAATGAGACCAAAAAAAAAAAAAAACCCAAATGACTCTTGAAGAGTAAAAAGAAATAACTGAACACAAAATGAGTCACAGAGAAACTGAAAAGGAAATAGCCAAAGCTGCTTTCACATATAATGCATGAAACACTGGAAAGATTATTAACTAGGTAAACGTTTTTTAAACTTCATTACTTACACCCCTGGGGCTGTCATGGCTAGAAGGACAGGGACGGTGCTGGGCAACAGGGAAACCAAGTAAGCAAACTGGCATCCGGCCCTTTTCCTTACTCCAGCCATCCACCTGCTCTAACTGAATCTCCCTAATTAATACTGGGATTCTCCGTACAGAGCTGTAAACAGTTTCTACTGCTGAAAGATAAAGTTAGGTTTAAGACTACCAAAACAGAACCTAGTTCAAAGAGGAAAAAGTTTAGCATCTACTTAAAGCCTCTATTTAAAAGTAGTTTCAAAGCCTGATGATGATGTATTCAAGGGGGGGAATTCCAACATGGGGAAAACTTTGCTCTGAGTCTGTGAGTTACAGAGACTTGTCTTGTTTATCGTCTTGTCCCACCACAGTCCTTTGTCCATAGAAAGTGTTCCATGTAGGCCTGTTAACTGAATGAAAGATTTGCTTGAAGACTGTAATTCTTAGATTTTCCTGAAATTCGAGATAAAGTCAAAATATAAGCTAACCCCAAAGTAGAATGCTGAGCTCTGCCCCAGTTAAAATGGATACGTGCAATACATAAATGAGTCACTGTTGAGTCTTCTAACCATATACGGTTGAGATCTGTAACCCTAGTTTGGTTATGTCTTCCTCAAGGATAGAGAGAGATTTGAAATGTATCTTCATATGGCATCTCTTACTGTGATGGTTAATTTTACGTGTCAACTTAGCTAGACCACAGGGTGTCAGATATTTGGTCCAATGTGATTGCCGGTGTTTCTATAAGGTTGTTTTGGATGAGATTAACATTTAAATCTATAGACTGAGTAAAGCAGATTGTCCTCCCTACTTTGGGTGGGCTTCATCCAATCAGTTGAAGGCTTGAATAGAGCAAAAAGGCTGACCATCCCCTGACCAAAAGAGAACTCCTCCTGCCAGGCTGACTTTGAGCTGGGACACTGGCTTTTCCTGGGTCTCAAGCTTGCTGGCCTTTGGACTAAAACTACACCATAGTCTTTCCTAGGTCTCCAGCTTGCTCACTCACCCTGAAGATCTGAGGATGAGTACACACACACACACACACACACACACACCTTACTAGTTCTGTTTCTCTAGAGAATTCTGAGTAATACACTAACTATGTAGAGATTCATCAGAAAGCGTTCTTTCTGCTTGGTGTAAAAGAAGCTGGGGGTGGTGGTGAGATGGAAACATCTAGAATACAGTTTAGGCTCTTTCATGAACTTTTATCCCTCCCACTACATTTTACAAATACTCTGACTTCTTCAAAAGAAAAATAACCATAGAAATGCTCAGCCTGTCTAAGGGACATACACAAGAAATCTCTAGTCCTGAGGCCAAAGTGCCACATGTGAGCACCTATCTTATTAGAAGTGTAAACCCAGAATAATCAACTTAACATATCTGGTTATGTGAATTCAAAAATTCCTGAAATTACGAAAAGTAATTATTGTAAGAAAGAGTGCCCAAGAGTAACAGTTAATTCATTTACAAGAAGGTAGTAAGACCAAATAGCCTGATAAAAATTTATCTACCAAAGGATACAGACCAGTAAGAAAGACATTAAAATGTTATTTGAAATTGTTATTATCTAAGCAAATAGAAATATTTTCCTACAATGAGCTGTACAATACCATTTTGTAGAATAAAAATGGCTACACAATTTAAATAGAGCCTTTTGGTAGTTATCACACTCTAAAAGTACATGTGGGTGTACATGGCTGGCAAGTTTAAGAGGCAAATGGCTTTCATTCATTAAGCAAAATTAGACCTTAAAACAAACCTGAAAGAAGCCATAAAAATTTACCCATTAGGAAAAAAAATTAAACATGAAATAGTCAATGAAGTGTAGACTCCATCAATGACTGGTGGGTGGCTTCATTTCATAAAGTGGCCCGGTGACACCATAAAACTGAACAAAGTTCAACTACATGTCAAGTTTCACAGTATTTTCAACCCACAATTCAAACTGTCTGTGCTTTAACCTGTAGAGGGATAAAAACTGCATCCATAAATCACAGGCTTTTTTAAAATGCATTTTTGTAAATGACAACGTGGGTAATGTTGCAGTCCATGAGCCACTATTTCACTGGAAAAAGTGACTGGATATTCTGAGTGGTCATTCACTTTGATTTTCATGTGACATTGAAACAAGCGGCTGTTGTACTATACACTCAAGGTTTCAAGTTTATATGCAAAGACTAAGCATTGGAACACAGTAACTACAGGAATTAGCTGTAATCACAGAATCTGTTTGTATCTGATAAACAGCCGGATTCTATAATTTAATTTTAGGTAGCTGCATTAGAAAAAAATGAGGAGTGATAAGTATGTCTTATTCCATCCTGAGAGTCTATTTGCTGCTCCTCCTGATAAAGGTGATTTGGTGTTTATTTACTTCCACATAACATCTTCTTTACCCTTCAAAGTTTGTCAAACATGGTCATTTATTGTTTTAATATGTTAAAGCTCAGTGTTTCATTTATGCTTAAAATGGTGGCGTGTTCATATGAAGTTTCTCCTAAATCCACATATACTAATATATGTCTTTTTATTTTGGGTAGCCATGAAAATTACTCACTGTACCTGAAAGGCTACTAAAGCAAGAACAGATACTCACACTGTTACCATTTTTCATTATTCATGCCCATACTTTTAGAAAGTGCAAACGTTTGTGAGTATCACCCTTTTGAATTCTCACTCCTGCATCTGGAGTGCAGATGTCACCCAGTTCAGTTTCATAGGTAGACAGAATTCAAGAGGCTCTCAAAGTGCTGGAAGTAGAGCTCTTTGGGGAAAACCGTAAGGCTTTCCAGGTAATCAAGGTTACTTTTGTATAGAATGTGTCTCTTTTCTTACTCTTAAAACACTCCTCAGATATAATTGTCCCAGAGCCCGACTAAACAAAATAAAAAATTCAGTCTCACTAGGCACATTTCAAGTGCTCGATAGCTACATGGCTATCAGAGTAGGCAGTGCAGTATAGAACATTTCCATCATCGTGGAAAGTTCTAGTGAACAACATTGTTCTGGAAAAATGGGAAGAATATAAGTGAGAAGTAAAGTGACTTGTTTGATGCCATATTGTTAGGAAGTGGCAGAATCAAGACATGTACCGAGGTCTTGTGAATGCAAATCTTGTTCTCTTTTTTATTTTAATTTCTGGTGAGTATGATTTCTTTTAAGCCAGTATCCTTCAATAGGAGGACAAGATTGGAATCTCCCATCTGAGGGACTCATCCGTATGTAAATTCCACCCAGGTCAACAAAGAGCTGGTGCAAATATTTTGCTCAAGTGTGCACTTACCAGACAGCCTTGGCTACCATAATTGCTGGAATCTCAAACAACAAAACAAAATTCTTATGTATTTTCTATTCCTTTAACAAATATTTAGCGGTGCTGATTATCCTTATTCATGCCAGGCACTATAATGAGAACTTTATAAATATTCACTCATTCTATATGCATAACAGCCCAAGGAAGGAGGTATTATTATTATCATCCTTATTTTTTAAATGAGGAAACTGAGACTCAGGGAAGATAAGTAATTTACCCAAAGTTATCCAGATAGTGAGTAGCAGAGTTGGGATGAAGCCCAGGAAGTTTGTCTAGGGTGCCCATGCTTTAAACTACTATGCTAGATAGACTCTCCATTAGAAATACAGCACAATCTCACTCTCACTAGAAATCACATCAGGAACATATATCTTGATACTATCAGCTTGAGGAAAAAACAAAATAAAACCCTTCTGTTTTTGCAGACAAGGGTAAAGCTTGATGTCAGCCTTCTTATTCTTTACATTAAATTCCAATGAGCAGGAAGAAAGGGGGATTTTATGTTACTAGAACTCTTTAAAATTAGAGATGCTACTGCTGGTTATCCTAGATCAGTGCTGTCCAATAGAACTCTCTGTGTGATGGTGATGTTCCAAAGCTGTGCTATTTAATTACAATGGTTACTAGCCATATGTGACTACTGCACACTTAAAATGTGACTAAGGTGATGGAGAAATGAAATTTTAAATTTCATTTCATTTTAACAAATTTTAACTTAAGTTTCAATAGCCACATGGAGCAAGCAGCATCTGTACTTAATAGCAAAGACCTCGATGGTTCAATGAAGAGCCAAAGAGGGCTCCTTTGTTTCTTCTAAACCTTGTGCTTGCCCATTATGTCCTACATCAAAGAATTATAACTTATCTATTCAGTCATGCAGGTCAGAATGCTTAAGTTATTCTGCACGCCTTACCTCCAGAGATAATCCACCACCAAACTCTGCTCATCAAAAAAAATCCCAAATGTTTGTACACTTCACCATTTCCCCCCAGCCACCATGGTCTAAGTCACCACCATTGTTCGCCCAGACAAACACAACATCCCCTAAATTGTTTTAACCCTCCACACTTGCCTCCCTTTTTCTAAGTGTAATCATGTCATTCTCTTCACGCAATTTCAGCTGTTCTTGGGAAAAGACTACATTCCTGAGTGCTCATTATATGCCAGGTATTATGCTAGATTCCAGGAATAGTACAATAAGAAAATTGACAAGTTCCTCCTTTTCTGTGTCCCAGAAGGCCCTAACTAATCTGAAGTCTGAAGCCTGACTATCATTCCAAAATCACTGTCTCAGCTCTAAATACACCAGCTTTGTGAGAGAAGTCCATTTTTCTGCCCACTGGGAATTTGTAGTACCATATAATAAACGTATCTATGAGGTATACACTTACATACACACACACACCTCAAATCCCATAGCCATAAGTGCTAGAGTCTCCTGATTGTTCACTTAATTTCTACAGTAGCCCTGTAGGACAAATGATAATATTATTATCTAAAAAGTGAAAAAAAAATTGAAAATTGAGAAATCGTGTAATCTTCTAAAAATTATAAGTACGTATCAAATGGCAGATAAAGAGGTTTTGGACTCGGGTTGATAATTATTCCAATTCCGTGTTTTTATCATCACAACGTACACTGTCTCCTACTCAATCCATGTGAAATAAAGAATCCTGGCACAATGGACAAATATGCTTCTGAATGAGCTTTGCCTTATTTGTTCCTGTGGGGCTATGGTAATAACCAAACAACAAAATAAAACACATATTTCTATCGCCAGCTTGGTGATACTAAGCGCTCTACAGGACATCTCATTAAATGATACCAAGAATCTATAATGATGAACTTAATGGCACACAGCATCTGCCCTCAATACTAGGAGTTGGTAGGGCCAATGCACTCTTTCCATGATAAATAATACACCACATGGTATTCCAACCTTGCATCAACGTTGCATGAAGAAAAATGAACAGAAGAAATAACACTCATCAGCTATGAGTCAACAGTGGAGTCCCAATGGGATACTTTTTTATGCATCACTTTTGGATATTTAGGACTTAAGATTTTCCTCAGAGAAAGCAAACAAGAGAGACAGAAAGAAACACAAAGAGAAACAAAGTGGAAGAGATAGAACACTATAAAAAAATCTATGAAATTCATCAGTTTGAGGTTTATTCAGTATCTATGAGACCTAAACAGAATAGCTGACTCCTTATTACTTTTCCCACTAATCAGTGTTTCTTTAAGGTCAGTAAAGATTTTCAGTGTGCTTTTATCTAAGTATGTAAATGTCAGTAGACGTCTCAAAAGTCATGTGCTTCAGCCAGGTCAAAATAAACACGGTGTAAGATGAGGCTGGAGATGTAGGTAGACAGGAGCCCTTGTTTGCCTTGTAGGCCGTGTGAAGGGGAAACCTCGTCTGGTGATAAATTTTGAAAAGAAGATCTAACCACGTTCAATGGACAGGTTGGCTCACTATGTGGTAAAATCCTACTGTACAACTTTTTGAAATAGAATTTATATGAATATATTCTAGTTCATAATTCCTAGTATATACTTTTAACATTTTTTAAATGGCACTCCTGTAGCATTATTGGTTTGAAATAATATGAACCTTTTTGAACGTAATAGTCACAAAATGCTTTAAGATAAGGTGCAAGGTCAGAAAATTAAGTATCTTCCTCATTTCTTTCAAACTAGGTATATTGCTTAGAAAACCCATTTAATAGTGTATGATAATATTTAAGTCAGCATGTAGAACATGTCTCTGAAATGTAACTCTGTGCAGCAACTAGGCTTTCAACCTGGGATTTCAAAGTATCTTACTATTTTTTTGCATATATAAGAATATAGTGCATTCAAGAAATAAATTTAAGACTAGATAGACAGATAGATACACTTATCATAGGTCTGTAATATAGCTCTAAAAATGAAGAATATAGAATATTTGAAATATATAGTATTGAGCAAAACAGTGCCTTCACTGACATAAAATATTTTATCACCATGAATTTAGTATATGTACGATATTTACAAACACTAAAATCTAAGAGAAAGCATTCACATTCTCTAAAAGAAGTGTTAGCAAGATTTTTATTTAAACTTTCTATGTCCCAAATTCTATTACATTTTCCCTACTAAAGGGTTTGGTTCAGATGTTTATATTTTATTTACAAGATTGTTCCTCTGCCTGGTACACACAAATATTTATGTCTTATATAAAACCTAAGGACATCTTAAAGTTAATTGTTATAAATTATTCTTATCCTTTCTTTTAGACTCCCAAAATTATATTCAAGGAAGTTTCTCTCCTTCCTCACCCCTGGGACCAATGAAGAAAAATATAGAGAGAGCAGAAATGAAACAGGAGAAAAAGAGAAAAATACATGATATAAATCAAACTAATTTTTTCCTGGGGAGTTTTATGGACCATGAGGTTCATTGTCACCGAAATACTTCATTTCTTTAAAACTTTTGTACCATAATAAGTTTTCAAACATCATATTATAATGTAGAAAAGTATATGTTTTGATAAAACCAAACACCCTATGGCCACCCAAGCCTCCCATCTAAACATATATATGTGTACACCATCATTTAATATGGTATGTGTAGCTGCCATGGAGCTTCAACGCCACAAGTTCCATCATTTCTTCTATTAACTGACACATTTCAATGTTGACTAAGCAAAGCAAACTTTTTTTTACTTAACATCTTTATTGGAGTATAATTGCTTTACAATGGTGTGTTAGTTTCTGCTTATAACAAAGTGAATCAGTTATACATATACATATATCCCTATATCACTTCCCTCTTGTGTCTCCCTCCCACCCTCCCTATCCCACCCCTCTAGGTGGTCACAAAGCACTGAGCTGATCTCCCTGTGCTATGCGGCTGCTTCCCACTAGCTATCTATTTTACATTTGGTAGTGTATATACGTCCATGCCTCTCTCTCACTTCGTCCCAGCTTACCCTTCCCCCTCCCCATATCCTCAAGTCCATTCTCTAGTAGGTCTGCGTCTTTATTCCCATCTTGCACCTAGGTTCTTCATGACCATTTTTTTTGTTTGTTTTTTAGATTCCATATATATGTGTTAGCATACAGTATTTGTTTTTCTCTTTCTGACTTAACTTCACTCTGTATGACAGACTCTAGGTCCATCCACCTCACTACAAATAACTCAATTTCATTTCTTTTTATTGCTGCGTAATATTCCACCATATATATGTGCCACATCTTCTTTATCCATCCATCTGTTGATGGACACTTAGGTTGCTTCCATGTCCTGGCTATTGTAAATAGAGCTGCAATGAACGTTGTGGTACATGACTTTTTTTGAATTATGGTTTTCTCAGGGTATGTGCCCAGTAGTGGGATTGCTGGGTCATATGGTAGTTCTATTTGTAGTTTTTTAAGGAACCTCCATACTGTTCTCCATAGTGGCTGTATCAATTTACATTCTCACCAACAGTGCAAGGGGATTCCCTTTTCTCCACACCTTCTCCAGCATTTTTTGTTTGTAGATTTTTTGATCATGGCCATTCTGACCGGTGTAAGGTGATACCTCAGAATGGGAGAAAATATTTGCAAATGAAGCAACTGACAAAGGATTAATCTCCAAAATTTACAAGCAGCTCATGCAGCTCAATATCAAAAAAACAAACAACCCAATCCAAAAATGGGCAGAAGACCTAAATAGACATTTCTCCAAAGAAGATATACAGACTGCCAACAAACACATGAAAGGATGCTCAACATCATTAATCATTAGAGAAATGCAAATCAAAACTACAAAGCAAATTTTTGAAGTAATACAAACTCTGAAGAAAATACTCAATATAAACAAAATACGTGGCAACACTAAAACAAGCTATAAAAATTTTATAGGTGGTAGTTTGGCAAGACCTACATAACTTGCCTGCATGCAACCCAAGGTGAAGGACTATAAAGCCTGTGGCATTATAAACACAGGCAAAAATACACATAAACACACACACACACACACACACACACACATCTTCTATGTATTTAGGATCTCTGAGCTGTCTTCAACATGTACTCTCCTTTTTCTCTCCATTGCACTACCTCTATAATAAACCAGTTGTGTTTTCCCCCCCATCCTTCAAGGAGGCTAGATCAAAGAACTGGGCTACTTTATAATGCCACATCCCTTAGGTATCACGATTATAGAATCATTTAGTAAACTTCTCAGAAGCGAGGTGTTATACTGATACTTGGTAAGCAGGACCTCCCCGTCTTCCCTTCCCAACACATAATTCCAGCATAGCACTTAAGAGGTTATACATCAGTGCTGTCTCCTTGATACCCCTGCTGGAAATCTGCATATTTATAACATTTTTAATCAGATTATGTGAGTCTGTAATGTGAACCATGGATCTTTTTCTTTTTTATTTATATTTTAATTGAAGAATTGTTAATTTATAATGTTGTGTTAATTTCTAGTGTACAGCAAAATGATGTAGTTATACATATATGTATATATTCTTTTTCAGATTCTTTTCCATTATAGGTTATTACAAGATATTGAGTATATTTCCCTGAGCTATACAGTAGGTCACTGTTGTTTACCTGTTTTATATATAGTAGTGTGTATCTGTTAATCCCAAACTCTCTGCTCTCCCTTCCCTCCGCTATCACCTTTGGTAACCATAAATTTGTTTCCTATGTCTGTGAGTTTATTTCTGCTTTGTAAATAAGTTCAATTGTATCATTTGTTCATAAAAACGTGAACCATGGATTTTAAGGAAGCAAAGCCATTGGCAGAAAAGCCGTTATAGACCATTACACTATCACAGGCAAGAAATGATGGTGGTTGGGATTAGAATGGATAGAGTGAAAACATAAAAAATAAATGAATTTGAGGGAAATTGTGGAATTAGCATGATTAGAAATTGATACTTGAAATTGAATGTGGAATGTGGATAGGTTTGGTGAGACAAAACAAAAATACTTATGTTTTATGTTTCTGCACTGAACTGTTGAAGAGAGGGTGGCATTTACTGAGACAGGAATTATTGGAGGGAGAATGATTTAAATGTGATACCAGGGCATGGTAATCATGGGGACCAAAAGTCTGCTTTCCACAGTGAGGCTCACGAAGATGAGGGTAGATTTAGAAAATAAAGACACAGTATTTCTTCTGGGTGGTGTGTTTAGAGTGATTTTTTTTTCTTTTTTATATTTTCACTATTTTCTATAGTGACCATATATTATTTTTACAGAAAAAAATTACCACACTTTTTATATCTTTTTAAAAATATGGCTTCAGGAGCAAAGAGGCAGAAAATTGCTAATATAAGCCTTTCTTCACAACAGTAAACATAATTTGTCATCTACGATTTCCTGCTTGTGAATTTTGGGGGCCTAAACCGTAATATAAAATTCAAAGTTTAGCGTTGTGAAAACACGTCACAGCCAACGCAACAGATGTTATATATCTGAACTTGAACTCAGAAGGTATTAGTGCTTAGGGAGGCACTAATCAGAGGGAGGCCCCAGAGGATTTAAACTCTATCACAGCCCTAAGACTTTGTGTATGTACAATCTCAAAGTTAATAAAAGTAGTTCACGTTGAGTACAATGTCACACTAAGGGACTAATAGCAAGAGAAGTTTTAGAAGGCAGCTGCAGGCAAGGGCACTGGGTATGAGTGAGGGAAAGTAGCTGCTGCACCATTATGTCCCTGCCAACATTCACACTCCATATCATGACGGCTGAGAAGGACAACATTTTCCTCATTGATACATACAGGTATGCATTAGGCATAGAGGCGTACCATGCACACACCTGGTCCCTGCCAACAGACTCACACTAACTTAGCCTGTCAAGTGTTTACCAATCCCAGACATGATAAAATTAATAATAGACCTTCAAATGCATGAGTGGGATTTCATTCTTACCGAGTTAAATAGATTACAAAACTACTAATAATGCCTTGTCTTTAAGACACAGTTGTGACTAGACATATACCTAACATTCCCTAAATTCCCTTTCTTACTTGCTATTTTTGTTCACAGTTAAATCCATACTCAAACTTAGGAAATCTCTACCTGCGAGTTTATGAGGCTGATATCAATCATAGCAGTCTTTTCAGAAAATTTCCCGTTTTCTATTCCCTTGGTAAAGGAGGGAAGTTATGTAACAAAGTGTTCAAATAATACCCTAATTACCCCTATAGGGAGATGACAACACACCAACACAGAGAAGTTGTAGAAAAGTTTACGTCTGGGGTGAAAAGTGAGACTGAAAGAGTCAGTGGCTCGTGAAAGAAAGTGTAGGATTGTCAAAATCCAGACTTCACAGAAGTCTGACTATGTTTGCAAATTTATCATCTTGGTAATTGAGAGGAAACATCTCACTTTTGTAAAATATTTTGTAAAATACTTACTATTTGGTCCTTAAGGAAAAGTTTTTGCAACCCCTGTTATACAGCTAAATTCATACTGTGATTACTGACTTTCCTAAGAAAAAAAAAGAAAGAAAGAAAAGGAAAGAAAGACTGTATATCTATGTCTGTGTGTCTGTCTATCTCTCTGTCTATCCATCTATAACTATCTCCATCCATCCACAGGTCCTATGAATAGGGACTTAATGGCAGCTTTTATCTACTGCTCATTTACTTACTGCTCTTCATCAACTGAAATGATATAATTTAGTTAATAGTTATTTTAAAGATTCAGAAAGTAGCTGTTTCAGTTACTTAGCATAATATAAAGTTGCCCTGGCACCTTTTTTTTTTTTGAAGAAAAGACTCGAAGCTTTTTAAAAAATAATTCTCTCAAGATAGATTTCCAAGCATGAAAATGAAACACCTTGTACTCTTTGCAACTACTGAAAGATAAGGGCACGATGACACCCACAGTCTTCATCAAACCACCTAAGAAAATCCATTAGAATTGTGCTGTTGAGACGAAGGTTGAGGTAAGTATAACACTTTCTGGGATCTGAGTAAGACTAGGGGTAAAAGAGTCCGTTTGCAGTGACATGGATGGACCTAGAGATCGTCAAACTGAGTGAAGTAAGTCAGACAGAGAAAGACAAATACCATATGATATCGCTTATATGTGGAATCTAGAAAAATGGTACAAATGAACTTATTTACAAAACAGAAATAGAGCCACAGATGTAAAAAACAAACTTATGGTTACCAGGAGGGAAAAGGGGGGAGGGATAAATTGGGAGATTGGGATTGACATATACACACTACTGTATATAAAATAGATAATTAATAAGGACCTACTGTATAGCACAGGGAACACTACTCAGCACTCTGTAACGACCGATATGGGAAAAGAATCTAAAAAAGAGTGGATACATGTATATGTATAACTGATTCACTTTGCCGTACAGCAGAAACTAACATAACCTTGTAACTCAACTATACTCCAATAAAAATTAAAACAAAACAAAAGAGGCCGAAAAAAGAACTTCAGAGTAAAGCTCTGTCTGGGCTGGAGATTTCACCCAACCAAGAAAAATGTTTCAAGTCCTTCTGTAGGACAATGTCCCATTCTTACATTCTTAATTTGTTATGTTATATCATGTTAATTTCATATTATAATTTAATGATTACAGTATATTAATTTATATTATATTATAAATATAATTCTTAATTTAAATTATTGTCTCAGTTGGATAGCATATATCTTCGAGGGTAGATTCTTTAAGAAAGTTTGGTGAATGACATTTTTTGAGCTTCTGCATATTTAAGTATGTCATTTCCATTGCCTTCATTCATTAAAAAAAAAAAGTCATAACTTGACCCTATATAATAAAGTGGGCCACAACCTTTTTCTCTCAAAAAATCAAAAATCAGTAGATATTACTTCATGGACTTCTGCAGAGAAGTAAGTATAAGGTTAGTCTGATTTTAGCATGTAAAATAAAAACCTGCATAAGTTTTCACTGTTTCCAAGTTTTTGCATGAATTGTTCTTTCCCAAGAAAGAACATTTGAGAAGAACTTATTGTGTTTGTCTTCCACATCCGAGATGTGACTTCTTAGTGTCAAATCTGTTCTTCTCTGCTGGCTTTGTGGATTTAATTTGCCTACTGCATTTTAAAATTTCATTATTCTCTCCATTATTCTTTTCTTCTCAGCATTTTTCCTAAAAGGTGATGGTTCTCAACTTAGGGCTTTCTAATTCCTTTTCATAATAACCATACCTTATATTCTACTGAGATCTCTAGTCAATTTCCTTACAATCTTTTCTATTTCCCTTTTGAGTCTTCAACATGATTTTTTCTCTACTTTTCTTTAGAAAATTTTAAAGATTCATAATTGATTTTTTTTCAACACATTTTAATGGTGGGAGATTTACACAGAAAAGGTGTAATGTAAGTCACAAATGAGAGTCACACATGTGATTAAAATTTTCTAGTGGTCAGTAGTCATATGTAAAAAGTAAAAAGATATCATATTTTAGATTCCACATGATATCACTTATATGTGGAACTTAAATATGACACAAATGAACCTATCTTTGAAACAGAGTCATGGACATAGAGAACAGTCTGGTGGTTGCCAAGGGGGAGGGGTTTGAGGAAGGGATGGAGTGGGAGTTTGGGGTTAGCAGATGTAAGCTATTATATATAGAATGGATAAACAACAAGGTTCTACTGTATAGCACAGGGGACTATATTCAATATCCTGTGATAAACCATAATGAAAAAGAATATAAAAAATGCATATAATATCTATAACTGAATGACTTTGCTGTATAGCAGAAATTAACAAGACATTGTAAATCAACTATACTTGAATAAAAAATAAAATTAAAAGTAAAAAGAGAAGCACATAAAATTAATATCATATTGTATTCAACCCCAGTACAGCCAAAATGTTAACATTTCATTATGAAAGCAGTCTTTTTTTGTTTGTGTGCTGTGAATTCAAAATCTGGTGTTTATACTACACTTGGCAGAACATCTCAAAGTGGACTAATCACATTTCAAGTGATTAATAGTCATACAGGGCTAGGAGCCGTCATACTGGACAATGCAGATCTAGATTTTTATGTTATCATCATACTTGAAGAAAAAATGTTTCATAAAAAAAATAATTAATGTAAGAGACAATCATAAATCACTTTCTCTTACCTACACAAATCTTCTTTGATTTGAAGAGAGATCAATTCCTTAGGAATATGAAAAGAAAGTATGCTCTCTGACATCTGCTCCCGGATTCGCATCCACTTATTGTCAGATGTGGGAAATCTATATAATTTACACACTGGGTTCTTTAACACTGGAAAAGGTGAAAAACATAAAGTTAATAGTTAAATTATAAAGATATGCACTTTAGATAAAGATCAATTAACAAAATCATTAATCAGGCTACCATTCTAATACTTGATCAAAATTTTTTATCATAATCTGTAGTGCCACTGTGTTTCTAAGAATTTTCTCCTTATATCTATTTTTTTCAGTAGCTTCTTGGATATAGTCTTTATTAAATTAAAAAGTGATACAACAAATTCCAATTCATAAATGTGGCTACTGTGGTTCTCTGACATACCACCTATTAATTCTTTTTCCTTCTAAAAATTTTCTTAAAGTATATGTATTTATAAATATAGATGAAAATATATGGATTTATACACCATACATGCTTTGAAAAAATACATTTCTGGATTTCTTCCAATCACTCTTAGTCAACTTTACCCACTTATATAGTAGGTGACAACTGATATGTTATATTAGAGGTTTCAAATGACCCTACTACCAAAAGTGACTTTTTTCTTAAATGTCAGAAAGGTTCATTCCTTGGCTTAAGATCTATTACAATTCAAATATTATTCATACTTTAGTGTCAATAAGTCAATAACACTTTCCCAAAACCATATATTATCAGAAGCAAGACAGGGAGACTATGAACAAGCTGAATATTTGGGATGGGTGACAGTGATTAGGGGAGAAATAACATGGTCATGTCATCAAGGATTTTAAAAGATTTAAAGAAAAAGTGTAGGGCTAGATATTAAGATAATACTTGATACATTTTTTGTGAGGCCAGCATCCCTACCACACTACCAAGCCCTATATTTCAGGGCAGGATTTTATTTCCATTGCTGTTGGATAAAGAATATAAGAGAGATATATCAAAGCTTACTGGACAACAAAATGTCAGGTGAATCACCAGTCAAGTATCTATGGTTATTTGGCTCCAGTTTACCAATGAAGCTAATTAAAAAGAGAATTTGATATTGAAGTGGATGCAAGACTTTAAATAACGCCCAGCCTGTTATGTGGCCCAAGTCTCTTCAACATATGGAGTAATATACCTTTCTCATTTTAGGGTTTTATAAGGCTGTGTCTCATTCATTACTTGGAAATATAAATATATTTCTGAGCATTAAAATGAGGAACTATTCATCCATTCTGCAACTATCATTCTCAGAGGTCCAGTCTGACAATTATCACTATCAGAATTGATACTAAATAGGAAACCTTTATTTCAAACATCTCATTCTTTAACGACCAGATTCAAAGCTCCCGGCACACTTATCTACCCCTTATAAGAATTAGCTAGAATGTTCACTTGTTAAAAGCATCAATAGAAGCAAGAAGATGATAGAATATTTCCAGGATGTTGAGAGACAATATTTTAAATCTAAAGTTGTATGTCTAAAGGATTATGTTTTTGCCATAAACATGACCTTTAAGTTTTATCAATTAGATTATACCACAGATCCATATATAAGGCTAATTATACTTATTTTCTTTCTCTTTTTAATGAGGTATAAAGGTATAATTGACATATAACATTATATTAGTTCCAGGTATAGAATGTAATGATTCAATATCATTTGTATATTTGTATATATTGTGAAATGATTACCATAATAAGTCTTGTTAACATCTGTCACCATACATTGTCACAAACTTTTTCTTGTGATGAGAACTTTAAAAATCTCTCTTAGGAACTTTCAAATATGCAATACAATATTATTAACTACAGTCACCAAGCTGTACATTACATCCCCCTTTCTTATTTATTTTATAATTGAAAATTTATACCTTTTGACACCCTTCACCTGTTCCACCCACCTCCATCCCCTGTCTCGGGCAACCACCAATTAGTTCTCTATATCTATGAGTTCGTTTTTTTATTTGTTACGTTTTATTTTGTTTTTGCTTTTAGATTCTACATATAAGTGAGTTCATACAGTATCTGTCTTTCTCTGTCTGATATTTCACTTATCATAATGCCCTCAAGGTCCTTCCATGTTGTCACAAATGGCAAGATTTCATTCTTTTTTATGGCTGAATAATATTCCATGTGTGTGTGTGTGTGTGTGCGCGCGCGTGTGTGTGTGTGTGTGTGTATCACATTTTCTTTATCCATTCATCAGTGGAAACTTAGGGTGTTTCCACGTCTTGGCTACTGAAAATAATACCGCAATGAACACTGGGATGCATATATCTTTTTGAATTAGTGTTTTCATTTTCTTTGGGTAAATACCCAGAAGTGGAATTGCTGGATCATATGGTAGTTCTATTTTTAGTTTTTGGAGGAACCTCCATATTGTTTTCCATAGTGGCTGCACCAATTTACATTCCCACCAACAGTGCATGAGGGTTCCCTTTTCTCCACTTCCTTGCCAATAACACTTGTTATTTCTTATTTTTGATATCCATTCTAACAGATGTGAGGTGATATTGTGGTTTTGATTTGCATTTCCCGCATGATTAGTGATGTTGAGTAACTTTTCATGTACCTGTTGGACATCTGTGTGTATTCTTTGTAAAAATGTCTATTCAGATCCTCTGCCCATTTTTAATCAGAATTTTTTTTTTTGCTGTTACTGAGTTGTATGAGTTCTCTATATATTTTGGATATTAGCCCTTATCAGATGTATTTTCTTTTATATGAAATACAGAAACTTACAGCCAATGAAAGAAACTATGATATTTCATTCATCTTTAAAGTGACAATGTTTTAAAGATGTAAGAATTTTACTATAACCTCTATTGCCCTATCTCTAGAGGTGGAGAAGAAAAACAATGTATGTACAGAACTCAATATATTGTAAGTCAGGTTAAACCATTTATGGGATCTCAGGAATTCTAATGTAGCTAACATGATCAGGAATACAAATGCATCCTTTTGTAGTAAGACAGAAACGGTCTCTGTTTCTTTTTTTTCTGTGAAATGTCCACATTTTTCCTTAGTAACCTAAGTAAATATTCAATTACTTGGGTTATCTATACTTAGTATATGCACTGCTTTTTAACCTCTGCTTTTTTTTTTTTTTTTTTTCAGGATTACACAGAATCTTTGTATCTCCCAAACCACGGTTAAAAACCCTTCGATTGGGCTTCCCTGGTGGCGCAGTGGTTAGGAGTCCGCCTGCCGATGCAGGGGACACAGGTTCGTGCCCCGGTCCAGGAAGATCTTACATGCCGCGGAGCGGCTGGGCCCGTGAGCCAAAATTTGTATTTTTAATTAAGTTGAAAAATATGATATTCTTTATTTTATCTGTTATCACAAAACTAGTCCTTCAACTTTTGATTTTACTGTTTTCATTTTACTGCTTTTCAGTGTATTTTAAATATAAATCTTTGTTGAAATAGAGTGGTAGAAATCAAGGACAGTGTGATTAATGAGCTCCAGAACTATCCTCCGACCACCCGAGACACAACATCCAGGACCCTGTGCGAATGCTGCTGTTTTTTTAAGGAAAGCACTTGGGGCAAATAATAAAAAAATCAGGCCACATGATCTAGCCCCCCCAAAATTCCCAATAATGTCTCCTATCTAACTTTCATGCTATAGGTTCTAACCTTTTGAAACTCATAGATCTCTAAACATTAGTATTTAACTGCACGTAGCTATTAGAATCTCAATGTAGACATAGTGGAATCCATTTTACAACCAAGTCTCATCCAGTAGCATTGCTTATTGAACACCTACTACGTATAAAGCAAGAACACTTACTGTTTCTCAAAATGCCATATAATGGATTATGACTTAGAAAATTAAAAATATATATATGGCCTGACTTTTAATTACCATGAAATTTGTTCCAACGGCTACAAACAGACCAGAGAAGATGTTCTCAACTCAAAATTTTGCTGGGTTCATAGTGAGGAGAGTTCTGCCATCCTCATATAAAAGGAAGGCAAGGTATTCATGTATCAAATATTGAACAGTGAGCCATAAATGATGAATGCTTTTGTCATTTTTTTTTTAATTTATTTATTTTTGCTGTGTTGGGTCTTCATTTCTGTGCGAGGGCTATCTCTAGCTGTGGCAAGCGGGGGCCACTCTTCATCGCGGTGCGCAGGCCTCTCACTATCGCGGCCTCTCTTGTTGCAGAGCACAGGCTCCAGACACGCAGGCTCAGTAGTTGTGGCTCATGGGCCTAGTTGCTCCGCAGCATGTGGGATCCTCCCAGACCAGGACTCGAAGCCGTGTCCCCTGCATTAGCAGGCAGATTCTCAACCACCGCGCCACCAGGGAAGCCCGCTTTTGTCATTTTATAAATGCTTCTCCCCTATAGCAGAGATACAGTTTCAACAATTCTGCACACACACTCCAGCTGTGTAAACGAGCCCACCACTTTCAGCTCTGGCTTTCCACTGATGTCAAGTATTTCTTCATGTAGGAGATGCATTTCTGACCATACAATAGGCTCAGCTCAGCAAAAACAACTATCTAACTTATCTATTATAAGTTCTTTTTAAAGAGAGCCCTGTGTGTATCATCTTCATTTTTTTTCACTGCTTTTGCCAAAACAATTGCTAAAAATATCACGTGACAGATTCTACCAAGGGAAAAGTAGTGAAGAGATTTTGGACACCACCACAGTCTTAATTATGACTTAATAAGGATAAAGTTCTAAGATGGTCCAGATACGAATACATTCCCACCGAGATCCACCCTCTAAGGTGAACACAGGGACAGAAAGTAAATGACAGATTTTTTTTCTCCTAAAATTACAACACAACTCAAATTTCCATATCATTTATTCCAGACACTGTAAAAGGCCTTTTTAATATGGTAGCACACCACCTGCTTTTCCAGCAATTGTGAAAGCCAAGTGCTCCAGTTCTGAACTATCAAGGTAAAGATGCCAAGGAAATGTTCAACAAAGCCAAAACACAGACAACACATTAAAAAAGGATGGCTGTTCTAGCAACCTGGGGCAGAAAAGATAAACCAGAGTGATATCATAGGGACGATCTTCTCTTTTCTGTGTCTGTGTTGGGGACATCAGTGGATTAGACAAGGAGTTTTGGAAATCTGGATTCAGGGTTGAGGGGATCATCAGAATGCCAGACAATTAAGATTGTCTTTAATACAGTTCTCCAGAATAAGCTCATCTGTGATTATCTTCATGCAATTTCTTGCTTTCAGGAGGTGGTAGATGTCACGTATTTAAATGGAATCTGACTTCATTGGCTTCAAGCTTTACAAAATCATTATTTTAATGTACTGTAGATTCTTGTAGAGAATCTATTCATTCTATAGCTTTTAATTATGCAGTTGTTTAATAGTTTCATCATTCAGCCGAATGTACATGCATTGCCTATTCTCCAAATGCTACATTACGCTTAGTAAAGATAAGTCTGTGTAAGCCAATTAGATAATGACATTCTCTCATTTGTAGTTGAAAATATCTTAGATTTAGATACATACATCTTAAATGTAGATTGGCTCTTTTTAAGATTAGATGAGAACTAAAAATCCTAAATAGAAATCACTAAAAGACTATCCTAAGCAAGGCTTAGAAAAGAGAAAGTAAGAAAGCATGACAGGAGCTCAGAAAACACAGCAAAGAAAGATCTCTTTTAAAATAATACAGATGAAACAAACTATTAAAAAATAAATTCCCCCAGAATTTTAAATTACTTTTCTTTAGTTGTGATATAAAATCTAAATTATGTTATTGTTTGTGCTGTTTTTAAAGGAACAACAAATAAGAATAGAAATAGTATATAAGCTGAGTCAGACAAAGTGATGTTCCCTAGTCTAGCCAAACCCACAAGCTCTTGGCCTTCCATCTTCAATTCAAGGCCAAGAACAAGAAAAACTATTACAGATGCAGAATAAAACATAAAGATAATATTTGTGGGGATTTAGTCTCCAACTGGTGAAAACTGGCGAGTTCAATGTGTAGAATTTGGAGCTTTGGTTTTGGGTGGTCAGAAAAGAGATTTGCTTCATTCACTCTAGTTTGAATGATTTTCCCTGTTCATTCTAATTCAGTCATTAAAGTAAAGGACAGATCCACCAAAGTGTCCTTTTCTGGTTCATATTTCATGCTGAGCAGCCTGGAATGACCTGCGGTTCATGGAACTCAAGTTGTTTCTTGCCAATTTGCCTCTGTTCAAGGTATTCCCTGCACCTCAAAGGAACGCTCCTTTCTCCTGGCTACACGTAATCATCCTATAAACTCAGCTCAGCAAGCACCTCCTCCAGGAAGCCCTTCTTGACTTCCCTCTGCTCCCTCCCTACAGTTGTTTCTCTTTTGTACTCCCCACCCCCATCTCTATCATGGTTCTTATCAGTTGTGCTATAATTGTCTGTTTACTGCTCTGTGTCCCCCATTAGAATGTAAACTTGTGAAGGCCATGACTGTACAGTTTTCTTTGTCCTCATGTTATCTCCTGTACCTAGCACAGTGCCCAGTATATGCAAACATTCCACAGAAATGAGCTTAAACATTACACCTCAGATGTTTCTCATCATTACTTTCCCTAATAGGTGAACAGTTAGGGCCCTGACAACTGTGTAAATTGAGAGGGGAAAATGCAAGAGGGAAGGACATAACTAAAAACCTCTCTTCAAGAGAGAGCACAGGCATCAGAATAAAAGAAGGAAAACCACAGCCGAGAGAAAGCCCTGCTCGCGTTTGTCCACAAAATGTTAACCTTTTGACTATATCCTCTTCTTGCCTTTATTTTTCTTCTAGTTTACCTAAGGTGGGCAGTGGAGGGGGTAATAAACTTACAACAGGAAGACAGCTGAAGTATTTAGAGGTGTCTAAGAGATGATTTCTTTGATTACTAGGCAGTGAAATTCACTCTTCCATTGAAGCTACTTAACACCATAAATATGTTAATACACGGTAATGAAAACATGAAAATTCCAAAAGAGCAAGGTTAATGGTGTGAACTGAGAATGCCACCTTCCATATTAGTAAACAGAAGATGTTGCAGCCATCCAGTCATCACATTACAGCCTCCCAGAGGGAGAACCCCGAGGGAACTTGGGATGGAAGCAAAGAATGCCTGCCATCTAGCTGTCAACTGCTATAGCCACCCTGCTGGCACACCCTGAGGAGATTCAGGATAAGAAAATGCAGGATACTGGCCCCAGATAGCTGAGGTGCACATCAAAGGAACGATCTCAACGAGCCCAGACTTTGCATCTTCCCATACATAGAAAAGCGCTAATTTCATTAGCTTGAGATGTCTGGTTTTCTTTAATTACCAATAATCTGTTGATGTTCCGACTACCTGCTCTTTGTTGCAAAAACTCCTATATATCTTGGCTACCGCCTCGCCTCTTTGGAGCAGTTCCTCAGAGTGATCTGAGAGTCCTACCTCCGGGGGCTTGAAGTCCTAAGAATATCCGCCAAATAAAACATAACTCTCGACTTTCAGGTTGTGTGTGTGTGTTTGTTTTTTTTCAGTAGACAATGGACTCCATTGGATTTGTTAAAACAGCAAAGGGCAAAGAAATCTGGTGAGTAAGTAAGTACAAAGGATAAAGGGCCAATGTTATAAGCCAATGGTCCCATATTTTACACATCATGGAGTTATAAATGCAAGGGCAAAATCTATTTAAACTAGTATGAAGAAAACACAACAGAGATATCTTTGTTAGCATAAATTGATATGATCTAAGATTTGACAAGGTAGTTGAATGAAAAGAAAAAACGGGGAAAATGGGATTTGTTTTTTGGCTGGAATTCCTCAGGACTCAAAATGAATATAGAGGGAACTATTTTTCAATGTCTCTCAGAATATCTCCTAAAATATTCTGTCATGCCTTGCTTTACATGAGGTGGTAGTGAGGAGAATGTCACCCAATATTCATTTCAACTGTGTGGTATTGTGAAAGGCAGTTAAAGTCTACGGCGCCATAGGAGGCAGGAAAAAACTTAAAATGAGAATTTCATAGTAATTTTTAGGGAGAGTAATAAATTCTTTCATTTCAAACCTAAATGATTCAATTTGAACATCTTTCTCACGGAGAGAAGAATAACAGTGCAGTTTTCTGTTACCTGAAGCGTCAATTCAAACGGTAAGATATACCCATTATTAGTCATTTGACAAATATTTACTGAGTGCCTATTGTATTCTGGCCCTGGAGACACAGAAATAAATAAGCAACGTTTCTTCTTAAATAGCACACAATTAGGCATCTTCCGACGGCAATAGTAGTAGATGGCTTAATCTTATTGGGGGAAAAAGAATCAAAGATATAGTGGACTATTTCGAGAAAAATTGCAATTTATCTGTGAGGCAAGAAGAAAAACACCAATAAATTCTCCAAACAGGAGGGAAATTGCCTGTGTTTAGGGCTGAAAGCAGAGTAGTCCCCGCATTGTGGCTTAGATTCTAACTTACACAGTCATGGAAATCATCGTTGTCAGATACACCCTCTGTGAGGGCAATGGACACACACACTTTAATGTAAAGCATGAAAGTCGTCTTTAAAAACTATCAAGGATAATTTCATGACTCAAGCAGTATGGAATTCAACCAAGAAAGATGCTTTATCAGATCGAATGCTTGCTGACAGGGGGAAACTCACTTGAAATGTGAAGATAATAGGAAACTTGGTGACAGGGCCCATTAGCTCCTCAGATTGGGCATAATAATATCAAAGTCCATGGACTGAAGTATTCTGTAGCATTATACTTTTACAAGGAAAATTGGGAGATTCAGGAAATCTAGAGAGAATTGTCTCCTTGACAAAAATGTTTAAAAAGCTTATCTGTGGTCAGGCTTATTAAAAATAAATAACTCGTGAGAAAGACAACTGTAAGTGACAAAGAATAGATATGTGACTCCACGTGAGACTGATGAAAATGAATAGTTTCACGAAGTATTTCTAAAACGAAGGAAGACATAGCAAAAGCTAAACTATGCTCTACAGACTTCAGACATTGAGAGCCAAAAAGGAAATCAAAGACTGTCCAGGTCAATTTGCTCATTGCAAAAGAATTGATGTCCAAAGAGGCTGACTTGTCTGGCAGGGTCACACTGCTGGTTAGCAAATTTAGGCTGTGACACCAGTTCTTCAGAAGAGTCTGTCCAGTGCTCTGATATTAAGACCACCAGAGCACATTTGTTCTTGTTCTGCTGTAGGCAAGGCACCTCAGTTGATGAGACTTAGTAGGACACCCAACTCCGTGACCAGATAAGAGACTCTGCTGTCTACACTTCCCTCTGTTCAAAAATAACTTCCCCTACCCCCATCCCCCAAACAATACCTCAACAACAAACAGTGCTAAGTGCTTTCACTACCATTTGCTTAAATGAATAAACAAATAATTAAATGGGTAAATCTGTTATTTTAACAACTTTATTTGATGAACTACAGAATTAAAAAATTAAGCAAAATGAGAACCTCACAATTCTAATACTGTACCTTCTAGTGCGTTTCCTGTTTCAGAGAATATAAAAGCCAACAGCTGAAAGGAATTTGTTTTCTCCTATAACTAAGGTACTTATATACCTTTTTTATGGAATTGTAAATTCTGCCCCCTCTCCTTTTTCTCATCTCTTTCTCCTCCTGCCCTCAACTCCCCAGGCTCCCAACACACACATTCAACTTGAGAGGCAAACAGGGCATGAAAAAGGTGAGGCCCGAGGGGGAAGAGCTTTTTCTTTGTAGTCTCACAATAGATAAGTGAATTTCCCAAGTCATGCATTAAACCTCTAGAGATATAAATAGAATAGTGAGGACCAGCTATGAGCTATGACATCCTTTTGCACTCACTCAGGAAGAACTTCATCACTCACTTGAGACTGGCGAGTTTCACATAATACATGAATACAGAGACTTGAGAAGAATGTCAATAACTCCCTTCACCTGAAGAGTTTGAAAAACTACCAGAGGGGAATATAGTGGATTAATTCCAAGGTTGCTGAGTTTAGACAAATAAATAGAAAAAAAGACCAAGGTACACACAAACCAAAGTCATAGGTGCGTAGTCTAGCTACATATGCTATATGTGCACAACACACTTAGATTTGGAACAGAAACATTTCATATAGAGCACTTAGTTGTACTTTAAAATAACTTTAAAAAAAATCTAGCTTTTATAACATTTGACTGTCATTTAGCCTTGTCTTTCCCTGATATAAGAAGGCTCATAGAAAATATTGGTGGCAAATATATTCCAGGCACTTCCGGATTGCCTGGACTAGGGACATTGAGAAATATCATCAGACCCAAGTGGAGAATCACCACCAAAACTGTCACCTCCAGGAAAAGGGAAAAGCAGTAATCAATCATCTTTCACTCCACTGAGTATATTTAAATTGCAGAGTGCAGCTGCTTCCATCACTTCCATATCACTTTTTGTCATATTACGGTTCATATCTTAGGAATTGTACCCTAGTAATTTGGAAGAGTTAGTACGCTTCAAAGACTCATGCCTTGCAGATTTTATGGCACAAGAATTAGGAGGTGCAGATTTACTTTTCACTACGTTCCCTTTGTCTCTTCTTCCTTAGGTGATATATTTTCTTACTCCGGGAGCCATTTTTCTCTTTCTCTTTGAAATTTATATTAAACCAATCAGTTTTTTAAAATGGCATTTCTCTTTGTGGGCATAAAAAAATTACAAGGTTCACATGAGTGAATCACTTAAAAAGTGTCTTATAATTACAGTGTAGATGATTCTCATGATAATTTGATTCACTCAAACTGCATTTAACGTGAATGTAGTATCTCCCACATTCAATTTTATTTCTCAAAATTGACATCTGGTAAATTAAATAGATTATCTGGGTATATTGAAATAAAGGAATAAAGGTTTGGTCAACTTTCAGGTGAAAAAAATATATGTGAGGAAGACCTTTGAGGTTACATTAGTTATTTTATCCACACGGATAACTTATCAAGTACTTTATGGTACATGGCTGGTCTAGCCGTCCAGGTAGCCCCTTCACTGTTTAATGCATGTCCCTCCTGGCATTACATCCTTAATAAAAATTTTTAAAAAACACGTCACTTGGTCATAGGTTGAGAAGCAGCTGCTTTTCTTTGGTTTAATCCTTCATTCTAATAAGTACCTTTAATGGGTGTTTTATTGCTAGATTTTATTTTGAGTTCTTTGAGTCAAAAGGTTGCCTGTCTTTCTCCATCCCTGATTATTAGTGGCTTCCTGCAGGGGAAAATTGCTAATAGTTTAGGGGTTATGTATTAGTAAGCCTTTGAAGTTTGTATCACTCATTAATCTGATTATCATGCTATCCATGTCACTGTTGAAATGTACAACATAGAAGGCTAGAAAAATATTAAGGTTTATTCTATTGTTACACCAACTTTTTAATTAATGGCTTTTTAGTAATAGCATGACCTGGTAATTAAGAGCAAAGGCCTTGGGATTAAAACTGGATTTAAATTCTGGACCTGCTATTCACTAGGTAGTGACCTTGAGCAATTTCCTCACCTGTAAAATGGAGATAATAATACTGCCTTCTTCATAGCACACATCAGAAAGCAAGGTAAGGCAAGGCATATGAGTGGCATCTCGCCTGCCACTTATTTGCCATTATCACCACTACTGGTAACATAATTTATGTTATCATTCAAAAATCAGTTCCATAATTTATAGATACATATTATCACATATTTTGTAATTTTACCAGATGTCTCAAAGTCATCATTTATCACATTGTTTAGTTCCTTGTTGAAATTCAAATATATTACTATAAGTAACACTACACACACACACACACACACACACACACACACACACGTGTACACACACACTCAGGAATGTACAAATGTGTATATGAATTTTTCCTACTGAATCCATATACATACTGTTTTAACAACTTCATTAAAAGTAATAAACTAAAACTCAAACTAATTAAGAGCTTGACATTTCTAATACTCCCTCTTCTAATATCTCATTTCAGATGATACAAAATCCAAAGCTGAAAGGAATTTGTTTTGCCATATAGCCAAGCTATATACATGTATTTATATATATTATATATCTTTCTTACAGACTTGTCAAGTCTAACACCACTCTGCTGACTCCACTCCCATGATTACCAATATTTAATAAGTGTCTACAATGGTTCTGTAAGAATGCTGCTCAGATTCAGTATTGAGTTCACAGAAAAGTAAAATGTATGTTCATATGAAATGAATGTAAGTTTCCAAAAGGGAGGTACATACCTGCGTTCAAAAAAGGTAGGTTATCTTTTCTGCTCACAGTTTCTGGGGCTGTACATTCACATACCAGTGCACACTAAGAAGGAATAAAAGAAAACATATTTGAAAATGATCAAATAAGAAATGAGATTCTTTTTTTATTTGCAAAACATGAGGCCATGCACACGGTTCCAAAACGTTCTGAACAAACATTTTTGTAAAACTATTTTTAGCTTTATCTTTACAATGAACCTTGTTTAACTTGTGATTACTTACTTCCATTTATATATAATATGATTATATTGTACAATTATAGACTACATTTCAGTTCCAGTTAAAGACTACTTAGGAAACAAAGTTTGTACTTTCTTTGTGGAAACGGATTATCCGCATGCTAGAGATAGGTTCCTCCTATAGCAAACCACCTATGACAAGCTGAATGGCTTTGTATTTCTGTTGCCCGGGTTGATTTTCGATCAATAAAAAGCAAATTATCTTCTGGCTTTTCAGTAAAGGCAACTTTAAATAAAAAATAAAATATGTTACAGCATCTAATTTCATAAGGCAAAAAGAGATGTTTGTTTCTGGCAAAACGATGCAAACACTTGCTTATAAAGTATGAGGATACTTTATAAATAAGCTGATGTCTGATTTATGAATAAGCAATTTATAAATAAGTGGATCCAGAGATCACAGATCTATTAATCCATGATAATTAGATTCAGCTCATGATCCTTTACAGAACCAACACTTCTCTGGACAGAAGGAGAGAAGAGAGACACAGAGAGCACGTTGCCATGTTCCTAACGAGTGAACCATGGGTGGGAGATACTATCTCAGATAAGCCATCCCTAAGCATGGGACTCTGCTTCAACCTCCTATGAAACTGTAACTAACAGAGGAAGCAAAACTTTTTTGGCCCCAGAGAGGCTGATAAGAAACCTATATTCACAAAGACAGAGACCAGTAATTATTTCTTTAGATGACTTTCCTTTAATCTCTAGCAATCGCCCCCCCGCCCGCCCCAGAGAAGAAAAAGGAGGGCTGGGAGAAGGAGGAAAGTAAATTTTTAGAGCAAATATATCAAACATAAACAAATAAATGCAAACAAAAACAAAACAAACAGACAAAACCCCAGAAAGTTCTCTGGGTGAAGAGTTCTAAGGGAAACAGCCATCCTTCTGTAGCAAGCATGGTGTTGTCAAGAGACTCCAAGGGCTCAGACTGCCCTCCCTAGTAGGATGTATCAGAATTGCCTGGGCTATTTCCCAACTGTTCTAACTATCTGTGATCCACCTCCGTTCCTCCTCTGGGGAGTGCCCCCCTCCTTGAGATTCACCACCACCGAGGTCACTGTTCATGATAGAATGTATTATGTCCCTGAAGCATTTTGAGAAGGAAGACAAATGGCTTAAAACATTGATTTAAATGTTACTTTCTGTATTCTTAAAGCCCACTACTCATTCCTCTATCATAACATTCATCACATTACTCAGGAAATTTCTTGATGGAGAAAAATGTGCTTTCATACTTTCTTTAGTGCTTATATTGAGATCCTAGTTTACTGAAAAAATGAATAACTGCAAACAACTCTTAAAATTTTATGTTCTCTAAATCATTTTCCCGACCAACCAAAAGTCAGAGGTGATCCCTTCTTTTAATCCACAGCTATTTTGGAGATGTACTTCCCAAATCACTACAGCAATGTGCAAGGATGCTTGGACATACTTAAAATTCTTTATTTCTCCTATTTGCAAAGTTTTGTCGACTTCTTTCAGGCTACATAGGGCTGTTAAAGTAATCTTTTGTAAACATTATGTTCGTCATATCAATGTTCTGTTCTAGAATGTATATAATGGTTATTTACTGTCCAATCAAACCCAATATTCTCAGACTGGGCCTCAAATCCTTTCATGCTTTGTCCCTGACATCCTTCCACATAATAACTTGGTATACAGCTCTAAGTCATCTTCCTTTCCAAAAGATCATCATCTACAATATCACTTATAGGAATGGTTTAGACTAAACTTTTTTAGTGAAGAAGTCCATAATTCACACAGATCAGGTATTACCCTGAGAAACTGCTTCCCTTTATGGAGGCAACCCTGCCTCTTTGAAATCAAAGATAACTTTCTGTTTCCTAACAAAAGGCCCGTTTTATTCCACCAAATGAATACAGACATACGACTTTTATATATTCAAGTCTTCCATCCACACTGGAAGGCTGATATTTAGGACAATTTTAAACTAATATTCTTACTTTGTATTTTACAACTCTACTAGTCAGAATGCTCTCAAGATTTAAATCCATGGAACATAAACAGAAAAATCCAATAAATATTTACTAAATTAATTAATATTTTCATATTTGGACTCAGCAATTATTTTTTTCAATTGTTTCCTGAGTGTACCTTTTCTGTCTCTATTTATTTTGATTGAAAGTTTTCAAAGCCAAGAACCTTATTTCTTATTTCCTTAGGCCATTTTTATTTTTATTTTTTTATGTTTTTTTACACTGACCTTAGAATCTTTTTGCACTGTGCTGGTTGCTACAGAGAATGCAAGGATGGAAATGATGTGGAATCTGTGCTTAAGAAGGTTCCACTATTTCTACTGTTCATTGCTATTATTATGGTGGATATTTGCAGCATTACACACTTACATGGTGTGCGCTCTCAATGTAATAACTTTACATTTGTGATTCTGAGCAGGAATAACAAACATCACGTGCTTTTGGTACCAGATGTAGCGCCATAAGCCTATTGATTTTGATTAATAGTTTAAAAAGTGTTATTTGATGGTAAGTGTGGCCAAGCAGACGAAACATATGATATGTAAAATTCTTGGAGCTAAATGATTTTGACTCTCAGCTAACATATCAATTTGCCATGCACTGAGCTAGAAAATTAGCAATATTGTATGAACAATAATCATAAAGCTCTGTATGAATCCATCAAGACCAACACTTCATGTCCAAGTACTTTCACATCTGTTGATTTTTTCCATCAATCACACTTTTCAAAGTTTGGTCTGGAGTCTCCTGGAAGTCCCTGATAACTTTTGCCTTTGCACCCTTTGTAGCATCTAGCACAGGGCGAAGACAACTTTATTTTCATATTAATACTAAAATATTATTTGTCTGTTGCCTTCTCTTTTTCTTTCGGGGGCGGGGGCGGCACGTGGCTTGGGGGATCTTAGGTCCCCGACCAGGGATTGAACCCAGGCCCTTGGAAGTGAAAGTGTAGAGTCCTAACCACTGGACCGCCAGGGAATTCCTGTCTGTTCCCCTCTCTCTTACAAGCATACGGTAGAATTTTCTAGAAGCTATATGACACAATCATTTGACAGTTAATGGTATGTGTGCTTATGTATTCTTCTGTTTTAAACATTTCTTGTTTGAGTTTCTAATATGATAAATGTCTATGGATATAATCCAAATAAGCAAAATCTCTAATACAGTAAATATCAATAGATAAAATCCACATAAATAATTTGAAGAGTGTAAAATATGAAAATTGCTATGCTTTTGTGATCTCATTCAGTCTCATGGTTTAAGTACCAACCAAATATCATTTGGTGACTCACAAATATATAATTCTAGCTTGGACATCTCACCTGAATTCTGACTTGAAGCTCCAACTGCTTAGATATATCCATACTTGGATGTCTAAGAGGAATGTCAAATGTAACATCTCAAAAATCTCCTGTCTTCCTCCAACTGCTACTCTCAGTGTTGTTATATATATATATATATATATATATATATATATATATCTTCATTGGAGTATAACTGCTTTACAATGTTGTGTTAGTTTCTGCTGCGCAACAAAGTGAATCAGCTATACATATACATATATCCCCATATCTCCTCCCTCTTGAGCCTCCCTCCCACCCTCCCTATCCCACCCCTCTAGGTGGTCACAAAGCACCGAGCTGATCTCCCTGTGCTATGCGGCTGCTTCCCACTAGCTATCTATTTTACATTTGGTAGTGTATATATGTCGATGCTACTCTATCACTTCATCCCAGCTTCCCCTTCCCCTTCTGTGTCCTCAAGTCCATTCTCTATGTCTGCATCGTTATTCCTGCCCTGCCACTAGATTCAGCAGTATCTTTTTTTAGATTCCATATATGTCCATTAGCATATGGTATTTGTTTTTCTCTTTCTGACTTAACTTCACTCTGTATGACAGACTGTAGGTCCATCCAGCTCATTACAAATAACTCAATTTCGTTTCTTTTTATGGCTGAGTAATATTCCATTGTATATATGTGCCACATCTTCTTTATCCATTCATCGGTCAAAGAACACTTAGGTGGCTTCCACGTTCTGGCTATTTTAAATAGAGCTGCAATGAACATTGTGGTACATGACTCTTTTTGAATTATGGTTTTCTCAGGGTATATGCCCAGTCGTGGGATTGCTGGGTCATATGGTAGTTCTATTCGTAGTTTTTTAAGGAACCTCCATACTGTTCTCCATAGTGGCTGTACCAATTCACATTCCCACCAACCAGCAGTGCAAGAGTGTTCCCTTTTCTCCACACTCTCTCCAGCATTTATTGTTTCTAGATTTTTTGATGATGGCCATTCTGACAGGTGTGAGGTGATACCTCATTGTGGTTTTGATTTGCATTTCTCTAATGGTTAGTGATTGAGTATCTTTTCATGTGTTTTTTGGCCATCTGTATGTCTACTTTGGAGAAATGTCCATTTGTTTCTGAGAAAATGGTAATTCTTTTTTTTGGTAGCCTTTCCCCCTGGAGTCTGGCCACGTCTCACTTTCTACATCAGTCACACCCTGATCCAGCTCATCTGCACTTCTTCCCTGAATCTTCACAATAATCAGACTCCATTCTTCTGCCCTTGCCTCCTTTCAGGCCCTAGTCAACACAGCAGCTGGAACAGTCCTCTTAAACATGAATCAGATTTCATACCTATACTCACAGCTCCTCAACTGTCTTTACACATAGCCCAGAGTCTAACACCTTCATGGGGGTTGGTCTTCCCTGCCCCATGAACCTCTGTCCTCAACTCCTACCACTCTGCTCTTTGACCCCTCAGTTCCAACCACACTGGCCTCCTTGCTGCTCCTTCAACACCACAAGCATCTTGCTCCTCAAGACCTTTGCTCTTGCTCTTCACTCTGTCTACAATTCCTATTCCTTTCAGATATCCACATCTTGTTCCCTTCTTTCTTGTACGTTTCAGCTCAAATATCACATTACCAGTGAATCTATCCTTGACCATCCAGTTTAAGAAGGCCACAGCCCAGCACTTCCTAGTCCTTGCACTCTGTCTTATTTTTCCTATAGAACACAGCACCATCTGATCAACAGTATATTACTTTCTCTTTTACTGTTACTTCCCCAGAAGGTGGCATCCGTGTCCATTTGGTTCATTGCTGAATACGCAGAAACTAGTCCAATGCCTAGAACATAAAATGTAGTATTGTTTGATGAATGAATGATGAATATTATATGCCTTTTAATATTCTATAAAGATAAGTAGGGCCTGTTATATAATTTTCAACTTTTATATTTAGGGTAGATAAAGGGAGGAAACCTTTTGACACTGGTCCTTAGCTACACAAGGACTCTAGTTTTTCCCTGATTAAGTCTGATGAAAGTCCACTTAAAACACCTCTTCTAAGTATGGGGTCAAAATAACCTAAGGGCAGCAGGTCATCAAAAGACTAGCTGGGTTAGCTTCATAGTCAAAGGGAGACATTATTACTCCACTTATACCATTTTTGCCATGGTCATAAATAAGTAAGGCATTTTCCTTCTTTTTGAAGAAATCACTACCACTTTGATCATTAGTACTCTGCAACGTTCAGCTATAATATAGACATTAGACAAAAGGGGAAGACAAGGCAGGAGCTGGGTTTAACCAGCCTCACCAGAGGATTGTTAACCCTCCTGCCCTAACAAGAAGCCCAGGCATCTCTGGGGCAGGCAAAGTGGTGAACTGGGCTCTCTCAGTTGATCCTGTTGGCTTTTACTTACGTGAGTTTTCTCATCTGTCACCTCACTTGATGATTTTGTTTCCTGGTTCTCCTTTCCTCAGTAGCATTTTTTCTTGACTACTTATTTCAAAGGTTTTTTAAAATTTAATTTCTTCTTCTTTCCTTCATAATCCTACACTCTTCACTACATCCTTATTACATGCTTTATTTATTGACCGGTCAGTTTGTACAGCGCTATAGGTAGCCAAATATTTTCCCTTCTAGGAGACAATTTTGGATTTAATTCCTTCAAAGTAAAATTGACTTCATTTATTCACTCATTCATTTTTTTCGTGTCAGGCTCTGTTCTGGGAGCTGAGGGTAAATGAGAGGACAAAATAGACAAATATCTTGCCCTCAGGAAGTTTAATTCTAATGAGGGAAATAAACAATATATGAGATAAACTAAAAAGATATATAATGTTGGACAGTGATAAGTACTAAGGACAAAAATAATGCAGAGAAGAGAGACAGAGTTTTGGGTAGGCATTGCAGTTTTAGATATGGTGGCAGAGAAGCCTTTGGTGAGAAAGTGATTTTGTAGAAAGAGCAGAGGAAGTGAGGGAGTGAAGCACAGTTACTGGGAAAAATGCTTCACGGGCAGATTGAATAACAAAGTTTAAGGACCCAATTTGGAAATATACCTGGACTGTTCAAGAAGCAGCAAAGAAGATAATGTGACTGGACTGAAAGGAATAAAAATGAGGAGTAGAGGAGGAGGTGAAGGACATGAAGGGGGCCAACACTTAGAGGACTTGAAGTGAGAATTTGGGTTTATACTTTCAGGAAGTTGAGAGGCCATTGGAAGAATGACAACGTTCGCATTACATTTTACTAAGTGCTGTGCTGATAACGGACTATGATGGTGGCGGGGGAGGTCAGGGAAAGAGGATGGAGGGAGTCAGGGAGACGTTTAAGAGACCACTGCAAAAATCTAGGTGATAGACAATGTTGTTTATAGTGAAGGGCTCACGAGTTGCCGGGCTCTAGATTTATTCAGAAGTCAAAATCAACAGGATTTGCTGACATACTGACTGTAGGTATGAGAGGAAGAAAGGAGTCAAAGATGACCCCAAAATTAAAAACAAAAAGCTTGGTATACCTAATGTGATATTTCACCTAATATGTTAGCTTTGTAAAAGGACGATGTTTGTAGGCCTTTTGTGAATTTTTCTTTCTACTGCTACGTGATTTTAACACGCTGTATTCTATTTCTATGTATGTACGTATGAAATAGAAGTTTGAACCAGTATAATATGGTGAATGACCCTCTGTACAAGTTTCCCTTGATAAAAAGTACATAATAATATGGTTTTAGGAAACAAGTAAGTTAATGTATGTGAGAGGAAAGAGTTTGGATTTTCATTTATATTTTTTTAAAATGTTTTTCCTTTGTCATTTTTTTTTTAATGTTGAAGCTTCTTTTAATTTATTTTGATTTATTTATTTTTTTTGGCTGTGTTGGGTCTTCGTTTCTGTGCGAGGGTTTTCTCTAGCTGTGGCAAGCGGGG
Organism: Globicephala melas; assembly: GCF_963455315.2. Lineage (NCBI taxonomy): Eukaryota > Metazoa > Chordata > Mammalia > Artiodactyla > Delphinidae > Globicephala > Globicephala melas. The sequence continues at coordinate 117,322,311 of NC_083318.1, read as the reverse complement.
GCCACTCTTCATCGCGGTGCGCGGGCCTCTCACTGTCGTGGCCTCTCTTGTTGCAGAGCACAGGCTCCAGACGCGCAGGCTCAGTAGTTGTGGCTCAAGGGCCTAGCTGCTCCGCGGCATGTGGGATCTTCCCAGACCAGGGCTCGAACCCGTGTCCCCTGCATTAGCAGGCAGATTCTCAACCGCTGTGCCACCAGGGAAGCCCTCATTTATATTTTATTCCATGCTCTGGAGGTAATGTAAGAGTCAAGATTAAAATGTAATATTTTATATCGGGGTATTGTTATGAACTGAATTGTGTTCCTCAGAATCATATGTTGAAGTCCCAATGTCCCACGTAACTGTATTTGGAGATAAGATGTTTACGGAGGTAATTAAGGTTAAATGAGGTCATAAGAGTAGGACCCTAATGCTAGGGCTGGTGTCCTTTACAAGAAGAGGAGAAGACACCAGAGTTCACTCTCTCTCTCCCTCTCTCTCTCTGTGCATCTGTGCCAAGGAAAAGCCTTGTGAGGACACAGCAAGAAATCTGGAAGCCAGGAAGAGAGCATTCACCAGGAACTGAATCATCTGACACCATGATCTGGGACTTCGTAGCCTTTCAAAACGGTGAGAAAATAAATTTCCATTGTTTATGTCTCTGGTATTTTATTATGACAGCCCAAGCTGATAAACATAGGTATGAACCTTTTTGCTGCTCCTTATAAATGAGAGAGAGCCTGTGTCACTCAATACATGACTATGGTTTTAAGAGTAGTACCATTTCTTTCTCCCCCATTCACACAAACCAGTGAGAGGGATGTTGTTTTAGGGATAACCTCCATTTCAGTTATTTTGTCTTTTCATATATTTCAGCCATTGACTAACTTCAGGACTTAAATCACTATTAGTAACAGATTGTGTTAATACACTTCGTAGAGATTCTGATTTAGCAGATCTGCAAAAGGGTCCCCACATTTGAATTTCTAACAAACACCTCTGATGATTCTGACCACGCTTTGAAAAACACCAAGATATAGTTATTTCCACATAACTCTTGGAAATACCATGCATAGTGGACCTTATTACATGTCCTTCATGACTACTCCTAGGGATTGCCAGTAGGGTTTATAAGTAACTCTATGAAACACTTCACAAGAGGTCAAGGTTTACTAAGAATCCAGATAGGACAGAGCTAAAACCAACACTGCTTTAAGGGTTTACCATTTTAGTACACTTATGACCCCTACAAGGTACTTGCTGACACTACCACCTCCTATTTCTAGAACGGCTCAGTTAAGTCTTTATTTTTAAGTTCACATTACTAAGTCAGAAACATTATGTACGACTTTGGTGGGGCATATTCCTGGGTGTCAAGTTCTCCATTTATGAAAAGAATATGATTCAATTTGTGCTACCCCGTAACAGCAACGTTGTAAAGGAGTCAAGGGGTGAGCCAGCTTTGAGAAAAATAGAGAGGTGGCTGGTAATAGATTGGGAACAGGGAAAGCAGGCCTGCTTTGAGATGGGAAGTGTTTTAGCTCCTGGTCTCCTAGCGCATGCGCTTAGTTCATTCTGTCCCCGTCTCCCACACCCTCCCCACCTTCTTAGCTTACAGATCCTCCCTCCTTAATCTTTGTAGTATAAGCATCCACGTGGTGGTGACTAATAGGAGTCTTACGTAGAACTCCAGAGCTAACAAGGGTTGAAGGACAGAGCCATCCACAAGGCAAGAATCTTAAATACACACATCCTAAAACGCTCTGCTGCATGACATCACCATGGCCCTGACATTTGTAAGCAACCTGATTCAGACATTGGTCCTCACTGGAATGTGTTCGTGACCTGGATTTTATTCTGAGGGGTAGTAGGGAACAGAGAAGAATGAGGCTTGGGGATGCGGTAAGACCCTAGCCTATGCTGGGCAAGAACAATATTTTTTTGAAAGGCAGTTTAGATTTTATTTATTATGGTAAAGTTAATGATTTGTTAAGTGTTAGATAAGCACTGCACCGTCTCCCATGTAGATGTACCAGAAATTAAAATATGCTCCCAGATAAGCAACACTAAGCCAGAAAATAGGTCACAATAGACCTTGTCATTAAAAAAATGCTCATTTATGAAAAGGTAGGCATTCTAGTACACAAACAAATTCATTTCCCTGGGGGAAAAAAAAAAAAACTATTAGCAGTTCGTAAATCTGTCCCCTGCGTCTCAGTAAAACAGGCAATCACATTCCTAAGACAGAACTTTAGACTGATACTTATATCAAGTCCCTCTCTTAAAGAAAAGAAAGTAGAAAACAAGTAAAAGCCCCGGATGTTGATAATACTGGGGTTTTTATCCTGGCCTTCAAGGAAGCTGCTTCGCTCCCAGCTGGCATCGCTCCTCAAGCAGAGCTCCCCCTCCACCGTTTACTACTTCCTGCTTCTCTCTCTGCAATTTCACAAGGCACAAAGTTGTTAAATCTGTCCTCCTTCACATAAAAACGAAATCCAAATTCAAACTGCATCTCTTTCCAAAGAGAATTTCGAGAGCGGAGAAGTGGTTACTTTTGGCAATAGGCCTTCCAGAATCTTCTGTGCATCTCACATAGGGTTAATTATGGCAGGATGCAACAGTGATCAATACTTTTTTTTCGAACCGAGAAGAGGTTGTGTCCACATGGAAGCCAGCTACAAAGAGAATGGTGTTTTGAATGGTGCATGACTTTGCACCGTTCCATGCAAATAGGCTGTCGGGTTACGAGGATGAGACACACTTACGGTACTCCCATTCCAAAGCTGATTTCTCATTTAGCTTTGGAATAATGAGATTTCATACCCCACAGAGGTAGTGGCGATCCAGGCAGCTGGCAAAGCTGATCGTTTCTAATTTAATCTGTGCAGTGAGCTGACTGGGACCCTACCTTTTGTCCCTGCACATCTGTCGTGATGTGGTCGGCTTCCCCATCCTCAATCTCCCCCATCTTCACGACACTGACTTGTATGGTGCCAACAACCTTGCCACCATCTGAAGTTCTGCAATCAAAAATAAAGGAAGCGGAAAGGTGAGAATCATCTCTTCCCTGAAAGTATGTCCAAACATGTTTGTTTCTGAAAACCACTAACACCGCTCTTTACTTGCGTTGCTTGTAATAAACAAATCTGCTTAAAATACATTGAAACCTGTTACTAGAATCACGAATTGGTGTGGTAAGTGCACGAAGCTACCTCATGAAGGTTAAACCATCTCACGGCTCTCAGGAGTGGCCGCCAAGATCATGGATCCATGCCCTGTTTGGTAACCCCTTGTCACTACAACGGCATCAGCCACGGCTCCTCTATACCAATCGCATGGGATGTTGTGCTCATCTATTACAGAAACTACAGCTGAATAAAACAGAAGAGAGTACAGATAACCCTATATTCCTCTATGACCCGGCCATCGGCTATAACATCTGATTTTGTGCCTTTTCATTTTTCTTTCTCAGAGACCAGGTAAAGAAGATTCTCTCCCAGCGAACATCAGAAAATCACAGTACATGAAGACAGAAATTAACCACTGAGATCATTTAGGATGACCCATTACTTTTTCAGATAAAGAAACTGAGATTCATGAAGAGAGAAAGACTCATGCATGGAAACAAACTGGCAAAGCCAGAAACCCAGGTTTTTATCTTCTTTAAGTCTGTTGGTCATTGAACAACTCTTCTCAACGCAATGATGATGAAAATTTTATTATTAAGATTTTCCTCATCATCACTGTCATCAACATACAAACTTTATGGCTGACAAAAATAATGAAAACCTAAAATAAAATGAACAACCACCATCCTTTAAGATTCTCAAATTTTCTTTTCTGGGCAAGAAAATATACAGAATAAATGTTGGCATCATGTCATGGGAACACTGTAATACATAATGATATTCTTCCCTTGCACCTTTTTTTAAGATAGGTAGCAAGTCACCCATTGGTATGGGGTGTTGCTGTAACCTATATCTAAGCTTAATTGACCAAGCGACACTTCATTTTCTTTATTTAGTCATTTTATATTCTTTTTGAAAAAAAATTTTTTATTATGGAAATTTCCAAACACACATCAAAGTCGAGGTGAGTACAGTGAATCTCCACATACCCATCACCACCCACCTTCAACAATTCCCAGCATTCTGCCTTTCTTGTTTCATCCATCCACTGGCCCTTCCCCAACTTTGTTTTTTTTAACATCTTTATTGGAGTATAATTGCTTTACAATGGTGTGTTAGTTTCTGCTGTATAACAAAGTGAATCAGCAATACATATACATATATCCCCATATACCCTCCCTCTTGCGTCTCCCTCCCTCCCACGCTCCCTATCCCACCCCTCTAGGTGGTCACAAAGCACTGAGCTGATCTCCCTGTGCTATGCGGCTGCTTCCCACTAGCTATCTATTTTACATTTGGTAGTATATATAAGTCCATGCCACTCTCTCACTTCGTCCCAGCTTACCCTTCCCCCTCCCCATATCCTCAAGTTCATTCTCCACGTCTGCATCTTTATTCCTGTCCTGCCCCTAAGTTCTTTATAACAATTTTTTTTCTTTTTTTTTTTTAGATTCCATATATATGTGTTAGCATACGGTATTTGTTTTTCTCTTTCTGACTTAATTTCACTCTGTATGACAGACTGTAGGTCCATCCACCTCACTACAAATAACTCAATTTCATTTCTTTTTATTGCTGCGTAATATTCCACCATATATATGTGCCACATCTTCTTTATCCATCCATCTGTTGATGGACACTTAGGTTGCTTCCATGTTCTGACTATTGTAAATAGAGCTGCAATGAACATTTGGGTACATAACTCTTTTTGAATTATGGTTTTCTTAGAGTATATGCCCAGTAGTGGGATTGCTGGGTCGTATGGTAGTTCTATTTTTTAGATTTTTAAGGAAGCTCCATACTGTTCTCCATAGTGGCTGTATCAATTTACATTCCCACCAACAGTGCAAGAGGATTCCCTTTTCTCCACACCCTCTCCAGCATTTATTCTTTGTAGATTTTTGGTGATGGCCATTCTGACTGGTGTGAGGTGGTACCTCATTGTAGTTTTGATTTGCATTTCTCTAATGATTAGTGATGTTGAGCATCCTTTCATGTGTTTGTTGGCAATCTGTGTATCTTCTTTGGAGAAATGTCTATTTAGGTCTTCTGCCCATTTTTGGATTGGGTTGTTTGTTTTTTTGATAATGAGCTGCATGAGCTGCTTGTAAATTTTGGAGATTAATCCTTTGTCAGTTGCTTCATTTTTTAAATTTGCGTTTAACTTTAATCTGAATACAAAGGGTGTCTTTCAACCAATTCCTTCAAAATGTCACTATTTTATTACTGGAGGTGTCAGAAAACAGGAATAGGAAAATTAGTATAAGTAGTTTACTAAAATGCTAATTAAAACAATAAGTTAGGCGAAAAGGAAACCCAATTGTTACCAGATCATAGGAGGATTTTTCTCAAAATATATAAAGTACAAATTTAAACACATCTTTTGAATTATGATTTTAAGAAAACTGAAATAGAAAAACTCTGGTGACATATACATAGCTAATGTCATAATGTAATAAAATAAAGATTATGTACATAGAAAAATACAAGTGGTTTACTTAAATAGTATATTAAGGTTCTTACTAAAATATAAAATAAAATGCTTCTTGGTGATTTTTAAGTCAGTGTAAATCATAATATTGACTCAATTATTTTAAATTAACAGAAAACTTAAGCATTCATTACAAAGAAGATGTGTATACAGATGACAGTATAATCTATGATTTTGTAAAAAACTACATTAGCTTCAATTCTGGGATGATTTTAACAATTAATTATACCATTTTCCTACTTGAAAATGACATAATAACTTGTCATAAATCATGACTTGACATATCTCTGTACAATTATTTAGTACCCGATAGTGAAACAGATATTTTAATAAAAGTCCTGGTTCTACTCACAGGTTTTTCTAGAAATTTGCAGACTTCTTTTTCCCCAAAACTGATACTCAATAACAATTAAAGACACCTTTTTTTTCTCATAGGCATTGTTTAAAATTTTTGCTGAGCAAACTGAGCTTAATTTCTAGGTATACAAAGCTTAGGTTTAATGTTTCAAATTTTTTCATTGACTAAAGCAAATAATGTCATAATGATTTGAATGAGAGGATAGATTTATCACACCCTCTCCCAGGACTGGGTAATAAACCAACACATGCAATAACAGTTAAAAGTGTGAACTCAGGAGTTTGAGTTATCTGCTAGCTTCATGACCTTGGACAAGACACTTAACCATATGAAACTTTGTAAAATGGAGATGATAATTTTGTTTTAAGGATTACATTGTGACACGATTTATGTCAAGTTCTCAGCACAATGACTTACACAAAATAAGTGCTTCTTCCTACCCCCGATCCATCCCAGTAGTAGTAGTAGTAGCAGTATCAACAGAATTGCTATTGTCATTAATGTATTATATCTCATTCAATTCTCTTTAGAAATTTTACTAAAATGGGCATCTAAGACTATAGTAAAAGATTATAGGATTTCAGGACACATGCATTTCAAGAGTGATTAAGTGCTCATTAGAGGTACAAAGACTTAGTAACGACAGATGATGTTATAAAGCTTACGTTCCTAGAAGTGCAAAGCACACAAGTTTATAACGTTACAATACAAAGTGAACCTTTCAAAGTGCCAAAGGTAGATGAAGAAGCAATGCACCATGGGAGTATGGGAGTAAGCTTCCGAACTCTAGCTTTATTTATTCCCTTTAAAAAAGCTTCTGGCTGCTTTTTAAATACAGGCATATCTTGTTTTATTGTGCTTTATTTTATTGTGCTTTGCTTTTTTGGAGCTTCACAGATATTGTGTTTGTTTTTTACAAATTGAACGTTCGTGGGAACGCTACGTTGAGCAGGTCTATCAGTGCCATCCTTTCTAAAAGCATTTGCTCACTGTGCCTCTGTGTCACATTAGATATAGGGACACTAGAGAGATTCTAAAACCTTTTTTTTTTTTCACAAACCATTTTGGATAAGAATCTCTGAGTACCCTAAATCATGCTTCTTCCCCTGAGATTTGTGGGAGACAGAATGGGGAATTCAGGTTATAAACTTAAGAACTAAACACAAGACACCCAAAATCATGGGTCATCCTGTCAGTGAACTGCAATGTGAAATGTAGAAGCTGTTTCCTATTTATTCTGTAACAACTGACAACCCACAGAGCATGGATATTCAACACTTCTCTTCAATCAGGACAGTCACAACTGAAATACCTATTTCATGTTTCCAAAGGCTGTTTCAAAGGTGATTTCAAAAAAATTTAGAAAAAAATCATCCTTAAGTGATTAATGATGCTTTCAATTAATCACCCATCAAGTTCAGGAGGCTACTACTAATTGCTTAACCATTATTCATCACCAAAATTGCACTAACTTTTATCTAATAGAAATTCATCCTCTCTGCATGGGAGATATATTGAAGAGACTTCTAGGCTAGGAATCAAAAAACCAATACTCCATCCAGCTCAGCTGCTCACTAGCTATGTGATCAACAACATATTGCTTCAGTTCCCTGGATTTCAGTTTCTGTTACTGCAAAACAAAGAATTGGTCTTTGGCAGTTATCATATTAGCACTCAAGCTTCGTGCTCTGACATGGTTGGAATCCATCAGTTGATCTCATCACAGGCATCATAGGCTATCATGGGCTGATACAGCCTTGGGGAAAATCTTGGGCACATCCTAGCCTCTTCTCCTCACTCCCCACCTTCCCCTCCAACCTCTCCCCAAAACAAATGAAGCAAACAAAATGCATGCCAAACCTAGAAAGTAACTTTAACACTTACAGTCAACTACAAGGGCTAGTTTTCCTTATAGTATCCACTGTATACGTATATATTTTACTGCCATTATGGCACTGCAACTTGGCCCTTTCACAAGGATACAAATTTGACTGAACTAAGAAACAAAAGAGGTCTTTGTACACTTTCCTAGCAATTTATATGGCAGTAAGAACAGGCTGCAGTAATAAATAACTATCTTAATCTATAGGAAGAAGAAAAAAAAACTATGTCATTTCACTCTCTTGCCAGGTCATTACCACTGCTTAATGCAGAGAGCTATAAGAGAAGTAAAAGACGAATAGTTCATGGCAGCCACATTATTTCAATCACAACATCAAGCTCCTATTTCCCTCAGCAGGTACACTTAAATATTTAACCATGCCAACAAGATGGAAGGCAGAGAAAGGGAAAATTTCAGCAACGCAAATCTATACTTCCTTATCACTTAGTTTTTCAGCATGCATAATACATTAGTGATTAAGTTTCTTTAAAATCTTCCTTTAAAATAACTCCCCTGGGACTTCCCTGGTGATCCAGTGGTTAACACTTTGCCTTCCAATGCAGGGGATGAGGTTCGATCCCTGGTCGGGGAGCTAAGATCCCAAATGCCTTGCGGCCGAAACACCAAAAATATAAAACAGGAACAATATTGTAACAAATTCAATAAAGACTTTAAAAATGGTCCACATCAAAAAAAAAATCTTAAAAAAAATAAAATAAAATAACTCCCCTAATGCTTCCTAATGAAATATTCAATTTCACATGCTAAAACTTACAAACATTTTAGAAGACTGAAGGAAAAGGGATGTGAAACAGTCTTCTAACAAAAGACAATTTTTTTTTTTTCTTGCGGTATGCGGGCCTCTCACTGTTGTGGCCTCTCCCGCTGCGGAGCACAGGCTCCAGACGTGCAGGCTCAGCGGCCATGGCTCACGGGCCCAGCCACTCCGCGGCATGTGGGATCTTCCCGGACCGGGGCACGAACCCGCGTCCCCTGCATTGGCAGGCGGACTCTCAACCACTGCGCCACCAGGGAAGCCCACAAAAGACAATTTAATGACACTTTTCCTCTAAACTTCTTCACCACCTACTGTACCATCCTTAGTAGAGCAAAAAGAAAAAAAAAATCCTGTGGAAAGGTTAAAGAGCAACATGTAAATACCTCCTCTATTTTGGAAATGCCACAGAGATACAAATGACTCTGTAAACATCTAGGAGAAAATGGTCATTAGCACTGTCAGGCTTTGTGAATATAAAGTAGTCTTGGGACTAAGCACCGGGATCATCATCTTGGAGACATGCCTGGCCTTTAACCCATCTAGACATGTAACTGGGAAGTGAAAATCTCACCTGGACAGAAATATAAGCAAAGGCCATCAGTAAACAAGTGGCACTAACTAACTAACTAAGTGCATTCTGACTCTTTCTGGTGCATACATTCACCTGGCAGTGCTAGATTTACTTTGGCCTCAGAGAAGTGCGAGTTCTACTTAAGTATGCATGCCTGAACACACCTCTATTCTGGCTGAACTTCAAAAATTTCAGAAGCCATAGGATACTTTCAAACTAATATTCAAATAAAACTTTTCAGTAGTTCTTAATATTATAGCTTACACACTCGAAGCTTTAGTCCTTTGTTTTCTCCTCTTTTCTCATTATAAACTTGTCTTCAGAAATTCTGTCCATTATTATGGGATTCAATTGTCACATCTTTGAGGATCTACCACAAACCTATATTTCCTACTCTGACCTGATTTCCTATTCCAGAACTCCAAATTCCTTTCGTCCTGATATAATTGAACATTCTCTAAGCCTGAAACCTAACTAGTCCTCTTCCCAAACCCCAGCTCACATCAGTAGCATATCATTCTCCAAAGACCAAAACCACAGAATATTCCATCTCTACCAGTGCCTCGTCCCTACCATTCAATAAGTCATCAAGCGCTACTGATTCTTCCTGTATAATGCCCCTTACATGTGTCCCTTCCCAATGGTAACATCCCAATTAGTTTCACCAACTTTCTTTCATTACACTTGAAGAACCTACTTCCCATCTTCCAGAACCTTTCTCTTCCATCCCGTCCATGTCAGATTTCCTTCTTAAGACCTGCTATCACTATTGTATTTTATTTTCTCTGTCAAAATTCCTTAGACATTGCCTAATGCCTACCAAGAGAGTTTGAAGTGTAGACTGTCTTTTAAGACTTGTCCGGGGTTATGGACAGCTCAGTATTTTTGGATCAAACAGATCCATGTCATCACACACCAGTAAATAATGGAGCATGGTTTAGTGGAAAGCACAGTGAACTTTGAGTAACAAAAGTCCTTGGTTACGGTGTTGGCTCTTCAGAGTAAACAACTAGGTGATCATGAGAGGGCAATTCAGCCTCTATTAAGATTTACGAGCTATAAAATATGAAGGTAGTAAACCATTCTACTTATCTCACAAGATTTATGTGTCCAAAATTAAAAGATCTTAAAGTTTAAATATAAAAATGCTTTTGTGGGAACTGCCTGGCGGTCCAGTGGTTAGGACTCTCACTGCCGCACTCTCACTGCCGCGCTTTCACTGCCGCCACTGGGTTCAATCCCTGCTCAGGGAACTAAGATCCTGCAAGCGTGGCAAGAAAAAACAAAATGCTTTTGTGTATGGTAATGAGTACAACTGTTATACCATCCGGGACACAAAGTTCCAAGAGCACATCATAGATACGTTGACTACCAGTTTTTCAGACTAATTGGCTTGTAGATTCCTCTTTACTGCTGAAAACAGTACTATCCAAATATGAGTAACTGCCTCAATACAAATAAGCTAAAGAAATCTTTCCCTCCTCATGACTCTATTAAATATACATATATATATATATATGTAGTGAGCTGTAGTTGGAAACGATTCAATGCTAAATGTAAAATATAAACTATCTCTTTATTTGTTATTCAAATATACATTTTTACTGAAGTATAACTGCTATATAGCAGTATATTAGTTTTGGGTATACAGCACAGTGATTCTATATTGGTGTATATTACGAAATGATCACCACAATAAGTCTAGTTAACATCTATCACCATACACAGTTACAAAAATTTTTTTTCTTGTGATGATAACTTTTAAGATCTACTTTCTTAGCAACTTTCAAATTAACTATGGTTGCAAACGTAGGTCATCTATTCAGTGATCTGAGGAACCAGGCTGATGAAGGCTCTGCCGTGTTCACCTTGTGGCATCTAAGGTCTCCAAACAGCAGAAGGGATAAAAGCATGGAGGAACTCTTATTGGACAGACGCAGAACCGGTGTGCTTTCCTCTCTTTACGATCCAGTGGCCAGAGCTCAGTTACAGGGCCACCCCTATCGAATTTGGCAGGTCGGGGGTGGGAGAGGGCAATAGACATTTAAAATAGGGCAAAGACTGCAAATGTTAGTCCCCCTCCTCTTCTTGGGCACACGGCTAGATGACATTTCCAGCGCCTTAAACAGTTCAACTATCTCTTGAAATGTAAGAAATATCCATCTCTTTAAATGTAAGAGATACCTCAACAGCAAGGTGAGAAAACATCTTGGCATCTTGTAAATGTCCTTGGATTCACAGGCAACCAAAATTACATTCAAGTTAACAGGTCACCATCATCTGCCCTTTGGGAGATAAGATGCTGCAAGTAAGATAGAGGAAGCTTACTCTACCCTCTTGCACCCACTGGATGAAGCTATAAAACCTGGACAGAATGCACAGAGCAGCTGTTTGAGGACTCAAAGTAAACACTGCTGGGAATACTGGGGAAGATTAGAATTTTAAATGCCACTGAACCAGCAATTAGTTTACCATTTTTTCTCCTCTCGCATCTCACGATCTAGACTCAAAACAGCCCCAAGCCCAGAGATGGTCATGGTGTAGACAAAGATAGCTCCAGGAGAAACTCTCTGGTTCTGGCTCAAAGAACAGAAAAGAGGTCTCCTAATACTCAGAAGAATGATGAAATCACTTTTTTTTTTTCCACTCTCTTGTGTCTCAGCCCCCAAGCAATCCAGTGGTGGCAGCAACAAAAGTGACAGCTTGGAGGAAGTGCAGAAGCCTAAAACTATGAGGAAGGGAAAGTTTCCTCTCTGATTGGAGCTGTGATCCCAAGGGCATGGGATGCATGCCCTTTACTTTTTCTCTCTCTCTTCTCCTACCTCTTGGCCCCAGAAGAGGGTGCAGCTGCAAGGCAGAGAAGGGAAAATCAAACCCCAGCTTTCTGAATGAAGGGTCTTTTGATCTTTTCCTTCCAGGGAATCCACAGGAAATGGGAATATGCCAGAGAGAGTGTAATGAGGAAGGAGCTCAGGAAGGGACTTCTTAATGTCGTTCATGGACTTCTGGGCTTACCTCAAGCTGTGCATGCATGGATCTAAACCACATATCAGATACTCTGAGAAATAATCTATGGACTACACCATCCCCCAGGTCCCAGACTGTCACCTGGGTGACAAACTCGAAGGACAGATACGAATAACACTACAAAAGTTTTGAAAACAGAAGTGATATTGAAACTACAAAGTTTCACAAGACACATGGTCAGCATACAAATATGTAGCAATTAGAAACTGAAATTTTTAAAAAATTTATTTATCATTTATAGTAAGTCCAAAACAAAGTACTTAGGTATAGATCTAACCAAAATGTGCAAGATCTATATGCTGAAAACTATAAGAGTTGATGGAAGAAATCAAAAAAGATCTAAATAAATGGTGAGACATACTGTGTTCATATACTGGAAGCCTCAAGTTTATAAAGATGTCGATTTTTCCTAAATTGATCTACAGATTTAAGGCAATACCAATTAAAATCTCAGCAAGATTTTTTGTACATAATGACAGGTTGATTCAAAAAGTTATAAAGAAAGGCAGAGTAAACAGAATGGCCCAAGTACTTTTCAGAAAGAAGAAGAAGAATGGAGAAATTGCATCTACTGATTTTTAAGACTTGCTGTAAATCTATAGTAATCAAAACTGTGGTATTGACAAAAGGACAGATATATTGATAAATGAAACAGAGTACACAGAGAATATGGCCAACTGCTTCTGACAAAGTTACGGTCAATGAAATGGAAAAAGAGTAGTCCTGTCAACAAATGGTACTGGAACAATTAGACATCCAATCGGGGAAAAAATGAAATTTTACGTAAACTTCACAACTGAAACAAAAGTTAAAATGGTTCATAGACCTAAATGTAAAACATAAAAATATAAAAAATTTTAAAGGAAGCCATAGGAGAAAAGTCTTCATGAACTGGGCTTCATCAAATTGTGCTTAAATATGGTACCAAAAGCATGATCTCAAGAAGAAAAAAAATTGATAAATTGAACTTCATCAAAATTGACAACTTTTGCTTTGTTAAAGACACAATGAATGAAAAGACAGGCTACTGACTGGAAGAAAACATTTACAAATCATGTTTCTGACAAAGAACTTGCATCCCAAATACATAAAGAGCCCTCAAAACTCAACAGCAAGAAAATGAACAACATAATAAATAAAAGGGCAAAGTCGAAGAGATGTGTCTCAGAAGAGGATATGCAGATAACAAAGAGACCATGGAAAACTGTTCAACATCACTGTCCATTAGGGAAATGAAAATTAAAAGCATTAGGAGATGTCACACTATATTTTACAATGTCTGGTGAGGATGCAGAGCCCTTGAAACTCTCATACACGGCTGGTGGGGAAAACAGAGCAGTTTCTAATAGAGTTCAACACACACTTACCATATGACTCAGAAATTCCAATCCTGGGTATTTACCCTAAAGAAATGAAAACTTAGGATCACAGAAAAACCTACACAGGAATATTTTAGCAGCTCCATTCATAATCACTCTAAACTGGAAACAACCAAAATATACTTTCATATGAATGGTGCAACAAACTGTGGTACAGTTTGCTGTGGTACGGTAGCATGGAATACAACTCAGCAATTGAAAAAAAAAAAACTGTTATTGATATGCACAACACCTTGATGAAGTTCAAAGGCATTAGACTGAATAAATGAAGCCAGTCTCAGGAGGATCTGCAACCAATGATTCAATGACTTTTTCAAAAAGCATTTCTCTATGGTGATGGAGAACTCACATCATGGATGTCAGAGGTTGGTGTGGGTGGAGGCATTCATCAAAGGGGCAGCGGGTGGGAGTTTCTCTGTGGAGATGGAAGAGATCTGTATCCTGACTGCAGTGGTGGTTACAAGAATCTATACATGTGTTAAAATTCACAGAACTGCACAGCAATAAAAAGTCAATGTTTACTGAATGTAATTTCCAAAACAGAATAAATGAGAAAAGATATAGACATTTTCGATGATAATGAATGGATAACAAACTATTAGCTATTTAATCTGGAAATACAAAACCAAATGACTGAAAGGTTATTACCTTCCATGTGAACAGAACCTTCTAACTGTTGGCAACATTGATTTGTAATGGTAGAGTCAAAGTGTCAATTTATCCCACGCTTTATGCTTTCAAAGTATCTGCTGACATAGAAATGCCATATGTGAGAGGAACATGTTCCACCTGAACAAGGCGGGGAGGGTATTTCACCAGAGACTGGAGAGAAAAATGCTCTTGCAGGAGGTGCAATGAATTTCCCAAGCCCATGACTCATTCATGGGATAAAACAACTAGCCACCCATGTCTGAACTGACTCATGTTTAGACCTACAAGAGAAACTATTGCTAAGGCTTTTTGTTAATTTATTCTATTCTATTTTATTGTTTGAATTTTAAGAGAAAGAAAAATGTTGAAAGGAAAAGAGCACTATATATATTAAGCAGAGACCATTGGAAAAGGATAGTAGCAAGAAAGGAATTATAGGAGGTTATACATAAATGGCTGGGGAAACCCGACTTAATGCTGACATTTTTAAAAGCAAAAAATATGGACATTTTTAAGACCAAGTATAAACAGTCTTGATAGACAGCTAAGCAAAAATTTATTTCTTACTAAAAATGGACATGCTCCGGCAGTAGAAACTCTTTACAAGAATAGTTTGCAAATGTCAAAAAATAAATCAAAATATTCTAGGCCACTATGAAAACATTCTACTAAAGATAACAGGCATGGAGGATTAGCGGATTTAATTATTAAATAATTAGTATCAAATACTAGTGATGGGTCTATATTTACTATTGAAGTTTTGAATTATTTATATTTTTGCTGGATTTTTTGTGCCGTTCGGTTTTATGTAAATTTCTTAATAGTAGGAAATAATGCAAAGGGATTTTTTTTAAGCTAGCATTAAAAGATCAAAGTTAAAGAAAAATCAAAGTTATCCAGTGTATGAACATAACCTTAGAGTATAATGTATTTCAAACCTGTGTGATAAGAAATTCACTAAGCTTTAAATTGTACAGTGAGGCATGTACTCTGAAACCAAACAGTTATTAAGTGCCTCTATTTTTCTGCTGAATTGCATTTAGATTTGTTTTAAATTCTGCAGGTATTAAGTTATAAAATCTTGTGGTTTTTCCAATATTTTTTCTTCCTTCTCCTTTAATATGACAACATTTTTAATGAAAAAAAGAGTCTCCAAAATTATTAATTTCCATAGAAATATAATAAGGTCAAAATAACAGAAAATGTGAATTCACTTACAAACAAGTATTAAGCACCTACCATGTTGGAAGCACTGCTCCATGTACCAGAATACAACAGAGAACACCACAAAAATCCCTGTCCTCATGGAGCTTGAATTCTCATGGTAAACAAAAAAATGATACAGATACGATAAGTTCCACGGAGAAAACTTAAGCAAGGTAGGTGAGTGCTGGGTGGGGCTTCTACTTTATAGTCTACATATATATATAATGACTACATATGTATGTATATGCATTAGGAAAGGTTTCTCTAATATGAAGCCATTTGAACAAATACCTAAAGGAGGTAAAAAAAGTGAGCCATATACCTTTCTTAGGGGGAGGTCTTTTCAGGCAGAAGCAGCAGATGGTCCAAAGGTCTTGCAGAGGAACACGGTCCCCATATTCAAGGAAGAGCAAAGACCCCATTGTGGCTATTGCTGGGTAGGTGGGGAGAGAGGACTAGAAGACTAAGCCAGAGAGCCATGGATTAATTTTATATTGCTGCATAATGAAGGACCACAAACCCAGTAACTTACAATACCACCCATTTACTATCTCACAGTTTCTACAGATCAGAAGGCAGGCCAGGTCCTCTACTCAGGGTCTCATAGGACTGAAGCCAAGATGTAGGCTGAGCCACACTCCCACGTGGAAACTCTAGGGGAGAATCTACTTCCTAGCTCATTCAGGTTGTTAGTGGAATTTATTTCCTTGTGGCTGTATGACGAAGGTTCCCGTTTTCTTGTTCATCCCATAGTAGGTATGAGGAGTAACCACTTGACAGGGCTGCAGGGGAGACAGCCACCTTCCAGTTAAACAAAGAGAAATGACTGAGGATAGGGGATGGGGTTGAGGAGGAAGCTCAAGGATCAGAATAGAGTCAGGGAGTAGAAGGCACCAGGGCCACAGGAGGGAGTAGACAAACAGGTAAAATGATGGGCGGCCATATGAATGAAAGATGACCTAGGAATCCAGGGTTCCTGCGTGGTCACCAATCACCGGAAAATGAGTCATAGTTATTGCTACAATAAGGAAACTCAGTTTAGCTAGGCAAAATATGCCAGGCAGACAGGGCAGCAGTAGTTTAAAAATACTCTAAAGACCTGAAATTTCCCATTTTCAGATTTTAACTTGTTCTGCTAACAGTCTTAATAACGCATTACTAAATCATCTGGTAGTTATTTTCGAGGTCAAAATGTGACTGATTCACTGTTAAAGGAGTCTAGATAGAACAATAAAGATTTCTACAGATCTTTTTTTTTTGTTAAAAGGAAGAAAAGTAATTAACGCAAAGTTCAAGACACCTGCCATATGGAAACAGTATACTGCTTTTATTCACGTTAAATAGATTCTGAAGATCAGCAAGAATAAATCAAATGTTCTATACCAGCTTTGCATAAAGTACATGAGAAAGCAATTACTTGTTCTCTGAATATCTCCCTTTTAAAACATTACGATTCCATTATAAGAAGAAAATATATCTATTAGTAATTAAAGGTCTTTATTGCATCATTAAAAAAAATCCATATAGGGCTTCCCTGGTGGCGCAGTGGTTGAGAGTCCACCTGCCAATGCAGGGGACACGGGTTCGTGCCCCAGTCCAGGAGGATCCCACATGCCGCGGAGCGGCTGGACCCGTGAACCATGGCCGCTGAGCCTGCACGTCCAGAGCCTGTGTTCTGCAACGGGAGAGGCCACAACAGTGAGAGGCCCGCATACCACAAAAAAAAAAAAAGAAAAAAAAAATCCATATAAGAAAACAAACGGATTTTGGTATTTGGCAGGCTGATGTGCTAACGGGAAGGAGAAAGACAGTAAAAATTAAAAGTCACGGGATTAAAATTTTCAGTTCAGGAGTGCTTGCTATATATCCTTTTGTAAGTATTTGAGAACTGAATTGAAGTTTGTATACCAAATAAAAATTTCACCAGCTTTCAATAACCTTGGATGCAGATATTTTCTCTTTTATTCTACGATAAATTCCTCAGATCTCAATATTAGGATTGAATAAAATCAGAGAGTGCTTAGAACAGAAAGTAAGGTTAAGTATCAGCCAATTCATTCTGTAGAAACTGAAGCCCAGAGAGGTCAAGTGAAAGGCTCACAGGTCAACAGTAGTGCTGATATTTGTCAAAGAACAGTAGAAACCATAAGTCCACACCTGATTTTTTTTTAAATTTATTTCTGAAAACCAAAAGATGAAATTGTGGTAACTTTTCAATGTATTTATTTTTAGCTTCTTCGTCAATCAGTTGATTGTCCTTATCTGAAAAATCTTCATAGGAATGCAGTGTTTTGGTTCAACCCTCACTAGCCCACTCTAAAGCTTGGAGGAAACTTGCTTTCTGAGCTACCTGATCTTCGGAGCAAGAGACATTTTGGGATAGTTCCACCTCTTCTTTTTAACTTTTTTCTTAGGTGTCTTCTCATAGATTGGATTCTCTCATACAGCAGCATGAACTTTCTTGCACATCTCTTTGGTGTCTGGAGTTACCTTCTTTTTGTGCTGAGTAAATTTTTTCCTGTAAGCGTCACCATCTCCTTCCATATATAATCTGCAATGTTTTGATCCCTGATGTTCTTCCAAAGTACTTATGCCTTGAATTCCTTGTTTTCTGAACCATAACCAGGGAATCGTTTGGTTCTGTGAGGGATGGAAAAGCTTCTTTCCACAGCTCTCTTCAGGGCCCCAAAAACTTTATTTCCAGTGGTAGTTCAGGTGTGAACTGAATCCAAATACAAAGTACCTTCATACTATATTTTGTAAGTTCATGAGTGTAAGCTGCACCGACTATCATAGCCTCTTCAACACAGGCATAAGCAATCTGACAAATGATCTCTCTGCTGGTTACATGAACTATCACCCATATTTGAGTGTACTGTATTTACACTCAAATGTGTAAATTGTGTAAAATGTGTAAGCATTTCCAAACATACCAATTGGTTTTACCCTCTCGCCTTCTTCTAAAGTTCACTTGGCATCTTTTGAAGTAGGCCTTATTCTTGACGACTTTAACTCCATCCCGTGAAGCAGAGATGCATATCTGTGGCTCATCACAGATATACAGCAATGGTGGTAACTTTTATAATTTAATTCTTACTGCTAACAATAAGAAAGCACAGTCAATGTAAGAGGAATATGATTTTAAAGTGTAATCAAAGAACTCTATCAGAATCTAATAACTCTTTGCTCAGGCTGTTATAAAATACCGTAGTCTGGGTGGCTTAAACAACAGAAACTTAATTTCTCACAGATCTAGAGGTTAGAAGCCCATGATCAGGGTGCCAGCAAGGTCAGATTCTGGTGAGAAACCTCCTCCTGACTTGCAGATGGCTGTCTTCTCCCTGTGTCCTCAGATGGCAAGGAGAGAGCAAGCTCTCTGGTGGCTCTTCTTATAAGGGCACTAATCCCATCATGAGGGCCCCACTCTCATGACCTCGTCTAACTCCAATTACTTCCCAAAGTCCCCATCTTCAAATAACATCACAGTGGAGTTTAGGGCCTCAACAGATACATTTGGGGGATACAAATATTCAGTCTGTAACACTCTTAAAACCTCAAACTTTAAAAATTAGCATAGTATTTGTTTCAAGAACTAGTGGGGGTTCAAGGGAAGAAGAGATAGCATGAAAGAAAGAGGGAGACAATAATTTTTCCTACTAAAGGATAAAGAGATTCTTAAAATCTGCCTTATGAATTCATAATTTAAGCTCATTTCAGTGTCATTATTATCATTAGTAGTGAGATGAAGAAATTTAAGGAAAGTAGTTACCTCCTGGTGACAGTAATGGAACTCGAACTTCCGCCAGTGTTACAATCACAGGCCAATCCTTAAAGTACTTGAAAGGCATATCACTTGGTCAGAGAAGCAATTCACGTTTACCAGTACTAGAAGTAAGTCTCCGTAGCCAAGAAATTTATTGTTAGTTAGTAGTCTGCCCAACAAACAAGCAAACCTCAAAACTGTTAGAGTCTCTCTTTCCTACTTACTGTGTAGGTCCCTGGAAAATACTCAATTTGATTCTAGATAAGAGAAAAATAATCCCCACTAGACACCATTTCTAAGTTTAGGATTGAACCTTAAACCTGCTTTGAATTCGAGAGACGGCATCGATGGTGGGGAAGATTAAAATAAAATAAAATTCAAGTTATCTGCTCTGGTCTTAGGTGGATGGATGAGGATTAGACCAAGTTTATTATGGCAACCTAAATTTGTTTTTAGCAATCAATTTTTATATTAAGTTCTAAAGGAATGTGTTTACTTTCCAATTTACATGTGTGAACATCAGAAAGAAGCAACATACAGCATGTATCTACAAGCACAACTGGTCATTTCATCTGCTTGTCATAATGTAATATATGCCAGGTAGCACTTAGATCAAGTCTAATTAAACCTGCATTCAATGATTTCAATTGATTTTTAAATCTATTTTCCCTGTAAGATGGTAAACTGTCCCATAATGTAATAAATTCATCAGTGCCACACAATGTATAAAGACTAATCTTTAATTACCTAACATTTTCTGTCAAACTCTAATAAGCTTGAGTACATTGATCAAGGAACCCAAAGGGTCACCAATAGGCTGAGCCCATTACTAGAAGCAACCAAGCCCTACTGTAGCACAGCACTGAGAAAAACAATGTGGTTATATTGGTATTAAAATTAATTAAGTAAAGCAAAATAAGTGTATCTGTTCTCTTCTCCATCTTATTCTACAACTTTTTATCTTTGACCTCATCCTTCTCTTCTGCCTTCTTAAAATCTTTCATGATATGACTTTGTATATTTTCTAGTTTTCCTATCTTCCATTATAAAATTGCACTTGTCTTCCGTTTCCTGACTCAGTTCTTTATCTTCCTGAAGTCTTATTGCAAACAATTTCATTCAACCACACTTTTACTATGAGGCACCATGCTATACCACAGAACAACAGACATCAGTGAATTTCACTTAATGGATTAGGGTGGAAAATCCTAGGCTAGAGCATGCTATTAGGGGAATACATTGTTAAGGGGCAGGTAACTTTCTACAGTTCCTCAAGGACGGTACCTCCAACACCGCTCACTCATATATATTAAGTAGAACTGACAACGTGTAAATGAAAAAGCAAAGCCAAACCTCACTAGGAACACAGTTAAGAATAGTGACCTTCCGGTGATCATTAAGCCTGTGGTAGCTGGAGCAGGAATAATGAGTTCTGACCTGCTTCTTCAAAAGCTTGATGATAGGAAAATGGTCAATTTGGTCTTAGGAAATTGAGGAGCCTGGGTAGGGGATAGTGACCAGCCCTTTTCACTGACATGCCTGGAGACTATCGCCTCTCAGTTCCTAATAAGTATGGAGAATACTAGGGACTTCAGATGGGTGAGACCATCCCAGGCAACGGATAACAAAAGATGGAGGGAAAATAATAGGACGTCAGTGTGGGGAAGAATCTTCGGTGCACCATCTACACCTACGGACATTGCTCTCTTGCTGGTTGAGGTTGACACTGAGCTCAAAACCCTGAGAAGAGGGGTTTCCAAAGAACTACAGAGACTCTGACTCGACCTTTAGAAAGTGTTATGTGCACATAAGCCACTATAAGTGACAGAGGAAGTGACGATCAATGTCAAGGGTTACGTGTGTGGTTGCAGATGAAGCTGAGAAAGCAGACTTACTATCTTGTATCTCCTGGCTGAGGTTTTTGCACGCTTATTTTCAGGTTCATGTTCATTTGGGTCCAGGGACAGGAAGACATATACATTTAAATCAGAAAAAGAGCTTTAGATGAGATCAGATGAGAGCTGTAGAAAAGATGAGTTGGAAATGGATGCTGTGATTTCTAACTTGGGCTATAGTTAGGGCACCTAATGGTTCTGAATTTAACCAAGAAAGGACAAGCACCAAAGGGCAGAGCCTTCAGGAGAAGACCTAAATTCAGTTCAGGGTGGTTCTAATATTAAGTGATTGTGAAAATAAGTGTGTGTCCACTTATGCAAGCTTAAAAAGAATCTGTCAATGACTATAAAAAAGAAAGCATGTATTTTGTCACTCCTTTCCCCTTTCCACATATTCTGTACAAATCTCACAAATGGGTGTCTATATAGTCCATGGCATGGGTGTAAAATGCCACAGGGTTGGCAATGCCTGTGGACAGAGAACGGGGGGTGGGAGAAACAGGGCTGGGTAACTGCATGTGGATAGGGGCAGAATGTGCACAGGTGCAGGGTGTGTGTATAGGATGAGGGTTCATTTGGATGAAGACCACAGGCCTGCCTGCAGAGGTGTCTGTTCAAGAAAATGCTCATGGTGGGGAAAAGTGGATGAATACATATAGAGAGTGTCTCATATATTTCTCTGGAAAATACTTGGTTGTTTACATTGTTCAAAATCAGCACTTTCTCAGCTATGCAGCTGCTTTTCTTGGAACACAGTGTCTGTCTGATAAGCTGTTAAAGAAAGCTTTCAAAAAAGAAAGCTTCTTGGGTTCAAATTAGTTAGGGAAAAGCTGTAGGTGACATTGCCTCTGAGAGTCCTAGAAGGACTTGAGGACTTAATGAAGGCTCTGAGAAATCCTACAGTAAGGTCACCCTCTTCACTTTTTTGGATATAACATTTTCAAACTTACTGCACATAAACTACTTCACTCGAAGAACACATACTAATAACTGAAGGGATACCAGTGTTCCAAATAACATTCTTCGGAAAAAGCTGATATAAATGTGTCCAGAGCAGCAGAAATACAGGGTGATAATGATGAAAGCGACTTTGGTAAATATGGGCAAATCCTTTACAAAATTTTCAGGTCAAATATAATTCCTTGCAGGCCTAATCATTCCTGCAATTATCTTCAAAGCTAAATTAGCTCTCAAACTTCTTAAGCAGGTAGGTCTGTGTACGGATATTAATTTTATGTGATCTGCATTTTAAAAGAGGGAAGAGCTCAGGCTTTTCTCTACAAATTGAGGAGCTACTGAAGTGTACTCTAAGTACGCGTTGTCTCTTCAGTGACTGAAAACTCTCATTTGCAGTCTGACAAATATGACATATTTTGAATAATGCAAACTAAGGAAGTGCTAATCGGTTTCCATGGTCATACCTCCCGCCCCATGAAAATGGATTAGGAACTTAAAGAAAAATGCAGACTATACCACTGTAGAGCCATTTAAATTATAAATGAAAGACAGTCTAGTTGGATGAAATGGGGAATAATAATACTGATGAGGATGATAATTTTAAAAATAGGTGACGAGCATGATGGGCACACGCTTTGCATCAGGTACTGTTTCAGATGAGTTGGGTACCATTTGTCTAATTCTCACCTGGGAACAACAAAAACAACATCAAAACACCTAAGGCTAGAGAAGCTAATCAATAAAAGGAAAAAAAAATTACAGCCAACATTTATTGAGCACTTACTATGTGTCAGGAACTGTTATAAACATTTCACGTTAGTAATTCATGTGAGCTGAGGCTGTGAGATGGGCACCACTGTCATCCCCTTTTCACAGATAAGAAAACTGAGTCTCAGAGTAATCAATCATCCTGCTGGATAATAAAAAAGCCAGGATTTGGGCTCAGGCATGTCTCTAAATCCCATACACTTTTTATTTCTCTACTGTCCTAAGCCCATGATATTTGTATACTTTGCATTCTCTGATTTTATAATAAATTAATGTCATTTTAGTAGTTATTACAAAGTGGCTCATGTTACAGCCTTTTGATAATTTTAGACAGTCTTCTTCCTAAATGACAATGACACAGTTATATATAAGAACAGAATCAGTTTTAGAAGCAAATAGCCCTACTTCTGCTTTTGATGTTTCCCTTCCTTTTCCCAGACCAGTCCTGAGAAACATCACTTGAATTTATTTCTGTAGACAGTTTATTAAAGATTCGGCAACAACATGTATCTGTAAACCCTAAAAGCAATTGACACTCTGTGTCACTTTTATGAATATCTGTCCTGATTTCAATGCTATATTGCTAAAATTTCAAGTCAAAGCAAATTTGAGATTTTTCCCAACTGTATCAGAATGCAGCCTGTTTCAACCAAACAAACACTTTCCCTATGTCTCTTGCTAGTATCTGCCATTTTATAAGAAGCCAAATCTGATGTCAGTGTGATTAAAGCCAGAACTTGGGTTTCAAGGAAGCATCCGTTCGTCAGATAATAAAAATGTTATGTCCAGATCAAAGGTTAAATCAACCTCTCTGCCATTGCCCAATTTAGAGAATTGTGGATGTCACATTTTAAGAAAGACCTACAACAAACTAAGCAAACTAAGAAAAACATTAAGTGATGGGTGAAGGAATTAGTAAGTTTAATGCAAGAAGCAATCTTTATAGAGTGTTTTTCTCTAATGCATGGAACTTCACTGCATTTATTAACTGCCCAGAATCACCCTGGGAGGGAGGTCATTACTATTTCCACTAACAGATGTTAGAGACTAGACAACATGCCTGGGGTGACACAGCTGGGACTCGAACCCGAATCTGGTAGGAAAGTCTGGTGCTCTTTCTACATTACATTCCTTGCTGAGTAAAAAAGGAGAGAAGATTTAAAGTTGGGCAAAAAAGCTGCTTTCAAATGCGATCATAGAGAAAAGGTATGAGACTTATTCTACTTAACACTATGAAGGAGAGCTGGGAATGTGGCAAGAAGATAAAGTCTGGGATAAAATAGGAACACTTTTCTAACACTGAGCTGTCGGAAAATGGAAAAGATGTATGGCCTCCTAAGTTTGATTTCCAGGTCACTAAAGGGGTCCAAGAAGAAGCTAAAGTGTCAAGATCTCTTCTGGTCTGTAAACTTACTTAATCCTAAAATTCTAAACAAAATATATATTCTCTAAGAACCCTTCTTCTCTTCTAATTTCCATCCTGTCCCAGCTGTGTGACCTTAGAAAGCTATACTGCTACTCTGCAGTTAGCTTATAAAACAAGAATAATATCACCTTCCAGGCAAGGGTATTAGAAGATTCAGTAAGGTAAGACATTTGAAACGCTTAATCCATCATAAACCTCAAATAGTGTTAGTTACCTCTTCCTATGTGTCTATGAGGTCCGAGTCAGTGTCAGTATCAGAGAAGCTGTCCTGGAGGAGCTTCCTGTCTTCGTTTTGAATTATGCCAAAAGCACGGTGAATAGAGCATTCCAGAGATTCGAGGCTTTCCCCATATGTGTGCATCTGGATCAAGCATGAGCGTGCATTTGCTATTGACGTGCATGTTTTCTTGCTGTTCACTCCCAAAGGAAAAGAATGCAGTGTTCTTTTTCATTGCTTTCAGCGGTTAGGATGGGCATTTTTAGAAAATTCTAGGCAAAAGCATCAAGTTAGCTTTTACATGACATCCTTATCCTCGAACTTTTCCACGAATGCATTTAATAAAGTTTAATACTATTCTGTTTTATAATTAATCACTGATATGCTATTTTCTCTTAAAGCAGGCTTTTTGGCCAGCAGTCAATGTCTACCGCCCTTATGTAATATAGAAAATGTTTTAGACGTGTATAAAACTTAGTGTGGTGGAACCAGCAGAACTTTCTGCTGTAATCCTACTTTCTGATACCTAGAAAAACTAACTGGAAGCGACTTTTAAAGGAGAATAAAACATATTCAAAACATATTCAAGATGCTTGGATGTGATTTTTTAAAAGCATCTCTGAAGTCCAAGTAAATATAAGAAAATACGTTGTCGTCACACATACAATTTTAAAGACAGTATCTAGTGCTTAAAGTAAGCATTATTTGCGTGCAGGAAAAGAGTTATGGTAGGAAACGAAAAAACAAAGTTTAATTCCATTTCAAATGAAAAATAAATTTATCAGTTAAAACTGTATTGTCAATCTACGGCCAAGTTCGGTCTCAGGTTACCGTGGGGATTCACATGCACTCGAGCATTCCAGGAACAAACATTCTGACCCACTGCCCTATGGCCTGCAGAACGGGCCTTGGCTCCCAACCTGCGAAATGTTAGTGACAATTGCATTTTTTTTATCGCTCTGAGTATGCTGGTGTAGAAAACTGTGTGTCAGAGCCTAAGGAACCTCTCCTTAATATTGCTCCCAGCTCTTAAATTAAGAACATGCCTTTGGGAGATTCAGTTAAAAATATGCAGGAATTTTTTTTTTTTTTTTTTGTCGTTCTTCTGTTTTTACAAATAAAATGGAAGTGCGTGTTTGTGCCTGTGTGTGTGTGTGTGTGTGTGTGTGTGTGTGTGTAAGGAGGTTAAATTAAGCAAAACGCCAAAAAACAAAATCGAACAAAACTTAAGACACCATAGTTTGGATCTTACCTTCTCTAAACACACACATTTGACAATAATGGAAAATAAATAATCAAGTTTGGGAGAAAGCAAAATAACTGTAAAGGAATATACATGTACAGACATACCTATCCATACACTCCATGAGGCATTTGCATGAATATGTACACATATAAAATGTTACATAAAATAGGAAAAATTTAAAAACAGTAGAAATTCATCGTTTGTTTCTTTCAGAGCCCCTCCCATACATCTGTATATTATAAAACATAACATCATGTGTCTGTCTAGGATCATCGGAGTCTTATGCTGTACGTTTCACGACAGCACTACTGTAAATGTGGCAGAAGTAATAAACAAAAAGAAACATAAATTCTCTTTTTATGGATAAATTCTTATACATCTGCATTCAAGAAAATTTGGTCACATCCACTAGGATAAAATTATAATAAATGCTTGCTTAATTTGGGGGGGATTACATGTGGAAGGTTACAAAAGAAACAACAGAGCAGTTGCTAAGATGAGCTGAATGTTTCTGTGGCAAGGCAATGTGACCTATACTGAAATAAATGTGAATTCTAAGTAAGGTTTTCAGCCTTTCAAGCAAATCACAATCTATCACTCACTATTACTCTGAAAGTTACTTGTCTCAGATATACTCTAAAGCTTAGACTGCATTATATTCACTAGTTTAGGTGGATTCCACTCGGAAATAAATAGCACCAGGTTCATATTTAGCATCCATAAAAATATAGGTCATCATCATGAATCAAAATCTCAACAGATAATTATTGAACCTCTCTACTGTGTCACAGGCATATAAAATTGAATTTTAAGATTAAAACATTAATAAAAAGTAACTGAGGCCCCTAAAACTCTCCAAAAGATAGAATATAAAATGGAGAAGAAAGCAAAGATGCTATGAGACCATTAGCTTCCTATCAGGCAGCACAATAAAAGCAGAAGCAGCTCTGGAGTCAGACTCAACTGAATTCTAATCCTACTTTTACAGTTAGTACCTGCGGAATCTTAGACAAGTTGCTATAAAACTGGGATGATAAAGCTGCAGGGATTAAATGATATAGTGCAGGAGAAGCACCCAATATATCCCTTGCATGCTAGTAGATGATCAATAAATAACAAGATTTTTCATTAACAGTGTTATTAGTAATATCAACTGCAAGATGTTAACCCTGTTACTATTTTAAAAATTGGGTAAAGAACCTATTACTATAGTTAGCATATGAAAAATTCACGATAAATGCTCGTTGAATGAACAGTCACTGAATGAAGCCCGAACTGTGTGGAGACAGGCAACAAAGGTCAGATAAGGTCAAAGCACCTCTATCTGTCTCAGTTCTTCTGAGAAGGATTTCCTAAGAAAGAATTTTTATCCCTGCCTCTTTTTCTGCCTTTGCGATTGTTTGACTACTTTAAGAGCAACGTAATTTTTCCCCTGATCTCTAGCGCCATTGCCAGAGAAAGATACGCTTCTCCATTCTGTAATTAAATAAGACAGTATTATGATGTTCTAAATTTCTGCTTGTTATGATTCCAAGAGACTCAGGTCAGGTTGGTAGAACAAATAATTGTTAGGTGCTTGGGCAGTAAACCAGGCTCAGGGCCATGGTTCTGGGGTGAGAATAGATTCCCCAGGTTTCCCTTAGTCTCCATTCCCCCCTAACCTAGCAGGCTGGTTCTCACTTTCTGCCATCATGGCTAACATTCCTGAGTTCTCCATGGCCATTAACACTCATTAGGTCTTCATTTGCTATAAATCCAGGCACTGTGGTGAACTCAATGTGGAAGACACCTTGAACGAGTGGTCCTGGACCTCCGTCCTTGCTTTGTTCTGCCATCACCAAGTCACGTGACACAGGACATGTTTTAACTAGATCTCGGTTTTCCCCTTGGTCAATGGGGACAAAAAGTGAGTCATTAAGAGCACAGGATTTGTAGTCAGAAACGTGTGGCTTCACGCCTTGGCTTTCTTATGTTAAGAGCATTGTAACTTTGCGCAAATTACTTAACTGCTTTCTACACCTCAGTTCCTTAGTTTATAAAATGACAAAAGGAATAACATCATACGCTGATAAGGGTCAATGAAACAACATCTCTAACATACTTATCAGAGCATAAAACACATAGTGTCTCATAGTATCTTCCCCCTCCACCTCCTCCTCCTTCTCTTCTCATTAGTATTACTATTATTGTAATATTAACCAGTGTCTTCCATGTCTGCAATTGTAATCCACTATACAAGAACCTTAGCGTGTTTACAGTACAGTATGGAAGTCAGGAATAGATAGTAATGAGCTAGAAAACGAAACAGAAAGTATGATTCAGATCTAAAGGAAGTCAGAGTAGACAGGAACTACCAAATGTAAACTAGAAAAACAAAACAGATGTCATATAAAGGTACCAGGGTTAATACTAAATAAAGACACCGATTGGGATACTAGAACGCTTAGACAGAAATTTAGTGGCTATGCATTTAAATGAAAATGAGTTACATGAGTGGGAACCACTTTCTATATCGGAGGCATTCTCCCCAATACATGCAAACAAATTTTAGCTTACAATTTCAAAAATGCACGGTACCATATTTCATGCAATTTGAGTCTAAGCCTATAAATAAGACACACACTTCTTGCCCTTTTAAGTTTTTTGTGGAAAATAAAAATTCAACTCAAACTCAAAAATTCCAGTTCACAGCACATAGGACAGGCCACATTAAACTATGGTATTCCATGAAACTAGTTTGAGAGTTTGAAATCTGACTTACCTGGTAAGAATAAGGGACAGTGAACACAAACAAAACCAGACTCACGATCCAAGAACGGTGCCGACAAATACGCCCTTACCCTTATTTCTGTGAATTTGTTTTACAGAAATCTGAGAATTCTACTCTTTAAAAATTATGACCCGAATGTAAAAGGAATAAAAGTCAGATAATGTCAGTGCAAAGGAATAGTAAAAACAAAACTAATAACCAAAAAAATGCTTCTTATCCCTTATCTAACGTTTTTCCGATTCAGTACCTCAGAGGTTGCCAAGTCATTGGAAAGAAGATAAATTACAACAGATGGAAAAACACGAAGCATCAGAAATCAGCAGGTTATGATAAGTCCATAATGTGTCTTGTCCATAGGAGGAGAAATCTACAAATTTGGCAAAGCGCAAAAAGGGAAAAAAATATTAACCTCGCCATTTCAAAGTTGGCTTTCAAAAATTATTTTTTCTAGAAAATGCAATGCTTTGTTGCTAAATTTGGTTTCCTTTTAGACAATCAAAATCAAATAAATAAGAATCAGGAGTATTCAAATCAAAAGTGGAAATGTGTCTTGATTTCCTCTAAATCTGGAATTGTTATATTCCTTTTTCCTTCTAAGTGTAGTACTCTAAACTAGATCTTTCTGTTCCTATCTTTCCTCTAATTGTGTGTGTTCACATATTTTCATTGCACTAAGGATTTCTGGGTCCCTAGTATCTGTTTCAAAGCCAGTGTCTAAATGTTGTGCAGAGGGCTGCAGACGTTAATGACAGTTATGATACAATCAATACTGCAGTTTGTGATCAGCAAGGTGAGGAATAAAGTACCATGCACCTTATATAGAAAACACGTGACCTGCTGGTGGTTCTCAGCAAGCTCAATGTCTGACATCTTATGTCATGAATCCAGGGGCACTTGGGTCAAATCTAACTGCCATGCTAGATGGGTAACAGGTATCTTCTAGGATACCAGTGACAGTGGCAGATAGACATTTTAGCTGGCACTTACACACTTCCAACAGAAAATAAACACAGCAAAATTTTATTGGGAATAACACCACAAAACTATAAAGATTTTTAAATGCCGCCCCAAATAAAATGCAACAACAAAAAATGTTACAGCCGAAAGGAAGCCAAAAAGAAGATGACAGCCTCAGTAGAACCCTTCAACACTTATTTTTCTGCATGAACATGTGTTACTTTAAATTATTTTATGCCATCTCTTAAGTCAAAATGCTAAACTGTAAGGATCAGGAAAAAGTCAGACAGGAGACAGCCAGCAGTACAGATTCCACCATAAACCATGACATCTACACTGAAATAAATTGGTTATAATGGGTCCTTAGGGGCTGGGCAGAGGGAAAACAAACTTGACACATTGTCTGTTCCCTGACAATGGTCTCTACATTGCATCAAAAGAAGAGCATCTTAAGATTTACAATGTTCTCTACAATTTTTATATTCATTTATACTATATAAATATTGTAAGGCAGTGTTCTCCATGTATACATAATTTTAAAGTTATTATATGGTTAGAAAATAACATACTATTTTTCTAATTTATAATGAAGTTAAAAAGAAATGATTAATCTATTTAATACTCTTCTTAGTATGAAAACACAGCGCAGTTCCTAAAGATTGTTGTGTCAAAAAAAAAAAAAAAAATTGTTGTGTCATCTGTATCAAAACAGATTGTACTCATACTCAAAAGCATCTCTGATCTGCTGTCTGTTGCAATGAGTCTGTTTTAACTTATACTTTATTTTTTTAACTTACACTTTATATTTAATAGTATAGCAGCAAAATAAACTTTAAAAAAAGAGAATAATCAGCCTACCCTTTATTATCATAAATCTGCAAGTTGCCTCTAACAAACATATTTCAAACCTAGAAACTCACTTGATTTAAAAAGTAACATTTTGATAAGTAACAGAAATATTATTTAGTAACATGCCCATCATTTCTATTTACTTTCTTACTTTCAAGAATTTTATCACCTTATTTTTTGAAGTTTCATTTCAAGTTTCATCACTTTATTTTTTATTTTATATTGAAGTACAGTTGCTTACAATATTATATTGGCTTCAGGTGTACAATACAGTGATTTGATATTTTTATAGATTATGCACCATACAAAGCTGTTATATTATTATTGGCTATATTCCCCTGCTGTACATTACATCCCTGTGACTTATATAACTGGTACTTTGTACTGCTTAATCTCCTTCACCTTTTTGTCCATTCCCCACCCCTAACCCTCTGGCCACCACTAGTTTGTTAATAATGTCAGTTTTTTTCCCTACAAGAGCTGATAACTTTTGACCATGTGAAACACAGACTTGAATATGAACCTGAATAATTGCTGTTTCCCTGTAACTTGTTGCAGAGGAGAACGTAAGCTGTTTGAGAGTTGACATCCAAACACCTGCAAGAATTGTGACTTTCAAACCCAACCAGCCTTCAATAAATATCACAGGCTGTTAAATTTAACAGCATTGAGACCCACCTCAGGCTCAGGGTCAGCACTTGCTCCTTGGACTTCAGTAGATCTCCGACTTTAAAACTGGCATAGCCCAGAAAGCTTCGCTGAAAATAAGAAAGAATGGTTTCCATTAACTTCTGAGGTTCTCAGAATTTTGTGTCACAGCAATCACACAAAACTAGTCTTCAGAAGAGTGAAATGTTAAATCTATTAGCCTGACAAATATTTCATTGACAGAAATACAACCATCAGTAATAGATGTCCACTTCATGGGGCGAGGTTGAGGGATGCAAATGCATCCTTCTCATTAAAAACAGAGATGAATAGCCAGGAAAATAACAAAATGTCTAACACAGAAGCCAGGACTTTTCCATGAACACATTTTCTCCCCACATGAAAACTGAGATAAAAGAAAAGATGACAGACGTTTAATATTTACCAATGCCGTCCTTGTTCTTATTAGAATTCCTCAAGTCATGAGCGGCAACAACTTTGTATTCCAGATATGAGCAAATCTGTTAGTTGGAGCTATTTTTATGTGGGATTCTGTGCAAGTTATAAATAGAAATGCTACATTTCTCCCCCATCACAGCAATGTTTAAAAGTATTTGTTTCCTTTGTTATTTCTACACTAGCATGGGACAATTTCACTCCAACACACAAAAAAGAATGGTACTTATTCAATTACATTTTCTAAAATTGCTTTTTTAACCTACCATACAGGGTGTTGACTATCTATGAATATATCTATCTTCTACACTCTCTGACTCATAATATAAAGAATAAAACACTAAATTGGTTTTTCTTTTCCAGGATAAAAATCTTTCATCTCTTTTTAATATTCCTGGCTGCTTGTGATTTAAAAGTCACAATATTATGGTATACCATAAATAAGATTTCTCATTCTCCTTTCAAGGTCAAGATGTAAACACGAAAATATCAGTATCAAACCTGTATTATTACCTATACCATTGCTGCCTAACACACTGTAATACCTTACAAGAAGTCTACACTACATCTTCCAGAACATTCTCTCTTCATAGGTCTGTTGCCAGCCTGCCCTAGAATGAGATGCTGGACTTAAGTCAACTGGCTCTTTTCAGAGGCAAGTGTGCAGTGATTCCATACATAAGAGGCTGCACCTATACAAAGTGATCCTTGAGCATAGAGAAGACAAGCTTCAGGTCAGAATTTTTCTCCTTCTTTTCAAAGTTCTAACTTAGAAGAACTGGTTCAAAAATTGTAAAGGCAAACATTTGAAATACAACTCGGTTGTAAGTTGGAGATGCCTATATGTTAGTAATGATAAAACCTAATTAATTCACTTGAAACTCGAAGAAGTGGTTTAGATACCAAGTCGCCAAATTGGGGATCATAGAAGACTAAATTATTAGGTGAAGAACGTCATGTGAAAACAGAAGATTTGTGGAAACAAGCTGTGATGACATGAATGCTGAGAGTGAATCAAGGCAGAGAAGAATTCCAAGAGCTGTATGAACAAAGCCAAAATCTAGGGTGACTTTTCAGTAAGGGGTAGAGAGTGTCTAGGAGAGACCCAGCTGAACAAAAGCACTTATGCCCCCTCAGCAGACAACCTACTAGGACGTCCCTGTATAAAAGGGCTCCCCTTCTCCACACTGCTCGTCTCCATTCCTTATCCTGTTGTATTTTTTCTATTGTCACTTAAATATTATGTATTTCATTGCTTATTCTGTCCTCCCCTCAAAATAAAAATTGAGATTTGAAGATGCACGACGAGCTTTGTTTTCTGGTAACCTCCCACTGCCTAACACACATGAGGTGTGTGATAAATAGTGACTGACGATAAATGAATGAATGAATGGCATAGACACTAGCTTTCAAGTAATTTATACTATGAGATATAAAAGAAATACTCCTTCTGCAGATATTTATAAACCATTATAATTCACTGACCTGTGGGAAATTAAAACAATTTTTTAGCTTGCGGATTGTATAACGTGGTAGTGAATTTCACTTTAGCATTTTGTATGTTAAAGAGACGTCTTGCTTATTTCTCTTTCACCGGTCATTAGGGTTATTAATTTAAATTCTACCCCTCACTCATTATCCTCACTTGAAGAAAATGCTCAACCCATTTGACCCATCGTGACCAGAAATGTCACGATGCCCCCAAATTTCAAGTTATTTCTTCTCCTTGCCTTTTGAGATTTCTGAAGGAAGGGATGGTTTTAGAATTAAGAAAACAAACTGCACATGCCATGAATGTTAGTGTGGTCTTTTCAGCAATAGAAGCAGCAGATGTCCCAGACGGGAATGTAGCAACGAGAGACAGGTGGAGGGGCTATTTTCAGACATGCGCCCCAGACACACCAGCAGGCACAGCTGCAAGTAGTCTGTGACCACAAGTCATTGAATGTCTCTCCTGCCTACCAGGCCGGGAGCTCCTGTGGAAGCAGGACCTTGGCTCGTCCATCTTCTAGCTCAGCCCGTTGTCCGGAACAGAGAGGCTGCATGCTACGCCCACTGCTGCACTGAGTGTTTGCAGTGTGCCAAAATGGATGCCTGTGAGTCAACCTTTTCCATCACAACTGTCAGCCACGTGCTTAATCTCAAAGGATATTATCCTTTGAGAGAGAGCTTACAGAAATCATACAATCCGTTATAAATCAACTTAGGTAATGGCATTATGAAAGGGTGTCAAACCAGAGGAAGTGTTATTTGTTCTAAACATATTTTTAAAATTTATTCTAAAAATAACTGTACATTAGGACTACATGTCACATAAAATGCATTTAATAAAATCCCTCAGTTTAAAGACATTGCCTAATTGTTTCACATTGCAATACCGAACAATGGACTTGCCTATACTCTTACTTTCTAGCAGGTTTTTATGTGTCTGCTTCGCCTCAGTATAAATAAAACTAGGACCCTCCACACCCCTGAAAGTGGAAAACACATCATTCATTTACATGAATATTCACTGGACTCCTGGTCAAAGAATGAATTAGAGAGAAAACAGTCTTCTCTATTATGAAACCTGAATTCCCATGGAGGGAAAACGGCACACAATGCTAATGCAAAAGAATAATTTAATATAGAGTTATTTTATTTTTACTGTCACTTTAATCATAATCATAGAATTTAAGAAAATTATTTCAAAAAATCTGTTTATATTCCAAATATAACTCAGGGAACAATGTTTTCATCTCTCCTTCAGTATTGTTTCTAAAATTCTCATCTTCAAGGTTTTAAACTGGGAGATCCAATATCAGGGGAAAATTTTAAAACAAAGAAAAAAAAAATTAAAGTGTCACTAGAGTTGGAGGTCTGAAGTGTAGTTCTAAATCCATGATTATGTCCAAAAATGGAAATCTGGGCAATTAAATCACTTCTCCCAGCCCCCAGGCTGGCTGTCCACTGACAGGCACTGTCAACCTCCATTTGTCTGTCTTCTCTCTCACAAATCTGGGACTTGGACAAGTTACTCCACCATACTAGGCCTTAGTTTCTGGATGAAAATGTTGCATAGGATAACTGTATCTTTCTCATTGTTATTGTTATAAGAATTAAAGTAATCCAGGCAAAGCACTTAGTACATTGCTGGGAAAATAGGAAGCACTACATAAATATTAGCTTGCATAGTACTTAAGGAAAATATGCCCAGACGTCAGATGACTTAAATATAAGTCCACTTCAAATACTTTTTGGAAAAGGCCGAGTATTTAAAAAAAAAAGTCTATGAGAAATTCCTATTATAAAAAAGAAAAATGTATGTTTAAAAATAAAAGTTAGATTCAGGGAAATATAAACTAGAATAAATTCTAGTGAAAAAAAAGATACGAAAGTTATGTGGTCCTTAGCGTTGAGCACACGTTACCTATAATTCCTTATAGCTCAAATTTTTATTAGATCATGTGGAATGCTTATCAGAGGCCAAGAAATGTCTGAATGAAATCAACAAACATTAAGACTTATTAAGACATGGCCAGTCTGTAGATGAAGAGACAGGAACCCATGGGAGTTAACTGGCTTACACCTGGTCACAGAACTAGTTAATGTGCAGAAGCCAAGTTAGAATCCAGGTTTCTTGCTCTTCAGTCCAGAATTCTTTCATCCCCCTCACGCTGTGCCTCATTTCCAGGACAGGTGGCAATTCCCTTTCCTTCTGACAGGCTCTCTGCCTGCACTCTGTGCGGCTCTGACCTTTCTTGCCTGCTCATGACAATGCAACACTCACCATTATCATTCTGGTGCAGGCACCCAAAGCAGATGATCATTAAATTGCTAGATGCACGATTTCAATCACTCACCTGGCTGGAGAGTGATATCAAGCAGGGTGGAGAATGCAGGGCACCTGTCTCAATCCCTGGCTCTGCTCTACGGGGAGCGTACAAATAAACCGTTCATCCTGCCTGCCCTGGTGGGGACTCAGCGCAAGTCACAGACATCCAGAATGCTCAGCAGGGTTGCATACCTGCCTGAAGCAGGTCCTCCATGGTCTCGTTCCCCTGGTACTACACAAGGATCCAGAGGAAGTGCTCCTCCATACACATACCTCCATCACCTATGTTCATCTCACAAAGCCTTTATTCAAAGTTTAGGTTTCCTTTATACTACAACTTTCATGGATCTCCCAAGTTTTTCCAAGTACTGTCCAGAGCTGCATTATCCAGCATGTGCACTAGTTTGTGGCTACTGTGAGTTGAGTTGTGTTCTAAGTGTAAACACAAACCAGATTTATAAGATGTGATATGAAAAACGGAGTGTGAAATATATCATTACTGATTTCTGAATTGATTACATTTTGAAATGATAATATTTTACATATATTGAGTTAAATAAAATATTACAATTAATTTCACCTGTTTTCTTGTTACTCTTTTAAAAGCATGGGCTGCTAGAAAATTTTAACTTACATATGTGGCATGCATTAAATTTCTAGTAGACAGTGTTGTTTTTTTATTTTTAATTTTTATTGGAGTATAGTTGCTTTACAATGTTAGTTTCTGCCATGCAGCAAAGTGAATCAGTCATACGTATACATGTATACCCTCTTTTTTAGATTTCCTTTCAATTCAGGTCACCACAGAGCACTGAGTAGAGTTCCCTGTGCTATACAGTAGGTTCTCATGAGTTATCTATTTTATACACAGTAGTGTATGTATGTCAATCCAAATTTCCCAATTCATCCTCCCTCCCCCCTTGGTATCCATAAGTTTGTTCTCTACATCTGTGTCTCTATTTCTGCTTTGCAAATAAGTTCATCTGTACCATTTTTCTAGATTCCACATATAAGCGATATTATACAATATTTGTTTTTCTCTTTTTGACTTACTTCACTCTGTATGACAGTCTCTAGAAGACAGTGCTGGTTTTTGAGGGTAAATGAAGATATCCATAATACTCTGACATATTCTCATAAAACTATATACTGGAACTGTGGTGTAGGTTTTAAAAGGTCTTTGAAAACCAGAAGTTTATATGGTGAGGCAGGCTGATACACAGCATCTCCTGCATATAACTTACAGGATGGGCCCTTTTTCATACTTTTGTACAGGTACTGTTTCTTCCCCCTCTACCCTAACAGACATGGTTGTGTGGTTTCCCACTCTATAGGAAGGGACAGAGGGTACATGAACTATATGCGCTGAAAAAATACATGACAAAGAAAAAAGAACTGAGAGAATATCTATTACAACTTGATGAAC
Organism: Globicephala melas; assembly: GCF_963455315.2. Taxonomy (NCBI): domain Eukaryota; kingdom Metazoa; phylum Chordata; class Mammalia; order Artiodactyla; family Delphinidae; genus Globicephala; species Globicephala melas. Next base: position 117,285,669 of record NC_083318.1, on the reverse strand, counting down.
AGTCCAAAGAACACATTAAAATGCAATTTAGGGCAAAGTCATATATTATAAAATTACATCTTTACTATGAATATACCTCACAAGGTCTCAGAGCACAGACTGGTATCTGCTTGACTAAGTCATCACCAAAGGTGTGGTTTCATCTAATAGATGCTGCTGAAGAATGCAAAGAAATGTATAGAACATATTTGAAAGATTTATAATAAAAAATTTTAGCTGATTTTTTAAATTGGAGTACTTAGTGGCTAGAGTCCATGGCACATTGTAATGGCAGAGCCATTACCTGCTCTATGTTCTTGGCCAAGAACTTAAATTCTCAAGGATTTTTTTCAGTGTCCAAAAAAATATTTTGGAGGAGTGATGAGATGTATATTAATCAGTGGTACTTCACAGCTGCTCAAGGCGTGACAATTTTTCTCTATCCAGAATATCATGTGCTCTGAGGGTGTTAGAAAAGCCAAGGCATGCTGACTTGTTCTTATTTAGACTCATTCTTATCATGCCTGAGATTTAGTTTGGTAATATAATTACCATTTTATTGATTTCTGATGTGTCATAAAATGTACTCGATTCTTACCATGTTATTGCAATTATTTTTAGACACCCCCTCCCTTTTTATTCTGGTGCTTCTAAAAAAATATAAGATGGCTGGCAAACCAAAATCATGGTATGCTTCCTAATGCATTCAATACATATATCATGATTTGCTAATTTCTGGGCACAGAGCTAGGGCTATTAAAGTAAACAAAATACACATGATCTTTGCAAACAAAATATACATGATCTTTGCAATCAAAATAAACTAGTCTTTTGTTAAACAAAATACTAGTTTAACATCTAGTAGGAGAGTGGAGACATTACTAATAAATAATACCCATTCTGCCCAAGCTGCATTCCTAATAGCATCTTGATTTTGTTTAAATGGGAATTGTATCCCGATTCCCTTCTACCCAGGGACTCTGATCGTCTCAGTGATTATGTAAGTGGTGGGACAGTTGGCCCTCTGTACCCTGGGGTGCAGAACCACTGATATAAAACCCGCAGATATGCAAATCCAACTGTAAGGGACTTGAGCACCCATGGATTTTTGGTATCCGAGGAGGATCCTGGAACCAATCTCCTGAGGATATTGAGGAACGACTGTATACCAGTTGAGTTTTCCTTTCCAGAATTGAAGGAACAGGATGAGATGCTCAGAACCTTTTCAATTTGGAATGTGATACCTGGAGGTGTAATGGTCAGACTGTACAACACTTAAAGAAAGGAGACGCAGGACAATGGACAGAGACTGGTTGCTTTAAGTCCTTTTGAGAAGCTGGAGACTTGGGCAATTTCCCCATGACTTTTCTTAACATGAGAAGAACAAGTCTGTTACCTACTCTTCATCCAGTTACTTGCTTCTGAATGCATTCCTAACTGATACAATAGGCATGTCAGAGAATGCCCATTGGGAAGTTTCTCTTGGTCCAGGAATTATAGATGAGTCTTTGTCAAGGATGAGGACACAAGATAACAAATGTTCCACATGATAAGTTCAGAAAACCTCATCACAGTGCCTAAAAGGAGCCAGTTTAGAGAAACTGGTCTATTAGTAACCACAACACAGCCAGTTCATATAAAGGTAGTGCTGGAAGAGAGAGGTCAGAACTTGGGGAGGACACAACTTAGGAAATGAAGCAGATCTCTCTCTTCATTACCCTCAGGAAGACATCTTGATCTCCAACGCCAAAACCAAAGTCATCGGAGTATGGGCCCAAAACATGACTTATGAAGCTTGAAGGTGTCCAAACCATCTCTACCTCTGCTGTGTTGGGAACCGGTGATCGTGTCTCCTTTGGGAATCATTGATTATCTAGTACCCGATGCTGCTGGGGCTCATAGAAACGGTCAGAAGAGACATGGTTCAGCCAGAACCAGATCCCCCACGATGGGAAAGTATACAATGGGAAGGGGCCTCCAAGGCCTCCAGAAATACCTATATTTGTGCTCACAGGAGAGCCAGCATTTCACTCTGCCACAAAGAGAACTCGGGCAGCATTATGCTGAGAAGCATAAAAACCAGCATAAAGGGCACCACACCTCATGGTGGGCAAGCACAGAAGGAACCTCTCCCCTTTCCTTTCTCCTGAGTAACTGAGCAATGAGAGGAGGAAAGGGGAGAATGTGTGAGGGTGGACCATTCCCCCTCCCCCCAACACAAGTTGCTAGAAGCTCTGAGTTGTCTACAGCCTGTAGCAGGAAATGGTGGAGGAGAGGGTGGAAGAGAATAATTTAAAATCAGAGAAGAGACTCAAGTTTTAAAATGAATAAGATGCATTCCATTCCAAGAACTTGAGTGAGAGAAAAAATAGGGGGGAAATTCATACAATTAGGCCAAGATGTCATTAAAATCTCAAGCAAGGAGGATTTAACACAGAGAAATTGTGGGAGTGAGCAGTTGGAGGAAAATAATTAAACCAGCTCAACTTTCTTGAACCTCAAAAAGTAAATGGTAATTTTTTAAAAAAAATGATTAACTTACTAAGAGTTATAAATTTCATTCTTTTTTTTTTGCCATTTGCAGCAACATGGATGGACTTGGAGGACATTATGCTAAGTGAAATAAGTCAGACAAAGAAAGACAAATACTGTATGGTATCACTTAACATGTGAAATGTAAAAAACACAACAAACTAGTGAATAAATAAAATAAGAAGCAGACCCACAGATACAGTGAACAAACTAGTGGTTATCAGTGGGGAGAGGGAAGGGGGAGGAGCAAAATAGGGGTGGGGGAAAAGGGTTATTATGGGATTATATGAAATCATGTGTGTGAAACATTTGAAAATTGTAAAGCACTATAGATTTTTTTTTTAATTTAAAAAAAGAGTTACAAATTTCAGAAGGCCTTACATTATATGAAGGAACTGTAAAGGGTGTGAGGACGGCTTGCACTGGCGGTTCTAGTTTGAAGGAGGACGTCTGAGTGGTCGTAGGCAAAAGGCCTGTGACCCGAGTCCTGAGCTGGGAGAGAGCACCACTGGGCAGCCAGGCAAGGAGACTGCATGTGTCCTGCAGGGAGAGAGGCCTGAGGCTGGAAGGACTCGCTGGTTCCTTGGGAGAAACTCTAGCAGCCCAGGTAGTCTTGGCACCAAGACTGGCGGTGGAAGTGAGAGCAGCACAAGAGGCTGAAGGGACTGGCAGGAAACAAAGCATGAAGATTCATTTAAGTCAAAGAGAGTTATTCAGCCTGTTCCAGGAAGAAACTAGAAGGCTGCGTTCGGCATGAGAGAGCACGAAGTACCCTTTTCCTTCCCCTACGCTGAGAGATGCAGAGGTGGCTGACTCACTTCTCAGCCAATGCAAGGCACGCTTTCTGGAGGGTCCCCTTAGCAGGTTGGGATGGCAGCTGTTGCCAATGAGGAAATGAATGCTACCTAGCACAGGGCTCCCCACACCCACCGGAAGAAGATTGCCAACTGCCTGTAGGATTTCAGGGAATTTCAAATAGGCCTTTCAGTTGGCAGGGCCTCTTAGGCTCAACTTACTTCTGGACTTTTTCCACCTTTCTGAATGCAGGATCCCAGGGACCAGCCTGCTGGGCTATTCTTCAGGAGCCTCCATTGCCTACTGCAAACTTGTCCAAGCAAAATGACCTGTTACTCTCTTGCTCTCCCAACTTGTAAAAGCTTGAGATGCAATGGCTCAGATGCAGCAGGAAAACCTCAGCTGGATTTTCCAGCACTGGGCTGCACTTCGGTGGCATCTTCTGTTTCAACCCGCCCTACAGTGTTGAAGCGGCTGGACGCAGAAAACATCCCAGTCCCACGGCTAGTCAGCCCTCTGCGTCCTTGCGGAAGCGGTCGAGCTCACACCTGCAATTTCCCAGCCTCCTGTTGGTCCTGGAATGTTGGCTCCGAATCACATCTCAGTTACCTGCAGGGCAATTCCTAGACTCATCTCTAGCCAGCTGAACTAAATAAGAATTCACTTGAGGATGATTTTCAGGAGACAAGGAATGAAGTCCATGCAATTCCACAAATATGTGACCGTGTCTCCTTGCAGGTCACACTCTATTAATTTAACTCAATTTTATTTGTCAGCTAGAAGGCAGAAGGCCAGAGAAAACCCAAATGATTAGCTTAGAAATGATGTGTGTGCCTTTTGGAAACAAAAGAAACACTTACCCCAACCTCTGGCGGGGGATCCTTATGTTCAGGGAGGACACTTGTTCTAACCTAAGGAGAAAAACAAACATTTTCTGTATGACTTTGGAGTAGAAACCAGTGCAGAAGCTTCACACAGGTGCTGTTTGCATTTTCCCTCATCTGGCATCAGTTCAGACTCTGTGGTTAATCATTACTGAAGGTACCTGTGTATGACATCCACTGTGGGCAACAACGATGCTATCTTTTTATAGTTCCTGAATTTCTTGAGGTTCTTAAGTAGACAGAGCTCATCCCATCACTCCTTGTCAAATACAGGGATATCTGGGCTTTAGGTGAATCACTTTTAATCTCCTTGAAAAGCAAAGCTCATTCAACATTCCAGGGAAGGGACAGAGTTGGCATAGAGAATGTCATTCCATGAATGCTTATAAATATTTATTCTCTTTTAGGATATCTCTCTCTCTTGAGAATTCTGGGCCAAACTGTGATATACCATCATCTAGATTCCTTTGAAAACTAATTCTTGATTGTGGGAGAGGACAATAGTGTAAAATAGTCATTTGGGGAAGCTTTTCATATGTTTAAAAAGCATTCCTGGTGAAAAATCAACTCCTTAGATGATAAGTAGACATATTTCTTCTAGTGGGTGGTGATCCTCAGCCCTGGCTGTACGTTAGAATTACCTGGAGACCTTTCAAACTACCTGTGCTCTTTCCTGTCCACGGATATTGACCCTAATGTACAGTTACGAGTCTATGATTCTCTATTTAAGAAAAAAGATGTTTCCGATAAAAAGAAGTCACAATTATCTTTCTCACTTACGGAAAAGCTAGTAAAAGCAGGAAGAAAACATAAAACCTAAACCTAGTATATCTAAATTTGAAGTAAGGATGAGATAAACAAGTTAAATGAATACACAGCAACATACAAGAACACTGTGTTTAACTGGAGAGCAGAGGGCTGCGGGGAGGGATGGGAGAGAGGAACCCAGGAACATATAATGGATCAACATTTTAGGGGGTCATTTTAACAAAATCCCTTTGGAGGTGCAGCAAGGGCAATCGTACTTCTTTGTTTCTTTATGACAGATCGAGCATTATCACTTGTACAATTTGTCAGTCATTATGACTCAAAATTGTTCACCATTATTTTGTCACACAAAATAATGACAGGAGAGACCCCCACAGAGTAAACACAATTTACAGAACATGCTCAGCTCAGGATTTCATGACAGAGAGCTCACTGTTTAAGAGCATTTCCAGGTTGGTAGCTGCATTAACGTTCTTTGGTCCAGAATGTTCAGAGGTACCCTTCAGTCTCATTATCTGGAAATCATTAGCTGGTCTCAAAGGATGAGGAAGCTTGGAAACTATATATTAATATATAGCATGCTGTAATGGACCATATAGTGTGTGTGTGTACACACATAGACTATATAAATACAGTGTGTGTGTATAGACTATATACATAGCATGTGTAATATACACACACTATATACATATATACATATGTATACTAGAATAAATTATATACATAGTGAATTAATTATATACAGAGTGAATAAATATTCACATACATGCAACTCATACACACACATATATATGTGTATATTTATACATCATTTTAAGAAAATATTTGATATCCAAATAACATTACCCAAAAGGATATATAAATATAGTATATGTATATATACATGTATAGACTATATACATAGTGTGTGTATATACACACACACTATATACATATATACATATATATATATCAGAATGAACTACATATATAGGGAATATTCACATACATGCAACTAATACACACATGTATATATGTGTATATTTATATATCACCTTAAGAAAATATTTGACATCCAAATAATATCATCCAAAGGGATATATAAATACAGTATGTGTGTGCGCATATATATACATATATGTATATATTTATATGGACTATACACATAGTGTGTGCATACACATAACACTATATACATATATATACCAGAATGAACTATATATACAGTGAATAAATAGTCACATACATGCAACTCATACACTAATATATATGGGTATATTTATATATCATTTTAAGAAAATATTTGACATCCAAATAACACCATCCAAAGGGATATGCTTGAATTTAGAAATAAAGTGAAAGAAGTCCGAAACTGTTAAACATATGTAGGACTGCATATAGTGTGTGTGTGTGTGTGTGCGTGCGTGTGTGTGTGTGTAGACAATGCAATCTAATGTTGGACAAAGGTAGAATAATAGTGACAATTCCTGCAACACCGTCATTAAACTCCTAAATTTAAATTGATTTTATCAGTATAACATTTATTTCTTAAATGTTAAATAAATATGAATAAACTATATAGAAAAAAAGATTTTTAACACAAAGGTGTATACTATGAAAAAGTCTAAAGATATTCACAGACTGGTTTGCCATATCCAGTGTGTGCGTGTGTTTGTGTGTGAAGGAGAGAGAGAATGAATTTCACTTTACATAATAAAAGTATTTTTGAAAAGTACATGTACATCACATTTTATTAAATCACTAGCAGAGCTCTTGATTTAGAGGAACTGAAAGACAAAATTATAAATCAATTTTAAATTGTATAAAGTCAAATTTTTATAGGAAATGTTTGATTAAGTCAGCATGTATGTACAGTTCTAAAACCTTTATATTTAAGGTCAGTACTACTTATGTTTAGCATATAGGTTACATATCAATGATGCTTTTCTTGCGTTATCGTACAACCCTCTTCACAGTGAACACAAACTAGGTGGCAAACACTGGGTTTGCCAGTGAATAAGGTCCCATTCCTTCTCTTCAGGACTTCAGAGTCTGGTGGGCAGGACAAATGTATAAATAATCCAGGACAATGCTGTAAATTCTATAATGGAAATGTGAGCATTTTCCTGTCTGCATTCAGAGTGAAGAGTAACTAGTTCAGCCTGTAAGTGTCAGGAAAGGCTTCACAAAAGAGGTGGTCTGGGTTTTGAACAATGCGTAAGAGTTTTAGGTAAAGAAGGATGCGACAAACTAAGCAAGGCGTTATGTATCAGGCATGCAGCATGGAGTCATAAAAGCCCATCTGTGTTTGGAAAAGAGTGAGTAGTCTGATGATGCTATAACATGGGGGCCTCTAGGGATGTGACAAAAGCCGACTGTGTTTGGGGAGAGAGGCTGGGGGCCATTTGTTGTAGAGATCCATCTATCATGTTATAGAATCGGAGCTGTATGCAATTGCTAGGAAATCTAGCAAGGTGTTCAAGTAGAGGAGTGACATGATCGGAGCCCCTTGAATCATCCCAACTCTGCCCAGACTCACATCGGAAGAATTATTTAACCTCTTTACGCCAGTTGCCCTTTGCCTTTACGTCCGCTATCTTTAACATGGGGTTAATAAGAGACGCCACAAGTTGTCACGAGTATGACATCTTTTCAGCACTTAGAAGAGTCTTAAACACAGAGAGGGAAGGAGGGAGGAAGTGAGAGAGAAAGGGAAGGAGGAAGAGAAGAAGTGAGGGGGGGAGGGGAAACAAGAAAGAAGACAAAAGAGAGAGGGAAGAGATGACAGAGGAAAGATGGGAGGAAGCAGAGAGACAGGGAGACAGGACCAGAGGGAGGAATGTGTCACTGAAAAAAAAAACCCATAAATAAACCCTGGACAGATTTAGCTGAGACCTCTTGGTGAGAAAGGGATGAAGCAATGGCTGTTACTGTAGCATCTGGAATATTCCAGTTCATCGGCAATGTCATGCCTCCTGAGATTTACTGGCCTTCCTTAGACATTCATTTTCCCTTTTTTGGTCTTATTAGCGGTTCTTCTCCCTGTTTTTCTTCACCGCAACCCCCCCCCCCCGTCTCCTGTCCCTTCCTGGAAGATAAGAATGTCTGCCTGACTACATATTTAGAGTTCTTAGAACATCCTTTTGTCTGGATTTTTATGATATCAAATAAAGCAAGAAAGATCAATTACTAGAAGAGGTCATGTAGAAAATTGTATATTCCGTCTTGAATATTTCTTAAGGTTCCTGTAAAACAAATTCATTTCCTTCTCTATCAACTTCATAAGCTCAACCTTCTATGCACTAAATTTACCCTGAAAAAAAAAAAAGAAACAACCAAAGGAAAATCAGGTAGCCTAGTGCGAGTGACACTCTTTCATCAAATCCTTATAGATGAGTTCATAAACTTTGTTTCCAAGCAAGAGGCTACTTGGGCTACCACTGAAGTGGCTGAACACAGCACTCCAGTCCATGGGGGACAACTTATTAAAAGAGTCGCCCTTGCTACAAAGAGGCTGGGCACAGCTACCCTGAGCCAGGGAGGAGGGTGATTGCTGTACTTTTCATAGGTGAGTGGTGCTAGGATACCGTTGGGTAACCAGATCCACAGGGAGGCCGTGCTGCCATGATGCTGTGCGGCAGGTTGTCCAGGTCTGGACCTCACTGGTAGGTGAGGAAGGAGCAACCTTCCCCTGGAAGGCGGAATGGAAGATGTTGGCAATAGTGGAGGAATACCTCCGGGCAGGGAGAAAGCCCAGGTTCTTTCCTCAGACTACTGTCATATCTGATAAGATCTCTGATAATGAATGCATCATTGAAACACATCCCTTTTTTCTAATAAATGCATTACTCTTATTCTTTCTGTATCTCGAATTAAAATATATAATATCATCACATTTACTTGTTCCACTTGGAATGAGATATAGAATTGCCTTAATATTCAAACACATGGAAATCTGACTGCAACAGAAATGTTTAGCCCTCTTGCACAATATGAATTTTTGGAGAGGAAGCTGCTCAGTCAGGATTATATTTCCTAGGATGCCTTGTATTGACAGATAACCATGTAACTAGTTCCTATCAATAAAATATAAGTGATGTTTGCCGCATCTAAACTGGATTTTTCAGAAGTGGATCTAGAATGCCCTCTCCGTTGTCTCTTTAGGTGACTGCAGAGCTGCACCTGGTCCCAGAATGACGACATAAAAGAAAGCCATCCACCATCCATCACTACCAGTATTAGGCTATCAAATGATTGGTTAGCTTTCTAGTTAGCTGTGTAAAAAATAACAACAAACTTAGCTGTTTAAAACAACATTCACTTATTAGTTCACAGTCTGTATGTCAGAAGTCCAGGCCTGGTATGGCCGGGCTCTCCCATCCAGTCCTACATGCAAGGCTCAAATCAAGGTGGCAGCTGGCCACATCCTCATCTGAAAACTTGTCTAGGGAAAGGTCAGCTGCCAGCTCCCGCAGGCTGTTAGCAGAACTCAGTTCCTTGCAGCTCTAGCACTGAGGTCCCTGTTATCTTGACGGCTGTCAGCTGGACGCTGCTATAAACTGTTGGAGGTGACCCTCATTCCTTGCCGTGTGGCCTCCTCCATCTTCAAATCCAGCAATAAAGAATCTCGTTTGCATCAAACCTTCTTGCACTTCAGATCTTCAGATTATGTAAAACATGTACATGGGGTGGTACCTTGGGGCCATCTTAGAAGTCTGTCCACCACAATGATAAGAGCTAAACGTCCATTGTGCTGAGACACTGGATTTTGATGTTTACATTTGTTTCAGTGGCCAGCATAACTCAGACCTCCCATTGGTTGTAAATGAAATTTTGAATTCAGTTTATGGCTATGAAGAAATGAAGCAAAATAGGTCATATTAAATCCTAATTCAGTATTCTAATGTCAACAAACATGCATTAACTATTTATTATGACCCAGCCACTATTATAAACACTGGCAATCTCAGAGATTAAGAAGACGTCGTATTCCTATAGGCAATACTAATAACATGGTTAAGAGTCAAAATATGCAATAATAATTGTTAAGCATTTTCAATTGTCTAAGACCTATCAGCCACTCAGATATTGATTTTCCAACTGTGGATGGGGAAAATGAGCTATGCACAAATGCCAACAATTTAGACCGCAGAATATTAGAGATGGAAGGGGTCTTAGAGCTAACCTAGAAAAACTACCTACGCAATGTGAAATTTTTATCTGAAATATGCCTGAGAAGTACATTTAAAATTTCTCCTTGAACATGTTTAGTCTCTAATTTACTATCTCACTAATTAGTACGGTAGAGATAGTGTTACAAACTCACACACCCAAAGGCTCCAAGCAGGTTAAATTAATGAAAGAAGTGAACTGGGTGTAAGAGACAATAGGGATTGTAGAAGACTCTGTGGCAAAGTAGAAATCACATGCCCAGTCTATAAGGAGCAGCAACTATCTAGCTTCAGATGATAAAAAATTCCTAAGAAAAAGTTATTCAACTATCAACTGTGGGTAAATCCTACTTCCTTTGCAGGTGGGCTGTGACCAGCATTTACTTACTTTTACCAGAAATGGGCCTGGTAAATGAGGTGGGTGGTCAAAGCAGGTCCAGTACTATTTTAGTAAAAATAAATAAACAACTAAAAGTGCTACCCTAAAACAGTTGTTCTTAATCTTGACAACACATTGGAATCATCCGGCATAATTTTAATGCCAATTTCCAGGCCACATTCTAGAATAATTACATCAGAATCTCTGAGGGAAGGGTCTGTTCCAGCATCAGTGTTTTTCAAGGCTCACTCCCCACTTGATTCCAATGTGTAGCCAAAGTTCAGAACTACTGATCTAAAATAAATGAGCTTTTTTGAGTGTGAGCCTCACAAATTCCAAATCCTATACAAGTTCACAAAAAGGCACTGTGCAATGGTCAAGTGATAGAATAAGTCTTCCTTTGGAAAAGATTTTTTTTTAAAGTTAACAGAATGTCAGAGCTGGAAGTGATCTTAAACATTATTTATTGGGCAATTTTTCGTAAACTCCAGTGTACACACTCATCACCTACTGGTCTGTAAGCTGGTCAGGAGGATGGTCTGAGGACTGTCCCCTAGAAGCTTGTTATAGAAATGCAGAATCTCAGGCTCATTCCAGACATACTGAATCAGAGTCTTCATTTCATCAAGGTTCCCATGTAATTCATACACATGTTTATGGTCTGGTCTAGAGTACTTACGAGTGAAACAGGTCACAGAGGAGAATGGTAGATATTCATTTGCACCTAAACACGCTTAAATAAGTAATGCGATTTATTCTTCTGGTTATGAAGGTAACTAGTCACTTTTTTAATGTCAATCATCTGTAGAGCTCCAGATAATATTTTCTTTCAGACATGTCTTTCCTTTGTTATGCTTTGTTACATCATGTCATGGGGAAGGGGTGGCTCTTGTCATCAAGTCAGGGATTGATTTGGGCCAGAGCTAGTCTGGAAATCTAGTAAGACTCGGTGTTGTAGGCTGAATCTCCACTTTCCCAACCTGTCTACCCCCAATCCCACGCTCCCTCTACCCCCAATCCCAAGCTTCCCCAGTCCCAAATTCTTATGTTGAAGCCCTAAGCATCAGTACCTCAGAATGTGACTATCATTGGAGACAGGGTGATTAAGTTAAAATGAGGCCACTAGGATGGGGCACTCATGCAATAGGGCCTGTAACTTGACGAGAAGAGGAAGAGACACCAGGGGTGCAAACACAAAGGGATAACCATGTGAAGAGGCAGCAGGAGGGTGGCCATCTGCAAGCCAAGGAGAGAAGCTTCAGAAGACCTCATCCCTGCCAACACCTTGATCTTGGACTTCCAGAGTCCAGAAATGTGAGAAAATAAATTTCTGTTGTTAAAGCCCCTCAGTCTGTGGCACTTTTTCATAGCAGCCTTAGCAAACTAAGCCACTCAGTCTACCTGTGTTGTAGGGTACGGCCTTCCGTAACTTTCAGCTGACAGCCTAACTGGTCTTTGCTCCTCAGTCCTTGAAAGGATGCTGGAGATCCTTAGATGTCTCAGTGTACCGCTTTTGTACTGGGCCTCAGCTTCAGTGTCTGGCAAATGTCTTTAGAGACAGACCAGCCGTGAGTTTGAGTCCCTTCTGTTCTCTAAGTTTGTCATTTCAGCTACACATGAAAACCAGAATCTCTGCTGGGTTCTGGGCCGGGCAGCTGCCACCTTGTGTTTAGCAAAGACAGATGCTCAGACTTCTAGCTACAGAGAGAATCCGTAATCGCCCCCAGGTGAGAGATGGCTTTTTAGTCCCTCATTGTCAATTCAACACTCCCTCTAGGGCTGTGGCTCATGCCTGGTTTTGGTTCCTTTCCCTGGTTTCCTAAACACTGTGAAACCGTGGGAGGTTTCACTCTGCTTTATATAAGCTTTTGGCCTGGTTCTTTCGCCTCCTGTCAAGGTCAGGATTCAGCGATTCTCTTCTGAGAAAAAGTGCCCATTGATTTGAGGTCCCTGAAGTCTCAGTTTCTCAGTCCATCCAACACAACGGCTGAAAGCTCTGTTACTTTCTCTTCTTCTAAGGAGCAGCAGCCCCGTGTCCAGGCAAATGCCTGTTCTTCAACCTACTCTCAGAATCACCAAATGCCCGAAGAGGAAAAGTCCACAGGCTCCTGATAGCTCCACTCTGAAACGTCCTCCTTTCTCTGGAATTTTAGTTTCGCATGTTGTTATTACTGTCACAGCTTGATGATGTTTTCAAACGTGATTTTTATAACACGTTCGGCTTGTTTCTAGGTGGCGTCAGACGGAGCACTGCTTGTTTCAACTGCCACATCCTACCCAAACTAACCTTTGTAATATCTGAAAGTTATCGCGAAGCTAAGGGATCTTCCAAACGTGATTAAGAGGTGAACAATGATACTCAACAGAATGTAGTAGCTAAATATGATCAGAGAGGGCAAAAGATGTCATTACATGTTGGGCTGTCTGTTAAGTCTTCGATACACCAGTTACAAATGGATAACTACAGGTAGTTGTCTTCATAAAAGCAGAGTTAACCCTGAAGCCTGAGCACTAACTAAAAATAATCCAATAATTATTGAGTGTGATGTGCTATCTTAATCTTTACCAGGTAAACGTGATCACCTTTCACATGTCAAAACATATTATGCAAATGATATACACAAGAACATTCTAGAGATTCCCAAGCCAAATGAGAGAACATTCAGAAAAGTGTAAGCACTCTTAGTTTAGATGCATCTAACCGTAGGAGTTTTCCATTTCTCTAAGGCAATGGTGGTCACACCACAGCCCTCTGGTCACATCGGTCCCTTTATGTTTAATTGGTGGCCTTTTAAGGCTACTAATTTCACTATATGAATACACCATTATGCTAACTTCTACCGGTCATATAGGTGTCATGTGGTTCTTTAAGTTAATGGTGACAGCAAATGTGCTCCAGAGTCACGTAACTCTGGGTATCCCTGCCATTACCCACATTTTATTCCATTTCCCTTTCCAAGAGAGTCACTGAAAGATACAGGCTCGACTGAAAATAAGAGATGCTAAAACTGAGGTCTAGTTTTCATGAAGTCAGAGAGGTCTCTCTACCTCTGTTCTGAGCATAAACTCTTCTGCCTTTCATACTCTTTACCTCTGGAGCCTCCTGAAAGGGACACTAGCCTGGGAAAGGCAGCACTGGTCAGACCCCATCAGGTATCTTACACTGCATCTCAGAGTCAAGTCTTGTCCTGGGCACTTACCTAAAACAAATAGGACAAACCTCCAAAGAGCTGTACAATTTAAAAACGAAACTTTTTTCAGTGTTAATAGATATTTAGCTATTTTTAAAACTGAGGTAAAGAATAAAGGACTTCTCTGCACTGCAGAAACAGAATCTAAAAATGTGTTTTAGAGGCACTGAAGACATTAACTAATAATTTGCTAAACAGCTGCTCATTATAAGTTGAGAATTCTATTCCTGCTGACTTCCAAAGCCTCACATGAGAATATTATTAACATTTCAATACACAGAGCATTCGACTCAAATGTATCCATATTAATAGATTTTTGGTCAGGTTAAACCTCCATTACTGCTTTCATTCCGCTTCCTCTATTTCTCCACAACTCCAATATACAAAAATAACTGTACCATCATTCTGAAAAATGGAAAGAGAGTCAATGGGAACTGATCTCTTGATCCCAGCACTAGACCTAGGTTGAATATGTGCTACCCTAGAAAGAAATAATACAAACTTATAATTGATAAATAAGGATAATGGAATCAAAGGAAATAACTATACTTCCTTCACCTATGGGTTAATTATTTCAGAGGCACGTGCATTAATTTTTTTTACTTGTATTATCTCACTCAATTCCTATAGTTCTGTGTTGTATTATTCTTGTTTGGCCCATTTTACAGATGAGAGAACTCAGTTTCAGAAAACTGGAGTAATTTGCTCACTTCAATAGCAAGTTACAGATCAGACATGAAATGGTCTGCTTTCAAAGTCTGCACCCCTTCCATGGTGGTGTGCCTTTCTGAGCCCCCGCTCGTGGTGGCTTTAATTGTCTTCCCTAGGGCTGCTTAATGAGTTTTAAAAACCAAAAATCTATTGGCCACAGGGAATAGAAACAGACACAGTTTATCACGTTGCCAGACTCAAAACCACCATCCTTAAGGTATTAACAGCCTCCAGTTAAGACCACAGTCATGAGTTAATGAACGAGCCTTTAGACAGAGAACAGTGATATCTACACAAGCACATGTCTATTACTCTGTTGCTCAGTGAAAGTCATTAGTCCCAGCACTATAAGGCTAAATAATTTCTAGGTAGCTTTAAAATAAAATTATTGCGATATCACTTAGTATTTTAAGAGATCATTTACAACCCAGGCTTTTGTAACCCCAGTCAAAAGAAGATCACCAAGCCCTGGGTAAAGATCAATTGATTTGTATAATCAACCCACAAAGCATATTTTTTGACAAATTGGAATATAATGGTGTATACAGGCACAGAGGGAAGGCTTTTGATGTAGCTATCCGATGAAGTGCTGTGTTCGTCTTCAGGCAAAACTGGGATAATTCAGCAGCTCCATTCTATCATCACCCTAGTTTCTTTCTCTATGGAATTCCACCAAAGTATCTAATAATTTATTCCATCATTGGGTCTGGGCACTGGCTGCACTTGAGAACCACCTGGAGAAGCTTTAAAAATTCGGAGGCATTATTTACACTCCTTTAAATAACCCATTTCTAATCACTCAGAGTTTTCACTGCTCTCTTCTCATTTACTCTTCAAACCTTATGAGAAAACTTCAAACTTTTCAAACCTTATGAGAAAACTGAGGCTCACACTTTCAGTACCTTTCAACCTGCCTGAAAACAAAATGTCAAGATAAGTAACTTTCTTCCCAGGTTACGGGGTTAGTATGTCAAAAAGCCAACGCCTCGACCGGAATCTTCTGTATTCCCAAACCAATGCTTTCAACACTGCTGTTGTCGTGTTGCCTGCAGCTCGGGCTGAAAGGATAGTACACTTCCACTACAGTGGACTGAAGACAATGTGGGCAAATTGAAACAAAGTTCGCAGTTTCCCCGCAGGGGGAAATGTGACTGTGGCGTCTCAAACAGGAACCAAGGATGGCTCTTCTCAAAGAAACATTATCATGCAGCGGCCAGGGTCTACTGCAGGACGCACTCAGTGTTGTCTTAAAAGAGCAAAGGCGTTAAACTGAATGCTGTGAGCTCTTCCTAGGAAGGTAATACTGATGAAGAACCCTGCCTGTATAGAAAAATGTATTTAACGTTTCTGAAGATTGATTTCCAAAATTGGGGATACGATCTCATTAAGTTGAGGTCACCTCATACTTTAACAGACCAGGTGCATACTGAATCCTGTGACATGTGAGTAGCAGCTGGGACACGAAATGCCTGCAGTTTAGGTCTTACTCAAACCCCAGATCAGCAGTTCTCTAATGGGGTCCAGTCAGGGGATCTGCAAAGTCAACACCATTTTCCTAATAATTCTAAGACAGTATTTTACTTTTTACTCTCATTCTTTCACAAATGTACAGTTGAGTTCTCCAGATGCTGCAAGAATTGTGATTTGCCTACAGACTGAGGCATGACAATGCAGTTCTCCCCTATTAATCACACAGTAAAGAGACTTACACACATGTAAAACAATGCCACTCCCTCAGTATATTTTTTTAGTTTTCCAAAATACAATTTATTTTCAAAAGCATGTAGTATGTATGTTAACATATAATGGGTTTATTATTTGCAATTGTAAGTGAATTAATAAATACTTTAAAAATTTCTGAGTTTCATTTCTAATGTAAACATCCATGATCATTAAAACCTACATAAACAGAAGCCCTTTGGGATTTGAGATAGCATTTAAGAATGTAAAAGAATCCTGAGACCAAAGGTTTGAGAAATACTGCTTCTTCCTCAACATCTGAGACTTGTGTTTCACATTGTCTATTTCACAATCTTACCATTGTTAACAAGATTTTTGCTGTAGAATCTCTTTCAGAGATGGATGTGATGTTTACTACATGAACCCACTGATCCAGCCCATCTGAATCCCTAGGGTTCCTTTAATTTGCGTTTCTCCCATCTCCCCGATGCCTTTGCCTATATTGATCTTCTGTCATTCTAAGTATGAGGGACATGGTTGCGAACAAGAAATAATCACTTCATAGACTTACATTCTAGCAACAAGAAGAGATGGAAAATATCAAAATGGGTAAATTAGTAAGTATGCATGGAAGTAAAATAAGGTAAGGGAATAAAGTGTTAATTGGATGGGGGTATTTTACATATAATGGTGAGGGTGAATTTCTCTGAGCAGATGACTTTGATTAAGACCTGCTAAAGAAGAGAAGCCAGTTCAGAGGAAAATAAGGGGGAACAGTGTTGCAGGCCAAAGCAACATCAAGTGCAAAGGCCCTGAGGTCACAGTGTCTGAGAAAAGTAGCTGAAGGAGGAAGAAAGAAGAGGGAGGTAGATTCAAAGGAAGGGAGGGCTCTGGGAGAGTAGAGTCCTCATTCTAATTACAATGGGAAACTCAATCAGGGTTTTGAGCCAAGAAGTGATGTGATCTTTTTCATGCTTTAAAAATACTACTCTGATTCTATACGGAGGACAGACTGCAGAAGGTCAAGAGTGGAAAGGGTGAACAATTAGGAGTCATTTGCAAATTAGAGTTTTATTACCATCACTTTACTTTTCTAGTGTCAGGCTCAAGCTAGGTATTTAGGCTTTAGAAGGATAATCATTAGGCTGCCTTGAGTCATTTAATTCATTTCTGAATATTTACAGAAAGCACTTTGATACTGACAGAGAAATAAAGTTAGTATATAAATTTCCTATATGTGTAATTACATTAATCTCTGAGGATAATAATGCTCAACTATCATAAGAATATTTGTGGATGAATAATTATTGAAATACATTTAGTACTAAACAATAAATGTACTATGTACATCCTATTTACATTATGGATATTAAAGAAGAGCACAGCTCTTGAAATAGAAGAATCTTCAGAAGAAGCATGCTACCTTAAAAGCGCGAAAGACCTCAATTCCCTGAAAAAAAAATTATAAACAAACTGAGTGATAACAGAATTATAATTACTAAAGAAACCCCTATGAATAGGATTGTTTATTAATGGATTCAGCGCTCCGGGCAGGTACCTGTGACAGTAGAATTTAGAGAATATCTTCATTGTTTCATCTTTGCATTTGAACCATGTCAGCAAGCAATGATTCAAAGACCCATGAACAGCAAATAATGATGGATGGACAGATCATAAAAAGGAAGAACAGCACCTTTAATTTTGAAACCAAACCCCTTCTTTCCAGCACAAGATACCTATTAACAGGACTTCTGAAAAGCATCTTTCCACATACGCACGATTTTACACATCATAGGGCCTGACTTAAAATACACCTTGGAGGAGTTTAGGATTAACATATACACACTACTATATATAAAACAGATAATCAACAAGGACCTACTGTATAGCACAGGGAACTCTACTCAATATTTTGTAATAACCTAAATGGGAAAAAAATCTGAAAAAGAATAGATATCTGAATAGATATCGGTATAACTGAATCACTTTGCTGCACACCTGAAACTAACAACATTTTAAATCAACTATACTTTAATATAAAGTAAAAAATAAAAAAAATACACCTTGGAAATCCAACTCTGGATTTTTTAAGTTAAAGCTGTGGAACATTCTTTGTCTGCACTGGAGCTGCCTGTGAGATGGCTCTTTCATTTTCTAATCAGTTTTTCTGTCTGTTTTAACCAAAGACACACACATCCGTATGCACACACACTTGCATTCAGTAAAGCAATTTGATTAAAACTATAACTATTCAACAAAGGCCAAAGTATTCCTATCCCTTCAAACCATTCAGAGCTTTTAAAATATATCTTCTCAGATGTCTAAGGAATTTACTGTCTCAAGGAGACATTTAAAACCTAGAATCTTAACGCTGAACTTAAACAGCTGGAGTGTTTCCGCCATTTATAATGCACGTTTGTGCTTAAGATGAGTTTACACTTGGTATTCTTGCTGCCTCAGCGTGTAGAGAGGCAGGCTAATTGGAGCTAATGAGTTCAGGCACTTAAGAGAGAACCATTTAAAACTAAGAGCACTAAGCTAAGTCCACTCACAGGGACAACAAGGGGCATTTTCATAAATTCTTTTTATCAAAAGTTGTGCTTTCACCTTTCCTACTTCTTAAAGTGAATTTTCCTTTGATACTGTCAGGAAGAAACTTGCAAACATTCTCAGATAAGGGTGCTCCTTCTTGGCACTGGATGAGACCACAGGTAAGGAAATTCAGGGACTTTAGTCATACTGGATAGCATTCTGCCTTTAAGAGCAGCGGGGTGCCACTGAAGGTCTAACAACTGGTTCTCAGAGGCTGGGGATGGGAGGAGAAGCTATGACTTATAGAGAGTGCCAATTTCGGTGGTGAAAATATTCTCACCCTGGCCCGCTACAAGCTACCACTCAGGATAACTGATCGTGTAGTTGGGAAGAGGTGTGGACGATCAGTTCTCTGGGGCTGACGGAAGCAGGCTCCGGCACCCCACCGTGGGGTCATGGCAGAGAAGTCAGCACAGCAGAGGTGCTTGAATCCAGGTCACCTGAGATCTCAGTGTGCCGTGAGCCTGACTACAGCCTGCTCAGGCATCTATTCCAGGAAGAACTGCGTGTAATAACCACTATATTACCATTAATAATTTGAAAGTAAAATCATCCTTAGTCTCATATCACAGGGAATAAAACCATATCTCAGAAGCCAACAATTTTTTTCTTTTTTTTTAATTGAAGTATAGTTGATTTACAATGTCGTGTTAGTTTCAGGTGTACAGCACAGTGATTCAGCTCTCTCTCTCTCTCTCTATATATATATATATATTTGTTTTCAGATTATTTTCTTCTAGGTTATTACAAAATATTGAGTATAGTTCCCTGCGTGATACCATAGGTCCTTGTTGTTTCATATTTTTTATGTAGTAGTGTGTATCTGTTAATCCCAACCTCCTAATTTATCCCTCCCCCTCCTTTCCCCTTTGGTAACCATAAATTTGTTTTCTATGTCTGAGAAACCAATGATTTTAATCAAGTTTAAACTCAGGGGAACGCAAATATCTGGCTAAGAGGTGACCAGTTCTATCTATTCAATCAGATTCCCAGTAGCTGCTGAGAAATTCTTTTAAAATCAATGGAAACTTTGGCCATGGGAAAGATGCAGAAACACACAAAGAATCTGGCTGACCAGAATCGGTCTCATGACATATCTGGGCTCCAGGGTCAGTTTTAAGTGCCCTGGTAGCTAGTATTGGGATGCTACAAAATGTTCTCTATCTTTAGAACCTCTGATTGTAAACTTTACAGGCCACAGACCATGTTATGTATTACTATTTAGGAAAGTATTTTTACTGAAATGTACCACAAAGTTGGGAGAAAAACCTAAGGTTGTCAGTACGTGTCCTAGTCCATAAACAGGCTTATTCATATCTAGGACTTTTATTAGAGTCTAAACTCTTAGGAAAATCTTCCATGAAGGAATTTTTAACAGTTGTTTCAATTAAGCAAGCAAAAATTTCTTTAAGGGAATTAACCATGCCAATAATTTTGCCTCCTTAAGAAAATCTAAAGTTTAGAATAGCTGTTTCGCACAAGTTTTATTTCACAGCTTATTCCAAACCAAGGTATACAATATGACAGTTTGTACTTACATTATCATGTTTCAGGGACTTCAGACAATTTTATATTTTAAAAAAAAGACATTTACAGCACCATGAGATATTGTTTTTGGCTTTTTTTTCACTTTCTTTAAAATAAAAAGGCAGGTAAATATGGCTGGACACTTAGTACAGGTTTTGTAATAATAGATTAGTAGCCTTCATAGGCATATCAATATTCATAAAAAGAGCTCGGAACAGAAGAGTATTAAATGTTATTCTTAAAGCAAAAGAGAAATATTTCTCAACGTCCTTGAGAAATGAATAGGAAACCTTATTAAAGGAGAAAAAGAAGAACACTTACAGTGAGGAAATTTAAGAAATAGAAAAAACGGCAGATCGTATCTGTCATCACAGAAACCCACTTCAGAGTGTTCTATCATTTATGAGCTAAGGGGTCTTGGGGTTAGAAAAGACATTAAAAATAATTTAATCCAGCAACTTGAAAAAGTATTTTGCAAAATAAAAAAATTTTTAATTTTTCCAGCTTTACTGAGGTATAATTGACCAATAAAAATTATACATATTTAAAGTATACAATGTGATGATTTGATATATACTGTGAAATGATTACTGCACTCGGGCTAATTAACACATCCATCACCTCATTTTGGTTACCTTTTTTGAGTGTGGTGAGAGCACTTAAGATCAACTCTTAGCAACTTTCAAGTATGCGAGAGGGTAGTGTTAATTATAGTCACCATGCTGTGCGTTACATCCCCAGAACTTCATCTTATACGTGGAAGTGGGTCCCCTTTGATCAACATCTCCCTGGTCTCACAATTAGCTCAGAACAAAATTAGGCCTAGGCCCAATGTTTCATTTTTCCTTAAAAAACTTATAAAATCGCAGACAAGTAGCCACAATGAAAACTTTGAAACACGGAGACAGATTATGGGGACCATCTCGGGTGCCTCCTGAGCATCCTGTCTGATTGGATCAGCTGGGGCCACACCTTTGTTCCCTGTGTTCCTGCTGCACAAAGCCAGGCTGTTGGGTCAGCACCATTGGGATCCTTTAGGAGCTTGTTAGAAATGCAGAAGCTTAGGTCCTGCCCCGGACTGTAAATTAGAATCTGCATTTCACAAGGTCCTCAGGTGATCCCCGAGTACATTAAGGTTTGACAAACCAAGACCGAAAGAATGTATTCTTTCAAAATGGAGGAGAGGTTGTTAAATGACCAAATCTTTCCTCTCCATCTTTTAGTTTTCAAATGTTTTTGTAGAAATCAAGAAGGCTGGAAAATAGTAGTACATTTAGTTAAAATATATAAAGATATATGATGTTACATTACAATAAAGTTCTCATATATAAGAGAAAAGGATTTGTACATATACACTCTAAAATTCCACAGCATAACTGCATGATCTTGTGGTTATTACAGGTACTAACTTCACTGTTTTTTGTTTGGTTTTGTTCTGTTTTTGAATGCATACTGCATTGAGGCAGTTGGTGAGCTGCATTCAAATACACAATGGATAAATTCTCTAGGGAGCAACCACACCTATGGCAACCGCTCCCCTGAAATCCCACTAGAAGTTTGGCCTCCGAAGACCTCCCAAGGATGATGCCTGTAACTCAGGCATTAACTCTGATTAATGCTCTGTCTGCTGCTTCCTGGGAAAAAATGCAGGAAAAAAAAAGTCTCTCTAAGGATCCAAGAATTCCCAAAGCAGCTGGGGGAGTTATAAAAAGAAAGGCATCCGACCATTTCCATGGGAGCTTCTTCCCTTCTCCCATTTTCTTTATTAATAGCAACTCAGATTAAACCTTTCAGCAGCAAAAACAAAAAATTCTAGTGAACTGGTTCCTAATGTTTGCTTGGGTACAGGATGCTTCTCTTCTCCAGCTTCAGCTCTGGTCCTGTTCATTTTTTTTTAGTCCCAAATACCTTGTGTTAACTCCTCACCTCATCTATCTTACTCTTTAGAGTTCAACTGTTAACAGCAGCACTGATTTTCTTGCTCGTGACACCAGGTTTCTCACGTATACCTTAAAAATGGCTTTGCTTTCCATATGCCAGAAGTGAAGAAATACGCAAATCTAATGGACATTTACTGTATATTCACATTTTATGTTATGCTAGTCATGTTAACTTCTCTGCCACTAGAATGCAATCTGAAATTTAAAAATAGCACCTTCAGGGAGATCAGGGCTCAGTGCTTTGTGACCACATAGAGGGGTGGGATAGGGAGGGTGGGAGGGAGACACAAGAGGGAGGGGATATGGGGATATATGGATACATATAGCTGATTCACTTTGTTATACAGCAGAAACTAACACAACATCGTAAAGCAATTATACTTCAATAAAGATGTTAAATAAATAAATAAAAATAGGGCATTTAAATACCCTTGAGAGACAGGCAGGATCAATTATCAAACTGTAGAACATGGAGAATGGAGAGTCAATTGACTTTTTAAAAGTCGTTTGTCTATTCTTAGCAGAAAGAAAACTGCATAATCTTATGTGCATAGTTTAATATGTACAGATTAACACCAGTGTAACCACCACCTCTGGAAGAAATGCAACTTAGCCAGTAGAAAACCTCCTTTTTGAGCTTCTTCCTCAATACAACCCCTACCTTTTCCACCAAAGATAACCATTGTCCTTTTGTAATGATTTCCTTTTTCTTCCTTAAGAGTATTACCACTAAAGAATGCATGCCTAAACCAAAAAATGAGGGCTTTCTTCTTACCTACATTTTCACTTAATATAAAATACATAAATACTTTACAAGTCCCTTTGTGTTGCTTTGTTTACTCAACCATTTTTTTGTAATTTATCCAAATTGTTGCATATAGCTAAGGTTCATTTATTTTCATTGCCAGATAGCAATTTATTGTATGACTATACCACAATTTATTTACCCCTATTATTCTTGATGAATATTTGGATTATTTCCAGGTATTGGCTGGGATGAACTGCTGCTGTGAAATTCTTCACGCGTATTCTGGAACACACCTGCAAATCACTTTCTAGGATAATTACTCGGGAGAATTGCTGGGTCTTTTGAGATCACATCTTTCACTGAACTAGAATGCTAAATTGTGTTTCAAAATGGTTGTAGCATTTACCTCCAACTGTATGAAAATCTCACATCTTTATCGATACTTGAAATGATTCGATCTTTAAATTTTTGGCCAACAGCTGATACGTAATTATATCTCATCATAGTTTTAATTAACATTTCTCTGTTTAATAAGGCTGAATCCCAAATGTTTATTGGTCATTAGATTTTTCTCTTTGGTGAAGTGCTGGTCCAAATCTTTTGCCTTTTCCCCCTATAATTATAATAATTTGCCTTATTTTTATTGATTTGTAGGTGTCCTTTATAGATTTTATATATACAATAGATCTTAATCCTTTGTAATTTATAAGTGTTGCAAATGTTTCCTCCTTTCTATAACTTGTCTTTTCATGGTATCTGTTCCACCTGACTCTTTTAAATGTTCATATTTGAAAGCATTATGACAAGGTGAGGAAAAAGGAATATATAACCATACATGTCTAAAAGACATCTCAAGGATGTATCTAATAGCATTATCTCCAATTTTGCATTCTGGAAGCAGTGTGTCAGCACTTACGTACCTGCTTTCAACTATGTCATCCTAAAGTTGCCTATGTGTCACTTTGCATATGTTTTCAGGAGTGTCCATACGTGTCTGAAACCTTCCCCGCCATAGAGCCCAACACCTAGATACTGACCTATATATAACAAACACTCTAATTTCAAAAATCCAGTTGATTAAGTGCCACATGACAGACTAGCCATCCAGTTGTCCGAGGAGTTTATAATTAAAGGCAATTTGGCAAGAAAATAACTGCCCTGCTTAGAAATCTGCTCCTTTGCCTTGACATAGGTCCTACTAATGAGTGAGTTGTTATTTTTCCTGCTTTTCAAATTCAAAAGAGTAAGGCTCTCAAAGCCTTAATGCCTCATAAGTACTAAGTATTTGCTATTAATTTATTCTGATTATCACAAGCCATTAAAAAAAAAAACAACCTTGCATTTCAAGATCCTAGTTTCCATATGTTGGAATTTGTGTCAAACGTGCCAGATCCTTTTTGTTCCTCCACCCTTTCCCGCCTTGGTCATCCGCCCCTGGGGGCTGAGCTCTGTGGAAGACATGAAGGGACTTCCTTGTCCTCTGGCTTTTAGCTGGGTTCTCATGGTGGGGACCCTGGCGGCAGGCTGGAGGGCCCAGAGGGGGAAAGGGAGGTTAGGAAATGACCTCGGCTTCCTTCCTGTGAGGTAGCTTCTGGTGGCTGTGCCCCTTGACCAAACTGGCTGTGAATGAAAAACACTGCCTACCATATCCATAAACAAAGGCTGTTGCAGCCGTCAAGCCATCCCATTACAGCTGCCTGGAGGGTGAGCCCCGAGGAAACTCAGGATGGAGACAAATGGGTTGCAGGACAGCCACTGCTAAGCCCTCCACCAAAGCAGCCACCCCCGACTGTGCACCCTGAGGGGATTCAGGATGGGGAAAAGCAAGATGCTGGCCCCAGACAGTGAGGTGCATACCCAAGGAATGATTTCAGTGAGCCCAGACTCTTGCATCTTCCCATACATAGAAAAGGTTAAATTCCTTAACTTGGGCTACCTGTTTTTCTTTAATTAACACTAAGCTTTTGATTCCAACTCCTGGTCTTTGTTGCAAAAGCTCCCATATATCCTGGCTCCCCCCTTGCCTCTTTGGAACAGTCTCTCAGAGGTATCTGAGATGCTGTGTCCTGGGCTTGAAGTCCTCAGAATGTCCGCCGAATAAAACATAATTCTCAACTTTTAGGTTGTACAATTTTCTTCCAGTCGACATGACCTTCTTTACTCAAGTCTCTATTTTTTGGAAACTGTTCCCCGCCTTGTTTCTTTCAGGCCTAGGAATGATAACTGCTCTACCATTATTAAACCAGTTTACTGCACTACTCTTTGTGGTTCCACTTTGCAAATAGTCTCTTTGTAAATAAACCCTCCTGGAATTATCCTAATTTGCGAGCGCCATGTGTTTCCTATTGGGACTATGACTGATACAGACTTAAGAGTCATGCTCGTGCGCAAAAAGAGAAGCAAAACAAAGCATTAAGGTACAGTCCTGTAAGTGCTGCTTTCCTGGGCTCCTGTCTAACGCACATAGAAGCACAAATACTCTTTTCTTTCTTTCTTTCTTTCTTTTTTTTTTGAGTACTCTTTTCTATGGAGCTAACGGAAGACTCAAGGAACACAAAAATTATGTTGGGCCTTGGGAATATAACAAATAATGAAGAACAACAATTATTCTCCCCCTTGGAAGGATGGGTTTTTTTTTAACAGGACTAGGTTGTAGACCCCAATCATTATCTGCTAGCTGGATAGCATTCAGGGGTTTGGTGAAAAGCACTTCCCTCACACAACAATTCTTTACACCCTCTTGCTTACGTCATTCATTCTCACCTCCACATCTTGAAACTGAAAGGGGACATTACTTAGTGAAGGGAAGTGAATTATGCTTCAAGTGACCCCCATACATCCTGGCTTTGAACTTCATTCAGAGTTTTTTTTTTTTTCTTACTGTTTTTTTCTCTTTCCCTAAAGAAAAAAGGCAGTTCCACTGAGGCTTATCTATCTATTCCCCATTGCATAGATTTCTTATTTTCTCATGCTTTGATATAATATTAAATAACAAAAATGTCTCCTCTTATTTGTAGTTCATGCAAAACAAAAAAGCAATTATTAAACTGGAAAAAAGAAACAAATTATAATTAGCTACATGAATAAATACCTCAGGATGCTACAAAGAAATATTTTTATTTCTCAGCTACAAGGCTGTCTTCTTAAGGAAAAGCCTTATTATTTATGTACTTTAGAAATGAAAGTCTCTCCATATACACACTACTATATAGAAAATAGATAACGAATAAGGACCTACTGTATAGCATAGGGAACTCTACTCAATACTCTGTAATGACCTATATGGGAAAAGAATCTAAAAAAGAGTGGATATATGTGTATGTATAACTGATTCAGTTTGTTGTACAGCAGAAACTAACACAACACTGTAAATCAATAATACTTCAATAAAAATTTTTAAGGAAAGAAATGAAAGTCTCTCAAACTAGGGTATATTTAATACCACAAAAAGCACATCAAACAGAGGAGAGATTTTCTTAACTGAAATTACTAACTGGAAATACATAAGGTATAGTATCTGGTAAAGAGAGGAGCAGAGGGGGGCCTTTTCCTACCTGTTCACCTATAGGGAAGGCAGTCTAAATTCCACTGGAAAAAGATAGGAAGGCTTAGTTTGAGGATCCCTTATTTCCCAACTTCCTAGATGCTGTAGCAGGTAGCGGAGGCAACAGTGGATAGGAGAGGGAGCCACTATATGAGTAAGAATCTTCCCCTTCCTTAAAACCACGACCCCACGTGGGGTCCTTCTCTCTATCCTGCCAGTGCAGAGAGGCCTTGGGCTCTATGCTTCCTGTCTGTTAGCCATCAGTGCGACTAAACAGGAAGTGATCTGAAGGCTCCCTAAAGCAGGCATCAAATCATGGAAGAATTTTTTCTAATAGGTCTTTAAATACCACCTGGAGAGGAAAAAAGAACTGCAGCTCTTTTGTTTTCTCATCTCCAGTCCTAAAAATTACCAAGACAGCTAAAAATTCACAGTCAAAACCTTACACTCCAGGAACTTAAAGTGCAGTTCATAATGCATTTGACATTATTTTACTGGAGCTTCTGATGATAAAATTTAAGTTACACTTTTTAAACAGAAAAACACTCTACAGGTTCTACTGTGCTTACTAGTGAATATGTAAATACACTTATTTGACTGGAAAAGATACTTTCATCTCTCCCTTGACCTCACTGATTACTTTTTGAAAGCAACAATTGCTCTAAGTCAATGCTATTTGGTACCTAATTCAACACTACATTTATTATTTCTAAACAGATGTGATAAAACATACACATATTTTATTTTAAGGAGTAGATCAGGCTTAAGAATGTCCCCAAATATAGAAGTTACATCACTTAAGTTATACTTTATGCAAGTAATCGAAGTATATGCAGACAATAATCTTATACAGTCGTGTTTTATTTCTTTTGGATCCTATGTAGATGGGAAAATATGGTAGTAATGCATGGACATTTAAGTCAATAACATCTAGCTCTGAATCCCAGTAGCTGTGTGACCCTGGTTAATTTACTTAATATGGCAGACAGACCTCAGGGTGTCTCTCATGATCCCAGCTCCCTGGTGTTCCTGTCCTTTATAATCCCCTTACCTTCAGAGGAGACAAGACCTGTGACTTGCTTTTAATCTAGAATATGGCAAAGGTGATAGAATGTCACTGTTAAGAT
The DNA here is from genome assembly GCF_963455315.2 of Globicephala melas. Taxonomy (NCBI): domain Eukaryota; kingdom Metazoa; phylum Chordata; class Mammalia; order Artiodactyla; family Delphinidae; genus Globicephala; species Globicephala melas. Next base: position 117,258,122 of record NC_083318.1, on the reverse strand, counting down.
TGTTACATTACATGGCAGAGGTGATAAGATGTCATCCTCTGATTATATTACTTTACGTACAACACTTTCTTATCAGACTGTAAGATAATAAATATGTATCATTTGAATTTGCTAAATTTGTGATAATTTGTCATACACTTTCTAATCCTCAGATTCCTTACATGTAAACTACAAATGATAGAACCTCCCAGAGTAGCTGTGAGCATTAAATGCAATTCTGTTTTCAACACATACTCCCAGGATCTGGCTCACAGAAAGCTCTTAAAAATCAGTAGTAACATTATTACTCCTTGTATCCTAGAAAATTAAATCTCACAAGAGTGAATATAAAAAAAGGCCTTAGGAAGAGGTGAGTTCTACTAATGTCAATTGAAGATGCAATCAAATAGAGTACTGATTAACCAAGAACTTGACAAATTTAATTTTATTACATCCAATGTCTGGAACTGTACTAAATAAAATTGAGAAGGAGAAGAAATTGGCCTTGAGTACCCTCCCTTTATCGTTTCAGCCCTCCCTACCTTCTTCCCACCTCTCTCAGTTCTTAGGTGCTTGAACTTAGTAGCCGTGTATGCCGAGAATCAAGGAATCTAGTTTAAGGCAGGGATGCTTATAATAGCTTAAGCTGCACAAAAAACACAATTGCCTCTTCTGCAAAATATAAGAATTGTTGCATATTTGCAAAAGGAGTTTTGCCAACTCCTTTTGCAAATTAAAATTACAGGGAAATGTTTATAAGAATATGAACATTTTCGTAATATAGAGCAATTTCAAAACAGACTCCACGCATTTTATATAGAAAAATTTTGCCAAAAAAGCATTCGTGTTTCTTAATAGCAGTCTGAAGTATCTTGCTTACTGCCTTGATCTCTGACGCTAAGCTTTATTTACTACTCTCATTTTGACTTCAGATCATTTTAATTACCAATAAAAAGCAAGCACCAACACAGAGTGGATTGTTACTTATGTGGATGCTTTTAAAGCTGGAATAGTTAGTGGCCTCATTCCAAAGGTTCTAAAAACGATTTTATAAGTGAACACTGCCATAAAAAATTTGGATAGGGCTTCCCTGGTGGCACAGTGGTTGAGAGTCCGCCTGCCGATGCAGGGGACACGGGTTCGTGCCCCAGTCCGGTAAGATCCCACATGACGCGGAGCGGCTGGGCCCGTGAGCCATGGCCGCTGAGCCTGCGCGTCCGGAGCCTGTGCTCAGCAATGGGAGAGGCCGCAACAGTGAGAGGCCCGCGTACCGCAGGAAAAAAAAAAAAAAAAAAAAAAAATTTGGGTAAAAACCTGTTGTTAGTGGAGAAATGTGAAGCAAAGAGTAACTAGAGCTTTAAATGTGTCAAGTACAAACCAACATCATTACCTTAAAAGTTTAAAATTTCATTCATCCCTCAGTTTCATTAGAAGAAAAACCATCTGTAAGAATGTGACAGATTTCATTTCTATGGTGTCAGCTCAAACATCTGAATTAGAAGAAATTTCAATACTAGCAGCATAAAAGCCTATAGGAAACAATTTTGTGATCTCAGTTTATTCCTATTGAATAAACAGGATGTTTTCCAGTATAACCAAACAGGTGCCACTGAAATTGATATCCTAAGTAGTAAATTAACCAGGGGTCTCAAGAACTGAGTAGACTATACAGCCCATTCTAAGGGATGTATTTCACATTATGTAGTGACAGAGATATCGATCTTCTAGAGATGAAGGGATAGACAGATATAGGACATTTATTTAATGGATTATATGAATATCCTTTGCTTCTGATTTCACATAAATCTCTATACCTGTGAGGGCTTAAAAGATACCTAGAAGTTTATAATAAATCAAACTAATATTGGCCTTTGACTAAACTGGGGAATTGGAACTTTGCCTGTTCTTTTAAAATATGAATTCCATGATCAGAGTTCCTAGGCGATTGGACAGAATAATGACTAACAGCTCCAAACCACCCCAAATGCCTTTTACTTACCCTATATTCTGATTTATTTATCTCCTCATCAACTGGAATGCTGATGAAGTTCAATACTTAGTTATTAGTGACAACTTAGCCACAAATTAATTGTGAATTTGGTCAAACCACTTAATCTCTTTGACCCTTTGTTTGTCTCTATTAAAAGAGAGGAACCATGTCCTTTATCCTTTTCCTTTGCTTAGGGCTCAGAAGCAATAACGCATGTGAAAACACATTGAAAACAGTAAGGCACTAGACAAATTTAACACAAAATTACTATAAATATTAATATTACATTTCTAGCCCTAGATAGCTCATTGAGTATCACTTTTGCTAAGTAATAAGCTGCAACTTAATAACATTTGTTAACAATGAGATTTCCTGTACTTCCAAGATGTCACCATTTAGCCATTTTTAATATTGAGTGTACTCCGCTTATCTTTCTAATAATGCCTATAAATTAGTTTTAAACCATTCACATTCTCTAAAATAACCCCTTATTTGCGAAGAATAGCATTCTTTTAAAGAGAAATAACCACAGAAATAAGAAAAAAAAACTTTGCAGGTGGAAAAGAGAACATTATTCTTAACAGTGAGATACTCTAGCCAGATCCAGACTGCAAAAAAGGGAAGCTAAAGGGGAGGGAAAAAATATATATATATATTTACAAAATTTTATATAATGTATATATATATATTTTTTTTAATTTATTTTTTTTGCGGTACGCGGGCCTTCACCGTTGTGGCCTCTCCCGTTGCGGTGCACAGGCTCCGGACGCGCAGGCTCAGCGGCCATGGCTCACGGGCCCAGCCGCTCCGTGGCATGTGGGATCTTCCCGGACCGGGGCACAAGTCCACGTCCCCTGCATCGGCAGGCGGACTCTCAACAACTGCGCCACCAGGGAAGCCCTATAATGTATATTTTATATAAACAGCTTTATAGGTCCATTACCCAAGCTACAAGGTTTATTAGCAACTCAAAGGATAGCATCATAATGGGAAATGTAGATGTAGCAAGTTTTAGTAGCTCAAGTAGCTCTGCACAATCATACAACTTCTACAAGGTATAAATTTACATGAATGGAAAAAAATATCAGAGCAAGAACATCTACTGCTTTTCCAGCAACACACTCATCAGTCATCCAAGAAATAAGGACATCGCTTTGTTTGACAATATGATAAATGCTCATATCACTTAAGATGTTGATAGTTTTTCTTTAAAATATAAAGATGTAAAATAATCCTCAATTTCCACTTTTTTGACATTTTGTGTCACTCAGTTAGTATGCAACAATATTTTCTCTAGGTGGAGTATTTAAAATTAAACATTGTTCTCTTGTTGTCTATTATGTCATTTGATTTGTATATAAGTGCTTTATAAGTATTCCTTAAATTATTCTAAGCTAAATGCTTGGTCCTGCTTATTTCTATGAAGTCTTAAATTCACAACTTAATAACATTTAAGTGCACCAAACTCACTTATATTTGGGGAAATATGCACAATAAAAAAATCTTTATGGAGGCAGCTATGCATTGCAGAGTCATAACATTATTCTTTAACAGAGGAAGAGATGCTATATAGCAGCAGATGTATTATACTTATGACTAATTAGAGTCTATTACAAGACACACTGTGGGTGACAGATCTCTAGAAAAAGAAGCCATTTTTTGATATGAAGGATCGAAATTCACTGTCATAGAATTATTTCCTGATTTTTTTAAAAAAAAGCCAGAGTGGGGGAAAGTATTGTTGAAAAATAAAGCATTTGAAAGACAGGGACAAGAAGAAAGATTTAGAGAACAATGTACACCATACATTCACAGAGGTGTGACAGGAGCCTTCCAAATGCCAGGAGTGGATAAAGGGATGTGGTTACATCACTCAATGTGCATGGCCTTTTGGACCAGGAACGGTACACATGTTTACTTGGTGGGACATTGAAATATAAATCACAGCCATATCTGAGCAGAGGTATGTAATTCATTTAATTCAAGTCTCACTTAAATGGTCTGGTTCCCATGAATTCTGGTGGTCTTCGTAGGAAAACAGAGTCACAGTGATTCACACTTGACTTAATATAACGATGACCAAAAGAACCAGAATAATCAAAGGAAATGGCTTATGTTGCCATAGATTTAGGGCTTATAATTGTCCATTCTCCCTACAATTGCTAATATTTCACCTTCTTAGTGTGTACCTAGCTTAGGAAGGGGACCTTTGAATAAATGGCTTCTAGATCTTTCTTTTTCTATTGGGCAAAGTGGTTATCCTCTCAGTTGTCCACCTCAGTTTGCTAATGTAAACATACAGTTGCCACTAAGTCATGCAGATACAGTCACAACAAGGAGGAAATGGGATTGTAGAAATGAACAGACAGCAGTAGCTCGAATTTATCAGACAACATTATCATCATCTTATGTGGTGCTGAACTGGGCACGTAATTTAAATAGACATGGTCTCTGCAGCTCAGGAGTTTATGAACTAAAACATAAATAGCACACTCTTGTTCCTTTCCAACAAGCGAACGTAGATCTGCCCTGTGGGCTTCCTAATTAAATCCAATCATTAGGACTCTAAGACAAACTGGTCATTACCTTTATTCCATTTCACTTTTCTTCTTTTTGACTCTTGCCCTCTATTACTCCATAATTTAAGGAGGCTTTGGGAACAAGAAGGCTTATAGAAGGATTCAAAAAGGCAAATATCCTCAAACATTAAATAGCATGAAACAGTAGAAGCCAAAATGAGACTAGAAAAAAGTGACACATTGATGAAGTGGAAAAGGATAAAAGTCTCTTTCATAAGCCAAATTAGCACCCAAATAAACAAAGGAGGTAAGAGATAGTATCTGGACGAAGAATGATAATCAAAAAGTGTAAATTAAGGCCAAGAACAGAAAAGGACTCAAGAATATACAAAATAACAATAAATAATAAAACAATAAAAGAAGGCTTGGGAGCTCTTTAGCAAAATAAATTTCCCTAAATGGAATTATGGCTCTAGCAACTCAGCAAAAAATACCAAATTAAGACAAACATTAAGTAATTCAAGCCTACCCTAACTAAATGATTGAAACATTTGGCTTAAATTGGAATCTTTCAATACTTTTTAACATAAAGGTGCAGTGTTGAGTAGCAGTAGCCTAAAAGTGCTGAATAATGACATTTTAAGAGGCAGAGCAAGTTCCACAAATGGAGACCTCTCTACTTGAAAGGACACAAAAGGTGGTGCCTGGTAGTGCCAACCACACACACAGTCATGGACCAAGTTCAGTTTCATGACCAATCCAGATGGACTAGGTAAAGATACCAGGCTTAATTAAATTCTATAGTTGCTTTAATTTTCATTTCCCTTTGTGTAGCTATAGCCTCAGCCCTCCCTTATAAGAATGTTGAAGCAACCTCTCTGTAAACTAGTGTGTGATCTTGAAATGCCTAGATCCTTAAAATGGGAAGAAAAAATGAGTTATGATTTTTAAATTTCATAACGTTTAATGCCATTCCATTGTATGTTCATAGGGTGAATAACGTATTTTTCAAATTAAGTCAATGGGTACTTAAATTTAAATTAAATGATTGATGTCACTTTAATTTCAACTTCAAAAGATATTCAACAAATATCTATTGAATATTTATCATGTGCCAGCCACCGGGACAAATATTCTTCACCTAACAGCTTACTAGGGATGACGTAAGGAGAGTCTTAGAGAGTCAGGGCTAGTGTGTATTAGTTTTTCAGATGAAAGTGCTAAATACATTCCAATTACCTGATTATTATTTGGCCAGTGGTCTGAGGGGAAAGTACAGCCCTTTTCATTGTGAAGCACTATCAGTATTGCATCGCGGCTGACGCACAGAATGAAGGTTGGAGCAAGCCAAATGAATACTGGTTTGAGGACCAGCCTCAGGGGTCAAAAAATTTCACAGTGAAATTAATTTATTCATCCTTAGCTGAATTAGCAACGATGCTATTATTTTCATTTAATTTTCAAATTGGAAGTATCAAAATGAAAAATATTAGCATTCAATAAACACATTATTAAAAAGAATCCATTAATTAAAATATCTGAGCAAATCATTTCTATGTGACATTTCTCCTGAGACCTCTCTGATATCAGAATATAAAAGACTGAAAATGAAATATGAAAGCATTTATGAGATGGGGAGAGAGTGCACTAGGAGAATTTTTTTTTCTAGATTTAGGTCCATGTATGAGAGCAGAGGTGGTTCAGAAAAGGGGACAATCTCCTATAAAGAGTAGCAAGGGTCACTGTACTCTCACTAGGAGGTTAAATATTCCCATCCTAAGTCACAACAAAATTTCCTGATACCATGAAGGAAAGAGAGGAGGAATCAGGGAACTATAATTGTCCGAAACATGACAGAACATCTCAATCTGACAATCTGCTGTATGATTATAAAACAAAATCATAGGGCTTCCCTGGTGGCGCAGCGGTTGAGAGTCCGCCTGCCAGTGCAGGGGATGCGGGTTCGTGCCCCGGTCCGGGAAGATCTCACGTGCCGCGGAGCGGCTGGGCCCGTGAGCCATGGCCGCTGAGCCTGCGCGTCCGGAGCCTGTGCTCCGCCATGGGAGAGGCCACAACAGTGAGAGGCCCGCGTACCGCAAAAAAAAAAAAAAAAAAAAAAAAAATCATAGCTTCATTATGTGGTTGCATACATACCCACACATTTTGACAAAGTGCACGTCAATAACAAAGATAAACTATGAGCTCCATCTTGTGAATAATATTCTTCCATCTTGAAGCCCTTGCTTATGATATAGGGGTGGGACAGGGCAAGGGCATTAGATCTGAGGAGGGGGTATTGTAAACAGCCCCATCCCAACCCTGCTCCTGCAAACAGGTCACTGAGGAGCCTTTGTTTCCATTAGCTTCTGAGTCAATTGTTCCATCATTACCTTGATAGGTAATAAGAAATGGGTTGACTTTTGCCATTTTAATGAAGTTAAGGCATTCGCTATCCAGTCACTTCCGTGTTTGCACTTGCTTAAGGAGAATCTTTTATTTCTGGACTATTTTACCTTAGAGGAAGGATCACTCACCAATCATTTGTGCACACAAATCCAGTTAATTCTGGAGCCCCAGTAACAGCCACCTGCCCTACCTTCTAATTCTATTTCAACATAGATGATCAAGGAAGCCCTCGAAATCGTCAACATGTGGGAAACCTTTTCTCTCTTCTCACTTTTTCATCCTTACAGTTGACAAGTGCAAGTCTGAGACATAAGGAAATAAAAGAATCTCTTTCTTAATATGAGTTTGGCAACACACTAATCTCAAATAGCATAGCTCCAGGATGGCAGACTAGAAGTGGGCAATGATTGTCTAAAATATCCCTAGTGAATGACTTGAAGGAAGAGTCCTTCCTTCTATACCAACAGAAGGTTAGCAAAGCAAAGCCTTATCTGTCTTAAGAATTCCCCATGTCAGTTTCAGTGACTGCCTACCCCCAATGGCTGTTCTGCAGGCAGGAAAAAGAGTGATTTCATGCACTTCACAGCCAGCTCAGTGCAGGGAGCTGGAGGGCGCTGCTCTTGGGAAGCTGATGTTACAGCTCAGCCTTGCCAGCACCAATGAGGAACCCAGAGCACATGTCATTTTCCTTGTGTTTTTACACTCCTTTGGATTTTTTTGTTTCTCTTCCAAATTTCCACCATATTTGGCTCTTTATTAGCTATTGCTACATACACTGTCTGGTAGCCAAGACTGTTATGGCCATAGCCCTTTATTTATAATCTGAGTTAAACTAACTTGGGTCAATTACCAGTATTATATCTTAATTTAGATAGAAACTTTGACATCACAGAAGATAGCCCCTTCTCAACATACCTCTTTTTATTTCCCCTCAGAGAATAAGAGCATGTCATATACAGTGATGAAAGAAACATTTGTGGATCACTTTCCAAATGAGGGGAAAAAAGAAAGATGACATAAAAGGGATGCTGTTTTTCTCATTGCCTGTTGAACTGTCTTTGTCAGTTATGTTCTTAGGAAGAAAGATCCACTTTCTTACAGTAGCTTAGCACTAAATGGTCCTCTAAGAGAATGAAAGTCAAACTACTCTCTTAGCAAATAACTTAAAACCAGAGAATGATTTAGACACAAGGAGAATCTCATGGAGCAGCTTTTCCGTCTTCTTGTGAAGACATAAGAATATTACATTTCGTTGAAAATATAAAATATAGGGCTTTTTTCAACATCAATAATTCATAACAATAAAATATGGTATAAAGACTTATTATGTAGCCACAAAACACTCTTTGAAGTGGAACATTTTGTGAGATGAAAAGGAAAAATAGTAATCACTCTACCTGAATGTAATATCAAGAATTGTCCTCTATAAAATTCACATCTTTAGATCCCCTACCCTCACCTCCAACGAATCAAGGAATGACACATTGCTTCTTTATTTTTTAGCTATAGTTTAAAAATAGACAAACCAAGAATTTTATGCTCGAATAATTTCAGATCTTCCTGAAACCAATATTGTCAGAGAAGTTGTAAAAAAAAAAAAAAGCCATCATCATTACTATCCGACCAGAATATCTGTTTATTCTCTTCAATGTAAGACAGAAATAAAAGTTATTCTTTTGTTAAGATACTCAATGCACTCTAAAAATAATCTTGCTCTAGGACACAGACTGTTATCACCACAATCAATGCTATTTTTTATGCTCTTAGATACAACAAGCCATAGAAAGAAAATTATCTTGAGACGTCAGCCTGAAGAACTTGGGTCGTAAGTTGCTTTCCACTATTGAACAGCCTAGTCTTGGTGCAAAGAAAACGGAACCCTCCTACACTATTGGTGGGAATGTAAATTGGTGTAGCCACTACGGAAAACATATGGAGGTTCCTTAAAAAAATAAAAATAGTTACCATATGATCCTGCCATCTCACTCCTGGACATATATCCAAAGAAAACTCTAATTCAAAAAGATACATGCACCCCAATGTTCACAGCAGCACTATTTACTATAGCCAAGACATGGAAGCAGTCTAAATGTTCATCAATAGATGAATGGATAAAGAAGATATGGTAAATATATACAATGGAATATTACTCAGCCATAAAAAAGAATGATATAATGCCATTTGCAACAATGTGGATGGACCCAGAGATTATCGTCTTAAGTGAATTAAGTCAGAAACAGAAAGACAAATACCATGTGACATCACTTATATGTGGAACCTAAAGTATGATGCAAATAAACTTATTTACAAAACAGAAACAGACTCAAAGACAGAGAAGATAAATTTTTGATTACCAAAGGGGAAAGGGGGTAGAGGAGAGGTAAATTAGGAGTTTGGGATTAGCAGATACAAACTACTATATATAAAATAGGAAAACAACAAGGTCCCACTGTATAGCACAGGGAACTATATTTAATATCCTATAATAAACCATAATGGAAAAGAATATGAAAAAATATATATATGTATAACTGAATCACTTTGTTGTACACCAGAAATTAACACAACATTGTAAATCACTATATGTCAATTTAAAAATTAAAAAAAACAAAACAAAACCAGCTTACTTTCTTAGCCTTTCTCTAAGTGTTTAGGTATATGTCATGTCAAGTACATAAGGTATGCCCTTGCTTTATTTAAGCCAAATAATAAAAGTGGAATCATCATTGTCACATTCTGTGTTCCATAATTGCTGTCCATGTTTCAATTGCCTTTTCCCTAAGATAATGTGAAGATAAATCAGAGCACATAATGAACAACATTCAACATCGTCCTTGGGGACCATTCTTCCAAATGTTTTTTTTTTTTTCGCAAAACAAACAAAATACCAAAACCTAAATCAGTTTCTCTTACATATCATCAATACTAACATAATTCAAATTCTTACCCCACTTCCCCTTACCCTAGACTTACCTCATTCTGTATTAATTTTCTAATTCTTACTTTATTATAGCAGAATAAGCTTATTATTCATAAGCCATTGAGCCTCAAACATAAGAGGCCCACATGTGGTGTAAATACCCATATTAAGTACCCTATTATTGGTAAGATATTTGAACAACATGGAAGTCATTTAAGAATATCTAAGGCACTATTATTTTTCAAGATTTAAAAGAGCTGAAATGTAAATGACTATAAAATTCTACCTGTACATTGTGAAATTATAACCCATATCTGTACCTTAATTTTCAAGGCAGTTTTACATACAACTGTGCCACGATTAACTCTCAGCTCCAAATCCACTGTTCACACTCTGCCTTCCGATGCTGAGGCTGAGACTCTCAAAACCCTGTTTCTGCTTTCCCAACTGGCTCTCTGTTAGCCTTTATTACCAGGGAGTACTAGATGGAGTCTGAGAAAACTAGAGGAGGGAGACACATATTCCCTCCTGTGGACTGGCTGCCTTTCTGCTGCTCCTAAGAGCATCAACCTAACTATACATCTGTGCTCCAGGCCCAGCTGTTCCTTGCTCTAGAGCAAGCCAAAACCAGTTTGCAATACTTCCAACATCAGAGATACCCCACTAGCCTGCCCTCTGCAGAGCAGGGCTCAGGCTACAAGGCGTTTTGCCCAAGCTCATCCACATCAATAAATTTTAGCTCCACTGGTCCTTTCCTCCGAAGTTCTAAGTTTTTACCATTTCAAACTCTTCCCTTTGTTCCTCCAGCTCTAGAGGGGAAAGCTACCTCTTGTAGCTGCCATCTTTGTGATAATCTTATCTCGTTAAAAATATTATGCCTACTTATACTCAATATCTGTGTTCAAATAAATGGTGTGGTTTCTGTCTCCTGAGTGAGCCCTGATCCATTCAACAGCCCTGTGGGGGCCGTTAGAGCAAGCCTTACTGTCCCTATTTCACAGATGTCCACAAAATAACATTTTAACCCTGGGAAAAGAACACCTGGGATTTGAGCTCCAATCTTCACACTATTTTCACAGAAACTGCTTCTATGTGTAAACTGAATAAAGTACTTCTCCTAGGTAACTCCACACGTGCAATAAAATACATAGGTAAAAATATCTAAGGTGGCCCAGATGAACACGGCTATTTAAAGTCGGATCTTTTGGACCAGGCCCCAAGTTAATTTTTACATGAAAGTTCTTCCATTTCAATCCATTCTAATAGTTTTGAGAGTTTGGGTTAAGATGTATTCTTATTCCTGTAGTGTAACAAACAGTCAAGATCCATGACGTTTGAGGCCACCGAAGAATGTCAAGACCATACCTGTGAGCTCATTCTTTCCTATACAGTTTTAAAAGTGGGATTCAAAAAGCAAAAGCAAGATATGAAATAAAACATAGCTTTCGGGATCACATTTGCTTGCTGCCAGGTATTCTATAAATATGAAAATGGATCTCGGAAGCTGCTGTTTAAAATGAAAAGTAATGAATATTTCCTGACGGGATGTTCGGCAAGCTTTTCTCCACCTGGACTTCCTCACTTTTTTTTAGCCAAATAGTGTGTTTTTTTCTTCCTGTCTGCTGGGTGGATGTGTTTCCAAAGGCTGCTTTGTGTTCCTGTAAATTACAGGAATCCCTTAACCATACAACTGGAGGCCCTGGCAGCAAAAGCTAATCAAGTTGAAGAAAGCACCACAAATGCTTCCCAAATGGCCTGCTTCCACAATTGGCAGCATTACGACAACAAAAAAAGTGAAAACAGAAGCTACAAAAACAAATACACCTAAAGACTAAAGAGGCAGACGTAGAGAATGGACTTGAGGACACGGGGAGGGGGAAGGGTAAGCTGGGACAAAGTGAGAGAGTGGCATGGACTTATATACACTACCAAATGTAAAATAGATAGCTAGTGGGAACAGCCGCATAGCACAGGGAGATCAGCTCGGTGCTTTGTGACCGCCTAGAGGGGTGGGATAGGGAGGGTGGGAGGGAGACGCAAGAGGGGGTGGTATGGGGATATATGTATATGTATAGCTGATTCACTTTGTTATAAAGCAGAAACTAACACACCATTGTAAAGCAATTATACACCAATAAAGATGTTAAAAAAAAATACACCAACATTTATTCTTCCTCCCTCATTTTTTCTAGATCCTCAGGACTGAAACACAGGAAAAAAAAACCAGATTCAAAGTACAATCACATCTGCAGTACCTACACTATATAAAAAATACATATCCTGTATGATATGAAAATGAAATTTTTACTCGTAAAGTATGTACAGAGAGATAGATGCGGATAGATATTAATTTTCAACACTAGAAAATATTCCCAAGCCATATGTTCCTATGTTTCACCAGGAAGTTAACAAATTCACCTGTTAATTTCATAGGATAGGACCCTTTTGGTGGCTTATGACGGATCACTCACAGAGAACATAGTAAGAAATGAGAAAACGAAAGAAACCTTCCCACCTCTCTTAATTACTGTCTATTAATTGAACAGCTATGAAAGAGCAGCCCTCCATTTTTACAGCCCCAACAGTGGAGAAACTAATGTGGAATGGCAGCATCTGTTTGCCTCTGCTTGTTGCTGGATACAGCCTGCTGCACGACAGGCAGCATCCTACCACCGTGATGTGATGTGCCAAAGGGTCCCTGGGGACTTTAGTTGATGCCAAGTGGCCTATTCAGTCATGAAGAGAGTAGCTTAGCAATAGAGGGTAGCATTTCCCAGCTCACGACTCGGATAACCGCCCCTATTCAACTTGACTTTGGAGACTATCTGATACTTTGGATCACAGAACCCGAATGTGCTACCACCCAGCACATGTTCAAAGGGGAGGTCATCTAATGTATTTTTTTTAGACGTCCATCATAAAAGAAATGATGTCTATGACTCCAACCTTTAACTCATGAGATACACCCACGGATATTCTACCTTCCCTCTGTTAACATCTGTTAAGGTAATGAACAGAGATCATGCTGATATATTCATTAGGGAATTGTTAAGACTGAAAACACAGGGATCCCTACAGTGCAGTGCTTTTAAAGTTGCATGTATAAATGTTAGCCTCTAGGGGGAACTCCAGGCTCCTCGCCTTAATTTTCCTAAAGGCTAAGTTCGGAAGAAAGGAGAAATCTCCATTTCACTAAGAGAGAATGATCTGGCTGGTCAGAGTCCAGGACATTGACTGCACCATGTCTTGTCGGACTGGAGCTTTCAGAGGGTTAAAAGTCAGCATACAGGATTACTTCTCTTAATGCTATTTCTTTCTTCTACATGGAAAACAAGCTAAATCACTGCCTTGACAAACTCCTCTCTCTCTTTTTGTGTCTATATAGATAGTAATATATCTAAATATCTATACACATACACACCCACAATATATACACACATACGCATATCCAAATACACCCAGGATTCTCTGATTACTGCCTTTGTTCAGCCATCCATGTCCATGTTTGGGGGGACAAATATCGTGCAAGGTATATTTGGCATTGCTGATGCACTGGTCATAATATCACAGCACCCTAGATCTTCCTCTGATTTCTAATAGTATGCAGCAATAGTATAGAGAGTTTATTTTTAAACTGCACGGAATGCCATTAACTAGTTTTGTGACTCTGGGCATGTCCCTTTGTTCTATGAGTTCCACTTTCCTCACTAAATGGTTTCTAAAGTGCCTTCTGGCTCCAATATTCTATGCATTTTATATCTTCATCAATTTCTTTCCAATGCTAAGAGCAATTATGTTCAGTGACTATTGGCAGTCTAAGTCATTTCTCCACTGGGTGATTTCATTGACGTAATGCCACTCGGGGTCATGGAGCAAAACCCAATACATCCAGTGAGCACAAAGAACTCACATCAACTGTATATGACCAGTGGGCTGAAGAGATCTGGGACACAGCAGCCCAGCCAAAACCAACCTAAATAGACAAATCCCAACAGCAAACTCACAACCTGCCTTTAGTCAAGCGTTCTGGGTATCGTGTGTGGCGAAATTTTCTTAGAGCCTTGGGTCACGGGTACACTGTGTACACTGTGTACACATGTACATGTACACTGTGTACACATGTACAGTGTACACAGTGTACACTGTGTACACTGTACATGTGTACACATGGGTACACATGTGTACACTGACTCTCACACCTAAAAATTCAAAGGAATGCACAGACACCTTGCATAAATCATCTTCCAGCAGCTTTTTCTTCCTGTAACTATGTGGCAGTTCAGAAGAGGTTTGGATGAGCACAGCTTACCTATATGAAGGAGGCACAAGGTTTTCACAGGAAAGGCGTAGTAGGATTCCTGCCCCTCCATATACTTGGAGCTCTCACCCATTTCTATTTTGTATCTTTTATCTGTCATGGACGCTCAAGGAATAAATTGGCCAGAACAATTTAGGTAGAGAACAAAGAAGAACATTAGAATCATGAATTCTAATTCTTCCGGAGAATCGAACTATCAAAACGAGCTGGTATTTCGGAAAATAGAGCAAAAAGATCTTAGGTACATTTCATGCGATGCTCTCACTTTACATTTAGGAAACTGTAACTCAGAGAGGTCCAGTCCTCCATTGGGATGATCTTTATTCGGGGTTTACCTTAGATGCTATTATGTGAATACGAAATTTTGCTTGTGCACACTCCAGAATCAGAGAATCAAGCTAAATACACCGAATTCACGTAAGTTTATTGTATCACTTACCTATTTCTGCATAGCACCCAGCTCAATACTTAGTGACTTTACACAAGTGATGTATCATTCCACGTGATTCTGTTAGTGGACTGGGCAGTTCTGTTCACCTCATCTGGCCTCACTCAGGGTGGGTGACCCAGTCAGCCAGTGGCTTGGCTGGGGCTGGATGCTTTAAATGACCCCAAGGCCTGGGGGCTTGGCTAGAATGGCTGGAAAAGCTGTAACAACCGTGACTCTCTCTCTATGAAACCTTCCATCTGGAATTTTACACGCTGCTGGAAGTATCCCGAGAGGGCAAAAGAAGAAGTCGTAAGGCTGATAGAAATAGAGGTTCAGAAGTCCCATTTTGCCACTTCTGTTGAATTGTACAGGTCAAAGTAAATCACAAAGACAGACCAGACTCAAGGGGTGGGAAAATAGACTCCGCCTCTTTTTGGAGGGGCTGCAAAGAATCTGTGTGTGTGTGTGTGTGTGTGTGTGTGTGTGTGTGTGTGTATACATATAATCTACCACACGCAGACAGAAGAAAGAAGTCAGGAGGTTAAGTAAGAGGCAGATATGATTTCCTTTGTTTTCAACAGAGTATCTCCTTAGGGACAAAGGTGATGCGAGAGGTCACTGATTTATGCTTTCAGGTCATCCATTATTTTGAATTCTAACAAATAGATACTATGCCATTGCTATGCTTTTATACAATGTCTACATCATAACTGGCACCCACTAAACACCCAGTCATAACAATGGGGACAGAGGAGGGACAGGCAGGTTTGAGAGAAACTAAACTAGATTTTGTCAGCTTATTTATTAAGCACGTATTCTTATCTACTATGAAAAGTCATGACCTTTTCAGCTGAGGAAAGCAATTACTTTTTTGCACAGAGATTCTTTATATAACAACACAAAGGAGATTCAGAAGTTACCAGTTTCTGGCAAGACTAAGACATCCAAGGCAGGCAGTGTGTATCAAGCAAACTTTGAGAAGCAGTTCAGTATATCAGAACATGGGGCTAATGAAGTCAAAGCTTTGATCCTCAGACAGGCCAATTAATCCCATAGAGAGGAACCTTTCTTTTCACATGTAAGGACAGCCTTGATCACTCTTCTTCCTATGGAATTCTTTCCTAACCTCAGGAGAAATGGACAGTATGATTTAATAAGATGCATATTTTGTTTAAATGCCACATATTTGGATAGATGCTATAGGGCTACAAAAATAAAAACTATGTAATTTTATTCTTCCAGAATTTTAAAGATTGTTACCAAAACAAATAAGACTATTCAAACAATTAGTTTACAGTGTACAAAATGATAAAGTGATGAAGAGGAGGTACAAATTACAATCCAAATTCAAAAGAGGAAGATATGTTAGGGGATCTTTAAAAATGTACAAAGAGGGCTTCCCTGGTGGCGCAGTGGTTGAGAGTCCGCCTGCCGATGCAGGGGACACGGGTTCGTCCCCCGGTCCGGGAGGATCCCACATGCCGCGGAGCAGCTGGGCCCGTGAGCCACGGCCGCTGAGCCTGCGCGTCCAGAGCCTGTGCTCCACAACGGGAGAGGCCACAACAGTGAGAGGCCCTCGTACTGCAAAAAAAAAATGTACAAAGACGGTGATATTTGCACTATACTTTTACAGACACAGAGAGGAAGGCATTCTAGATAGAAGAGAGAGGGGAGTATTAATTAAACAAAAGTGAATGATCTACCTCTGTAAGAATGTAGGGTCTAAAAAGAGAAAGTTCATGGGACAAGAGTATATATGTAGCTCAGAGTCAGATTATAAAGAATTTACCTTGCTTTAGAAGGTAATGAAGAGCTACCAGAATAAAATAACCAGAGTGGTATTTTTAGGAAGATTATTCTGGCAGCAATGAATGTAGCTGATTACAGAGGAAATGAGTGGCTAGGGAGAGAGGTTAGGTATTACTACAGTAAACTACACGAGAATACTAAAGTCCAGGACCTCGAGGATAAAAGACCAAAAGCACAGTTTACATTTGTAAGGAGATGGCTGATCTACCTCTTTTAGAGACAGAGGTCAAGTAAGGAAGGAATATAAATCTTAGATAAATGTTTGAAATAAAGAGAAGACGTGAGCAACACATGGATAAGCTCAGTATTTTCAGTTATCTAGATTCTAGCTTCTAGAGAATGATGTTTTGCTTTGTCAGGGCACTTGATGGGTCTGGAAACTTCACCGTGATCAGTGCATTGGGGCACTAAAAAGGCAGGAGAACAAAAGCAAACAGCAGTGAAGGAGCAGTGAAGATGAGATACATGACTCTGTAGGAGAATCAACTCAGCGCGATTTTGCAAATTTCTCCAGGCATACTCAGTAGTCCAGGGAGATGAAAGGAATTGAACAATGGGAGTCATCCAAGCTGGGAACCAGGATGAATCAAGTGAAGATGGTGAGAGAATCTGGGGTGCTCTACATGCGTTGCTGAGGACATTTTTGAAAACTCATTTTATGGTTCCAGCTGAGAAAGGAGACAGGAGAAGGCAGATCGAGAGGGGCAGACAAAGAGAGTGGGATGGAAGTGCTGGGGATGCTGGTGAGCAGAAGGCAAAGACCAGGCTCTCTAGGCACCATGAGGAGCCGGGAGGACAAAGGGTGCTTTTGAGTTACTGGAGTTCCACACAATCCACCATGGGATTGGGGCAAGGGACAGAGGCAAGGGATTGGGGCAAGGGACAGGGGCAAGGGATTGGGGCAAGGGACGGGGGCACACCCAGGCACTCCAGCCTCCTCTTTCTCTCCAGACAAACCTCAAAAATAATGTGACTTGTGGTAATGGAGAAAAGACCTCACCTTCCTCTAGGAAAGCCCTTATACTCATGAACGTAATAAGGGTAATGACTAAAATGATTTTGTGGTCTGTTCTGGCATTAGCCTTTTATGATTCTGTGCTTTGGACTATAGTAATTCTCATCCCCTGACCTCTGAAGCAATTTGTAATTAATTTCAAACACATAGACAGCTACAGAGAACAATAGAAAATGATATTAAAAATATCCATATACTTACCATTAATCTAATCATAACATTTTGCCATATTCGCTTTAGTTCTACTTTTAAAGAAAGATGTAGATAAAGAAACACATTAAGCATTTTGTCTGTCTTATCTTTCTTTTTTTTTTTTGGCGGTACGCGGGCCTCTCACTGTTGTGGCCTCTCCCGTTGCGGAGCACAGGCTCCGGATGCGCAGGCTCAGCGGCCATGGTTCACGGGCCCAGCCGCTCCGCGGCATGTGGGATCTTCCCGGACCGGGGCACGAACCCGTGTCCCCTGCATCGGCAGGCGGACTCTCAACCACTGCGCCACCAGGGAAGCCCTGTCTGTCTTTTCTTGATCTTGTTTCTCTTTCTCCAATTCCAAAAATAATATCTGTCCTGAATTTAGTTGTTATTGTTCTCGTATGTGTTTTACATTTTTCATAAACATATATGCACTGTAACTTTTTATTTTTAACTTTTCTTGCAAATTATATTCCATTATAGGTTATAACAAGATATTGCGTATAATTTTCTGTGCTATACAATAAATCCTGCCGCTTATCTATCTTACGTATAGTAGTTTGTTAACCCCATGCTCCTAATTTGTCCCATTTGGTAACCATAAGTTTGTTTTCTATGTCTGTGAGTCTGTCTCTGTTTTGTATATAGATTCATTTGTATCATTTTTTTAGGTTCCACATATAGCTGATATCATATAGTATTTGTCTTTCTCTGTCTGACTTATTTCACTAAGCATAGTATTCTCTAGGTCCATCCATGTTGCTGCCAATGGCAATATTTCATTCTGTTTTATAGCTGAGTAATATTCCATTGTGTATATGTACCACATCTTAAGCCAATCGTCTATTGATGGGCACTTGGGTAGTAATTTTTATTTTAAAATGTCTTGTTTTTCTTACAATGCACATAAAGAGTTCATTCATTTTTACCTGCTCTAATAGTGTGATTATACAATTTATTCATTCTACGTGAATGGGCATTTAGATCTCTTGCAACTTTATAGTAATACAAAAAAAAATATTGCAAAGAAATTTTAGGAGACTGGATAGTAACCCTGTCTGAACACTATAATTATCTGGAGAGTTCTGCTTTGTTTTCTTTTGTTTTAAATCCAGATGCCCTATCCTATGGCTATGCATGCTATTCTGTCTTACATCATGACAGACAAGTGGTAATATTTATAGGGTGCATTGCAGTAAAGGGAAAATGTTACTCACAGAGAGTTAAAGTAGACCAGCCACTCTACCTCACCAAACACATGCAGCCACCCCAAAGGCTAAAAAGAATCAAATCTCTATAGATTGCAAACCTTTCCCAATTTCCAGCACAGTGATGTGCAGGTAACCCTGGCTAAGCAACTCTGTTCTAGAACAAGGATTCTCAAATTTGGCTGCACACGTAAATCTGCTGGGGAGCTTTTAAAAATCTACTCACGCCCAAGCTGCACCCCCGAGCAACTAAATTAGAATTAGTAGGATCAAGACCTCAGTTATTTTTAAGTCTCTCAGGTGATGTCCTGATTATGAGAAGCACCTAAAGCACTTGTTACTAATGTGTATCTCCAGGACCCAGACTCTTTAGTGGCGCGCCGGAGAAGCTGTATGCTTAAAAATGTCTGAGGTATACACCTAGAAACAGAAGTGCTGTGTCTCAACTGAGCAGTGGTGAGAAGAGCACTTACTTATTAATTTTTTTGCCACTCACAAGATTTTTATTTTCAGAGTCTTCTCAGACATGGGGCCGTTCTTGAAACCTCTTCTTTCATCAAACCAACATTTGACCAATTTCAAATGTCTCCAAAGCATATGAAATCATTATTATCTTTCTTCCTTTTGTACGACCAATAAACAGCACAACTCATTTCTTCCAGGTACCCTAACTGATTTTCCTCCATCCACTAGTGCCCCCTTCCAATAATTCTTCATTCTGCAGTCAGAATAAACTTTGAAAATTTAGAATATGATTAATTCATCAAACCAAAAGCTCCTTTAAGAGCTTCTACTGTACTTAGAACAGAGTCCTAAATCCTTATCCTAGCCTTCAAGGTACAGCACGGTCAGCCTTTATCCATCACTCCAGCATCCAGTCACACCATTTCTCTCCCATCTGGTCTCTTCAATCCAGCCAAATTTGCAGTGTTTTAAGTTCCTGGATCTCACTTAGACAGAGAAGACCACCTTAGAGCCACCTGAGAGCCCTACTGGTTGGAGCGATCATTCCAAGCAAGTAAATCTTGCCTTTCTAGATAACATCTGTATTCAAGTGGTCATTCTGACCTGTGGATTGCAATGATTGGTTTGGCTGGAGTTGAAAAAATCAGATCCCTCAGAAAAAGATCCCAGTTGGATGTCATTAGCTTTCCAAGGGGCTTCACATAGTAGCTGTAGCTGGCATTGTCACACCACTACACATTCGTGTATCCTATTATCCACTGTTCCAGGACATAATCTTTGAGATTCCAGCCACAGGACTCTTGCTTACCTTTGTTGACAAGGCTGTAAGGAACATTGGGAAAGAACAGGCTGTGGAAGCAGACTGCTTAGGTAAGTCCCAGCTCCACTAGCAATCAGCTGTGCAAAGTGGGCGACACACTTAATCTAACCACACCTTGCTTCCCTCATCTGTAAAAATAGTCATGATAATAGTACCTACTCTCATGTTGTTGTTGTGAAGATTAAATAAGATAAATAATTATATGGGGGAGGGATGGATTGGGAGTTTGGGGTTAGCAGATGCAAACTATAATATATAGAAGGGATAAACAACAAGGTCCTACTGTGTAGCACGGGGAACTATATTCAATATCCTGTGATAAACTTTAACGGAAAAGAATACAAAAAATGTATATATATGTATAACTGAGTCACTTTGCTGTACAGCAGAAATTAACACAACATTGTAAATCAACTACACTTTAATAAAAAATATTATAAATGCCTGGAACTTAAGTGGCTAATAAAAGTTTTATTATTATTACTCTCACTAGTTTACATTTTTCAGTTCTCCTTTCATACAGGTATTCTTGCATGTTTATCATTTAGAATTCTTCTCATTTTCACCACCCAAATTCTTTCATTTCTATTTATTGTAGCAAAGGAAAAAAAAGTAGTAACAATACCTAAATGATGAAACCTTTTATCAAATAACAAATTCTGTATGTTTTCCAAAATGTATTAAATATCCTTCTCTCCTTTTGTCACCATCATCAGTAAATAATGTCGAGAGACATGAATTGAAAAATAATACCTTGGCTGTGTCTACCTGAATAACACTTTGTGCTATTCTGATTCAATTTTTTCAAGGATCTCTGGGTCTTGGAATCCTATAACCCACTTTAATAACTTGTTGTAGAGTTAAAATAACGCTTTTGGGCAGGAAATTCTTTTTCATGTCAAAGTTTATTCAGTCATGCTGAGTTTTAATCCCATTTTCTCTACGTTTGGCTTTTGTGCCCGTTTAATAAAATGGGACTTGTGATAACTATTATCACTTAGTATTTATTGTAAAGGGAACTTCAAATCTTTAAAAATTATACTAGAATATCACAATATGTTTCTTTTTGAGTTCAATTTCATACATAAGAGAGGCTTTTAAAGAAACACCACAGGAGGGCTTCCCTGGTGGCGCAGTGGTTAAGAATCTGCCCGCCAATGCAGGGGACATGGGTTTGAGCCCTGGTCCGGGAAGATCCCACATGCTGCGGAGCAACTAAGCCCGTGCACCACAACTACTGAGCCTGTGCTCTAGATCCCACGAGCCACAACTACTGAGCCCGTGTGCCACAACTACCGAGTCCCGCGCGCCTAGAGCCCGTGCTCTGCAACAAGAGAAGCCACTGTAATGAGGAGCCCGCGCACCACAATGAAGAGTAGCCCCTGCTCGCTGCAACTAGAGAAAGCCCGCACGTGGCAACAAAGACCCAACGCAGCCAATAATAAATAAATAAATAAATTTATATATATATATAAAAAGAAACACCACAGGAAATGTTGTTTGAGGTAATTATAACCATAAAATGGACCCCGTCATAGACCCTGAGATCAGGATTTCGGTAACATGTGTATGAATTCTGACCCTAATGTTAATATAAACATGTTATACACACGCCAGTAATAAAGATTAGTAATTCCAAAGGCCACTTCTAGAAGGGCAAATGAGCAGCCAACCCAGCAGACATAAAAACAGGGTCAAATTGTAAAATTTGTTCAATTATGCTTTTTAACAATATTCAGTACTTCGTCTTGTCCCCGAGAAGCATCTGGTCAACTAAAACCATCCACTCTTTTGTGCTGGATAGAAAGATGTCAACAGTCAAGGCGTTAAAAAGTCATCACCACAAAAGCATACATGTTCGGAACCAGAGAAATTCACTGAAAGGTACCCTGAAAATACATCTCAGATACTTTTACTTTCAAGGACTACTTCATATTACAAAGCCAAATGTAGTTACTGATACACTGCAAGTAATTAATGCTAAAATCCCTCTGTAGGCTGAGAAGAATTTAGGTCATTTCAGGGTTGGGATAATGTCTGTTAATTCTGCAAATCCCCTGGAATCCAGGTCAGAGGGTTACACACTGCAGGAAAGAAAAACATAATTTTAGATAACGGTTGAAGGTGATGATTATGGTGACTATGAAAATGGAATGCCTTTTAATTATGTCAGCTCACAAAAAATGATTATCATTTATAAAACATTACGTAGAAGAAGTAAATTCCAGTAGCCATGCAAATAGTTTGCAAAAGCTACAGTGACTCAGAATCTGTTTTGGTTCTTTCCTTTGAGCTGGCACCAACAGTAAATATTTAAATAGAGATGCAGTTGTTATTTTATGTAGTTTGTGTGTGTGTCATATTTTGTGTACATCATTTGGGCGTCATCCTTGATGCTTTCTTTTTACCTCAACTACTTTATCCTATTGTTCACTAAGTCTAGTTGCTTTTGTCTCCTAAGTACATCTAAAATCCAACCACTTCTCTCCATTTCACTGCCAGTATGCTGGTCCAGCCACTGTACAGTTTACTCCTAACCCCCTTAAGTCCATGTTCCACCTAGGAGCTAGTGTAACCATTTAAAAATACAAAGAGAATTATCTCTTCTCTACTTAAAGCCAATCAGTGGTTGCCTAAATCAGATAAAACTAAATTAAAATACCTTTAAGACTGACCATGACCTGACCCTACCCGTATCCCCAGCCTAATCTCTAATAAAGGATATAAATAGTTTTGGTAGGTGGGACAGGCACCTACCTATTTGGTCCACCTCTTATTAATTTGTCACTTCTTCCGTACTGCCAGAACCCCAATTTTGTTAGAATTGGCAATCTTCCCAACTTTCCTTGTAGTTAGATTTTTTTTAAAGACTTCTTTTTTCCGATGTAGACCATTTTTAAAGTCTTTATTGAATTTGTTACAATATTGCTTCTGTTTCAGGTTTTGATTTCTTGGTCGTGAAGCATGTGGGATCTTAGTTTCCCAACCAGGGATCGAACCCACACCCCCTGCTTTGGAAGGCGAAGTCTTAACCACTGGACCACCAGGGAAGTCTCAGACCTTGTACTTAGATTTGGCACCAAGTTTCAGTCCATCAGATGTAAGGAGATATATATGCTGAGGGACTTCCTTCAAGTTTCTAACTGAATATCACCTACTCAGACGCTTTCCCTAATTACACTTTATAAAATTAAATTCCCTCCTCTTAATCTCTCAAAATCCTGTTTCTTCTTAGCATTGATTACAATTTGTTATTATATTATGTATCTGTTGGTTTGTTTGTGTCTCTCTGACTTCTCTGCAAGTTCTGTGACAGTAATGAACATTTATGCCTTATTTACGGCTGTATATTGTCACCCCTCACAGTAGGAGATAAATATTCGTGGACAAGAGAATGACTAAAATAACTACTTTTATGAGTATCAACATTATGAACTATATTATAAATCCATTATGTCAACGGACGTTTGTCTTATATTTTTTCGTTTAAGTTATTATGCTTGGTGGTGTGGGAAATACAAAAGTAAATACAACATGCTCTTAAGAAAGACACAGACTTAGTGCAAAAGAAAAACATGTACACAAATAACCATAAAGGGCAGCAGGTAATATAAACATGGCACAGATGCTATGGGAATTAGGAGAAGAGAGAAATCCCTAATGCCTGGAGTGTTAGGAAGAAATCCTGGGAGAATGTCTAAGCTGACCATGAAGTTGAGTATTATTTTGATGGAGGTAGTAGATGAGGGTGAGAGGGTGGGAGAAAAACAGAGAAAAATCCATAGGCACTTCCAGAAAGCACAGTGTATGTGAGGAACAAGGTGCAGCCCATCCAAAAAAAAAGACGCAAAGAAATATATTATCCCTATTTGTTTGCTTCTTATAACACCTTACCTTGAGGCAACACCCAATGATGACCCAGTTTGGCCTAAGGAATAAGGGTAACTGTGCTTTAATAAGGCTGACTTAAGGAAACACAACATAGAGATGGAAGAGAAGAGCCAGAAGAAACAGGATATGGTATCCTGCACAAATTCTATCAAAATCTTCAGTGGGGGGTGGAGTGGGGTGAGGTGGGGAACTGCATTAATTAACACAATTAAAAATTATGTACATCTAATAAAAACTATGCTGCCCCAACTTACAGCTTGACAACGCTTAATAAAGAAGGCACTTTGACCAGAGACAGAAACTTATGTACATCAAAATTGGGCATTAGTAAAGACATAAAAGAAAGAAATCAATTATGAGGGTAAGACCTCAGATGATTAGATGTTTCACAAAAAGCTATAATGAGAAAAATGAAGAAAGCGTAGCTTATAGAATGTGTGAGGGGTTGAAGTAATTCATCTATAAATGCAGATAAGTCTACGAACTCCCTATAGTTCTTTGGTCCTCTAAATGCCTTTTGACTATGTTGTAGCTCAACTGCCATAACCAGAGGGGAGGTACAGAGAAAGACAGAGCTTTGAATCAATTTTGGAACGTGGGAGAGAGTCTAGTATTACACGTGTGCACACATGTAAACACATGCACACACATGAATGAGCAACAAATTTTTAATTATTATAAAAATGAGTTGCAGTCTATATCATTTGTATATATCAACTTAAGAAGCTTCAAGGCAAGTTTCTTAATTGTGTCATGTCACTGACATAAATGGAAGGGATATACGTGACACATATGTGTGTCTATGGAAAAGTATAAGGATATATTATATATAATTATATCGAGCTATAATATATATATATATATTCATACAAAGACACTCAGATACATTTCAAAATATGTTATATGTCTCACTCATACCGCCTGGTGTATTTGACTCTCATAGTGCCTCCGAGGGGTAAATAATACCATTGTCTGCTGCACATTTTTTTAGATATTGAAGTAAACGTAAAGAGATGGCACAACTGACCTAAAGAAATAGAGTCTGTTAGTGCTCAAAGCCAAGCAGAACCATTATGTTAAAGCTCGTTGAGGGCTTCCCTGGTGGCGCAGTGGTTGAGAGTCCGCCTGCCGATGCAGGGGACACGGGTTCGTGACCCGGTCCGGGAAAATCCCACGTGCCGCGGAGCGGCTGGGCCCGTGAGCCATGGCCGCTGAGCATGCGCGTCCGGAGCCTGTGCTCCGCAACGGGAGAGGCCACAGCAGTGAGAGGCCCGCGTACCGCAAAAAAAAAAAAAAAAAAGAAGCTCAGTGAGTCCGGGGATCTTGCCATTACGTTTAGAACAGCACAAAGACATCTCGTCCGATAGCCGATGCAAGAAAGATGAGGGTGGTGTCTCATGTATAATGCCACCTATATTTATACATCACATTTCTTCCAAAGGGTTTTCAGATATTATCTTGTTTGTACTCCAACAACCCTGAAAGATAAGTAGGGGCAGTAGTTCCATCTGCATTCGCCAAGGTGGATTATCTGAGGCAGGGACGGATAAAGCCCCAGCGAGCTGCTGAGCTCTGCCGAGATCAGACTAGACTCCAGGTGCCTGTCTCCTTCCCAGGGCTCCTTCTACAGAGCTGGGTAACAACCTCCTGAGGTGAGGTTGTGGGGGGATGGGGAGTGAGGTTGGAGAGATTCCAGAAAAGGGATGTAGCTCTAACATCTCTCTCTGGTGCCTCTGCCGACAGGAATATGAGACCAGGTAACAAGATCTTCAATGGGACTTTTCCTGTTGCTCCAAATTGGTGATTAATTCTAAGAATGGAAAGAATATAAGTATCTCATATTCTAAAGAGAACTACGAACAATAAGGGCTTCTCACTCTAGCCTCCTGAATTCTCTCACCTGTCTACTAAAAAAAAAAAAAAAAGGGAAGGGAGAAAGGGACAAGGTCATCCAGAGTCATAGATTCTTGACCTAATGGGAAGTAAAATCTGCCCCTGTCAAACAAGCTAAATAAGAGAGATTGGAGAGCATCTGTACTAGACATTGGGATTCTAGCTCCTCACTGGTTTCCCTTACTGCAGGTATCTTGATCTTCCCTACACCTACCTAAGCAGAGGAAAAGGGAAATGACAAAAGACCAAGGACAGAAGGAGATGATTTTTGTGTCGTAGCTTGTACTTCCAGTACTTGGTTCCTATGGTCAAGTGGGCCTCGTGGAAAAGAACTGGACTGGAACCACCATAATAGCAACCCACAGAAAAGGACTGCAAGCCAGGTGACAGCCCCAAGCAGCAAGAGAGTATGGGGTACATGAACAGGATCAGTTTCAGGACCCTGTGCATAAGGGACGCCCCCCACAGAGGACTTCAACAAACTCATGCATGCCCCCTACCCACACCCCCAGGAGAAAGCCAGCTATGCAGTAATGAGACAGCAGTAGCCTGAGAAGCAGCAGTAACAGACCAAGAGAAAATTACAACAGGTCCAGTCAGGTAAGGGACAACTGTTCTTTTCCCTTTTTTCTTGCTCCCCACCTGAGCACACAAGGAAAATGAGAGGAAGAAAGTGTCCAAAGGCTGGCCAACCAATGCTGCCTTGGGCTCACAGGTGAAGAAGAGGTAGGAGGAGAGGACAAGTGAGCCACGCCCCTCCCACATGTGTCAAGGGGCTGGAGCCTGGCCCATGATGTTGGAAGGGAAAGTTTTGTAAAAGAAATGAGACTGGAATTTTCCAGTGGACAGAATTTGAGTAATGGGAAATGACTGGAGAGTGACGGCATAGGCCTAGGATGTCGTTAAGGAATCTGATCTGCTACCCAGCTGGGAAGGGGAATTTGACATAACACAATAAGGGAGCAAAGACTGGTGAAAAATAAGACCATTTCCTGTGCGTTCCCCACTGAGCCGGGCCTCCTCCATAAACTAGACACACACAGATGCAAAAATCAATGGAGACCATGGAGGTTTTAGCAGCGAAAGGAGAATATTACTTATGCTTCTCTCCAGAGATGATTTACTGGAATAAAAACAACACATAAGTAATAGGCAGAAGAAGAAATAAAAAGAAGTGAACATCCGTAGCCCTCTCTTGCAGCAGAAGCTGCAGTTTTCAGATTCCTAGTTTCACACTCAGACGTGGGCATCTGAAGGATCTAGAGATGTTTACACTCGATGCTACAAGGAGCATTTATTTCAGACATGTGGCTACATCAATTAAATGTAATGTGTGTTCACAACATTAGTCATTTCACACAGCAGCTCATTATAATGCATGTGCCTTGCTAAAGCAGCCAAGATTCAGTGAGGCATAAACCACAAAGCATCATTATAGATCATACATCACTATTTTTAAAAAACATGAAAGTTTTACAATAGTTTTCTTCTCCAAATTACTAATAATGGCCCAAATAATCAAATATTTTCTTCACTTACTCCATTTGACCCTGCATCCTGATTATATAAATTGACGCTATCACTACCTTAATTCAACAATAATATGGGAAAAGTGTTTTCCCACATTATAAAATGATAACCATAATTCTGCATAAAATACTAAAGAATAAATGGTTCTAATAAAATATTATTACAGGCAGCTCTTTCTAATTTAAAAGACTCATTCATTAAGTTTCTGCATGAGAATAACTAAGGTAAATCACATATACAGGAAAGGAGAAATAAAGCGCAAAATGATTATAACAAATGACTATTTTAGGTTAAGTAGGCACACTGTCACTCAGAAATCTATGTTCAGTTCAGCATTATTACTCATGGTGTCCAATGCGATGAAAATAAGAGAATTCAGT
The DNA here is from genome assembly GCF_963455315.2 of Globicephala melas. Lineage (NCBI taxonomy): Eukaryota > Metazoa > Chordata > Mammalia > Artiodactyla > Delphinidae > Globicephala > Globicephala melas. Next base: position 117,230,358 of record NC_083318.1, on the reverse strand, counting down.
GTGAATTCACGCCAGTTCAATTGACCCAAGACTTCCTTGAAGCATCCTATGAGGGATACAGTGTGCTGTGAGTTGATACAGACTTAGAAAGGCAAAGATAAATAGGACATAGTCAATACGGAGAAAAGAGTGGGACAGATGTAAATGTCCTAAAGTTTTCAGATTTCGCCATCAGCAAAAGACTATGTAATAAACAAGGTATTTCCTGTCTAAAGCAAGTCATATTTGCTGCATCAATCAGGGCCTAGGAAGAAACAGACGGCACACTCAAAATGGTTTAACTGAAGAAGATTAAAGATAAAGACTGTTACAGAGTCGTAGGAGGGTCAGGGACCTAAGAAGGGTCGGGGAAGCACCAGGGAACGTAGCCACAGCTATTGGTCCTCAACACCACTGGTGGGAAGGGAGAAGGGAGGGACCACATTTGCTGGGGACCTGCCGAGAGATGGAGCCAGGAGTGGTTCTGCAGGACTGGACAGGAACAGTGGCAGGAGGGGGAAGCAGACAATTCCAGAACCCGAGCAAGGGTGAGGAATGGGATTGAGGGCTGTATATTGTCTGATTCTCTCCCCCTCATGTCCTAATCTTCAGCAGGGCCTCACGGTGGCCGGACTCTGCGTAGAGCTGAAAAGCAAGAAATCTCAAATCCTGAGATCGGGGAGACCACAGCAGGATGGAGAAGCGTGGAGAAGAACGGCTGTGGGGTGGAAGAGGCAGAGGCACAGTAAACAAAATAACCCGCTCCTCTGTTAATACGGAATTTAGAACAGAGTAAACCAGACTTTTCTTAACTGATAGCTTGAGGTTTCAAAAACCTATTTTGACAATGAAATGAGACACAACACTGAATATAGAAACACTTAAGAGATTTCGAAGAATGTATTAAAACTGCAGTTCTCCAAGCATGTGACAGCCCAACACTGAGTGTTCGTTCACATGACTAACAGTAAATTAAAGAAGAATGTGCCAAACAACATAAGTTTCCTTCTGCCTGGAGCCACTGATACTTGGAACAGGATACAAAGATCTAAACTTCTTTGATACAAGAGGTATGTTCTTTTTCCTAATTCAGCACTGAGATCCTTACCTCCATCTTTCCTTGTTTTAAGAGAACAAATTTGTCCCACCTTAGGCACCTAACTGACAAATTATTCTACACACCTTTGGTAATTCAGGAAACATAGGGAAGAAAATATAGAAAATATAATGTATAATTCAGATTCAATGAAATACTTATATTAAGGACACAGAAGGATTAAATGGATCTAGGATTAGGGAAATAAAGAGTGAACCATGAGAGTTGCACTTTTGAGGCATGGAGGGATTTACCCCAAACATTTATATCATCACAGCTCTGTTAATGAAAATTTGGTGGAGAGGATGAAATATTAAGAGCTGTTTCACTGAAGACTTGAGAGATGTGCTCGATTATTAACATTTGGCCATGAACAGACCCTTCTCAATAATTCTTGGATTTTGTGATACCATTGAATTCCTTGGAATTGATCACCATAATTAGCTTCATTAGTCAGCTTTTTGTTCTCATTTTTCATGACTGCATTCAAGACAGGGACTGCGTTTTTCATTGTAAAGGGAAAGAGTGAAGGTTTCTGCCAATGGGAAATGAGCAAGGCCATGGTTCTTCTTCTCGTGAATAAGTATATAATGATAATAAAGAGCACATTATAGGACTATCCTCTGAGTACACTACCTGCACCACTATCTCATAGAAACAAGGAATGCAGGATCTCCTCCCAGGAATCTTGTGAGGATTCTGGTCATGCTGGCTGTTTGGCCGCATCAATTTATGTCACGAGGTTTGATTCTCTAGAGATAATGTGTGTATGTCAAAGGATATAAAAGGGAGCTGCAAAAACATAATTACTCTGATACCTTAGTATTGGTTACAAATAGTAGCTCTTAATTCTAATCTAGGTGCATGAAGGTAAGATAAATTTCTATCTTTTAGACAATTCAATCTAAATAGAAATCATCAGAGAAACACAAAATTCAAATACTGACTGGCCAATTATATTGGAAGTCTTCATAATTAACAAAGTTTAATAACTAGTTCAGTACAATTTCATAAAGAGCTGTGAAAAAGCCAATAATTACAGTGGTAATAGATACCATATAAGCATATTTAGAAACAAAAAGAATATCCCCTGGGATCAGTTAATAAGGTTTGGGGTTAAAAAAAGATGTCTTTTGTTGATTTTTCACTAATGGATAGATAGCACCCTCAATCATTACAGCATCCCTGTGCTATGGGAGGTTGTCATTCAAAACCACGTTCTCTGAAAAGTATTGATGGACAAGCCGCAGTTCCTAATTCAGAGAAGTACAATGGTATGGATTCAGCAACTGTGCATTAAATTTAAAAAAAAAAACACTTTGGAAATATCCTTAAACTAACCACATACTTTTTAACACGAGGATTCTCATTTTTATGTTTTCTCCCAGGGAAAATGCTGATTGGAACTAATAGCTTTCTTCAACCAATCTTTTCTTTTGAACCTTTTGAATTTTGTGAGAAAATTCTGTTTGTACCATGTTTTTTACCAAGCTCCCTGGTCCCAGCTTCAACAAATGCTATTAATTTATTCTTGCATCACATGAGAACCCATGAAGGGATACAATGTTTTTATTGAAAATAGAATTATCTACATTTGGAATGCTTCTAATTTACTTCTCTAGGATGAATGTTCTACATCTTTTTATTGATTAACATTTTAGATTAGTTCATTCATATGTATGTATATATGTGTATATGCAGTCATGAAGGGAGGTCTAATTTGACTCCATTATACCCTTTTTTCCTCCTAATTATTTCCATCTCCATCCAGAAATGAGAGCTCAATAGTTCTTGTCTGATTAATAATTGCATGACTTTTCCTACCTTGATTCAAGTAGATTAAAGGTGGAGGAGTGAACTTTCTTTAGCACACAATTCCCTGGAACTTACAAATACAAAATAACCCATTAAAACAAAGGTCATTGTCCCTGCTTCTGGAATTAAAACACCTAATTTCTCATATATCTTCCAAGTAACACTGTAACGTAAGAGTCACAAATAATAATAAATGGTTTAGTGTCAAGTGTGGATTCTTCTCTGTATCTTACTCCACACGTTGAGTTAAAATCTGGTACTTTCAGTGGTACCATTATCAACTTAAATTCAATGTCTCCAAAACCAAATAATAATTTCCTTCTTTTCCAATATTCAAAATTTTGGACAATGGCATCCCTATTCCCTCAATCAGGTAATATTAGTAAATAATATATTTTTCCTTTATGTTCTGTATAATAATAACTACTGCTTGTATAGCATGTAACCATTTATGAAAAAAACGTTATTTGTACATACTTATTTGTTTGTTCCAAAACCACATAATCTGATAGACAGTGAGGCTACAGAATGGTGAAAGATACTACTGTAAGTCAAAAGGCATATGTTCCGGGCATACAGAGAAACAAAATGCTCAAACCACCCAAGTGATTGCTCAAATACATGTTTGTACAAACTCTTATGGGCTCAGGGAAAATAATGACCTAAATTAATGGAAAAAGACATCAAGGAATGCTTTCCAAAGGAGCTGCACAGGACATAATAGGCAGATGAGTGTAAGAGGAGAACTGGTGAAAGGGAAAAGAGTAATTGCCAAGGAGTAGAGACATGATGAGATGTCCAATAACCCAAGAAAAATAAGCCTTTGGGGGAAATACAGGACTCCAGGAATGTGTAGAAGAATAAAAAAAGACATTTGCTGAGATGATATGCCTGGGTCACTTCAAGAAGAGACGTGTATGTCAGGTTAAGGAGCTTGGATGTTTCTTACAGGTGATGGTGAGAGAGGAGGAGGTGCCAACCAGAAGGAAGGAAGGAAGGAAGGAAGGGAGGGAGGGAGGAAGGGGAAAGAAAAGTAGGGGATGTTGGAATTTGTCAGGTCCCCTCAATATACAGTGGTGATTCTTGTTCAGGCACACCTAAATCCTGGTGTAAATATCATCGAAACTCTTGGGGTTCTGATTTTTCCCTCTTGTTCTCAAACAGATTCTTCCCAAGAAACAACAAAACTGTTGAGCACTTCATTTCATATGCTCAGAAGAGGGCTTCTTCCTCCAGAATTTCCAGGCAAAACAAAATCCTGATAGATCAGGTCATGTCTCATTGGCTTGGCTTAGGCCACATGCCTACGAAACTTCTGACAGAACACACTGATATGCCAATAGAAATAAACATATTGACTACCTAGACAATATCGCAGCTTCCATTCATATTCTTATTCATACCTCCCTTTAGAAATGAGAAAGCTCGATACCCAGGGTTAAATGCTCAAGGTCTTCATAAACAGCCAATATTCAAACCCAAGTCTGTTCCTCTCCAATGTCCATGTTCTAGATGTAAATAAAGGCCTTCACAATATTCAATTACCTGCCTGGGACAATGGTACATTGAAAAGTCACCCAGTCTCATGCAGCACAACCTCTGCACAATGAGTCCCCAAGGAGCTTGTGTAGAGTTCTAAATCTCCTTTAGATTTTCCTTAAAAATAAACCACCTTGATAAAAGTAGTTCAGATTCTGACTAGATACCCAAGCCTTATATTTACACTAGTTCAGATTCTGACTAGATACTCAAGCCTTATATTTACGTAACACATGCTCTACACTGAAGAAAAGTAAAAATTAAAAAAAAAAAAAAAACAAGCAGAAAATATCACTTGGATTTGGTTCTCCAACGGAAAAGGGCAGAGAGGCTTGGGCAGGCCTTTCAATGATGGGCAGTTTTCCCTTCACAAGTCCTTACTTTCTTTCCAGTCTGGCTTCTTACAGTTGGTAGGGAAGTGTACCTCTGACCAAGCAGCTTGACACATTCTCAGGAACACATAAGTAAGCTTGATGACATCCTTCCCATTCCTACCTTCAGCAAAAGTGTTTCCTCTCCAGGAAGGCATTTTAGCTGCCTTCTCGTACTGGAAGTGAATACCTGAGCATCTTTACTCCTGCTGCCTTGGAATCGCCACAGATAGTATCCCGCATGATGGCTTAAGTAGATTTCACCTCAATCTCAGCCCTGATACCAAGGACTTACCCTCTGTATCTGCCGACAAGTAAATAAATAAATACAAGGGCATACAGTGCACTTCTCTCCTGGACTTGAAATATAGAGGGTTTTAAACAGAATCATTTCTTTTCTTTGCTAGAACAGAGATCGGTCTCAAGTAGCTGCAGGCTCTCACGATTACTATTTTGAGAATCTGACTTGACTCTATGTAATGCAGCATAAGTGGAAAGAACTCTGATTGAAGAGCCAAGACCTGTATGTGTCAAAAATTCTACTTCTGCATCTATATTGAATAGATGGGTGCCCTTTCATAAAGCAGAAAGTGTTTGAGAAGATGAATAGAGTAACAACGTTTGACCTTTTAAGGTGCTGAAATCCTAAGATCAGAAATCTCGAACACTTAGAGAAAAATATATTTTAGTGAAATTGCTAGAATTTCTCCCTTTGAGACCTGAACTATACAACTAAAAATACTCTCGTAGTAAAATATAATAGATATCCAGACAATAAGTATTATTTACCATGTTACTTATAGTCATTTAAAATGTAGTGATGAATTAGAGCACAGACTCTGGCGCTAAATGTCTTGGTTTATATCTGAACACTTCTACTTAATAGCTTTGTACCTTTGTCTCAATTTTTTCTTCTGGAAAATGGAGGTCATACTAATAGTATCTATCTCTTAGTAGTCTGTGAAGCTTAAATGAGCAAATAGGGAGAGAACAGTGCGTGATACAGAATAGTGCTATAAAGGTATTGTTTTTAGTAGGATAAGGATATTGATGATTGTACATTCAAGATATAATGAGACCTTTCTGTATGTTCACTCACACTCCTTTAAATATGGAAAGTAAACAGCCATTTAGGAAATACTAGGTTTTATCACATTCCCAGTTGAGAGTCTTTCTGCAATTATTGTTAAAGCAAACAAAAAAAAAACACAAAAGTTTTTCCGAAGTTAATTGTGGTGCTAAAATATAAATATCATCATCACTCATCACCGTCATCATCATATTAAGAACCCCAGCAGTAGCAGCTAGCCTGCACTGAGCACCCACTACAAGCCAGTTGCTATACGAGAAGATTTACACCAATCGTTTCATTCTGTCCTTATAACCACCCTGTGTCATATTTACTCCTATTATCGTTTCATTACTGAATGAACTGAGGGCCAGAAAGATTAAGTAACTGGTCCCCGTGTACAGAATTAGTGTCAGAACCTGGAAATAAACCCTGGTTCAGATGAGCACAGCTCACAATCTAAGACATAATCTCAGAGACTATAGTTCCAAACCAAGATGCATTTTTCATGCTAACATTTTCCTTATAATTTTTTTTCCAATGATCTGGATTTCTTAGCAAAACCCATTTGGGTAAACATTTTGGAAGATGTAGAGAAAAGAAGGATCTCCCCCAAAAGAGAGGAGGTCTTTCCGTCTTGCACTATTGTTGAGATGCTATGGGAAAAGAATATATAAGCCACAACTGAATGTAATTTCATATATATTCTTTCTCTCATTCTTCCACATGATTTTCTTTTATCATAAATATTTTGGATTCCTGGGGCTTGTCAAACTAGTTAAAATAAATTTTTATTGAGAAATGATTAGGCAACACTCATCTTATGTTCCTTAAGGAAGTCATATTACTGGTGACCTTAACATAACATGATTTCTTTCCCATCAGAATTTCCAAACACATAATAAAAATACTTGTCAGTTCCTCTTGTTACCCAAATGAAATAGGTTCAAGTCTAGTATTTCATTATTTCTCATTTGGTAAACTGACCCAAGGAAGAGATTGTAACATAAATACTGCTGCAGAAGAAACTTTGAAATTAAAAATAATAATGATAAATCAGCAATTTCGAGTAAAGGCAAGACTAACTATCAAGAAATTACCAGCTCTCTATTCTGGAACCCCTAATTCCCACTACCCCAGAATCTCTGGGGACTCCTGCAGTTTGCTTAGGTGGCCTAGTTCTTCTCTACAAATGTGTTCAAACTTACCCTAAACTAAAAGCTTTCTGTGAGTTCACTCACATTTCCTTCTTATTTCTCCTTTTTGCTACCCAGTATTTACAATCTTAGCACCTCACGTATTCCTTGATCCTTGCATTCTAACTGTTTTCTGAAAGGCTACTGACCTCCTAATCACTAAATCCAGTCATCTTTTTTCACCTTCCTTGGTATCTCTGTAGCACTAGGCAACACTAACCTTCATCTCTATCTTAAAATTTTCCCCTAATTTGGTTTCTAAGGCACTGCACAGTCTGGTTCTCTTCATTTTGTTTTTCTTACTGTTTTTTAAGTCTTTTTTTCCCTATCTTTTTTTATTCAACACAAATTTATTCAGGAACAAATAGTGGGTTAGAACCTGAGGATGGTAAACCTAAATGGTACCTGTTGTAAGAGTTCACAGTCTGAAGGAGAGCTAGACTATAAACAGAGGATTATGGGATTGAGTGATAAGTCTTACGTCAGAGCAGTCATTTCCAAAGTATGACCAGTGGACCAGCGGTAGCAGCAGTACCTGGGAACTTGTTAGAAAGTCAACTTTTTGGGCCCCAGCCCAAACTGACCAAAGTAGAAAGCTGAAGTAGGTTTGTTTTTTTTTTAAACTGTGGGGAAAAAACATATAACCTGTAATTTATCATCTTAACTATTTTTAAGTAGACAGTTTAGTAGTGTTAAGTATATTCATATTGTTGTAAAACAGATCTCCAAAACTTTCTCATCTTGCAAAACTGAAACTCGTTAAATAACAACTCCCCTTTCCCTCTCTCCCCAGCCCTTGGTAACCAACATTCTACTTTCTGTTTCTATGAATTTAACTACTTTAGGTACCTCATATATATGATGTCATACAGTATTTGTCTTTTTGTAATCAGCTTATTTCACACAGCACAGTGTCAACAAGATCCATCTGGTTGTGGCATATGACAGGATTTCCTTCTTTTTTCGAGGCTGAAAAATACTTTGTTGTATGTATATACCACATTTTTTCTTTTATCTGCTCAACCATTGATAGACATTTGGGTTGCTTTCACCTCTTGGCTACTGTGAATAGTGCTGCTATGAACATGGGTGTACACGTATCTCTGAGATCCTGATTTCAATTTTTTGGATATACACCCAGAAGTGGGATTGCTGGATTGCATGGCAATTCTATTTTTAAGTTTTTGAGGAACCTCCATACTGTTTTCAGTAGTAGTTTCACCATTTTGCATTTCTGCTGACAGTGCACAAAGGTTCCAGTCCCTGCACACCCTAGCCATGGAGGAATAGAACTTGTTATTTCCTGGTGTTTTGACAATAGCCATCCTAATGGCTGTGAGGTTGCTCCTTATCTTTGTATTGAAACCTGGTCATCTCTCATTCTCCATAGTCACTATTTCCCAAGGTTCTCACTTTGATCATTTTCTCCTATTTCTCTTTCCTGATTCTCTGATTTTCAAAAATCACTTCTGTAAAGGTGCCTTCCAAATCTTTATTCCAAATACTATGGTTACTTCATAATTTAAAAAGTCATTTCCAACTTGCTTCTTTTTTTACACATTCCAACAAAGAAAGTTTGAAAGAACAGACACTTGTTTTCTCAACTTCCCTTGCTATTACTGGTGAGTATGGGACACAATTCTAGCCAATGGAATGCAAGAAAAAGTCTGGGACAAGTTTGCTTTCCTGAGGAAACAGAACAGAATGAGATAATACTCCCCCTTCCCCTTTGCTGTGGGAGAAAAAATACAAAATAATTTTTAAGCAACTGTTAGGTGTTTCCAGACAATATAAATCTTGTCATTTTCCCCTAATCCCATGCACCTATTTCCAAATGATTGCTTAGATATTTCTACATGGATATCTCATCTGTATGTCAATCTTATGGTAGCAAAAATCAAATTAATATAAAGAAACCTGTGCATTTGTCATATCTTTGTGTTTTCTTAATATAGCCAATATTAATATTTCTTATTTCACAGAATAAGTATAAAAATACTTAAGTGAATTAATAAATTGTGACATGACTAAACAGGGCAGAGCAAATAATCTCTAGGAACTTCCAATTGGAGGAAACAGCATTAAGATATACAGCTTTTTTCCTCATTTGACTATTTTTATCATGACATTGTCAGCATCCTAAAATAAGATCTCATGATCACTTGGCAACGTTGCTTACCTCCTCCAGGATGTCTGTTGGCCGACACTGAAGTCTTACAAGCTGTAACTCAGCTAACCTGAGACAGGCACCAAATAACACTAACGTAGCTATAGCTGCTACACGGGAACCCAAGGTAGGCGTAACCAAATTGAAATGAACAATGGGAAGGTCATCAGGGCATTTCAGCACCTGAAGGCAGATACGCTGACCCAGGAGAAAGATGCATTATCTAAGGCAGTTACTCCAGATATTGACAGAGCCTTCAAAACGTAAATTCTCCCTCTTCCCTTTCCTGGAGGTCAATTTAAAGAGGAAGTTCTTAACCACATTTACAAGGGTGGTCCCCTACAGCAGCAGCTTGACAGAAAGTCATCATCCACTTCAAATTATTAATAGAGTTAGGAAACTCACTGTTCCTGAAAAACCTCCCACACTCCAATAGATTCAATATCAGAAGACTGAGATTCTGGTTGACATTTCAATACGACCTTGAACAAATTATTTAAACTTACTTCCTAGCTCCCTGACTCAACAGGGTCTCTATGAGCTTCAACTGTAATACTACATGTACAAATTCTTTGTAATGATTGAAGTTGTATGTAATTTATTTGTTCTTTATTTTCCGTGATGTCCCAAATAATATTAGCACTGCTGAAAAAGGTGAAGTAATTCGTATAGCTATAGGGTAAGCTAATCCTATCCTTTAATCTGCCATCCAAAAATACCACTTGTACTCTGGTCTGATGTTTAATTAATTAATAACTCTTAAGCCTTTTCTTCTATTTTATCTTTGGTGTTTCTGAGAGTAAATGCTTAAGCCATTTGCCTTGCAGAAGAAAAACAAACAAAAAGATTTTTTTCATAACTTTTAGGTGGCTTTGGTCTCAGAAGTTCCTTCAAACAGTCTCATCTAGTTAAGCATTCATGAATTTCATGAGGTCAGACTAGAGAAGAAACGTTCTGCTTCCGTCTAACAAATGTTTTAAGAAAGAAAGCAAGATTGTAAGGAAGGTAGGAAAGAATTCTTTATTCTCCACTTTTACTTTCTGCTATATCCAAGGTCAAAGAATCTTATAAAATCATTTCATTTGGGGCAGTTAGAACGATGTCGCAAAAATCAAACTGGGGGCTTCCCTGGTGGCGCAGTGGTTGAGTCCGCCTGCCGATGCAGGGGACACGGGTTCGTGCCCCGGTCCGGGAAGATCCCACATGCCGCGGAGCGGCTGGGCCCGTGAGCCATGGCCGCCGAGCCTGCGCGTCCGGAGCCTGTGCTCCGCAACAGGAGAGGCCACAGCAGTGAGAGGCCCGCATACCGCAAAAAAAAAAAAAAAATCAAACTGGATGATGACTCAGAGTTGGAAGAGTGAAAAAGAGGTACAGGGTGATTCACTGGTCAGCCCACCTGTATAAGTATGATTTGAAAAGTGAATCTTAAAGAAGAGGGTTTTTTTCCTCTCATTCTTTCTCATGTGTGGTTTCAGAAGATAGACCCATAGACACAATGTCTCTTGTAACCCAAGTCAGAAGATGAGAGTCAGGTATCAAAATGACTCTTATAATGAAAAATGTGGACATGCCTTGCATTATCTTTTGCTGTTTTTCTCCCTTTTTGTAAAGAAATACTCAGGAAATGAATATTGGAGTATCAGAATACAGAGTATCAGGTTAATGAAATATTAAAATAAGAACAGAGAAAGTTGATTCTTATTCATTGCTAGACACTTGTTTCAAAGTGAAACAGCTCTGGTGTACCAGCATAGGCTCAGCACCCAGCCACAAATCATCTCATGAGAACACAGACAAGATATCCAGACTGATCAATTCACTGGAAACATGGTCAACCTTGAGGAGTCTGATAGCAGGAAACCACTAACCCTTCTCTTGGAAATACACTAGTGTCACTCGGGAAAGAGTGCCCTCAGTACAAGAATAGTATCTGCAGCAAACAATGATGATACTTGCATTTCTACTGGATTTTTAGTTTTCAAAGCACTTTGACATGTGCCTCTTTTCCTTTCAGCAGTAGACAGAGCAAGTATTATGGTTTCCATTTCAGAGCTGGGGAAACTGAGATCTGAAAAAGATAACTTGTCTAAAGCCACACAACTAAGTAGCAAATTTTAGATTAGAGCTTCTGATTCTAAACTTGATGTTCTTTATTCTCAATGTGGCATCACGATTGGGAAAGGATCCTTGAGGGGACAGAGAATTGTATCCTTGATCCCAAGTTTGAAAACGTCCTTGCTTCGCTTGTTTCCAACAGTATGTGAACCTGATTTTCCCATAATGGCATTCAGAAACCTTGCTCTTGCACCCACTGGTGTGGTTTTCAAATGCCTCTTATGGTCTCTTACAACAATTCAATAATTCATCTCCAGTTTGGTATTGTCTTTTTTCAGATACTTGTTTAGATTGCAAGTTCAAAGTCGATGACGCTAATACCAAGGGGAAGCACAGTGTGTGTGCTGGGGAAAGCAGAATGGGGAAGGCAATAAAACAGAATTTGAAAGACATCCTTCTGCCTTTAAGCCTACACTAACTGAAAAGGTTCTCTTTACACATAGAAGAACATTTCTCTGAATATTAACATTGCCCTAAGCATATTTTTGGCCTTGCATGACAACAAATGAACTTGATCCTGGAATTTCAACTTTAAAGCCTTACCTAATGTACATAAATACAAATTTGTGAATTCTACTCCGTGTACACACTCATATTTAAAACCGTTATATATGTAGGTATGAAGACACAAGCATGCGTCCAGAGTTTCTAACATGAGCCCTCAGTTTCTTTGTTGCTTGGAGGCCACAGCAAGCTGCTATGCACATTTCACTGTGCCTCAATTTAAACTCAGGAATGAAAAGCAAATGTTGTAGCCATAACACATGCTCCAAATTCCCTGAGTGTGGGCAGGCGGGGGGAAGGTGGGTGAGCTCTTGTTTACACTTAAATCCTATCCAATTAAGATTTTCTTGGGAAACTGCTCTCCCACATTCCAACATGCTAAAGTGACTATCAGTGCCCTTTTCAAAACAAACAAAAAACGGCAGTTTAAAAAATTATCAGTATATTATTTAAAAGTTTAAATATCCTTAGAGACCCCTTCTGATTAAACAAATCTTGATAGTGTCTTCCAAGAGCTGCTCTCTCTCTCTTGGTTAAAAACTATTACCCAGGTTTGTCTGAAAGACCAGTATCTCTGTGAACTCACACACTGAATTCCTTAGGACATCTGCCCCCTCAGCATTTAGCTCCATCCTTAAGGGGCACATCTTAAAAGATAGCTTGACTTACTGCCATGAAACCTGAGTAACCCGACTCATAGCAACTTGAGAAGAAAATCTTTGTGACGTGGAACCAGATGTCCCTCAACTTTTTTCAGAATGTGGCCTCACCTTCTGTCTTGGTAGATACACATGACTTTTCCCCGTATGTTTAAAAATACTTTTCACGTGAAGTTAAATACCAGCTGGAACCTAGCTGTAATTATCATTCCCTTCAAATGACTCTAAAGAAAGCCTAAGTTTCTTTAGAATTTCCCTTTGTTCCCACTGTGCTGCATATATAAACTTAAGGTAATTAAAAGCTATTCTGAGCTGTATAGCACACTGACCTTTTAAATCACTAGTTTCTGCCCCTTTCTAATCAGAAGAAATGTTTTGGCAACATATCACATTTCAGCTTTGCAAAACCAAGCAGGAATGGGAAGCCAATGCAAGACACACATCCTCTGTGCCCACGTCGGGCTGTTCAGGGATCCACCCCATCAGACAGAATGTTCCCTAAGCTTCCACCTGCCCTCACAGCTGTGCCAAGAAGGCTGCTGCATGAATGAGACAGAGCTGGCCAGCCAGGCACTCACAGCTAAGCTGCTGGAAAAATGGTAACAACCCGCAAATGCTTGAAAACTACCAGAATGAGGTCAATATCTCAGAGAGCCATAAGGGGAAGCAGAAATAAACTCTCTCTCAGTTCAGGGTCCAAGTTAGACTCACAAATCCCAGTGGGCAGTTATCAGATCATTTGATTGGTGTTAGCAGGTAAAAAAAATAAATACATAAATGCTCCTAAATCTACTTGGAAGCATGAATTCATTATCCAGTTTACTGACTACAACAGTACCGGAAGACGGAGCTCCAACTTGTGATCTCAGATCCTTGAGTCCCCTACAAGTTCCCCTAGTTATTTCAGGGAGTTCCCAGGGCTTCATCAAGTAATGCAAATGATGACCATCTTCTTCCTCTTTTGCTCTGACTGGCCTTGGTGAGGTTTTCAGCTACTGCCTTCATTCCCTACAGATGATCCCCCTGACGGTAGGTCCCTCAGGTCTGCCATCTCCCCAGGCACTGCCCTGCACCTGCCAGCATTCCTATAGGTGGCCACTTGTTTGTAGCAGTTCCCTCCCATCCAGGCTACTGACAGCCCTCCTGCTTTGAATCTTGAGGGTGCAAAAGTGACATTTCTCTGAGGACAATGTATTTTGCATGGAAGCAATATAAATGACACTTACCTTTTAAAGTTACATTTATTTTACTTAATTTTCAGAAAATCCACTAGCAGGATTGTTTGATCATACTATTATTTTATTTCATGCTCTCCTGTTTCCTTTCTTTCTTCTTCTTTCATTATCTACTCCTCTTCTCCCCCATTCCATTCACTGCATTTATTCTCTTATATTTTTCTACATACTCAACAGTCATTTACAATTATATATTGCTTAACTATAAACGCAACACACATACATATATAAAGGCGTTTTTTATTATTCGTTTTCAAAAAGTGGTATTCTATTATACATTATCTTCTGTATCGTGCTTTTCCCAAGTATGCAATACCTTGTGGATCTTCTTCCAAGTCTACTTTTAGAGCTCCAATTAATTAATCGTTCTTTTCTAAGGCTTCATAATATCCCTAATTAGGATACACCAGAATGTATTCACACTTTCCCTCTAATTTTTCACAGTAATGCTCAAACATTCTTCTCCATATATCCTTAAGTACTGGTGGCTTTACGTCTAAGAGGTTGACAGCTAACAGTAACATTGCTAAATCAAAACGTACACTTGCCTTTCATTTGACTAGATGCTGGCAGATTTTTTTGTTTTTTAAGTTGTAGAAGTTTACATTCAGTCAGCACTGTACGAAAGGGCACTTTTCCCACATTCCTGCCAGCAATGGTCTTTAATTTTTTTGCCAGTTTATCAGCAAAAATTGATGATCACATTGCTCGTTTAATTTGTGTTTCCAAGAAAATACAGTTAGAACACTTTTTATGTTTCTTGGTCATTTGATTTTCTTTTTCCTGAGGACTGGCTCGTCAAATACCGTGCTCAATTTTTTTTTTTTTTTTTTTTTTTTTTTTTTTTTTTTTTTTTTTTTTTTTGCGGTACGCGGGCCTCTCACTGCTGTGGCCTCTCCCGTTGTGGAGCACAGGCTCCGGACGTGCAGGCCCAGCGGCCATGGCTCACGGGCCCAGCCTCTCCGCGGCATGTGGGATCCTCCCAGACCGGGGCACGAACCCGCGTCCCCTGCATCGGCAGGCGGACTCCCAACCACTGCGCCACCAGGGAAGCCCCCGTGCTCACTTTTTTGACCCTACTTCTAAACTTGGAAGAACTCTTTAAATATTACGAGGATCACTAGTCCCCACCAATCTCAGTATCCCATTAGGGAATACAGGGTAGACTAAGCTTCTCTATGTTTTTGATGAACATGAATACAGTTACCCTGTTTTGGAAAGAGAATGGGAAATGGCCTTAACTACCCATTTCTACTTTAATTGTAAAAAAAGCAAATTAATTTTTCTTTTATTAATTAATGTTTTATTTAGGTTTTTCTTCTTTTTTCTTTTTTAAGCTAGGTTAAACAATTGTTTCCATAACTCACACATCTGAAGACGGTCAAGGGTGAAAACACTGAAACTACAGTTCTGCTGATCTCCATAAAATAAGGATGTGGCTACCTCATGGTCAAGCAGCCACTCTGCTATGGCCCCCAGAAATTTGTAAGAAGCTTGTTTTGCTTCATGAGTAAATTCATTTTCTTATGTTATTGTCTAAGAGCCAGTCTTTCTCCATGCAAACAACATTTCCTTCTGGAAAGTGAGGAGGTATTGATGAATATCCTTTTCTCTATTGTGGGAATCCAAAGAAAAACAAAAAACAAAAATCTCTGAACAGATGATATAGAGCAAGTACTGTGCCCATGCAGAGGATAGTGGCACAAAGAAAGAACTGGACTACGTGAGGAAAGGGAAAACAATGTAAAGAGCAGGGTAGAATGGAATGCACTTGATATGTAACTACAGAGAAGAGGAAATTAAAGGAAGAGATGGAAATGCATATATACAGAGAGCAGCATAAATGCTAAAGGGAAGGTGTTAAATAAGTAGCACTTCTGCTTCTGGTTAAGATGTAAAAAGTTGCAAGAGATTGTCACTCCCATTGTTACACTGAGAAGAGGTCATTATGCCACCAAATCATACCTTTTGTTAAACCTATCAGAAAACTGAGGGTATAAATAAACCAAAAGGAAATGAAATCCAGATGGTGACAGACCCTTAGTAGAGGAAGAAATGCCCAGGGCTGGTGTCATCCTTGGCTAAGCAGCAGGAAGTAGAGGATCTTCCATATAAACCAGCTGAACTTGTAATGACTTTCTATAATGAGCCCATGTGACCTGGCACGAGAAATCTGAATCCCTAGGAGCCCTAGCCACAGCCTGAGTCTCACCCATCCACTTACTTTTTCCCATGGGATGTCACATCATGCAGGAGGGTATTCCAATGAAGGATGGGGGGGCAAAAGAGCAGTGAGATTCACTGCTAAGGTGCACAGGGCTTTCTCTAAGGCGAGGGCTGAAGAGCAGAGGTTGATTCCCCCACATACTAGGCTGAAGCTTGGCAAAGATGTGGAAGAGCAGTGAATTAAAGAAAAAAAATTGCTCCCGGAATCTAAGGTTGGTTTAACATACAAAACTAAAGTAATTCATTACACTAACAGAATAAATAAGAAAAACATTTCAGCATCTCAACACATACCAGAAAAATATAGTTTGACTCAATCCAACACCATTCATGATAAAAAAAAAATACACAGAAAATTATAGATAGAAGGGAAATTACTCAATCTGATAAAAAGGCATCTATGAAAAACTTACGGTTAAGATCATACTTAATGGTGATATGTTAACATTTTCCCCTTAAATTTGGGAACAAAACCAGGATTTCCACTGTTACCACTTCTACCAATACTGTATTAAATGTCCTACCTAGCCAGTGCAATAAGGAAAAATAAAATGCACAATGATTGGAAAGGGAAACATAAATATTTCATTATTCACAGATAACATAATTGTGTATTTTACAAAACTCTATGGAATCCATCAAAAAATCCTTTAGAACTAATATGTGAATTTAGCAAGGCCGCAGCCTTGGCTACAAGTCAATATAAAGAAATGATTATATCTCTACCTATTAGCAAACAACAATTAAAAACTGTACTTTTAAAATAATACCTTGTATACTAGCATAAAAAATCATATACCTAGAAATAAGTCTAAAAAATATTATGACTTATATACTGAGCACAAATACATTGCCCATAAAAGTTTAAAGACCTAAATAAATGGAATGATATCCGTATCATATTTATAGATCACGAGACTCAATGTCATTAAGATGTCCATCTCTCCAAACTGATCTATAGATTCAGTACAATTCCAGTCAAAATCCCAACAGGTATTTTAAAGTAACTGACAAGTTGTTCTAAAATTTATATGGAAAGAAAAAGGGCTTTCAAATTGGCAAAAACAAAAACAACAACCTCGATAAAAAGAACAAGCTGGTAAAGATAAAGGACTTAAACTACCAGATTTCAGGACTTATTATGAAGCAACAAAAATCATGTTATTGTCATGAAGCTAGACAAACAGATCAATGGAACAGAACAGAGCATCAAGAAACAGACCCACATGTATCAGTAGACACTGATTTTCCAGTCAAGGTACCAACTAAATTCAGTGGAGAAAAAAGTATTTTTAACAAATGATGCTGAAATAACTAGATATCTACATAAGAGAAAATAACTTTAATCCCCACCTTATTCCTATTACAAAAAATAATTTGAGGTGGAGCTTAAACCTAACTGTAAAGGCTAGAACTATAAAATATTTTGGAGGAAAACACTGGAGAATATTCTCCTGGCCTGAGGTTAGGGAGATTTCTTAGGGCACAAAAGCACTTACTATGCATGAAAAACGGACTTAATCAGGATTTAAAATTTCTGATCAATAAAATACATCATTAAGGAAATTATTAGGCAAGCCAAAGACTCACAGAAAACCATAACACATATATCTAACAAAAGCACCTGTATCCACAAAATATGAAGAATTCTTAGAAATAACAATAAGAAGAAAACCAATTTTTTTACATAGGCAAAAGACTTGAACAGACACTTCATTAAAAAAACAAAACAAAACAAAACAGGGCTTCCCTGGTGGCGCAGTGGTTGGGAGTCCGCCTGCCGATGCAGGGGACACGGGTTCGTGCCCCGGTCCGGGAAGATCCCACATGCCGCGGAGCGGCTGGGCCCGTGAGCCATGGCCGCTGAGCCTGCGCGTCCTGAGCCTGTGCTCCGCAACGGGAGAGGCCACAACAGTGAGAGGCCCGCGTACCACAAAAAAAAAAAAAAAAAAAAAGAGATGAGTGGCCAATAAGCACAGGAAAACCTGCTCAACATAACTAGTCACCAGGAAAATGCAAATTAAAGCCACAATGAGATACCTCTTCGTATCTACTAGAATGCTAAGTGAAAAAGATTGACAGTATCTTCATTTGTGCAGTAACTAGAACTCCCATGAATTACTAAGAGGAGGAAAATAAAGTTGCAAATAATTCTGAAGAATAGTTTCTAGAAAAGTTAAACAGGTATCTGACCTATGATGTAACTATTATACTCCTCGGTATTTACCCCTCAGAATAAAAGGACAATTTCCAACAAATACTTGCACTCAAATGTTCATAGAGACTTAGTCATTGTTGTTAAAAGCTGAAAACAATTAAATGTCCATCAATATGAGAATGAATAAGTAAATTGTGGTGTATGACTATAAAAGAATACAATTCAGTAATCAAGTCACTGAGCAACATGAATGAATCTCAAAACCATTATGTTGAACAGAAAACACCAGATACAAGAGAGTGCACACTATGTGATATCATTCACATAAATTTTAATAAGCAAAACAAATATATGTCGGTAGATATGGGAAAGTGATTGCCTTACAGGGTGTGGGGGGGTGGCAACTGATTGCGAAGGGATACAAGGGAACCTTCTGGAAGGACGAAAACGTTTTACACCTTGCCTTGGGTAAAGGCCACATGGTCATATGCATTGTCAAACTCATCGAAGTGAACGCTTAAGATCTGTCTCTTTTATTGTATGTAAATTATGCTTCAGTAAAATATAAATATGCTCTTTGTAAACATATACCACTTAGCAACAGGAAGAAAGGAAGAGAAGTTATTTATGAAGGGCGGCAACATGTTAGAACTCTGAACTACTTCCGTATGGAATTGGCAACTCCCCTTGCAAACTATGTCATAACGTAAAGGCGAGCATTCCAAACGGCCAAGGCTGAGTGAATGAAGAGGCTGAGAGGACCATGCAGCACACATAAAAGAAAAAGGAAAAATAAGGCCGGGGGACAAAAGCAAAAGTATGAGACATAAATCTAGCCATTTCACAACAGGCAGTAACAGCTATGTTTTCATGAATAGTACCTGGTCACTCCATTACAAAAGTTTTTCAGACATCTGCAGTTAGTTATACATACAGAATTTAAGTGCTTAAAATGTTTGGATATGAGGTTTTTTTCCTATATTTGATTATTGACATTTTTTTCTCAATTAACTAATTTTTAGTCTCCAAATGAAGAATGCTTTTAAAGTATCAGTTGAAGTAAAAAATATCATATTGTGGGAGCGAAAAATGAGAGAAATCCTATCAACTATGTACGTACCATAGTGTAGCATGGAAAAAATAAAGGATCTTTGACTTGACCTACTTAAGTTTTTAGAATCCCAATTGCTTCATCTTTAAAATGGGCATAATGATACTTCTGCCCTCAGAGAAGTTTTATGGAGATTAAAGAAGAAACTAAAAATTAAACATAGTGCTTGGTATATACTTAGTGATCAGTAACCTTAATTTCTTTTTCCTTACCCAGTTCACCATATCTTCCAGGTAGAGTGGAAGGCCAGGCACAGAATTTGTCTTAACAAGTATAGTTAGACTTAAATTTGTAAGAAGTCAATGAAGAAAATCAAGCCAAGCCAAAGTATACTAAATAGAAAATGGTTTTATTTTCCATTGAAAAACATAAAAACTGAACTGGATAATGCTGCCTAGGGAATTGTACTAGTACTAAACTTCCTTGGACATATAACACACAAAATACAATGCATTTACATCCAGGGGACTTCCCTGGAGGTCCAGTGGTTAAGACTCTGTGCTCCCACTGCAGGGGGCAGGGATTCAGTCCCTGGTCAGAGAATTAAGATCCCATATGCTGCACGGTGTGGCCCCCTCAAAATAAAAATAAACTAAAAAACATAGATTCATATCCAATCTAGATAAGGTCACTTTTTCTGAAAGGCACAAATGGGGAGTTGTTACTTATTGGTGGTAAAAAATGTCTCAGGACGTAGATTCTCACCTGAGAAATGTTCAGTGTCTATTGGACATGGGACTCTGTCCTATAAGCTAAACAGGGGGAAACAAGAGTCATTCTGAATCAGCAGTTAGACTCTTTTCATTCTTTACAATGACTGATTGCATTTCTGCTGAAGTTATTAAGAAAGACAATCTCGGCTTCAGTTGTTTAGAGGAGTATGAGAACAAGTTAGATTATTGCCGCATCAAGGGCGCCGATGGAAGGTTATCATATCCCTTTCAAAACTTCCAATTTTAAAATGTATGTAAACAAATGTGAGATGGCAAAGTAACATATTTATCTGACCGGCTAATTCCAAGTAATAATAAACTCAATAGAAAAAGACAAGGAACTTAGTCAGCTAGCTCCATTAATTAGTATTCAGCCAATAGAGAGTATCTCATTGTCCTGTTCTAATATGATCAATGGTTTACTAAGATCAAATATTTAAACTTCTTTTAAATACATGCACATAATTTGTTGATTTTCCAAAACACATAAATATTCATAATTTCATTTCTTAATCCTTAAAACTATTATGATCTTAAAATAATTAGGTTCTTAAATGCCCATAATCTAAACTGTACTTTAAAACCACTTGCCACCTCCTTCACTTCTGCATCCACCTCCACACCAAAAACAAACAAACCTTAAGAAAGAGGAGGAATGGTGCCAGCCATGAAAAAGAACAGAATAATGTCATTTGTAGCAACATGGATGGACCTAGAGATTGTCATACTGAGTGAAGTAAGTCAGATAAAGACAAATATCATATGATACCACTTGTATGTGGAACCTAAAAAAGTAATACAAACGAACTTATTTACAAAACAGAAACAGAATCACAGATATAGAAAACAAACCTAAGGTTACTGGGGGAGGAAAGGGGGGGAGGGATAAATTGGGAGATTGCGATTGACATATACACACTACTATATATAACATAGATAACTAATAAGAACCTACTGTATAGCACAGGGAGCTCTTCTCAATACTCTGTAATGACCTATATGGGAAAAGAATCTAAAAAAGAGTGGCTGTATGTATAACTGATTCACTTTGCTATACAGCAGAAACTAACACAACATTTTAAATCGACTATACCCCAATAAAAATTAAGACAAAAGAAGGAGAAAAGGTGCCAGGATAAGACTACATGTCCATGGAGACTATTAGCATATTAATGAACTGTGTCTCTATTTACACTTCCATCACCAGAACTGTTAGTTATTTTAAGGAAGAAGTTATGCTTTAATTAACAGCACTTGGTAAATGAAAGCTGGTTGCATTTCTTAAGTATGTTCAAATTTCACAAGTCTTCTTTCACAGCAGGGATTCCAGTTTATTCAATACTTTTATGTGATAAAACCTCTGGATCAAGGAAGAAAGTCTTTAAAAGCCCCTAATTTATGAGTTTTCAGAATAGAAGCCCATAAAAAGCATAATTAATGAGTAAGCTAACTATCCCTAGAGCATTAACATACATAACATTTTAAATGAGGCAGATTGAAGGGGATAGAAACACCTTTGGTATTTAATATTTCTAACTCTGATATCTCTAAGGACTTAACCAACCCAAGAGCTCAACATTTTCATCTCTGTAGCACAGTGCTTCTATAACTCTGGCCCTTCCATATTCTCCATCCTGTCTATACCTTGGGACCTTTGGGAGCACTGAATTTGACCATGTGCTTGGAAAAACCATAAAATCCCATAGTTTCTGCTTTGCTTTCCCTGTCACCCTGATCACTTCCCTGCTTATTACTTCTCTGCATAGTTGTGTCACCTCCTCCCACCATCCATTTGAACCATAGCTCCCTTTTTCCTAATTTTATGACTTTTTTCTCCCATTTCCCTCTCTTCTTGGCAGAAGGCAAAAGAAAAAAAAAAAAAGTTATGCTGTAAGTTTTGTGCATAGTCTTTGGTCCAGATATCCCAATCACAGTCTACTCCTTTTCTTTGTTACCTCAAAAATCAAGGAAAAGGAATAGAAAGGGTAAAAACAAAACTCCCTGGCAAATATTAATATATTTTTTTAGTTGCGAGCTTTAACCCCAATGTTTGTCTCTTAAAATATTTTTATCGTATACATATATCCCCATATCCACTCCCTCTTGTATCGTATACGTATAGCTGATTCACTTTGCTATACAGCAGAAACTGACACAACGAAGTAAAGCAATTATACTCCAATAAAGATGTTAAAAACATATATATATATTTTTATCTTCCACTTTTCTTCAAAGAAGTCAGAAATAATAAGTGTAGGACTACTTAAGAAAAAACAAAGTAAGTAAATATGGGAAAAGCCTTTGGTTAATATTCTTTTATTTGATTTTTACTATTTATGAGAGACCACAAGACAGTAGCCAAAACAATAACTACAGCAATAATAAACTTGCACTTATGAATCTGTAGCTGTTAAGTCTTCTGAATATGTTTCATATATTAGCTTATTTAATCCTTACGACACCCCCTTTGCCCCCACCAGGTAAATATAAATGAGGATCAATTCTCCCAGAGTCACAAAGTGGAACGGAAACCAGACAGGCTGCCTTCTCAACCGCTCTGCCTGGCCGCTATCACTGTTTCTATGCCACATAGGTGCTGTGCATCTCATTGGGCATGTCTTCTGCAGTTTTGAAGACATGAGCTTTTCTGGGGCTGAGTAGAAATGCCTTCAATGCAGATTTTTTTTCTCTGTTACATATACCCACCATCTACCTATGTTACATGTTTCGGGGTAAAGAATGAAAAGGAAAGAGAGACTCATGAGCAAGACAGAAACGCCTAGTGAGGGCAGAGCTGAAAGGTGCATTTCCCCTCAAGCAGGTGTGTGTGACTCTCCAAGCCGGGCAGCACCCCATAGTCTCAAGCAGAATTCTCCTAGAACCTACTGGTCTACCTGCCTTCAAAGTGCTTCCTGGCTTATACTTCATTGTGGACCATCAATACTCCCATAGCTCACCCAGCCTTGAAAACAAACAAAAATTCATTCTGATGGGAGAGATTTAAAGAAGAGGGCTAAACCGTCCCCTTCTCAACACCTATCAATAACATTCTCTCTTGTCCAGGGATTGTCAGAGTGGGCTCCAGAGGCAGTGCCTGGGTACCTAACGGTCTCACTTGAACCCACTGATTCAAGCGGAGGAAAAGTCAGACCCAGTAGGAACAGCCTAGGACAAAAGGCCATCAGGACTTGACGTGACCTTCCTGTAACCAGGCCAATGAAAGCTTCTGCCTCATGCTGACGATTACTTCCTCCTCTGTTTGCTTTGGTCCCACAGACAACATCAGAAGAACAGAGGGAGTTTCTCTTATTCAGTACATAAAAGAATAAATTGTGAAAGCAGAACACTTTATCAATCCCATTTTAGAATAATGACAATATCTAGAAAGTTCTGAAACATTATTTAATCTCTTCCACTTGCTTTCTGCTCACGGTGCTACTCCTTCAACAACTCCTAAAGCATAACAACAAAAATGGAAACCAAGACATCCAGTCAGCCTCCCTGAAAGAGGGGAAAAACGGTTCTGAAAGCTTCTGCTCCTAACCAGTTGCCAGTATGGCACTAAGCCAAATGAACTTGAAAGAAATCCCAGCAAACTATAAACATAAGACAACCATAAACACAGTACAAAGCCCCTCTTCGAAAAATGCCAGTTACATCAAAAACCCAGTGGTTTGGAAAAGCCTACTGCTTTTCCCAAAGAAAGAAATAAGTACAAGTACTTACAGTGTCATAAGACTTATCCTTGACATCATAGACTGTTAGTTTTATTTTGGTCTCCTCATAGATGGGATACTCAGATGGGAATGTGACACCAGTCAAGAACAGTGGGTCTCTTGTTCCCTGTAACAGCACAAGCAGACAACTTTGATTCAATAAGGCAGCAGTCAGCAGCATGCAGTGACACATGAGAAAGCAGCAAGTGTCTGGGTCTGCTTTTCTAGGAAGTGGTTCTATTAGAAGAGATATCTGAATTGCCAAATGATGGCCACAGGGACACGGCCCAGGGCCCCAAAGGACTGATAGAGCTGTTGACAGTAAATGCCCTGCATCATTGTCAGAGCTGCTAAGCATCTTGAAAAACAATTTATTTTCATTATATGCAGCACCCTTCTTTAGGGTCAGTTGTCTGTCCATTTAGAATACATGTAATGGACATAACCTGTGATTTATGCAAATACCCTGAGATATTGACTGATCAAATTAAAATGAAGCTCTTTTCTCATCAAGAACCATTTGGCAATCTTAGGCTGTCCCTTTATGTCCTTTCTGTAATGATTCAATTGAAAGCCATGCTCTGATAGCGTCCATTTGTTTTTAGATGTTCAGCTGTATTTTTTTTCTCAGACTGATTTGAAAACTAATGAAAGAAACTAAATATGATGCATTCGGGGCTATGAAATTACTAGCTCAGGATGCAGTGCACAGGGTTTTTCCATGCCTCAGGATTCATTTTTAGAGAGCTGACATCCAACATTAAATTTTATATCTATATTTAAATATGCATAGTGCTGAATATCATGGAGATATTTGCTAGAGTTCTGTAAGCCAGTTGTTTATGGAAGTTTCTGGAAGCTGAAGTTATTCATTTATTCATTCATTCTTCCTTTTATTCAACAAATACTGCGTTTTGTTTGGCACAGTGTTAGATGCTCTGGAACACACAGTGAATGAAACAGTCAACAACAGCTATGTATGTTCAAATAAATGTGTCAAAATAAATAATTTCTTTTAAGTTTTGACAATATTTTTAAAATAATCAAGTTGAAATAATGCTTGAAAATAGTTTTCATATAAATGAACAATTTTCCAATTTTAGTTTTCCTTGAATGAATAAGACTATTTTTGTTTATTCAACCACAGCATTAACTACAAATGATACCAGCATTGGAACCTAAAGTTTCCCAAGGACAGAGTCAGGGCTACGTGTAGGATCTGGGTCATTCCCATTAGAGAAATGAATGGAGTTTCGTCTGAATCATTTTTTCCACCAATGGCACTGAGCAAGCCAGATCTGGGGTAGGCAACTTAGACTCTTACAGAGAAACTCCTCGTTCAAAACAGAAAGGGCTCCCAAGTCGAAGAAAAGCAAAGCTTAAGGAGTGTAGAAAACATTTTCTTTAGTCCCAGAGAGTAAGTATCTCTCATTCACTAAGGCTGTGAAATATGTGATGAGAACAAAATAATCAAAAGGGAAACACTTCCTCTTTTGAATCTGGTCCAACACAATAACAAGTTTCCTCCCAACACATTGTGAGTGTTATATTAGCAACAATAAATGTAAATAGGAAATCTCCCAACGGATGAATAATATTTACACCTTTTGCCTAGAAACATTACAGTGTCTCAAATTAATTATCCACCTTTCTTTGAAAAACATCATACTTTAAAAAGACACACACGAAAGGCAGAGAATATGAAGCTTCTGACGTGCACGAAAGGCAGAGAATATGAAGCTTCTGACATGCACGAAAGGCAGAGAATATGAAGCTTCCACAGTCAATCTGAAGAATACAGGAAAAAATGAAAAGGGCAAAAACACTTAGGTTTAAAACGCCTCTAGGTAATTTACAACTTTCTTTTTTGCCCCTCAAAGAAATATTCATTCCATTTAATTTAAAATTTATATATATATATATTTTTCCCCCCCCCTATTTAGTACTCTATTCAAAGATCCAGAGTGGGGATTTTCCTTCTACTTACTAAAGAAAAATAGGTCTTTTATAAAAAAGGCAAGTTCTTTCCCCATTTGTTTATTCTGGTAAGTTACAAATGCATGCTTAGTAACCTCAGGTATGCTTTCCTAAATGAAGGAGGACTGCAACCTAGCACAGCTGCAGGCCAAAATCTAAAGTATTTCAGCTGCTTGCTCAAATCCAGAGAGACTGAGAGAGAGCGAGAGTAAATCAGGCACACAGCACGCTCACCTCCACAATTTCCGTGCTGGAGTATCTTGTCAGACCCTGCTCCGCTGGGTGGATTACTGAGATCTGCACCAGTGTATTCAGCTTCCTATCACGCACGGGAGCCACAAGATCCTTGCATGCTGGCAATGGCAAAGAAAAGAGAAAGAAGAGAAACTAACATCGTATCTCAGGGAAAACTTTTGTCCCGGGTTGGAAGGAAACTCAGCGCCGGCGCTGAATGAAACCTTCTGGGACTCTGGCTGATTTTACAGAGGAAGTCCCTTGGAAGTACCTTACAGAAATAGGAAGTCACGTGCTGCGGAGCGGAATTGAGAATTCATTTCCACTGGCCACATGTGCAGCTCATGCGAGTCTCCACTGCCCTCGGATCCCAGCTCTCATGTGTGACCCTGCACACACAGCTCAGGGGCTTTGAGCGACTTTAATTAGTCATTAAACCCCGGGCTTTAATTCACACCCCTAGACTACATAAACTGACTTGGGCCACATCCGGGGAACTTTACGCTTCTCCTTATTGACACTGGCAGGATTAGTTCAAATGTTGGAAGGCACACTTGGTCCTTACTTATCTATTCACTAGAGCTGGCCTCCTACAGTCCTACATAGGGACAGACGCGGGGAAGGGAGGCTACCCTATCACAGCAACACACAAGCCCCCGGCAAGGAGCAGAGGAGGAGGTGGAGGGGTTAAAAGCGTCCTCTGTCCAGGACTCCAGCCAAGTCTGGGAGGCAGAAACGTCGGAAAAAAATGATAGGTTAATTCTTGCCCAGGGGCCACAAAAGTAAGACCTATCCCTTGAGACACCAGGCTCATATTACAGACGCTCTCCACCATACCATATTTACTTGAATATTTTCTCCTCCCACATATCATTCTCACAATTGCACAATTGGGGGAAGAAAAGTCCAAAAAAAATTCCTTTTCAGCAAGTCCAATATCTGCTCGGGTGTTTCACCACCTGGCTTTGAAATAGTAATTTTACTACCTGCATTTGGATCCCGAAGTATCATGCAAAGTGTCCTCACGACAGGGAAGAGGTTCAAATTAGGCTGAGCTGGGGGCTAGGGTCAGGCTGGAGCTGGGACCAGGGACTAGCAGTAGCCGCGGGTCATGGATTCATGGTGAGAGTATGCTGGGCTCTATACCATATACATCTCACGCCTCTGACCAGTGCAGAAAGAGAGGGAAGGACCCAAGTATTTAAGCTACATTCTGGCTCTGCAACAGTGTACACCTACTAGGACAGAGGTACTACGGTTTAAACCTGAAACTTGAAAGCAAAGCAAATTATGAATGTAATGATCACCTTTCCTTTGCTTACAGATCAGCTCATTTATAGAAGCAGAGTGGGACAGAGGAAAAAGCAGGAGCTTTGGAATGAAACTGGCCTGGTTTTCGGCCAGTTCTACTAGCTAAGCAATTCTGGGCAAATTTTTCAACTTCTTAATTTCTTCTTGACAGACTTTGAGATCCTTTTACTCCTGTACGGTATTTTGTTATAATTTTCCTTATTTAAACCATATGCCTCTAACCGTACGGGAAAGCTTAGGAAAGCATGCTTGGAACAAATTAATAGCAACAGTTTATTTAGCCATCATTATTTTTGAGGCCTTTTGCCAATTATCTCTTTATTTCTCAAAATAGTGCTTTGAACTATTATTTCATTTTTACATACTAAGAACTAGAGGCTTTGAAAGAGTAAGTGCTCACATGTACATTACTAGAACTCTCTGGTAGTTTTCTTACATCACACCCCAGCAGTTCCATCTCTTTTCTTGGCATATGAATTCCTCTCTCAGACAGTGGCACCTCTCTTTGGAAGACCAACTGCCATAATTCTTTACTGTCTAACCCAAGAGATCTAGTTTTAGAAAATACTGATGCAAGGTTTCAATAATGTCAACATATTACCGGAAAGAAAAAAAAAAACAGATTTAGACCTGACTGTCCTTTGGTGGTTGTTTTGATCGTTTCCTCCACTTGCCTAACGAATGTTTAATTTTATCACTCATTCTCTGGGCTTTCTGCATATATCTCTCCTTAGAATTTGAAGCTGGAGTCAATTTGTTTCCCACACATGCATTTTGTCCACTTTCTGCTGGTAGCTTCATCTCTACCTTATGAGCTTATGACATGTTTGCTCAAAGTAAGTTAATTCTTGTCTGATTTCTTATCAGCCTTGATTGTGGGCTGTGGTTAGTTCTCAGAAGTGAGAAGCTGTTCTCCATTTTATCAGCGAACCTCTCAGACTCACTCCTAATAAAAACAGAGATAATCTCCATTAAACTCAAATGTTCAGTCCGACCCAATTTGCAGATTCCCCCAATACTGATGAAGTAAAAACAACTGTAATGGCACTTTGCATTTCTTTATATTTTAGATCTAAAATATGGCCTAGAAAACAACAACAACAACTAAGGTCACATCTTGGCTGTCCATATCTTTTCCTTCCTGAAAGCCCAGAGATTTTAATGTTCCCTACTTCTATGTGGCAAGATGTTAGGAAAAGACTCTGACATCAGTCAGACTTCCTGAGCTATAGTCCCAGGTTCCTCATTTTCTACGTATGTGCCTTTAAGTCACAAACTCTTAGCTGCTCAGTTTCCTCATCTGTCTATTTCTCAGGATGGAGGCAAGGAAGAAATTAGGTCCCTTTTTATGAATGGACTTTTCTATGCAAAATAAAGCTTACTAATATTTACCAATATCAATACCTACATTTACTAATAGTTAGTGTTTTATTCTTCTGTACAATGGTTTTTATTGGTTCAGCCATATTCAGACAGCTCCTTAAAAACTATCATTAGGTCCAATATTTCTTTGTAAATATCAAACCAGTACATGACTCATTGCATTTAGTAAAGTGAAACCCATACACACTATGGATCTATACATACTGACACTGTCCCACTGGAGGGGTGATAAATGATGAGTGATTGAATTGCTTCACAGAGACTGGGTCACTATAAAGTATAACCTGCATAGGAACTTTTTAGTAACCACTAAAGAAGCCTGAAAAGTCTGTTTTCAGAAATCAAAAAAAAAGGTCATATCAATTTTCCAGCCATACTTAGCACTACCCATTACCCATGCAAAATTCTACTCTATGAGGGAGTGACCTGCATAAGTGGTCTTCAACTCACAGGACTAAAAGAATACTTCAGGGTTTTGCTTTGGTTGTTTCGTTTTATTCGAGAATTCTTGAATCAAATGGGTCGTAACAAGTAAATACCTCTCTGCCATCATTCACTCACCAGTAGACTTTTTACTTTTATTTCTGCCTTTTTATTGGCTTTGTTTTGGACTGAGCTGTTTAAAAGCATTCTCAGAGCCCAAGAGAGTTTAAATATACAAGATGTTGATAGGTTGGGATTCAAATATGCTTGTGTCTACTGAATTGTTTATTTTTTAATAAAAAGGGGAAAAATCACAATGTAAAAGTAATGAATAATTTTTTTAAAAAACTACAATTTGAAACTTTTCTTTAGAAAAAAACAAAAGAGCTACGAGTGACTGTTTTTCCTGTCACCTTTGCTATCTGGCCACATGAGAATTCACTTTCCATCGTCAGTGCTGGTGAATGAGATGCTCACAGGCATTCCCAGCTGAGATTTGTACAGGATCCAGACAGCTCTCTGCTGGAAGAGAATCCTCAATAGAAGTGTAATGATAAAAACAAACAGAGCTTCAATATCTCAGGAGAGGGCTAGGCACTGAGCAAACTGGAAACCTATGCTGTACCAAAAGAGGGGCCCTCCATTCAAATTCATGGCCTGAAGAAATAAAAGCCCACGTGGCTTGATTTGAGGATTTGTCCAAAGCTTGAAATCCCAGTCATTGTATGAGTTAAACTGATATATCTGTGACGAAATTTGGCCTAAGGACCAGAAGATGCCAACCTCCGATCTAGATGCTTAAAGCTACTACTTGGATTCTTAGGGAGAAGTGCAGATCATCTGTTGCTCCTATAATTCCTCTAATATCTGAGAATCCGGAAGCTAAAGGGTTGGAGTTTCTGCGTTCTTGTTGAATTAATATTCTGCCCACCCCAAAGTACCGTTTTTATAAAAGATCTGTTTTTGTTTCATTCAGCCATCATTTCTAAAGCACGTCAAGTCTTTTGAGTCCTTACAGCCGTTCCATCCTTCTAGCCAACAGTGGCTGGAAGCCTAAAAATGTCTCCAGACTCTTCTACCGGAGAGCTCAGCCCCAGCAATTATCAATTTGAACACAACTGTCAGTTCAGGTGGCTTTGCATTCAGCAGCTAGTTATTCTAAGACCTGCCCTGGCTATGGAGTGTTCAAATAAGCAGAGGTGCCTGCCACAGGCTTTCACGGGGGCAGTGGCCCGAGCCACTGGTGTAGTGTGAGTTCAAGGCTGACTCCAAGAAACTGTCTCTTTCCCCTTAAGAACTCTTTCTTCTGTGAAGTCAGGTCATTTTTCTTGCCCCACTCTATCTCATCTCTCTTCTTGCCATTCAGTGTTAGTAGCATCGAACAAAGTTTATCCTCAATCCTCTAGAAAAAGCAATGGCCACAAGCGGGGGCGGGTGGAGGGAGACTTTGACATGAATTCCCATATCTCTACAATTCTGCTCTTAAATTAGCCAGAGGAAAGTTAGGCTTAAAGGAGAAACCACACAGGAGAGCAAACAGAGAAAAAAGAAATGTTTGCTTGTTTGTTTTTCAACTTGGGATAAAATTATATTTGAAACCAGAATCTAGCCTAAGGAATTATGTGACTTTGGATACATTACTCTTATCTCTTTCAGTCTCTATTGTCTTATCTGTAAAGTGGAAGTCAAAGGACAGATTTCATAGATTTGCTATAAAGATTATATGAAGTAATATATGTTGAATGCTAGGCACATAATAGGTCCTTTTATTATATATTAAGATTGATATGAATATAATTATACATTGGCACAAAAATGGATTTTATCTATTCAATATTCTTATAGTAATTAAATGCTCAAGATATCCCAGGTTGGTCCTGATTTTATGTAACCTTATTCTTTTTTAATAAAAGTATTTTATTAAATATATGCCTGTGATTTCTTGGTACCTTCTTGTTTTCAATACAAAAAAATTTTAAACCCCTTACTGGATTATTTGTTAATTTCAGAAATCATAGTTATCATTAATATATTGCTTTCTGTGAAACCAGATGTACACATTTATACTTGCTAATTTCACCTCTGACTAGGCACTTCCAAATGAGAAGCCAAAAATAGCAGAAAGATTTATTTATTTTCTGTCTGGCCTCAGACGTACTACATGTAAACTCACCCTCTATGCAGAGATTTATCTGGGAGGTTAGTGTTCCTTTACTTAGAGAGGGACTTCCCTGGTGGTCCAGTGGTTAGGACTCTGCGCTTCCACTGCAGGGGGCAAGGGTTCGATCCCTGGTCGGGGAACTAAGATCCCGCATGCCACATGGCCAAAAAAATAAATAAAAAATCCTTAGAGAAAGTTGGTCCACAAAGAGTCATTGTCTTAACAACTGAGATGTCCCAAGGGGTAATGGGAAGACTTGCTCCTCTGTTCTGTACATTCTCTCATCAAAAAGAAGGCTGTGAATGCTTATAAAGCTTCTTTTTCTTGAAATTAAAAAAAAAAAAAATGTTACAACTCAAACCCAATATAGCCTGATGGCAACAAACCTCCCCTGATGAAAGTTCATTTCTTTCCCCCTTCTTCCCCCACCCCAGACTCTTCATAGGGAAAGCAGAAGAGGTAAATCCACGCCCCTCAAGGGCAAACAGCGCCAGGGTACAGAGAATAAGGGGCATCTTGAACAGGAAAGTGGCCTTATCCAAACAGGGATTTAGGGAAATAACCATCTAGCTCCAGGCTCCCCCAATAGCACTGTTCTTATTTTACCATCCCTAAGAGAATCAGCCATTTCCCTAAGGCTGTGGGTAAGCCTCTTGCTGCCTAGAATGCAGCTTTCTATTTACTTCTCGAATTCTTAATGTTTGGTTAGGTTTCTCAAAAATGTGACATATATATCCTTGCTCCTTGTACTCCAGAAAAGTAGATGCCGCTTATCAACTGATAGGCCCACTTGGGTTAAGTTCCCAGTCCAATAAATTACTGGATTCCTTTGCATGGTTTCACAGCTACCATTCTAGATCAGTGAGTACATCTAGACTAAATGAATTGACATCATACATTAAGAGATATATAAATACAAATGTAAATACAATGTAAATATCTGTTACATTTTAAAAGCCTAATAGCCCCGCTAATTGCCAGTACAATACGCTTTCCCACCTTTAGTTTCTTCCGCCTTTCTGTTCTTTATTCTTCCTTCCTCTCAGGAATTCTAAGACAGCAATTTTCTGAAGCCTAGGATGTGAACCTCTACAATTCAGATCTACTGAGTGGATTCAGAAGACAACACTGCCTCGTTCCCAGGGCACCACGTTCCATGATAATTCCATTTTCTACAGTAAAGTGGCAGAGTGTATAGTGTCCTGGACTCATACTAATATCCACACAAGGAGCATTTCATAAGTAATCAGGAACACGCTATTCACTTTTGAATATGTTCTTAAGGCTACTTCTTAGAAAAATGTGGCTCTATATCATGTTGAGCTGATTGATGCCCATTAATAATATTCTTCCATGTTCATTCTGTATTCTCTGTAGAATCTCTGAGTCTCTGATTCATTGAGCTTAGCATCACATCTTGCCCTCTCTGTTCATTTTAGCTTACCTTCAACTGATAGAGCCTACTTTCTGTAATTTTCTCATTTGGTATTACTATTCTCATTTGTGTTCTCTTCTGCTTTCTCAAATGTCTTTGCTATGTGCTCTCTCCTATTTCAAATGTCCTCACTAACATGTTTATCTCATCACTCGGAAAGATGAGGTTATCAAAATCATCACTTGTATATTTATTTATAAGACTTGGGACTACTGGGGTCAGGAATACATCTCTCTTAACAAACTACAGCTTCTCCATCCAGTTAAGTAACCATTTTTTCAGTCTTCATAGAAGTAAAACAAAACTGTGCTATTTTCCCCTTAACTGTTGTGTGGGAAATTTTAATTTACACATATTTCCCTAAAGAGTATGTGAACCACGCATAGCTGCCAACATAAGCAATATTTGTTGGGAAAATTAAAGAACTGTAGATAGAAGAGTTGGTGTGAAAAATGTGATTAGAAAATTTGGACTTCTTTTTCTTTTTTTTCTTTCATTTTTTGTTTGTTTTGTTTTCTTTTGTCTTTTAAGACACTGAGTTCAAAATATTAATGTTCTAAATACAAAATTGGAATCTTGTCAAGGAGGGTAAGTATACCCACATAACTTGAACAAACAGTATTAATTTTAGGCTTCTAGAAAGTTAGAGGGCAAAAAGCAACTCAGTGTTTAAGGTTGAAAGATAAGAAATCAATCCAGGGAATCAATACACACACACACACACACACACACACACACACACACACACACGACTAAATAAATAAATAAATGAATAAATAAAGCCATCCTAATGAAGGAATTCCTTAGATATACTGAAAGAATCCTAGGGTTTTTGCCCCTTTACTACAGCAATAAAATGCTAATATAGGGAATTCCCTGGCAGTCCAGTGGTTAGGACTCTGCAGTTCCGGTGCACATGGCATGGGTTCGAACCCTGGTCGGGGAACTAAGATCCCGCAATCTATGCGGTGCAACCAAAGAAGAAAAAAAAAAAAAAAGCTAATATAACGCAAATTTTAAGGTTATTCTCAATTAAGATAATAAAGGAAGCATGCAGAGAAGATGGGGGTGAGGGGTAGGAAGCACAATTTATGGCATACTTATTATGCATCAGGTGGCATTAGGCTTAAACTTTGTTTGTGTTAGCTCAAATTCAGAACAATAACGTGTCTGGGGCCGCCTCATCATTTCATTAGTTCCATACCCATATTTTTGACTAATCAGATTTGTAGATCATGAAGACTATTTATTTATTTATTACCAATAGCTCAGTAGCCCAGTTAATTTTTTTGTCAATAACATCATTCTGTTCCGTCTGGTCCGCTGCACGTTCATTGGTGATTTAGCTTTGTAAGGAGAATTTTAAGACTCTCAACACTCTGAAAATAGAATCCAAATAAACCTTGAGGAAAGGATGAGACTAATGCCATAGGGAGAAAGCAGATGACAGAGTTATTGAGGAATATACGTAATAATTTGCATGAGGGAATTGAAGAGATAGTGTTATAGAAATATTGCTTCAGAATTCTTGCTACACTGAGATTTGAGCACCACTGCTAAATTTTGTTACAACTGACTCACTTATAAATTAAACTAATTTCCTTGATGTAAAAAGCCAGATTCAGATGGTTGAGAAATAGGTCCAGAAATAAAATGTGTTACTTTTTTCCCCCATAACAAAACAACATAAAAATACGCCACCATATTTTATGCGTATCTGTGTGTGTTTTTAAAAAAAAAAAAATGTTGGCCTTAACAACAAATAGCCAAGAAGATGAAATTCACTTCTACAGTTGGGAACCTTACACTAAAATAAACTAACCACTCAGTACTGGCTCTCAATATAAGTATCACTGAACAATCTATAGAGAGAGAGAAGTGGAGCCTCTGCCTGGAACAATGGTGCTCTCGGGGAATGCTCTTTGATCGTGCTCTGAAGCAGCAAAGATGCCAGCTGTACAGAAGACAGCGTATTTGCATATGAAAAGAGCAAATTTGGTTCAAAACACTGTTGTCTGTATCAGAAGACTCCCATTCTCCAGCCGGTCCCCTGCTCCCCCCAGCTTCTCTCATTTCAATCCTCAGAAAATTCTGTTTTGTCCTGTTTTCATGAACACTACCTAGATGGCTGAGACTCCATTCTCAAGCAGTTGAAATAAAAACAAGCCTGTGCTCGTGTCTCTCCCGGTTTTGACCTCCCACGCTATATGATGTAAACCCCAAACTGGCCTGGCATCATCGCCTAGTAGTTTGTTCAGACTTGGCTCTCTGTGCGCATGCTCCAAATCCACGTTCCACCTCAGAAACGCGTGCGTGAGCTTTCTGCCCCTCTTTTGAGCAAGAACATGTATGCTGCTTAAGAAAGGATGAAAATGTTATTCCAAGAATGGAAGCTGTTCTCAACCCTTCATTCTTCTCTATTTCTTATTAAAGCAGTAACCTAACTTCTCACACAATTTCAATGACCACTTAAATAAAGGGTCTTCCAAGATGTGGGTCTCCTGTGTTGCCTTCCCACCTACCCTCTCTTGTTTTCAATATCCTTCAGTCACAGGAATTTCCCCTCAGGTATATTATTGATAACTAACACTAAATGTATCCAAAAGTAAGCTAAGTAGTTATCTGTGTATTTAAGCTCTGAAATACAAATAAAATAAATTAAAAGTTAAAAAAAAAAAAGAATGGAAGCTGGTCCCTCTGAATACTAAAAGAAATGTTGTGAGTCAGTGAATGGAAGTCTGTAGTATTAGAACTAGGGTTGCAGAAGAGGAAGAAACACAGGCAACAACCTTAAATCTTATACCCGACCAGGGACCAAGATGACAATATTTTTCCAGAACTGCCAGTTTGACATAGGAGCCAATAGGGTTCCCGTTCAGGACAAGCATAGAGCCCATCAGTGGATCCAGCCGGGCACGTGGTTAGTGGGGAGGGGATGCTTCCTTGATTTACCCCTGAACCACAAGATGAGGCTAGTGTGGCTGGTGGAGACAGTTAATTACAGGAGTGGTGGCAGGAAAGTCAGAGCCTGAGTCACCAAGTGTGGATGGCTAAGAGAAGTGTGCTCAAAGTTGATGAACTCTAACTGAGGACACAAAACGATGTCCAGAAGGTACTTGGGAGTCTGAGGCAGAAAAAAAGGAAACTGGGACCTTAGAACATGACCTTCAGGGGTTGACAGTCTCCTGAGGGGCAGGAAGTAGGAAGCGCTCTGGAAGGCAGTTGTTTAACCTGGATGATTTCACACACAAAACACTGACTCATGGTCTGGGTTTCACCAAATCCTGCATGAGGCAACTTTCAGACACGCTTTCCTGAAGCAAAATGTTTCAGAAAAATTGTACTGTATATATTGCATCCAAGGGCTAAGTTTTAGAAGATGGTATTTAAATTAAGGTAATTTTTAAAATTTCAGTTATTTTTTTCCCATAAATGTATTGCACTTGGTAGTTATATGTGGAATTAATAGTCTTTTGTGAAATTCCCACCCCTCTAGTGTCAAATATTTTACAAGTAGATTTAAAGTATTAAATCAAAGCCATACATGGATAGATTAGGAAACAAGCAGGGGAAGGGAAGCATGAGAGGAATAGGTGGCTCTGGAGGGATGACTAGCCTCTCATTTCATTGTCTCTATCTAGAACATCCTTTGTGGAGGGGCAAGTTATCACTCCCTATTTCTCCTGAGTCCCTTGAGTCAATCATACGTGCGAGTTTTTTGTCGACAAAAGAAAACCTCAATATTCACGTTGAATACGGAGCTTTAAGGGTGTCAACTCTCCCATCATAAGACAGTTGACTCACAGGAAATAAAACAAGGTTGGTATAGATAAGCTAAAGCTAGAAATGACTAGTGAACCAGGAGATACGACACAAGAGGAGAAAGACAGTGAGTCTGTGGGTGAGAAATCAAATGTGGACTAGCTTGAGGGCAGAAGGGGTCTAATTATTCAGAGCAAAATCCACAAGTTCAACCCCACGTGGAAATAGCGCAGCTTGAGAGTGGGAGAGCGCGATTCTAAGAGAAACCAAGTTTGAAGGAAGCAAAGAGCACACTTCTCAGAATATTGGGGATCTCCAAGGAGAGCCTCAAGCTTAGCAGAGCACCTGTGAGCTGAATGTAGAATGCTTCAGAGCCCTAGCTACACAGGAAGTTTCAGAACAAAGGAGCAGCTCTTTACACTACCCAAACTAAACTAGAGAAGAACCACCTTCGCAGCAATTCCAAGACATGTGGGAGACTAGGTAAGATAAGAATATGAGACACCTTCTGTTTGAAGGTCTCCCTGGCAGTTCTTTCTTGCTCTGTGTAGTAAACAGTCAAAGGCTCAGGGTCGTAGGTTCCAGTCCTGACCAGGTAACTTTGGATTTGTTATGGAATCTCGGTATCCTCCTCAGGAAATGAGGATGATAATTACAGTTATTCTCACTGAGTGCTTGTGAATATATGTGGGGAAAAAAGATTTGTTAATTTCCTAATGATGTATTAATAATGTACTTCTCCCTTTCATGTATATTAGCTCAAACACTCTGTGAAATAAGAATTATTATCTACAACTTACAGACAAGGAATCAGATTTTCAGAGAGGGTAACGGATTAACCCAGAACAGCATCATTATCATATCATTAATGAACAATATCATTAATGAACAATATCATTAAGCAATCATTTTACACCTAGCACCATTCTTAGTGCTTCAAGTACACTACCTTATTTAAGCTGCAAAACAACCCAGTCAAGATGAAATTGTTCAGAGCCACACAGGTAGCCAGTAGCAGGATGAGGATTCATATGCTCTCATGATGGCAGCCCAGCCCATGCTCTCAAACACTGCCCTTGTACTGCCTTCTCTCAGGGTTACACGTGGTAGGCTGAAATCTAGGCTCAAATCTCTGGACCTCAGTCCATTTCTCCTATTTTAGTTCCGTTATGCTTCTTGTTATTTGTGTATATATGTTCTGAACAGCATCTCTATAGGAAGATAGCTTGCTTCCTGATGCTATCATAGTACAGGAATCTGGAAGTTACTTTGTGAAGAATTTGGGGCATAAAGTTCTACACAGATAAGCAATTGTCAGCGATCTAGTCTAGTTACAGAACCCACTTGTTCAGCTTGGCCCATGACTGATTCTTCCTGTCAGTTCTCTCTAGATGAACCCCAAGGGCAGTCAGGCTCTGCCCTTCCTGATATAATTTGCTAACAACAAAATATCAACAGTTAAATGATTGTCTTCACTGAGAATACTGAAATGAATTGCTTTTTACAAACAATTGTGTTAGCGACAATTCCAAAACATTTCAAGGGCATTTCTAAACCTATAAATTTATTTTATGAAGAAACGTGAGTCAAAAAGCAATAGCATTCATGCCTGCATTCAGTTCGTGGGTATGTACTGAATGTCTAAACGTGCCCAGCATGATTCGAGGTGACAGTTTCACAGCAGTGAGTAGGAAAGCAAGTTCTCTACTTTATGGAGCTTACAGTCTAGCAAGACATGAAGTTAAAAAAAGTAATAATTTAGTGAGCATTTTAAACAGGATGATTAAATTGAGAGTGTTGGGAGAAGCAAGAATCAGGAAAAGCTTCTCTGACAAGGTGACACCTGAGTTGTGATCTAAAAATTACCAAGGGGCCAGCTGAGGGGCGGGGACGGGGTTGGGGGGAGAACAAATGCCAAGACCCAAATGTTTGGCTTGTTTGAGAAGCAAAAAAGAAGACGAATGAGGTTGAGAGTAAGGCTGCAGAGTGAGCTGGAAGATCGGCACAGGTAAGGTGAGAAGGGCCTGCTGCCCAAGATCCTTGTAGAGTGTGGTAAGATATTTCAATTTTATTCCTTTTTCAAATTTTATTGGAGTCTAGTTGATTGACAGTGTTGTGTTAGTTTCAGGTGTACAGCACAGTGATTCAGTTATACATACATATATATTCATTCTTTTTCAGATTCTTTTCCCATAGAGGTTATTATAGACTGTTGAGTAGAGTGCCCTGTGCTAGACAGTAGGTTCTTGCTTATTTTATATATAGTAGTGTGTGCATGTTAATCCCAAGCTCCTAATTTATTCCTCCCCCTACATCCCCCTTTGGTAACCATAAGTGTGTTTTCAAAATCTATGAATCTGTTTCTGTTTTGTAAATCAGTTCATTTATATCATTTAAAAAATATCAGATTCCACACGTGTGATATCATATGATATTTGTATACCTCTGTCGGTTTTATTCTAAGTGAAATGGAAGCCATGGAAGGATTTTAACTAGGGAAGTAAAGAAATCCCAATTATATTTTTAAATTATTTATTCTGGCTCTCCCATCAGGAAGGGGGTGTGAAGGGGTAAGAGGCAGATGCAAGCAGACCTAGGAGGACTCCCTTAACCGGCTCAGGTGAGAGCCCACAGCGGCTGAGAATTGAACGATATCGGTGGCAACGGATAGAGGTGATCAAATTCAGAATACACTTTGTACATAGAAAGTATAGGACCTGAAGATGGATTTGACATGAGGTGAGGGAAAAAGAAGTATCAAGAAAGAGTTAAGAGTTTGAGGATTTGCATAACAGAATGGATGGTGATGTATTTTAAGGAGATGTATATCATTGGGGAAATAAAATGTTTGGGAGGGACAGGAAACGGGAAACAAGAAATCAGGTTTTAACTACCTTGCGTTTAAAACCCCTCCTAGGAAGTCAAGTGTCTTGAGCAAATGACACTGTGGAGTTCAGAGGAGACCAAGGATCAACATTCCAGATGAAGCGAGCGCTCCAAGGACCTGATACTAAGATCTGAGGGTTTACCTCTCAGACAAAGAATTAAAGATACAACGAGAAATATAAAAATGAGGGAGAATTCCACTTAAAAGCCTTGGTCTTAAAGGTGTGTTCCCTTCTCATGAATCTTCCTTGATTTACTTTTAAGTCCAGGATATGTCTTCCCCCTTCACAGCAAAATAACCTTTGGGGTCTGAAATAGCCAAAAGTGCATTTTTCTTCTTTCATTCTCGGATGTCGCACAATCCAGTGTCGAAGAGAATGGGCTCTAGAGTGAGCCTGTGGGATTCAAATCTCAACTCCTCAGCCTCTCCATAATCCAGTTTCCAAAATGTAGATAATAATGGTGCCTAATCAGAGTTATTGGGAGGATCAGATGAGATAAAATTGGTAAGGTACTTATTTAAGAGCCTGGAACATAATAAATATACAATAAATGTTTGCTATCCTTAAAAAAAAAAAAGACCTCCTAGACAAGCAAGTGGAGATATTTACTAGCCAGTTGAAAAAGGGAGGAGGGAGATTATCATACTAAGTGGTAAGACAGAAAAAGACAAGTATCGTATGATATTGCTTATATGGGGAATCTAAAAAAATGATAGAAACAAACTTATTTACAAAACAAAAACAGACTCACAGACATAGAAAACAAACGTATGGTTACCAAAGCAGAAAGGAGTGGGGAAGGATAAATTAGGAGTTTGGGATTAACAGATACATACCACTATATATAAAATAGATAACCAACAAGGATCTAATGTATAGCACAGAGAACTATACTCAATATCTTGTAATAACCTATAATGCAAAAGAATCTGAAAAAAGAGTATATATATATTTTTCAGATTCTTTTCCATATATACATATATTAAACTGAATCACTTTGCTGTACACCTGAACCTAACACAAAATTGTAAATCAATTACACTTCAAGAAAAAAAAAAAAGAAAAAAAAAACCAAGAAAAGTGAAGGCGAGAGTTACAAATTTTGGAGACAAAGACCCGTAAATATTCTTTAAAGCCCATAGACTTTGAAACTGCTTAGAGCAAGAGGGTGTTTAAGTTTCGTGAGTATTAGGATTAAACTGATATTCTGAATTTGAACAAGTTTTGACCCGGGAATACCTCTTGTGTTCAGACTGACTTCTGCCATCTTACCCCTGTAGATGACAGCCAAGAGCCATGTCCTTGTCATGGTCAAGTAGAGGGAATGGAGGAGTGAGGGGCAGAGCACTTGAACAGTTTTGGGCTTTGCTATACCAGAAACATGAGCACGGGCAAGTCACTCAACCCATCTGACAGTCAGTTTCTGCTGTTGTAAAATGGGGAGAGCACCACCATTGCCAACTGTAAAAGGTCAAAGCTCAAGTAAGAAGCATTTGGGAAAAGACTGCTCTGTACAGTGGACGTGGGAAGGGACTTTTCTTTAATCCCACGTTCCACTCTACTAGGTTTCTTCCCCGCGGCTTGGTTCCCAGGTAGCCTTAGATACATTTGCATGCCATCTGCTTGACAAGAAGCCCCAATGACAAATTTCAGCCACACAGACAACAGCATCAGGGGACCTCGCTCCCTCATAACCTCGGTGGCTTCCTAATGAACAAAGCTGCTAGGCAGGGCTTCCCTGGTGGCGCAGGGGTTGAGAGTCCGCCTGCCGATGCAGGGGACGCGGGTTCTTGCCCCGGTCCAGGAAGATCCCACATGCCGCGGAGCGTCTGGGCCCATGAGCCATGGCCGCTGAGCCTGCGCGTCCGGAGCCTGTGCTCCACAACGGGAGAGACCACAACGGTGAGAGGCCCGCGTAACGCAAAAAAAAAAAAAAAAAAAGAAAGAAGTGAAAGCTGCTAGGCAGTCCTGATTCCTCAATTACCCACAAGTAGCAACAGATGTTGCAAAGGTAGGCCTGTTCCAGTGACCAGCACTCTCAGTGATTAGACAATGGAGGAAAGAAAGAAAGTAATTAGGTAAATCACACACAAAGAGAAATAAACTGGATGGAGCACGTTGATCGTTGATGAAAGACAGATAAACAAGGTGTGAACATTTAAAAAAAAAAACACCTCTAATTTAACAAGTAATTAGCTAAACCCATGTGGAAAAATCAATTTAGGCCTCCCTTAACTAAATGTTCCTGTGGTATATTATTCAGAAAGAAATGGGAACAGAAGAATAAATTTATTGCAACAAAATTCAGTTAAATGGTACACTCCTAGCAAATAGGAAGTGAGGCAAAAAGAGACGTTTGTTCTCTTATATACTTTTCACTTATTAACTGATGTCATGTATCTCAACCTCCTGAAGAATGCCAAGCTAGAATTTAGACCAGTAGCAATAAAAACAGCTACGTTCCAGAGGGAGCACACATTAAATCTTGAGTCGCCAGAAAACACTACCCACACGACAGACCTGTTAAGAAGCTCTAATTGGTTCACTTTCTCTTCCTTCAATTAAATCTCTGTCTCAGCAGTACAAAAACGTGACACAGGTCTTAGATAACCTTTTATTGTCTACCTCCCTCCAATCCTGTACTTTTAATAATCAGCCACAAGGAACATGGCCTTTGGAATTCAAAACCTATATTTCTCCACTCCCGTCCTTATGCCCTTGGGCAAGTGACTAACCTGTGAAACAGCAATAGTGAGAAGCACCTAGCTGGTCTGTTCTAAGATCAGAGATAAAATGTGAAAAGACACATTGGGAAGATTCTTGTGTCTGCAAACTCTGCATAGGGAGGCAATTGTCAGGGGCACAGCATAGCTACAGATTTTGCTGTGTCCCACTCAGCATGGTCTGAGCCTTCTCTGAGTTTCATCTAGTTTAGCCCCAAAGCCAGTAGGACTCTATACCTGGCACTTAGGAGTTCAATAAGTGATAGCAATTATCATGCACAAAAATTCAGTGCCAAGACCCCTTTTCAAAACAGTACTCAGTGAGTATGACAAAGTGATTTACCCAAGGCTAAATCCAAAATAGCAAAGGCTAACCAATCGTTAGGTATATGTCAGATACCAGTTTAAAGGTTTTCTGTATAGTAATTCGTTTAATCCTAACAAGAACCATATAAGGTAGATACTGATCCCCTTCCTGTTTTACAGAGAAGAAAATAGGGAGTCAGAGACATTGTGTCATTTTTCCAAGGCTGCCTGTCCAGGTAGTAACAAAGACATTGTTAAAATTCTAGAGTAGTCTTCACACTCCCATCTCTTAGCTATATTGCCTCCTCACTCAGATTGTAGACTGATGAGCCTGAAATGCAAAACTACTGTCTATTATTTTGGTCGTAGTGATAAACTGTTGTTCCGAAAAACATCTCTTCAAAAGTATTGCTAGTTACCTGATGCTGTCAACATTGAGATAGCTCCAAGAAAGACACGTCAGGCAGATTCTTGTGTCTGCAAGCTCTGCATAGGTAGGCAATTGTCA
Source organism: Globicephala melas (assembly GCF_963455315.2). Classification (NCBI taxonomy): domain Eukaryota; kingdom Metazoa; phylum Chordata; class Mammalia; order Artiodactyla; family Delphinidae; genus Globicephala; species Globicephala melas. The sequence goes on along the minus strand of NC_083318.1, from coordinate 117,187,578 downwards.
GGGACACAGCATGGCTACAGAGTCTGCCATGTCTAGCTTAGCATGGCCTGAGCCTTCCCTGAGTTTCATCTATTGCTAGCTTAGCACCAAAGCCAGTAAGACTCAATTCTTCCTGATACCCAAATACAATCTGCAAGCACTAGAATAATGTTGAAAGACTTGTGTTTATTTAGAATTTTAAAACAAGTTTCTCATGTATGTGCAACAACTGTAAAATACTGCAAGAAGATTTCTAGAGCCTTAATTTATTTTTAGAGTGGGATTATAAGTAATAAAGAGGAAAATGTAAATGAGCATTAAACTCATCACCTTAGGAAATGAGCTGTAGGATTTTCTTTCATGTAGTTTGCTACTCCCTTTGCCTGAATTGTCTCCTGCGTTCCTTCTAAACCAGCTGAAATCCTGCCCATCCTTCCAAACCTGGTCCAAATGCCACTTCCTCTGAGATGTTTTTTCTGATGCCACCATTTTTTTATATATATATATATATATATATATATATTTATTTATTTATATATTTTTTATTATTTATTTTTTTTTTTTGCGGTACACGGGCCCCTCACTGTTGTGGCCTCTCCCATTGCAGAGCACAGGCTCTGGATGCTCAGGCTCAGCGGCCATGGCTCACGGGCCCAGCTGCTCCGCGGCATGTGGGATCCTCCCGGACCGAGGCACGAACCCTTGTCCCCTGCATCGGCAGGTGGACTCTCAACCACTGCGCCACCAGGAAGCCCCACAGTTATATTTAATCACTGCTTGCTCAGTACTTCCGTAGTTCTTGGCTTATGTCTTTATTTTGCCCTTATCACAATCTACCTGGTCTGATAGTTCGTCTCTACCATGTCCTGGAAATTCTTGAAAAGCAGGAATCAAGAAGGAGGGAGGACAGCCTGATGGTTAAAAGCAGGAGTTCAGATCAGACAAAACTCAGCTTGGATGCTGACTCTGTCACTCAACTTCCATAAGATCTTTGGAAAGTTGATCATTGGGAATCTTAGATTTTTTCATCTTTCCATTGAAGATAATATGGGTGAATTTGTTCTGTACTCAGATTCCTGGGTTCAAATCTTAGGTTCATAACTTTACTCGTTTATGTCTAAGTACCCTTTCCTATAAGACAAAGATGATAATAGAGAATTTATCTCATAATGAAATTCTGAGAATTAAAGTAATTAGTTTATGTAAATTATTTAGAACCACGTCTGGTGAACAAACAAGCACTCAGTAAATGTTAGCTACTTTAATATTATCCTGTAGAATTGTGGTAAGGAAAACATGGCATCCTGTTTGTAAAGAGATAAGCACATAGTAGATGCTCAAAAAATGGTAGCTATTACTGTGATTTCCCAGTACTTTACACTGTAAGAATAAAGAAAATGGCAACCAACGTATAATGAGCAAAAACATAGAGCAAGCACCTTCTTAGCAGTTGTTTCTCTTGGTGCTTGAAAATCATCTTGCAGCTTATATGATGAAGTATTTCATACAGTACTTTTATCAATAGGTTAAATACAAAAATATACCGCTGTGCTCAGTATTCCCTTAAGTTTGCCTATGATACCACGTAGACGGTAAAAATACTAAAGAAGATATAATAAAATCTTCCATTCTCCCGCTGGAGCTTTAAAAAAGTCAGAGCTTTATGACCACTTATGAAAACAGATCAGCAGGAGAGTAGAAGTGTGAACACAGGAGAAAACTGGCAAGTTTAGCCTCCTCAGATTTTGTTTTCTTTTCCAGAAACATATAAAACAATGGCTGATTTATAGCAATTCATAAAGTATGAATGGATGTGACATGCAGGTTAATGAAGGCCTTAGCAATCTATAAAAGCAGTGTCTATAGAGAGATGAGACAGTTTTTGTGCAGCTTGTCAGTTTGGGCGTATTTTATACACATTTTCAAATTCTGAACACAGAAAACTGATCACGTGATTTACATGACTTTTTTTTTCCTAGCTGGGTTATTAGAAATATTTTGGCTGTATATATAAAATCTAAAATCAGTACACAAAATCACATATATGCTCCAACAGAACAAAGAAGAAAGCATTTAGAATCAGCATTCTTCTTGTGCTTATTGAAAGTCACTCTAATATTTGAAGTAACCTACCCAAGGATGTCTTGCCATTATACCATAACGTAATGTTGCGATAGAACTGAATTTTAATCACTGAATTCTAGGCTGGTACACATCATTTACCTGGTACAGGTATATAGTGGGTTGCATGCCCACAGACTTTTTAAAGTCTCTATTTCCATAGAGAAAACAGAGTTTCTACAAGGGTGTACTTCAATTTGTTTATTCAGTCACATTACGTATGGCAGAACTGACATGGCTTACAGAGTGAATGTGAAGTAGTTTCCTATAAAGCACTTGGAATTACCTATTTTTCAGTATATACCACGATTCCAAAGGACCAGGAAGTAGATGAATCAAGAATCCTATTGAAGAGCACAGTTTTTATTTTCTCTTCTAGGAAGACAAGATGGCTGGCTTTTTATACGTAACTTGGTGTAATAAAAATAAGTATTTATTGCACGCCTTTCTGTGTCTGTGTTTTCTGAATTTGGAGTATTTATCTTGTTCCAAGCACCAAGCGTCTGCTTCTGCTGCTCTCCTGGTCTAAAATGTGATTCCTCCTTTCCTCTACCTGTTCTAATGTTGCTTTCCTCCTTCAAAAACTCGCTTTAGCTAGTCTTCCTTGGAAAGCCTTTCCTGACCACTCCTCCTCATACTAGTTTGATCCTTTACACCATCTCTCATATTCTTAGAGACCCTGAAAAATAGCTTAGCGTTTAAGGATCTTTTTAACCACTTCAGGAGTCTTAGTTTGATCTCTCTACTTATACTATGAGTTAACTGAAGGCAAAGAGCAAAATTTTACTCCTTCAAATATGCCCCCTTTCTTGTTCAGCTTTTCTAGGTATTTATTTAAACAAACACCACTTGATCATGACATTTATATGGGTACATTGCAGAGATTTTAAAAGATATAACAAAATATAACAAAAGAAATAAAAACTGTACCAAGTTGTGAGAACCATGGTTAAAGACACTCATGCCTAGTCTTCCAATCTTGTTATTTTGTACACAAACACTGTTAACACAGTTAAGTAAGGGTTATGCTGTACAAGCAGTTTGTTATCCTGCTTTGACAACTCTTATATTCCCCTGTTTGATGAAATATCCTTTTGAAAGATGATTTTTTAATGACGGAATAGTTTTCCATCTTAAGAATCTATGTTTCACTATAAAAATTAAACAACACGTGCTGATTGACTCTGAGTTGGGGATGAAATACAGTGGCTTAAACTTCCCCTTTATCTATCCTGACTTTGAAGCATTAGGAAAAGAAAGTCAAGAAATGAGATGGGAAAACAGAAATCAAGAGAGATAACTCTCTGAAAATGTATGACCACTTTACAGAGATAACTGCGATATATTTCTGCATTGCTTATTATTGATTGTTATCTGATATAATTTTCACGATATTACTAAGAAAATTATAGCAGTTAATATAGATTTATTGATTTTAGAGAAAACTGAAAGAAAAAGTAAGGATCTGTTAAATAATTTGAACCTCAGATTAGTCTTATTTTATGTACTAATAAAATCTATAGGGGAGGAATTGATCCATTTTCAATTCCAGGGGAAAAAGTCTCAGGAAAAATTCATTCCATAAATTTATGTACTGATTCTTAAAAGATAAATCAGCTTCACACAAGGGAAAGGATCTAACAATCAGTTGGCTTTGAATCTCATCTCTCTCTATCCTTTACTCACTAGAGTCTTGGCATCACCCACACACCAGGGCTGATCCTATTGTTCAGAGGTGAGGTACAGGTGAGGGAGACTAGAAGAGGCCATGGGAGTAGGGATCTCACTGGCTCAGCCCATCTTCTATCTTACTACTGTCCTAATCTGACCTTGGCATTCCAGTAGCCCAGCAAATGGTCCTTCACTATTTGCCATTTCCCCTTTTACTACGAGCCCAGATCAGCTCATAGCTTGGTTTCATGCCTGGTCAAACCAGCAACCTGATTGACTATCCTTGAACCCTAGTATTTCCATTCTTAAAACCCTATTACCTACTGTGCAAATATCTACTATAGCCTGCCCCCTCCTGCTGGGAAAGTCAACTGTTTTTTCTTAAAAAACCTTTTTTTTAAATTGAAGTATAGTTAATTTACAATGTTGTGTTAGTTTCAGATGTACAGCAAAGTGATTCAGTTCTATATATCTATAACTATATCCATTCTTTTTCGGATTCTTTTCCATTATGGGTTATTATAAGATATTGAATATAGTTCCCCATGCTATACAGTAGGTCCTTATTGTTTATTTATTTTATTTATATTAGTGTGTATATGTTAATCCCAAATTCTGAATTTATCTCCTCTGCTTTGGTAACCGTAAGTTTTTCGATGTCTGTGAGTCTATTTCTGCTTTGTAAATAAGTTCATTTGTATCATTTTTTAAGATTTCACATGTAAGTGATACATGATCTTTGTCTTTGTCTGACTTACTTCACTTAATATGAATCTCTAGGTACATCCAAGTTGCTGCAAATGGCATTATTTCATTCTTTTTTATGGCTGAGTATATTCCATTGTATACATATATACCACATCTTTTTTATCCATTCGTCTGTCAATGGGCATTTAGGTTGCTTCCATGTCTTGACTATTGTAAGTAGTGCTGCAATGAATATTGGGGTCCATGTGTCTTTCTGAATTAGAGTTTTCTCCAGATATATGCCCAGGAGTGGGATTGCAGGATCATATGGCAACTCTACTTTTAGTTTTTAAAGGAAACTCCATCCTGTTCTCCATAGTGATTGCACCAGTTTACATTCCCAGCAACAGTGTAGGATGGTTCCCTTTCCTCCACACCCTCGCCAGCATTTATTATTTGTAGACTTTTTGATAATGGCCATTCTGACTGGTGTGAGGTGATACCTCATGGTAGTTTTGATTTGCATTTGTCTAATAATTAGCAATATTGAGCATCTTTTCATGTGCCTATTGGCCATCTGTATGTCTTCTTTGAAGAAATGTCTCCTAGGTCTTCTGCCCATTTTTTGATTGGGTTGTTTGTTTTTTGGGTGTTTTTTTTGATATTAAGTTGAATGAGCTATTTGTATATTTAGGTCTTCTGCCCATTTTTTGATTGGGTTGTTTGTTTTTTGGGTGTTTTTTTTGATATTAAGTTGAATGAGCTATTTGTATATTTTGGAAGTTAATCCCTTGTCAGTCGCATCATTTGCAAATATTTTCTCCCATTCTGTAGGTTGTCTTCTTGTTCACCTGGATCTTACATTTAGTATGGATACTTTCCAAATCAGCATCTGCAACATGCATAAGTCCCTTTGGACACAAAGAGGCCTTCCTTGACCCTCTATATTCAAAATAGTCCCTCTGAAATGTAAACTTTTTTTGATAGTTGATTATATTAAGGAATTTTTATCAATATTTTTAGGACTAATAAAGGTATTGTGGTTATGTTTTGAAAAAAAACTGAACAAAAACAAAAACAGTCCTTCTGTTCCCCAAGTCAACTATATCTCCCCCAGGCACATTCTAGATAGTCACCCTGTTTCTGTCTACATAGAACTTAACACTACCTGAAATTATTTATAAGTTTTCTATGCTCCTAATACACTTTAGATGAGTGAATTACTTGCACTTGTTAAGGATTTCACGCCAGCCTCCACGTCCCCACATTCCTATCATAATCGACACCGAGGCTGTTGACACGTATAAAATGTGCGTTTTGATGTACTCTGTGTCTGGCTTCCAGTAGGTATCAGTCATCGACGTGTAAGTTATTTAAAGAATGTGACTTCACAGTGTCAAATAAAAAACACAAGAACCACATGTACACACACATGCCATTCCCTCCTGTGCACTAACACGCATTAGTGACTATTGCCTTGGATTTATGGTATGTGTGGTGTCCATATAAAAATACAAAAATATATTCTTCTAAGTATTCTATTGACTTTGGAGATAGTAAATGGAGGCATGACAATAAACATTGTAAGCATAATCAGGAGAATAAACTTAAGAAATAGTTCGTAGGAATTTCTTTTCTTTCATATCTTTGTCAAATGACTCACCTCTATACATTTTCCACAGTGGTTTCAAGAAAGAAATGTTACCAGATTGTAAGAAATGATCCCTCTTCTTAAATGCCAGCTTTGTTGAAATGAAAACAATTTTATGAGACTGTAAACAAAATCTGTGTTCTTTTGGGTTTTTAATTATTTTTCTCTTTGTGAAAATAAGAAGAGTATCAATGTACTCAAGTGAAAATGAAAGACATGTGGAAGCAGAGTTGTACGTGTAAGAGTGAATTATATAATTTAAATGCAGTCAACCACTAGAAATACAGCTGACAATGGGCATGAGATACTCATTTTATCAGTACATGCTTCTCTTGTACTATTTTTAGCTGATTATTATCTACTTTATTTATATACAGCTTGCTCAATTGACTAAGCATTTCCTAACTCGTTTACTTAGATAAAGATGTAGCAGAGGAAATTCAGCAAGATATAATGATTTTACAGTGGCATATAGACAAGGCAGAGACAAATTCTGGATGGAATATAACTCATACAAAGCAATATGGCACCTACAAAATTAGTGTGGCTGTTTTCCCAATTTAAAAAGCAAGGCTATTGAAACTCTCAATTTGTTTGAATACCTTGGTACAGAACTGATAATCAAATATTAAAAAAAAATTAGTTGGATGGAGAAACAACAAGGTCCTACTGTATAGCACAGAGAACTATATTCAATATCCTGAGATAAATCATAATGGAAAAGAATATATAAAATATGTATATACATGTATAACTGAATCACTTTGCCATACAACAGAAATTAACACAACATTGTAAATCAACTATACTTCGATTTAAAAAATTCCCCCCCTGAAAAGAATTTAGTTGGAAAATTAGGTGGAAAAAAGTCTCTTACCTTGTTTGTGCCATTTTTTCCTAGATTTTTTTTTTTTTTGTATTAAGATGCTTTGCTTTCTTTCTGATTAAATAAACATGCACATTCTTAAACGATGACAAAAATATTTAAGAAACTATTATTCTCTCATTTTTAATTATGAAGTGAAGTCAGCTATATAATAGGTGAAATCTTGAATAATTTGTGAGAGTAAAAAAACTCAAAGGAAAAAAGAGACAAAAATATATTGTAAAACCTACACGGGTTTAGCTGTGATCTCCTTGAAAGAGTAGTTTTTTCAAAAATTCTTCAAGAGATGGTACAGTTAAGGATCTTAAAGTGCTAAGAAACATAACAAACAGTTTGGAAACTACATCTTCCAGGATCAAGAACACAGTTCCCTGAAGATTCTAAATAACTTTCTTTTGTTTACTCGTCAGGCATTTCCTGCCATATGATAAAATAAAATTACCTGTTGTTAAGGATTCTACTGGGGCTTCCCTGGTGGCACAGTGGTTGAGAGTCCGCCTGCCGATGCTAGGGGATAGGGGTTCGTGCCCCGGTCCGGGAAGATCCCATGTGCCGCGGAGCGGCTGGGCCCGTGAGCCATGGCTGTTGAGCCTGCGCGTCCGGAGCCTGTGCTCCGCAATGGGAGAGGCCACAAAAATGAGAAGCCCGCGTACCACGAAAAAAAAAAAAAAAAGAATTCTACTGTATTTTTTGAATAGATATGAAAAAAGAAAATTAAGGTTTGTTTTTTTAAATGGGAGGAATATTATTATGAATAAATTCTCAGAGCTGCTCATCTCTGAGATTACGATTCAAAGCCGGAAATGTAAGTGACGACAGCATTGTTCCCAAATTTGACTGTGCTTTCAAAAGAGTTAGTATACTTAGGTCTTTGAACAAGATAAATAACTTTAATTGAAATAAAAGACAGGGGGAGGGGGAAGGGTAAACTGGGACGAAGTGAGAGAGTGGCATGGACATATATACACTACCCAATGTAAAATAGATAGCAAGTGGGAAGCAGCTGCATAGCACAGGGAGATCAGCTTGGTGCTTTGGGACCACCAAGAGGGGTGGGATAGGGAGGGTGGGAGGGAGATGCAAGAGGGAGGGGATATGGGGATATATGTATACATACAGCTGATTCACTTTGTTATAAAGCAGAAACTAACACACCATTGTAAAGCAATTATACTCCAATAAAGATGTTAAAAAAAAAAGAAATAATATACATAAGTATAAAAAAAAAGAAAAAGTATATATTAATTGTTTGGTGAGAGTTATGGGGTCTTCAAGGGTCCCCAAAGGGCAATTTAACTGGGAAAAAAAAAAGAAAGAAACAAAAGACAGGTATTTGGCCCAGGCATTCTGTCTCCATGTTTGACTAACAGCCTCCATTCCAATTGCTTCTGCCTAGTTCAGATTTCCCCTGTTCTCAGGATGCAAGTAAGAAAGCTTTCTCTGTGTTTTAAAATACACCAAATTAGTCTAACAAATCTTCATTTTTCAGAAGTCCTGCTAAAAAGGTAAAAAATGAATTTCTTCTCTTAAAAATAAAAGATGAGTAAATAAAGGCTCAAGTAGCAAGAGTCAAGTTGTCAGTGAGTCAAGAGGTGCCTAGGTCTTCTTTGCTACTTGGCTCCCTTTCTGAAACATGAATTCTTTCTATATCCGACAACATCTGAGAACTCTCTAGAAAAATAAATAAATAAAGTATAGCTTTATCAGTGGTTGTCAGGGATTACAGGAGAGAGGGGGATGAACAGTTAGAAGTCAGTGAACTTTTAGGACAGTGAAGATAATAAGTGTGATACTATAATGATGAATACATGTCTATACATTGTCCGAACCCATAGAATGTATCACACCAAGAATGAATCCTAATGTAAACTATAGACTTTGGGTAATAATAATCTGTCACTGTAAGTTCATCAACTGTAACAACTGTACCACTCTGGCAGGGGATGTACTTTCTGTTCACATTTGATGTGAGCTTAAAACTGCTCGAAAAATAAAATCTATTAGAAAGAGAAAGAAAACAAAACCAAAAAATTATGATTATTTCTTTTCAATAAGTTATGGTTGAAAACGTAATATTTTGAGCAAAGGGTGTAAACTTGAAACCTATTTCATTATATAATGAAAAAGTATATTCCTAAAATAATTGGAACTTCAAACAACTAAAAACTACTGCAGATAGTGGATGTATATATTTCAATTTTCCCATAACTTTATAAAATATGTATATCAATATTTAAAGATTTGGATACCAAAATGTATCTGTATATGGAATTGAATACATGCATTTACAATTCTATAAAACTTCATACAAATAAAATGTAAAGATACTGGGGACCTTTCAAAATATTTCAGAACAGTGAGAGAGAGGGAAAAAAAACCCTCTCTGAATAGTTCATAGGAACCATATTTTTACCCCCTTTAAATACCATTTTCAGCTAATTCCCTAATAGCACTTTGTAGTCATATCTGATTCAAACACAAAGCACCTCCCACCCACTAGCTAAGTAGTGGACCAGCTTCAGGGTACACATTTTTTTTTTTAAACCAGTGATGTTTAAGCAAAAAAAAATTGTATTGAAGTATAGTTGGTTTACAATATTGTAGGGGTGCACATTTTTAATAATTCACCCTTGACAAAGTTACAAATTTCTACATGTGCCAGATCTTTAGAGTTGCTTAAGCAAGTTAAAGCTTTGAATTAAAATTAAACTCTCAAAGTCAAGGATCTGTCCACAACATCAAGATGGAAGAGTAAGGGGATTGGGACTTCCCTGGTGGCACAGTGGTTAAGAATCCGCCTGCCAATGCAGGGAACACAGGCTCGAGCCCTGGTCCAGGAAGATCCCACACGCTGCGGAGCAACTAAGCCCATGCGCCACAACTACTGAGCCTGCGTTCTACAGCCCACGAGCCACGACTACTGAAGCCCACACACCGCAACTACTGAAGCCCGTATGCCTAGATCCCGTGCTCTGCAACAAGAGAAGCCACTGCAATGAGAAGCCCACACACTGCAACGAAGAGTAGCCCCCGCTCGCCGCAACTAGAGAAAGCCCGGGCCCAGCAACAAAGACCCAACGCAGCCAAAAATTAATTAATTAATTTTTAAAAAGAGTAAGGGGATATTTTTGAGTGAGTGAGACCGAAAGGGGGCATGAACCTTGTAAATGGTATAAAGGAGGATAAAGGAAAACTCTGCATGAGCCCAGTCTCCAGCCCAAGGAGTAGATAATTAGACACACGGATTTTGAGAAATGTTGATTAGCAACAAAATCGGGTCACTGTATTAGAATGAGTGCTGGGCACCAGATTTGTGGAGAGCAGACCTGATTGAGAGGCACAACCCCATCACCACTGAGCCCTCAATCCTTGGGTCATGCGCTGACCTGCTCCACAGCTCGGATTCTTTACTAATAAATTGGGGAAAATAACACTTACCTTATAGAATGAAATTTTTTCACAGAACGATATTCATGAAAGTTTATAAAATAAATAATGATATAAGTAACGTATCTAAAGTTGTAAATTATAGGTACAAATGGCTTATTACATTTATAGCTATAAATAAATAAGATGGAATTTCTTACCAAGGATGAATTCCAGCTGAGGTTCATTTGGAGTCTTCTGAATACCTATGAATAATAGGAACAAATTCAGACTGAAGATATTTAACTCATTATGAAAATTATGTCAACATATATTACTTTCAGCCTGCCCAGTATGTATAAATGCATTACTTGGCAGAACAAATAAACTCAGTTAATCGTCCAGACATGTATATAAGGAGTCGGTTGTCAGGGCAGGACATAATATTTGTAGCAGAACTAGATATGACTACAGATTTGATTGACCTATTTAGCACCATGGCCATAAAAAACGCAAAAACATTGCTTTTGTAAGCCGCATGACAAATATAAAACATATTTTCAACTGTTTCTGTTTCTTTTGGATACATGTAGACAGAGATGGGACCTTCACAAAGGATGACCTCACCAAAGTCCTCTCAAACATAGATTTCTCTTTCACACCACTCCAACCTGGTGTTAATAGTAAATTATTAATTAAAGAGCTACCTCAGGACTTGATGATGGTGGTTTTCAGCCAACTTACTGTTAGCTCAAATCAGCATTCTGTTAATGTTTCTATTCCTTTTTTTGGCAATTAAAAAAAATCTATTAACATGGCTAAATGATTGAAGGTGAAGTGGGAGGGAAAGTGAGTCTGAGAAAAAGGTAAGGAAATGGGAATGTCTAATGGTTAGAAGGTAGAAAGGTAAGGCTGGGGCAACTGATAATGTCATAGGTGGACTCTCTAAGACCACACATGGTACGGGGCTTCCTAAACAAGAGGGGCTGAAGACAGAGATGTCATTTGTAACCACTCATGGTGACCGAGAAATGTAAGAATATTGTAAAAATCTTTTCCTCATTTATTTTTACTGGTGCACCCATCAGAGACAATTTAAATTTATTAGCATTCGGTCATGAATATACTGTGTTAACTACAGATTGGCACTTGCCATCTGCCTCTACAAGGATGAAATCATGTGTTGCAGCTGCTGACCTTCAAAGGAGTTCAGGGTGGAGAGCAGAAATGAGGCACGCTGTGCTCTGGGAAAAACTGGCAGAACCGGCCTTCAGATGGTTAGATATTTTCAGATGACCATTTTATGAGCCCGATTCTTGCATCTCCTCATATCTAGAAAACCACTAAAACCCTTCATGGTGACGTCTGCTCCTGGTGACTAGCAGAAACCTTCTGCAAAAAATATATGCTTGATTGCGTGGACTCCATCTTCACCAAAATCACATATGTACTGACCTTCCCTCCTGCCTCTTTGGAGCTGTTTCTCAGAGCTGTCTGAAATGCTGTCTCCCAGGCTATAGTCCTCATTTTGCCCCAAATAAAACTTAACTCACAACTCTCAAATTGTGCAATTTGGTTTTTAGTCGACAACTGTTAGAACCACCTCTTTCTATAAAAATCATCCATTTTTTATTTACGGAGTTCACATTTTTTTTGCAGAGTAACCATTTATTTTTATTTCCTGCTGACATTTAACATTGCTATGGTTAACAATTTTAGACTTTCCAAGAGAGGTTAAAGTGACAATCATTAGGTAGGTCTTTGTTAATTTCAAATACTGTGGGTTTTTTTAAAGGTTATTAACAATCTGCTGTAAGCTCTGACAATCAAATTTCTCAGAAAAACTCGTCCAACCAATACCATTTTCTAAAGATTATTTTTATAATATAAATAAAATGAGAAGCTAGGCATATGTTTGCCAGGGTTAAATAACTGGGCAACAAGAATCTTCTGAAAAGAAAAAGACACAATTTATGCTAAACAATCAAACCCAAACTCTAAGATGTTAAGCATGAGAGAAAACGTACAATTCTTCCAATGACTTTAATTACTCGAGTAGCACAAAGACCAGTGTTAATGTTCAACTGCAAATCTTGGCCAAATAGCCAAGCTTGCCCTATTTATGTGACTTAGTGTTCTCAGCTATGGCAGCGACAGGCTAAGCATCTAGTGTAACTATTGTGCCCTAATGCTTTCAACTGAAATGTCTTTGGTTTTAAAGAGAAAATTTCTATGTTCCAAAAACTAATTCCACATGAGATTATAAAAATGTTCAATAGAACGTGTACTTAAAAAGTATTTATTCATGTCTTAATACACATTCAAGAATGATGATTCTATTTGCTATTGAACCATTTCATAGATGATCATCTACCTCACCCAAGATAGAAGATGAGAGGCATATCATAGATTCAGAACACTGAAACAAACAGTGCAAAGGAGCAAAGTTAGTTAATTTGGGGGGTGCATGCATACTCACTTGTGAACTGAAATTCCCCAGTATCATTTGCCTGGGGTGTGGGCAGAAAGTTCTGGCCTTCTTCTGATGCTCCTTCCTCTTTGATTTCCATGATCAACCTTCACAGTTCTTTAAATCTTCCAAATATTTGTGCACAAATGTCACTGCCAATGATACCTGGTTTAATACAGATGTATCTTCACACTAAAGTCCTGATATCCCACTCTGAAATTCTGCATTTAGGAAACAGCAACAGCAAAAATCTCAGTTACTTCAGAGTTCAGGATAAAGCTAAGAATTAAAGGTAGGTACAGCCTACAGCTACCTTCTATGAACTTCTTTCCTGCCTATCCCACTTTTACTTTCAGAAACAATCCACCCAGTTAATGTACCATAAACTCTGGGTTAAATGGGTAATCTCCATGCAATCACTTTATAGTCATATGAGGGACTTCTAAATTCTGAAAGGTATATTATTTCTCTTCTAGTTCATTTTGTAAAATAGCAGATAGCTATATGTACCTAATTTAGCAGTAAGAGCAGATAGCATCTTGTCCAGGCATTAGCACGTTTTGCTAAGGCGGATCTTGCTATCATTCCTTCCATTAGAACTGCCCTCTACGCTCATCTCTCCATCCACCCTTGTTAGAACATCGTTCATGAGCACATAAAGATAATTTGGCAGGACGCTCTTCTTCCAAGGTGAGCCAACAGGTTGTTCAGGGGAGCTTCCAACCTCATCATTATCCATAAAGTCTCTTGCTGCTCTGTCTGACAAAGGTTTAATTGTTTAATGATTGGGGTATACGGGGAAAAGAATGAATAATAATTCTAAAAAGTTAAAGCTCCAAGGGAAATGAAAATAACGGCAAAATGATGAAGATTAGCATGGGGAAAGAAGCCTCCAAGAATTTAATACCTATGTTGCACAGACAGCCTCAAACAGTATCAGATTCATTTTGATATTTAGCATGTTATACATGACCAAGAAGGATTAGGAAAAAAATCAATGTTGTTTTAAATCAAGTTACCAGCTGAATTAAAATGTATAAAAATCTTTAAACGTCTGCCCAATGCTGTTTAATGAGATAGCAGCAGTAGAGTTTGGTTTGGAATACTGATTTGGTTTCCAGCTCCACAAGTCCACAAATTCACTCTTTGTTGTTCTTAACAAAAGCAGCTTCATTTATAATTCAGCTCTAGTTTTTAAATATCATCTGGCAAAAATTAAATCCACAAAGCATCTTGAATCTTTAGAAATGATTACAATAAGGTTGCAGATAAATACACATTGGCTTCTAAGGATACAACTAGGAATACTTGCTGGGGTAAAGGGCCATAGCACTATCAATAAGACCAAAACCATCAATTTGATAATTATATATTATTTATCTTTTTATTGAGTTATAGTTCATGTACATTATTATATAAGTTACAGGTGTACAATATTGTGATTCACAATTTTTAAAGTTATAGTGCATTTATAGTTACTATAAAATATTGGCTATGTTCCCTATGGGGTACAATATATCCTTGTAGCTTATTTTATACATAATAATTTTTATCTCTTAATCCTCTACCACTATATTGGAAATAAAAACAAAAATAAACAAATGGGACCTAATTAAACATAAAAGCTTTTGCACAGCAAAGGAAACCATTGACAAAATGAAAAAACAACATACTGAGTGGGAGAAAAATATTTGCAAATGATATGACCGATAAGGGGTTAATATCCAAAATATATAAACAGCTCATAGAATTCAACATCAAAAAACAAACAACCCAGACACAGACTGGCTGAATGGATACAAAAACAAGACCCATATATACGCTGTCTACAAGAGACCCACTTCAGACCTAGGGACACATGCAGACTGAAAGTTGAGGGGATGGAAAAAGATATTCCATGCAAATGGAAAACAAAACAAAGCTGGAGTAGCAATTCTCATATCAGACAAAATAGTCTTTAAAGTAAAGACTATTACAAGAGACAAAAAGGACACTACATAATGATCAAGGAATCGATCCAAGAAGAAGATATAACAATTGTAAATATTTATGCATCCAACATAGGAGCACCTCAATACATAAGGCAAATGCTAACAGCCATAAAAGGGGAAATTGACAGTAATACAATCATAGTAGGGGACTTTAACACCACACTTTCACTTTCACCAATGGACAGATCATCCAAAATGAAAATAAATAAGGAAACACAAGCCTTAAATGATGCATTAAAAAAGAAGGACTTAATTGATATTTACAGGACATTCCATCCGAAAACAACGGAATACACATTCTTCTCAAGTGCCCATGGAACATTCTCCAGGATAGATCATATCTCGGGACACAAATCAAGCCTTGGTAAATTTAAGAAAATTGAAAACGTATCAAGTATGTTTTCTGACCACAATGCTATGAGACTAGATATCAATTACAGGAAAAACTCTCTAAGAAATACAAACACATGGAGGCTAAACAACACACTACTTAATAAGCAAGAGATCACTGAAGAAATCAAAGAGGAAATCAAAAAATACCTAGAAACAAATGACAATGAAAACACAATGGCCCAAAACCTATGGCATGCAGCAAAAGCAGTTCTAAGAGGGAAGTTTATAGCAATACAATCCTACCTTAAGAAACAAGAAACATCTCAAACAAACAACCTAACCTTACACCTAAAGCAATTAGAAAAAGAAGAACAAAAAAAAACCCAAAGTTAGCAGAAGGAAAGAAATCATAAAGATCAGATCAGAAATAAAAGAAAAAGAAATGAAGGAAACAATAGCAAAGATCAATAAAACTAAAAGCTGGTTCTTTGAGAAGATAAACAAAATTGATAAACCATTGCCAGACTCATCAAGAAAAAAAGAGAGAAGACTCAAATCAACAGAATTAGAAATCAAAAAGGAGAAGTAACAACTGACACTGCAGAAATACAAAGGATCATGAGAGATTACTACAAGCAGCTATATGCCAATGAAATGGACAACCTGGAAGAAATGGACACATTCTTAGAAAAACACAACCTTCTGGAACTGAAACAGGAAGAAGTAGAAAATACAAACAGACAAATCACAAGCACTGAAATTGAGACTATGATTAAAAATCTTCCAACAAGCAAAAGCCCAGGACCAGATGGCTTCACAGGTGAATTCTATCAAACATTTAGAGAAGAGCTAATACCTATGCTTCTCAAACTCCTCCAAAATATAGCAGAGGGAGGCACACTCCCAAATTCACTCTACAAGGCCAACATCACCCCGATACCAAAACCAGACAAAGATGTCACCAGGAAATAAACATACAGGTCAATGTCCCTGATAAACATAGATGCAAAAATCCTCAACAAAATACTAGCAAACAGAATCCAACAGTGAATTAAAAGGATTATACACCATGATCAAGTGGGGTTTATCCCAGTAAGGCAATGTATGCAAATCAATCAATGTGATACACCATATTAAAAAATTGAAGAATAAAAACCATATATCATCTCATAGATTTAGAAAAAGCTTTTGACAAAATTCAACAACAATATATGATAAAAAGCATCCAGAAAGTAGGCATAGAGGGAACTTATCTCAACATAATAAAGGTCATATATAACAAAGCCACAGTCAACATCATTCTCAATGGTGAAAAACTGAAACCATTTCCACTAAGATCAGGAAAAAGACAAGGTTGTCCCCTCTCACCACTATTATTCAACATAGTTTTGGAAGTTTTAGCCACAGCCATCAGAGAAGAAAAAGAAATAAAAAGAATCGAAATCGGAAAAGAGGAAGTAAAGCTGTCACTGTTTGTAGATGACATGATACTATATATAGAGAACCCTAAAGATGCTACCAGAAAACTACTAGAGCTAATCAATGAATTTGGTAAAGTAGCAGGATACAAAATTAATGCACAGAAATCTCTGGCATTCCTATACACTAACGATGAAAAATCTGAAAGAGAAATTAAGGAAACACTCCCATTTACCACTGCAACAAAAAGAATAAAATATCTAGGAATAAAACTACCTAAGGAGACAAAAAACCTGTATGCAGGAAACTGTAAGACACTGATGAAAGAAATTAAAGATGATACAAACAGATGGAGAGATATATCATGTTCTTGGATTAGAAGAATCAACATTGTGAAAATGACTCTACTACCCAAAGCAATCTACAGATTCAATGCAATCCCTATCAAACTACCAATAGCATTTTTCACAGAACTAGAACAAAAAATTTCCCAATTTGTATGGAAATACAAAAGACCTTGAACAGCCAAAGCAATCTTGAGAAAGAAAAACAGAGCTGGAGGAATCAGGCTCCCGAACTTCAGACTATACTAAAAAGCTACAGTAATCAAGACAATATGGTACTGGCACAAAACCAGAAATATAGATCAATGGAACAGGATAGAAAGCCCAAAGATAAAACCACACACATATGGTCTCCTTATCTTTGATTAAGGAGGCAGGAACATACAATGGAGAAAAGACAGCCTCTTCAATAAGTGGTGCTGGGAAAACTGGACAGCTACATGTAAAAGAAAGAAATTAGAGCACTCCCTAACACCATACACAAAAAAACCCTCAAAATTGATTAAAGACCTACATGTAAGGCCAGACACTATAAAACTCTTAGAGGAAAACACAGGCAGAACACTCTATGACATAAATCACAGCAAGATCCTTTTTGACCCACCTCCTAGAAAAACGGATATAAAAACAAAAATAAACAAATGGGACCTAAGGAAACTTAAAAGCTTTTGCACAGCAAAGGAAACCATAAACAAGATGAAAAGACAACCCTCAGAATGTGAGAAAATATTTGCAAATAAAGCAACTGACAAAGGATTGATCTCCAAAATTTACAATCAGCTCATGCAGCTCAATAACAAAAAAACAAAAAACCCAATCCAAAAATGGGCAGAAGGCTTAAATAGACATTTCTCGAATGAAGATATACAGATTGCCAACAAACACATGAAAGAATGCTCAACATCATTAATCATTAGAGAAATGCAAATCAAAACTACAATGAGGTATCACCTCACACTGGTCAGAATGGCCATCATCAAAAAATCTACAAACAATTAATGCTGGAGAGGGTGTGGAGAAAAGGGAACCCTCTTGCACTATTGGTGGGAATGTAAATTGATACAACCACTATGGAGTACAGTATGGAGGTTCCTTAAAAAACTAAAAATAGAATTACCATACGACCCAGCAATCCCACTACTGGGCATATACCCTGAGAAAACCATAATTCAAAAAGAGTCATGTACCACAATGTTAATTGCAGCTCTATTTACAATACCCAAGACATGGAAGCAACCTAAGTGTTCATCAACAGATGAATGGATAAAGAAGATGTGGCACATATATATGGTGGAATATTATGCAGCAATAAAAAGAAATGAAATTGAATTATTTGTAGTGAGGTAGACGGACCTACAGTCTGTCACACAGAGTGAAGTAAGTCAGAAACAGAAAAACAAATACCGTATGCTAAAACATATATATGGAATAAAAAAAAAAAGTTCTGAAGAAACTAGGGGCAGGACAGGAATAAAGATGTAGCGAATGGACTTGAGGACATGGGGAGGGGGAAGGGTAAGCTGGGACAAAGTGAGAGACTGGCATGGACTTATATATACTACCAAATGTAAAATAGCTAGTGAAGATGATTGATGGGACAAGGAAAAATCCAAATGCTTCTATCTGCTGTAATGAAAGGAACGGGGTAAGCAGAAAATGAGGTATGATCTGAAAAGTAAGTGACAGAAACTTGAGGATAGTCTCCCTAAGAATCTCAGTTGTTTTTCTCTTTTTTCTTTCAAGGGCATATTTGGGAACTATGAATAAGGAAATATTTCTTGACTTCAAAAGCATAGTTCAGACTGTCATACTGACTGAAGTAAGTCAGACAGAGAAAGACCAATTGATATTGCTTATATGTGGAATCTAAAAAAATGGTACAAATGAACTTATTTACAAAACAGCAGTAGAGCCACAGACATAGAAAACAAACTTATAATTACCAGGGTGGGAGGGGGGAGGGATAAATTGGGAGATTGGAATTGACATATACACACTACTGTATATAAAATGTATAATTAATAAGGACCTACTGTATAGCACAGGGAACTCATCTCAGTACTCTGTAATGGCCTACGTGGAAAAAAAATCTAAAAAAGAGTAGCTATATGTAAAACTGATTCACTTTGCTGTACAGCAGAAACTAACACTACAATGTAAATCAATTATACTCCAATAGAAAAATTAAAAAGTAATAATAAAA
This sequence comes from Globicephala melas, assembly GCF_963455315.2. Classification (NCBI taxonomy): domain Eukaryota; kingdom Metazoa; phylum Chordata; class Mammalia; order Artiodactyla; family Delphinidae; genus Globicephala; species Globicephala melas. The sequence continues at coordinate 117,168,457 of NC_083318.1, read as the reverse complement.
ATTAAAAAAAACCAAAAGTCTAGTTCATAAAGGAAAATATTAATAAATTTGATTACATTAAAATAAAATATTCTGTAAGCAAAAGATTCAATAAAGCATGCGATAACAAATTACATACTGGGAAAATATGTTTGTAACAGCAGTTTTCAGCTTCTGTTTAGACAAAGATGTAAAGAATATTACTCCTACCGTAAACTCAAGAAAAAGCTGAATAATACATAAAACCGTAACTTTTCCTTAACTAATCAGAGAGCTTAGGTCTCAGAGCAACCAACCAGGCTGAAATCTAAGGAAAGACAAAGGCCTCCACAGAGCAGAGCTTTCAGGCACAGGAGGAAGGGGTGTCAGTCTCCAAAGAAGCTGGTAATAAGAATTCAATTGAAATATTTAATGACTTACTCAAGGTCAGGAGTAGGCCAGCATGAGTGTATAGAGCTTCTGATAGCCACAAATTCAAAGGTAGTTTGTCCCCACTAACAGACTTTCATGGACCTCATCACATACTCATAAGAAAGACTGGGAGCACACTAGGATCTGAAGAAGGCAATCCTCGGTGATACAGGCCTGGGAGAGCAGAGCAACAGTCACTGCAGAGAAAACATAGCACAACACTTGCATCCTTATCCCTATAGAACAAAAGTGGCAGACCCTGTTGCCATCAGCACACAGGTGAAAACTCATTGCAATTAGGGGATGGAACAAGAGAAGGGAAGCAAAGTTTCCTGGGATCAGATCATTAGAGATCTTCTGATCCTCTATTTCTAAGACAGGGACAGGGTCATTGAGAAAGCCCCTTCCCTAAGACCCAAGAACACAGATTTTGCCTAAGATCAACGTTGAAATAGAACAACAGAGAATGTTTCTGCTCCCAAACACCAGGCCAGCAAACACTAAGCCATAAGTTAACAGTAGGTTACCACTGGGGGAGACACAGAAGCATGAATAGTGACCTCTCTGATGTAGAAGTTCCCAGGAAAAGTCTAAACTGGAGGGTGGAGAACAAATTCTCCAGCCACCCAAATCCCACCCTAAACACCAGTGAACACAGGAGTAAATCTGAAGCTACAGGTGCATTGAGGGTGGGCATAGCAACAACAAAACCCTAACCCAGCTCAGTTACTGACTAGATTGATTCAACTCCCCCAACACACAAAGGCTTAACAGAAAAAGAGAAAAGCTCATTTCCAGGCCTAAGTACTAATTCTTTCATACCCTACTATCCTACACACAACACAAAATAGATGAAGATGAAGAAGAAGATGAAGAAGAACAAAAACACACTCAAGAGAAAAAGCAAATACACAATCAAGAGATCTAGACTCAGAAAATACCCAAATTTGGAACTATCAGAAAGAGAATATATTGAAGACTGTAATGGGAAAGGTAGACAACCTGCATGACCACATGGAGATTTTTAGCAAAGACAGAAACTAGTGGAAAAAGTCAAATGGATATGCTAGGAATGTAAAACACCAGCATCAAAGATGAAGAATGCCTTTGATGGGCTCATCAGTAGATGTGACACCATCATGGAAATAATCTGTGAACTTGAAGACAGACCAATAGAAATAACCCAAACAGAAATACAGAGAAAAAAAGTGAAAATGCATGAGAGCATTCAAAAACTGTGGGACTTGGGCTTCCCTGGTGGCGCAGTGGTTGGGAGTCCGCCTGCCGATGCGGGGGACATGGGTTCGTGCCCCGGTCCGGGAGGATCCCGCATGCCGCGGAGCGGCTGGGCCCGTGGGCCATGGCCGCTGGGCCTGCGCGTCTGGAGCCTGTGCTCCGCGGCGGGAGAGGCCACAGCAGTGAGAGGCCCGCGTACCGCAAAAAAAAAAAAAAAAAAACTGTGGGACAGTACCAACCAAAATGCATTATCCAAATCTCAGAAAAAAGAAAAAGACAGAATAGATATTTGAAAAGACAATGGCCTAGGATTTTCCAAAAATATTTAAAAACATCAAAACACCAATTTAAGAAGCTCAGAAAACACCAAGCAGAGTAGTGTGCGCACACACACACACACACACACACACACACACACACCAATAATCAAATAAGCAAATCAAACAAAAATTAAAAAAAAAAGAAACTTCTACACATATTCAACCTACTGAAAACCAAAGATAAGAGAAAATTTTTGAGGTAAAAAAAGTTTGACCACAAAAAAGGCAAAGTACACGTAGAGTAACAAAAGAAGAAAATATCTTGGACTTCTTGTTAGAAACTATGTAAGTGACATCTTAAAAAATCTGAAAGAATAAAAACTGTCAGCCCAAAATTCTACACAAAGTAAAAATAACTTGTAAAAAATTAGGAGAGGTAAAGACTTTTAGCCAGACAAATAACTGACAAATTCATTAGAAGCAGACCTGCACAGCAAGCAATATTAAAGGAAGTTCTTCAAGCATGACATTACAGAAAGATACTTGGATCTACAAAAGAAATGAAGAGCACTATAAATGGTATGAAGAAAAATATGTTAATTTCATCTTTTCTTACTTTGAGTGACTATAACAGATAATTGCCCAAAGCAGGGCTTGGCATAATTTTCCTGTTAAGGAAAGATAGTAAATATCTTAGGCCTTTGGGGCCATACAGTCTCTGTTACAACCACTCAGTGCTGCTGCCACAATGTGAAAGCAACCATTGACAATACATAAACGAATAGGCATGCCCATGTTACAGTAACATTTTATGCAAAATGAATTGTTATTTAGGATTTGGCCTGCAGGCTAGTATTTGCCAAGCACTGGTCTAGAGCACAATTAGTAGCAATGTATTGTATGCTTATAGCATGTGTAAAAATATAACATAGAACATCAATAGCAAAAATGATGGGAGGAATGAATAGGGAGTTATTGTTTTTACACTAAAATTATAGTATACAATTATATCACTAAAATATATGAAAGTAGACTGTGATTAATTAAAATGTATATGGTACTTCCTAGGGTGACCATTCATATTTTTTAAAAAATAAGTATAAATAATAAGCCAATAGTGGAGGTAAAATGGAATAACAAAAAATACACAATAATCCAAAGGCGGGAGGGAAAGACCAAAAAAGATGGAATAAATAGACAAAAACTAGCCAAATATTTGTTTTTAATCCAACCACATCAATAATTACATTAAATGTAAACAGTCTACATACACAGACACACACACACGCACAGCAATTAAAAAAAGAGATTATCAGCTTGGACAAAAAAGCAAGGACTAACTCTATGTTTCATAGTTATATTTAAATATAATGACATATATAGGTTAAAGTAAAAGGATCCAAAAATTTAAACCATGCAGACACTAATCAAAAGAAAACTGAAGTGGCTATATTAATATCAAGTAAAATAGATTTCACATGAAAGAATAATATAATGACAAATGGTTAATTCACCAAAAAGACATAACAATCCTAAAGGTACATGCACCTAACAGCAGAGCTTCATAATACGTGAAACAAAAACTTAAAAAACTAAAAGGAGAAATAGACAAATCCACGATGATATGCTTGGAGACATCAACATCCCTCTCCCAGTAATGGCTAGAACAAGTAAACAGAAATCAGTGAGGATACAGAAGACAACGACAGTACCAGCAACTTGACCTAACTGACATTTATAACACAACGAATTCAACAACAACAGAATATACATATTTTTTTCAAAGTATACATGCAATATTCACTAAGATCATATCCTAGGTCCTAAAACAAACCTTAACAAATTTAAGAGAATTGCAATAAAAACAAGTGTGTGCATATATAAAACACACTAATACTCTTTAGAATCAGAATGAAATCACTACACTACATATCAAACTATGCTTTCAGGGAAATTTATAGTATTAAGTACTTATAATAGAAAAATAAAGGTCTCAAATCAATGATCTAAGCTGTCACCTTATAACTAGAAAAGGAGCAAATTAAACCTAAAACAAGCAGAAATACTGTGTGCAATAAAGATAACTGATAAAGATTTACTTTCCAGAATATCTTAAGAATGATAGCAAAACAACCCAACAGAAAAAACTAGCAAAATATGTAGACAGGTAATTCAAAATTATTAAACACAAATTGTCAAGAAATTTATTAAGAGATTCTGAACTTCACTAGTTATCATGAAAATGCAAATTAAAGCCAAATGAGATATCATTATACGACCATCAATAAGCAAAAATTTTAAAGTCTCAAAACCTCAAATATTGATGAGGATTTCGAGCAATATAAACTTTTATGTACTGCTGGTGTTCCAGTCACAATGGAAAATAATTTGGTAATATCTAGTAAAGTTGAAAAGCAATTCTACCTCCAACCATACATTCTAGAAAAATTCTTGCAAATGCATACCAGAAGACAGTTAAAAGAATGTTTATAATGAATCAACTTCTAATAATAAAATACTGAAACAGGCTAAATGTCCATCAATAAGAAAGCAGATAAATATAATGTGATCTATTCATTCTGCATAGACTGGATTTTCATTTCACATACCAACATTGATTAACTTCACAAAGTACAGAGAAAAAGGGGAGAAAGAGTGAAGAGGAGACTAAGACGGGGGTGGGGGTGGGGGAAGAAAGAGGATGGCACTTACAGAAAATTTTAAAACATGTAAAATAATATTCCAGTTCTGTATTGCATAGGGGTACACACACATGAGGTACAATCACAGAGAAATGCATGATAAACACTAAAATCAGAATAGTTATGATATTTGGGAGGAAGGGTGTAGGAGATGTGATCAGGAAGGGGAACACAGGTGTTTTCAACTGTATTGGGAAAGTTTGATTTATTAAACTGGGTAACAGGTACAAAACATCTACTATATTTTTCTTTATGACTTTGGTAGGAATGAATTTAACAAACTAAATTATGTTAACGTGTTGAGAGGAAATGGGAGGAACTGAGAAGCTTTGAGAAGACAGGTGGAGTTTTGTGCTGGCCTTTATGAGCACTGGATGAGGAACAAGTGGGGCAGTTGTATGGGTCCATCTGGGCCTGGAGACACAGGTTTGTGGAGGCCTCAGTCTGACTAGCTGTGTGGCTTTCTTCAGCGGGGCTCGGCAGCCTGGTGGAGAAGGACAGCTTGGTTGACATAGTGTTAGGGTTTTGTCTGTGGACGCAGTGAGAGAAGGGTGAAGCTGAGAATGTAATACTACTAAGGCGACTGAAAAGTTTCTACGCTAGATTGGGAAGTCATTAATGGGGAAAGATGTGACAGATTGGGGGCTGAGAGAAGAATTCAGTCCTAAGGGATAACTTAGGGTATTGTCATGGGATAAATGACAGGCCAAATCCTAAATAACAATTAGTTTTGCGTAAAATGTTATCGTAACATGGGCATGCCTATTCGTTTATGTATTGTCAATGGTTGCTTTCACATTGTAGCAGCAGCACTGAGTGGTTGTAACTTAGGGTATTGTCATGGGATAAACGAGTGGATGAAATAGAGTGGTGTTGATGGTCACTAGAGCATAAAAAGACAAAGAAACTGTACCAGCAAGGATGCTAGATGGGTTATTCCCATGGGAATTGCAATTGCCCAGAGGGATAGCAGGCGGAACCTGGGGACCAAGGGAAGACTATGTGTCTGGTAGAAAAGTCTAAAGAGAACAGGAGTTTGGTCAATGAGCATGATAAATAGGGACAGAGGTGTGGCATAGCCAGACATAACAGCTTAGGAGGCCTCTTGTGGCACCAGGAAAACAGTAACCCTGCCTCCAGGCTCTGTATATGTGGCCGATCTACATTACAGTAGGCAGCAGGGTAGCAGAAAACTCCAGAAAAGCAGGTTTCCATTAAGACAGACAAAGAAAACATTTTCTCAGGAGGTAGAAGGCAGATGAGACTATTTTTCATAGAAACAGAAGACCCCAAGGACTTTATGTAATTATTTCAGAAGTGAGAGGATCAGAGGAAGATTGAGTCATATCCAACTAAGCCCATGGCAAAATGGGGATGAAATAATGGGCCAGGATACATGACAGGAGGCACTTGTGGTTTAGGACGTATCCCAGGATGACGTGGGTGTGAGGCATCATACAATGGGCCATTCTTGGGTTCTGAGTGGACCTCTGGTTAAAGATGCTTCCTGGCCGGTTCCAGCTGAGGTCCAGTTCTGTATTGCATAGGTGTACACACACATGAGGTACAATCACAGAGAAATGCATGTATTTTTGCATTTTGTTACATTTTGTTACAGTGTCACAGTGTGACACTCCTGGTTGCTTCTCCCATGTCATCCAAAGGATAGGAACTTTCATTGAATGTTCCAGAATAGATTGTAATTTCATGGAAATTTTTTTTCTATAAATACTTCATGTGACTCATTGCATTTTTGCTTACTTAACAAAAACTTGTAAAGCTGGTCTCGAGCTCCAAATACACTGTTTTGTTTTTTTAATTGCTATCACACAGCAGAGGTTTAAAAAATTGTACGGGCTTCCCTGGTGGCGCAGTGGTTGAGAATCTGCCTGCCAATGCAGGGGACACGGGTTCGAGCCCTGGTCTGGGAAGATCCCACATGCCACGGAGCAACTGGGCTCGTGAGCCACAACTACCGAGCCTGCGCGTCTGGAGCCTGTGCTCCGCAACAAGAGAGGCCGCGATAGTGAGAGGCCCGCGCACCGCGATGAAGAGTGGCCCCCGCTCGCCGCAACTAGAGAAAGCCCTCGCACAGAAACGAAGACCCAACACAGAAAAAATAAATTAATTAATAATTTAAAAAATGGTACAAGAGGGTTTTATGGCAATTCACTAGATGCTTGGGTATTTTTAAATGGCCTTCTCTTCATCTGAAAACTAACTAAAGGACAGGACTCTACTGTCTACACTTAAAATGACAGGGCTTTTTTCCTGATACTTTTATTCGGCAGCTGCATAGTCTAAATGTCATGGCTCCTAGCAGCCCATCTCAAGCCTATCTCAAGAAGCAGAGATGCACAGAGAGAATCTTAATTTGGATGGAGGTTGGTTCTTTTCTCACCTGAACTAAAGAGGACTCCGAGGAAACGCTGCTGCGGCAACGGCGTTTCCTCTTACAAAATTATGCCATAACATTTTCCACCAGCTTTCTTGAGGTATAATTGACAAATGTAATTGTGTCTATTTAAAGGGTGCAAAGTGATGCTTTGATAAAGTGATGCAATAACGTTTAAGGAACACCCTAACTAGGCAACAAAGTGATCTCAAATATTTTAATGAGTGTGAGTGAGGCCCTCTCCCTGTGTCAGGGGACAACAAATTAAAGAGTTGTGCAAAGTATGTATAATGAAAAAAATGACATGAGAGGAAGGTATACACATGATATATCACATGCTCTGACCAGGGTATATATGCATCCCTCTACACGTGCTGATATTCATACTCAGGATCTTGTCTTGAACAGCAAACCAAAGTCACCACCCCTGACACCATGAGCCGTTACAGGCACTATATTACGGAGGCCTAGGCTTCAGCTATGTTGGCTTTGGTGGCCTGGGCTTTGGTAATGGCTTTGGTAATGGCAGCTTCTGCAGACTGGGCTATGGATGTGACTTCAGAGGCTACGGGTATGGCTCTGGTTATGGAAGTTTCGAATATGTCTGCCATGGCCACCTATCCACCAGAAAATGGATTTTCTAGATTCTGCCGAAATCCTACCACAGGAGCCCAACAGCTGAAATTATAGGGAGCTTTCCAAATTGTGATCTCAAAAACTGGACAACAAAGATCATGCTGGAGTTATTACACAAAAATATCTAGCTTCTCAGAATTTTGGACGATTTTTCCATAGACTCCTGTATCTCCATCACAATCCTAGAATCCTCTAATTTTGCTTTTGTAACTGATTGGGATTGTCCATTCACCTTCCAATAAAACATTAAATTTGAAACAAACAAATAACAAACAAGAAAGTTTCAAAATCCTTATGAACACTGTCACACATGTACACCGAAGGCCAGTTAAATACCACCTGCTCAAGCAAAACTAAAACTGAAGTGTCAGCTTTATCCACAGGCCATTTCTAATATAGACATCAGAAGTTATTCACTCACAGAACCGACTGAATTCCTTATGAGGATACATTTCAGGTTCAAATTAGTATTGACTGAATTAGCTATAGTTTCTGATGATTAATTGCTCGTTTTCTTTTGAAATCTGAAATTTCAAAGTAAGACAGATAATGAATTTAATTAAAATTTTATCTTCTGTTTTTTTTTTTAACATCTTTATTGGGGTATAATTACTTTACAATGGTGTGTTAGTTTCTGCTTTATAACAAAGTGAATCAGTTATACATATACATATGTTCCCATATCTCTTCCCTCTTGCGTCTCCCTCCCTCCCACCCTCCCTATCCCACCCCTCCAGGCTGTCACAAAGCACCGAGCCAATATCCCTGTGCCATGCGGCTGCTTTCCACTAGCTATCTACCTTACTACTATCTTCTGTTTTTATTATGACAGGCAAGAATAAATGTGTATTCATGATGATTGTAATTTCACTTTAACTCTCCAGAGACATTCATAGAGTGCCTGAGGTTATCTACAAAGAATATAATATGACATAACTAAGTTTTCTCATTCTTACTGCAGATGATGAGTCTGAATTCTTTCACCGCAAGCAGTTTCTTTACACACAAATGTGTACACAGTCACACATTCTACCTAAAATATTTACTCAATAAAACTGCACCACAACAAGAGCAAACACAGGTACTCAAAAATGTAAAAAAAAAGGAAAAGAAAAAGAAAGAAAATTTAATTGCTAAACTTGAATTGGGAAGAATATCTACGAAAAGAACAAGGCTGAGTAGTGAAGTTCCAAGCCATTGTTCCACCTGCAAATTCATTTAGAGTTTCTCTGGTGCCTCTCATGCAACTAAAAAAAAATCATGGATTAATTTAATGAATTCCTCTATAACATGGGCTAATCTTCTGTGATCAGCTGGAGTAAATGAAGGATTATTACTGAGGCAGTATGGTATTTAAGCTCAGATTTTATGTGAAAAGTATGTCATTAATTTATGCCTGAATACTGAATAAAACTTTTTCCTTCCCCATCTTTTCAATCTCAGGATGAAGCTCTCCAACTCTTAGGATTGTTTTTGATCCCACATGTAAGGAAAAGTAAGGAAAGGAAATACCATAATCATTAGTTCATGTGACATGTATTTATTGAGCATATACTATACAGAATGTAATGTTGTAAATAGAAAAATTTCCTTTTATATTCTGTCTTTGCCAAAGTACTAATTTTCAATCCTTAAATAGCATAACCAACATAACATCCACCTCTGCATGCTTCTCTCCCTCTTTCTCCACCCCTCTACTCCCCACACCCCTCTATCTCCCACCCCATAACATTTTAGCACTTAATACTCACTGGCTCTTTTCCCTTTAGTGAACTACTCTGGGAATTTCTTCACCAGTTGTTTTTCCTTTGTCTGGCAAGTTAGTAAGTCTGTATTTGTTTGACTATTTCTTGCTGTTGTGTTCTGGAATCTTTTATAATTTAACTCTATTTTAGTCTAGCATGCATATCTGAATCCCTATTACAGTAATTTAGCATGAATGACATTGTAGCAAAGTGGTGAAGAGAGCTATTATAGACCCAGACTACCTAGGCTCTGCCACTTTGAGACCTTGGGCAATTAACTCAACCGTATTATTCCTTAGTTACCTCATCATAAGCTGGTAAAATGGTAATACCTGTCTAACAAATTGTGGAGAGAAGTAAATAAATTAACATATGCAAAACTTTTAGGTATTCCATTTCTAGCAGAAATGGACCAAAGCAACTGAATACTATATGTCCCGCTGATCAGAAGTAGATACAAAAAGCAAGATACCTGAGCATTTTGATAAATAAACAAAAGCAGGAAAATTGTAAGAAGGAGCTAAAACTTGAAGAATTAAGTCACATGAGGGTGAAGTTTTCATTTCCCCTCTGTTTTCTTATAGTTTTGACCTGAAGGCAGTCTTTATTTTTTTGACATGGGCCATAAAACCGTGACAGGTTTAAAAGAATTTAAATCATATAAGCATGTTTTCAGAACATAACAGTATTAAACTAGAATTTAATTACAGAAAAAAATCTGAAAATACAAATATCTGGGAAATAGGCAACACATTCCTATATAACCACTGGGCCAAAGAGGACATCACGAAAGTAATTAGAAAATAATTTGAATTATGAAAGTAAAAAATAATATCAAAATTTGTCAAAGGCAACAACTAAAGTAGTGCTTACAGAAATTTAGTAAGTGGGCTTCCCTGGTGGCGCAGTGGTTGAGAGTCCACCTGCCGATGCAGGGGACATGGGTTCGTGCCCCGGTCCGGGAAGATCCCACATGCCGCGGAGCGGCTGGGCCCGTGAGCCATGGCCGCTGAGCCTGCGCGTCCGGAGCCTGTGCTCCGCAATGGGAGAGGCCACAACAGTGAGAGGCCCGCATACCGCAAAAAAAAAAAAAAAAAAAAAGGAAATTTAGTAAGCTACTATTAGGAAAGTCTCAAATCTATGATTTAAGCTGCCATCTTAGAAAACTAGAAAGAGTGCATTAAACTCAAAGCAAGCAGAAGGAAGAGAATAATATAAGTAAAAGCAAAATCAATGGGATTGAAAATTAAAACAACTGAGAAAATCAATAAATCCAAAAGCTGTTTCTTCGCAAAGATAAATAAAATTGATACACTTCTAGCCAGACTGACCAAGAAAAAAGAGAGAAGCTATAAATTACCAATAAACTACATTTCAATTTTTTAAAAATGTGTAACTTAGATAAAATTGAACACTTTCTTGAACAAAAACTACCAAATCTCACTCAAGCAGAAATGTATACCTAAATAGCTCTGTAACTATTACAAACTTGAACTCATATTTAAAAACTACAAATAAAACTCCAGGCTAGATGACTTTCCTGATGAGTGGTACTAAAAATTTGAAGAACAAATAACAAAAATCTATACAAACTCTTTGAGAAAACCAAAAGTGGGGAATAATTTCCAACTCATTTAATGAGGCCAGCATTAACCTAATGCAAAATCAAAGACACCATAAGGAAAAAAAAAAAAAAAAGACCAATATCTCTCATGAACTTAGACTCACAAAAAAATTATCAACAAAACCTTAGCTATAGCGAATCTAATTCAAAAGTATACAAGAGGGGTTTATTCTAGAATAAACCGTATACAGAGGGGTTTATCTAGGAATGAAAAACTGGTTCAACATTCAAAAATCTCTCAATGTAATTCACTATATCAACAGAATAAAAAACAAAACCTATGATCATCTCAAAGATGCAGAAAAAGTAAATGACAAAATTCAATGTACAGAAAATAAAAACTCTCATCCAGAAAATTAAAAACAAACAAACAAACAAAACCTCTCAATTTAGGAGTAGAATGGAAGTACTTTAGCTTGATAATGGCCATCTACAAAAATGCCACAGCTATCATCATAACTGGATAATAAAAGACTCAGTACTTTGCTGCTAAGGTCAGGAATAAGGTAAGAATTTCCACTCTCATCTTTCCTCTTCAATATCATACTGGAGGTCATGACCAATGCAACAAGTCAAGAAAAACATACAAGACATACAGATTGGAAAGGAACAACTAATGTTGTCTCTTTGCAGACAACATGATTATCTATGTCGAAAATAACCAAAAATATCTACCAGAAAAGCTAGAAATAATCAGTTCATCAAAGTTGCACAATATAAGGGCAATATACAAAAATCAGTTGTCTATAAATTGCCAATGAAAAATGGAAAAATAAAGTTTTTTAAAGTACCATTTATTATAGTACCAAAAAACATAAAAACATTTAGAAATAAATCAAACAAAATAGGTACAGAATCTGTATGCTATAAATCTATAAAACATTGATAAAAGAAAATAAGATAAAATCAAATGAAGATATATACAATGTTCATGGATTGAAAGGCTCATTATTGTTAAGATATCGATATTTTCTAAACTGATCTATATATCATTAGGAAAATACAAATTAAAACTGTAATGAGCTAATATTATGTGCCTACTAGAATGGTATAATTAAACATTTTTAAAATTGTCAATATCAATCTCTGACAAGGATGTGGACCAACTGGAATTCTTGTACATTGCTGGTGGGAAGGCAAAATAGTACAACCACTCTGGAAAAAAGTCTGGCAGTTTCTTATAAAGTTAAACATAACCTGGGTCATACCATATGACCCAGCAATCTTGCTCCTGATTCTTTACTTAAGAGAAATAAAACATGATCACAGAAAAACATGCTTTTTTTAAACTAAAAACTCAAACTCAAAATAAATGGATAATCACACCAAAGCAAATCCATACAATGGAATATTACTCAGCAATAAAAAGGAATCAATCACTGATACCCACAAAACTCGGTGAATCTTAAGCACATTATTGTAAGTGAAGGAAGCCACACTCAGAATGCTCCATTCTGTATGATTCAATTTATATGGCATTCTGGAAAAGGCAAATTATAGAAACAGAAAACAGATCAGTGGTTTCTAATGGTTAGAAGTGAGCAGGAGAGGCTGACCATAAAGGTGTAGAAAAGAGAAGATTATAGGTGATGTAACTGTTCTGTATCTTGATTGTGGAGTGAGTATATGACTGCTTACATTTGTCAAAAATTCTAGAACTGTACACCAAAAAGTATGAATTTTACTGTGTGCAAATTTTAAAACAGTGAAACAAAAGAAGATATTAGAAAATATAGAATGTGATCAATAAATATTACTAGCATTATCAATTTTAATAATATTTACTATTAACATGGCTAGACAAGTGGAAGATGGCCTTAGAGAGGTACAATTGGAACGGTTTGATAATAACCATTCAATCAGGTGGAATGCAGAGACATAAATGGAAGCAAAAAGAAATCCATTCCAAAGGAGTAGGAAGAATAAACTGGGAAACAAATATTGACTTATAGGAGCCAAGAGTCCAAATTATCAAGACTTAAGTGATAACCTTAAGTTTGATATGAATGAGCCTCAATAAATAGGGGCACCCTTGAGTTTGGGGTGGGGGATAAGGAAGCAGTAGAAAGGGCCTCTGTGGAGGGGCAACTCTCAGTATCACATGTGTATCCAAGTCATAAATCAAGGAAGGATACCCAAAGTAAGGTAAGGACACAGGGAAATAGATGCAGGCAGGTGTCCTGGGAATCAGGGCACCTAGACCACTGGGTGCAGAGCCAGGCTCCTGACTGCAAAGTACACAGCAGCCAAAAATAAGCATAGATTCAGAAAGCCAACCAGACTCAGAAAACTGATGAAAACTGCAGCCTGGTGCTCAATGGCAAAAATTCCTACCACCAGTAACCCAGACACCAGTGTGCAAGCAAGCAGCAAACATTGCCAGTGGTCTACTTCTTTGATGAGATTTTTGGTAAAAGGTAACAAAATGGAGCGGAGGATGGAAGTAAAGAGCCATTAACATACTATGTGGTTGGGATCTCATTGGCTCTGTGTTCAGGGTCACTTTCTAGACAGGGAACAAGGAACAGTGCTTGGACACAAAACAAAACAAAACAAAAATCAAAGGAGGTAAGACAATTATCTCAGCAGATACCTGTGATTGCTTCATGGGGGAGGTGGTCAGACTTTAAGAGATAGGTACATCAAAAAGATGGGTATAGATAAAAGGAAGGGGGGGAAGAAGGGAGGGAGAATGAAAGAAAACAAGGAAGAAAATATTGAAAGTGGAGGCAGTGCAAGCAAAGACCTAAAGCCACAAATGTACAATATGCATAAATAACAGGAAATTAGCTAGTCTGATGGGAGTAGAGTGCATGGGGCAGCAGCAGGAAGTGGGTACACTATCATTGAATGAAATCATTCACAGGGAGGCATAACCACTTCTGCTTCTGATGTGAGACATGGGGTTTGTAAACCAGAAGATAGGACAATCTGGGTTACCTACTTCCTGCCCTGTTAGTTCACAGCCTCACTCAAATTAAACAAATATGAATTGAGCAACTCTCATGCCTAACCAGCATGCAAAGTACTGTAATTCAGAAATAATATATGTCACTAATACCTTTAAGTGGGATTTACAATCTGGACAACAGAATCCAAAATACCCACCAGAAAGAAAAATAGCTTAAGTAAAAGGATTAATGAATCTGCCTTCCAGTCTTTGCCTCCAAGGCACAGAATCAACAAGCACTTTCTGAATGTATGGTATTGGTATTCTCTGCTAGACATTATATATATTCTCAAATTTAGCTTTGTTTCCTTTTTACTTTTTCTCTTCTTTCCTTTCTTTCTAGAACTGAATATATCTAGTCAGTGTATAAGTCAAGAGACAAATAAGAAAGAAACCACATTGCAAAATAGGATTTTAAAATTTCACTTTAAAGATGGGTAAATGGAGATTGAGAACAGTTGGAAAAATTGTCCAGGGTCAAACAGGGAACAAGTTAGGAAGCTGGGATTTAACTTCAGCTTCAAAACTTTAAAACTATTGTTTGTACACTGAGAAAAATCTAGTCCCTGAAAATTACAATTTATAGAAATTAAAAGACTTGTCATTTGGTTGAGAAAATTCCTCCTGAAAGAGGAAACAGTAAAGTTCCATTTCATGCCACAAAATATGTTCCCTAGGCACCAACTCATTTTAAGATAGGTGATTATTCAATCTGGCTGTAATATTACCATTTCTATTTTCCTCCCTACTTTATGTTTTCATGTTGATCATTTTGCTTTCTTTTCCTTTTTTTTAAGCCATTTTCCATTAAGATTTCTAATTAGCTTCCAAATTTGAGACACATCTCTAGTACAAAGCAAATGGCAGTAGTAGTAATTAAGGGACAGCTGTCTCTTGTCTTTCTGGGGACGAAACAAGGCTTTTTTTTCTTTCTAAGTTATGAAGTACTAGGGAATTTTTAATGATTTTTTTCTTATTTTTAATAATAATTAACTGAACTGAAAGATACTGCATTGATCTATAAAAGTCAATGTCCTTTCCAACACAGATGCTGAGAACCTCTCTTCTGGGATAACCTTAGTTTAACTCTCACGCTCTGAGTCCTTGAAACTTTTATTGCTGCAAATACAAAATCTCCACATTTTATATGAAATCAAATCATTTCTTTAGGTGCTAAAGTAGGCACTACCCCAAGTCATCTTCCTCACTTTCAGACCTTTAAAACTTAGGTGAATTTTACAAATCAAGAAGAATAAGCATGAGATTCAGAGCAGCTAAGAGGCAGACAGTATTTTTTGTGGTTTTGCTTTGTTTGATTTAAGAAAACAAATATTACTAACACTAACACTGAAAATTACTTAGTAAGCTCTTACTCCTGTGTTCCTTGCTGGTACTTAAGGCAGTATTTTCACATGCAAAGTATAATCAGGACTTAAAGCAGTTAACCATATAATTCAGGTCAAGAAAAATCTTCTGCCTTAAAAAGCTAAACCACTGAAGCAAACATTTATTTATTAATTTTTTCTTCTGGCTTGAATTATCCAGATTCTAGAAAATTATCCAACATAATTTAATGTGCATAGCCATAAAGTAGGTCAAGTGACCTAAATGCAGGCCAGCCTCAGGAGCATAAGGAACCCCTTAAAATACATATTTCTAAGAGAGAAAATTCTGAAACATTTTCTAATGTAAACCTGGAAATACTGGTTAAATATTAAGTTCAGTAACGGGACACACACACACATAAAACACATACACATATGTTTGTACTACAGAACTTCCCAGAAACTATAACATGTTAATGTGTATTTAAAGCTCCTGAGGGTGGTACAGTATTCAGAAATTTTCAAACCTTCTTGACCCCAAACCATTTTATACAGAACATATTATGGAACTAGTATTTGGACACATTGAGAACCTCTTTGCACAGTCATAAGCCCTTTACACCATACTTTGGCAGGAGATGTAGAAGGGTGGGGTTGGGTGGCAGATTTGAAAGCTTCTATATTCAGGGGACCAGCAGAGAACACCAAATGACATAGCATGGAAATGCCAAGGGCATAAAGTGGCCAAGCAGAGCTGGTCTGAAGACACTTTACCTGAGCCATGAAGGCCCTATGGGACTGGGCCGGTTACCATATTCATGTTCATCCCATTTTCAACCCAGCTTCATCTTATACTTGTCTCCACCTCTGTGACTTTGCTACAGCCACTTTATCCTTTTTTACAGTTATGTTCTTTATTCACTGCTGTTCCATCTACCTGGGACTCTCTTCCTTACACTTCAGCTCTGAGTTGAAACATCATCTTCCAAAGAAACACCTCTGTCTAGTCCATCTACAGTAGATTCCTCCCTTATTTCCCAATATTTTCTCCTACAGAACTCTGCAATTTCTCTTCATAGCATTTATCAATTTTTATTCACATATTGATATTGCTTATTTACTTCATATCACTTTCACTGAACTGTAAGCACCATGAGGGTGGGAATGGACCATGCCTGTTTTGTCCAAGTCTATAAAATCACCAAATACCTTATAGATGAGTGTCTGCCATATAGCAGGCTTTTAATGAATATGTGTTGATTTAATAATAAATAATAATAATTAGTTAATTCCTTTACATGTCTACCTAGGCCTGGCCTAACTGAAACCTTCAGAATTGATTTCATGTATACATAGAAATCAGTTCCTCTTTAGGATATGGTCAGCCATCTGCGATATGCAGTCACACATATTCTAAGACACCAAACTGGCTTTTCTGTAAAATCTTTTTAATAATAGGGCCTAGAAGTTTGAATTAATCATCAGTCTAAATGAATATTATGGGTTAATTATTGAGAACCACTCTGTACCTGCTTTCTTGTGGTATTCCTCAAACAGTTCTGCTCTTTGATTACTGCCTTGCTGATTTCAGAGCTCTGTAAAGAACAAAAAGACAAAACGTGAAGATTTGGTGTTTCACTGGGAACTCCTCTTTTTTAAAACGCTGCTTTTTTAAAACACTGCTCGCTAAAATATTTAATTTGCTCGTAATGCCCATTATTCCAAACTTGAGGACTTATGTCATGACCACGAGATCCACGGAATATAGCTATTTCTTGTTTGTATTCCAAACCGATCTGCTTCGTTCAGCTCACAGAGGTCCACAAGAAGGAACTCTAGCTGACCATTATTTATTTGCTACATGAGCCAGGCACTATTCTAAGTTAACTGATTAACTCATTTATTCCTCATAACCCCTGGGCAGGCAAGGGTTAGCTCAGCAGGCATAAGTTCCTCAAATGCTACACATTCCAAAGAAAGGCCCTCCTTCAGAATTGGCCTTAGGCCAGTTCCTGGAAGATAACCTCTGAGCTCTTCCAACAGTCTGACTGATAAGAGAGTTTGTGTATATGCTAGAGGCTTCTGCTGTTCCAAGTGGATCAGATACACTTATGGTGAACACCTGTTTTTGCTTGGGGGAGGGGAGGCTGACGTCTGAATAGCTGAGGTCGGTCATCTGGTGCTGCAGGCTTCTGTGACTGACACCTAATCAAACTCTAGGGACGAGAGCTCAGTTGAGCTTCTCTGGTTGACCGCACTCCACACATGTTGTCACATACTGTTGCTGAGAGAATTAAGGGCACCCCCATGTGACTCCACTGGGAAGGGACATCTGGAAGTTGGCAGCTGGACTTTGCCTCATGTGTCCTTTCCCTTTGCTGATTCTAATCTGTATCCTTTCACTGTAAGGATCCATGACTGTGAGTATAACAGCTTTTCTGAATCTTGGGAACCCTTCTAGCAAATCGTTGAGACTCAGGGTGGCCTTGGTGACCCCCAACAGAACCACCCTATGAGGTAGGTACTATTATTAC